>NC_064920.1:275317374-275970946 GCF_023897955.1 Schistocerca gregaria | reverse complement strand
CACAGCTGCAAAATACTAACACGAATTCTTTACAGACGAATGGAAAAACTAGTAGAAGCCGACCTCGGGGAAGATCAGTTTGGAATCTGTAGAAATATAGGAACACGTGAGACAATACTGACCTTACGACGTATCTTAGAAGAAAGATTAAGGAAAGGCAAACCTACGTTTCTAGCATTTGTAGACTTACAGAAAGCTTTTGACAATATTGACTGGAATACTCTCTTTCAAATAGTGAAGGTGGCAGGGGTAAAATACAGGGAGCGAAAGGCTATTTACAATTTGTACAGAAACAAGATGGCAGTTATAAGAGTCAAGGGCCATGAAAGAGAAGCAGGGGTTGGGAAGGGAGTAAGACAGGGTTGTAGCCTCTCCCCGATGTTATTCAATCTGTATATTGAGCAAGCAGTGAAGGAAACAAAAGAAAAATTCGGAGTAGGTATTAAAATCCAGGGAGAAGAAATAAAAACTTTGAGGTTCGCCGATGACATTGTAATTCTGTTAGAGACAGGAAAGGACTTGGAAGAGCAGTTGAACGGAATGGACAGTGTCTTGAAAGGAGGGTATAAGATGAGCTTTACCAAAAGCGAAATGAGGATAATGGAATGTAGTCAAATTAAGTCGGGTGCTGCTGGGGGAATTAGATTAGGAAATGAGACACTTAAAGTAGTAAAGGAGTTTTGTTATTTGGGGAGCAAAATAACTGATGATGGTCGAAGTAGAGAGGATATAAAATGTAGACTGGCAATGGCAAGGAAAGTGTTTCTGAAGAAGAGAAATTTGTTAACATCGAGTATAAATTTGTCAGAAAGTCATTTCTGAAAGTATTTGTATGGAGTGTAGCCGTGTATGGAAGTGAAACATGGACGATAAATAGTTTGGACAAGAAGAGAATAGAAGCTTTCGAAATGTGGTGCTACAGAACAATGCTGAGAATTCGATGGGTAGATCACATAACTAATGAGGAATATTGAAAAGGATTGGGGAGAATTTTGTGGCACAACTTGACCAGAAGAAGGGATCGGTTGGTAGGACATGTTCTGAGGCATCAAGGGATCACCAATTCAGTATTGGAGGATAGCGTGGAGGGTAAAAATCACAGAAGGAGACCAATAGATGAAGACACTAAGCAGATTCAAAAGGATGTAGGTTGCAGTAGGTACTGGGAGATGAAGAAGCTTGCGCAGGATAGAGCAGCATGGAGAGCTGCATCAAACCAGTCTCAGGACTGAAGACCACCACATACACAGTGAAAAAAAAAAGTACCCTGCTGAAATTCAGTGTCCGTGAATTCATGAAGTACCCGTCAACGTCCACCTACTCGCTACAATTTGAAACGAAACTAGTCCGACCAGGTAACATGTTTCCAGTCACCAACAGTTCAATGTCGGTGTTGAAGGGCCCAGGCGAGGCGTAAAGTTTTGTGTCGTGAATTCATGAAGTACCCGTCAACGTCCACCTACTCGCTACAATTTGAAACGAAACTAGTCCGACCAGGTAACATGTTTCCAGTGACCAACAGTTCAATGTCGGTGTTGAAGGGCCCAGGCGAGGCGTAAAATTTTGTGTCGTGCAGCCATCAAGAGAGCAAGAATGGGCCTTCGTCTCCGAAAGTCCATATCGATGATGTTTCGGTGAACGATTCGCACGCTGAGACTTGTTGTTGGCCAAGTATTGAAATGTGCAGCAATTTGCGGAATGGTTGCACTTCTGTCACGTTGAACGTTTCTCTTCAGTCGTAGTTCGTCACACTGTTAGAGGATATTTTTTTCGGCGGCAGCGATGGCAGAATTTTGATGTTTTACCGGATTGCTGATATTCGAAAGTAAACTCGTGAAATAGTCGTATCGGAAAATCCCCACTTCATCGCTACCTCAGAGATGCTGTGTCCCATCGCTCGCGCTCCGACTATAACACGACGTTCAAATTCAGTTAAATCTTGATAACCTGCTTTTGTAGCAGCAGCAAACAACTTAACAACTGCACCAGACTTGCTGTCTTATATAGGCGTTGCTGACCGTAGCGCCATATGCTACCTGTTTACATATCTCTATATTAGAATACGCATGTCTATACCAGTTTTTTGACGCTTCGGTGTATTTGTCCGTAGACTACCTGCTGAAAGGTATCATAACGTAGTGATTCTGCACACCATACCTCAGACCATACCCCTCGTAATCCTATAAACATTGTGTGGGGAGTTATTACGTAAGACGACCGAAGAGATGTGGTAGTTGTTGAAGCGAGATACAATTCTCCCCAGTATGTTGCAAGAACGCTTAACTGTGACATCAGTGCTCAACGTGATAAAATAAGTAATGAGGAAGTGCATGGAGGACGCATGATGTCAACTAGGATGGACATTCGCCGACAAATGTGGCTTCCGCTATGGAACTGATCTGTTCAAGATCTGTGACATTAACGGGAGAAATTTCTGCAATGCAATAAGAGAAAAATAATTCGATGTTGCTATCGATATTTCGCTAACTGATATTTCTGGGAGATTACAGTATACGTCACTTTGTGTCAGCCGTATTACAGTTTATCTGGATGAAAAGACATTTTATTCTTAACACTTCCTAAATTGTTTCGGACAAGGAATCGAACCCAAATTCCTGCCTTTCACATGCACCGTGCTACCAATCGCAATATCCAATCACATTACATGGAATGTCTCAAGGAATGAGGTCGCCATTGTTTTCTCTTAATTAACTCTATACACTGTGTAAGTAGGCTGTTTAGGTTTTTTTATTGGTAACGCCACGTAGCGCTCTGTATGAAAATCACTGTCTGTGCTGTGTGCAGTCTGTGGCTGGTTGACATTGTTGCAATATTCGCTATTATAGTGTCGGGCAGTTGGATGTGAACAGCGCGTAGCGTTGCGCAGTTGGAGCTGAGCCGCCAGCAGTGGTGGATGTGGGGAGAGAGATGGTGGAGTTTTGAGAGTGGATGATCTGGACGTGTGTCCATCAGAGACAGTAAATTCGTAAGACTGGATGTCATGAACTGATTATATATATACTTTTGAACACTGTTAAGGTAAATTCATTGTTTGTTGTTTATCAAAATCTTTCATTTGCTAACTATGCCTATCAGTAGTTAGTGCCTACAGTAGCTAGAATCTTTTGTTTAGCTGGTAGTATTGGCGCTCGCTGTATTGCAGTAGTTCGAGTAACGAAGATTTTTGTGAGGTAAGAATTAATGAAAGGTATAGGTTATTGTCAGTCAGGGCCATTCTTTTGTAGGGATTACTGAAAGTCAGATTGCGTTGCGCTAAGAATATTGTGTGTCACTTCAGTGAATGTCTGAGTACGTTCAGTTTTGCTCAGCTGTTTGAAAATCAAATAATGTAAGTGGTTTATCAGCACAGTAATTCATTAATTTTTCTAAGGGGACGTTACAACTGAACTGAACTGAACTGAACTGCACGAGGTGATCTGCTTTGGAGAAAAGTGTGCTTAACCGCTATTCACTTCCATCATTGTTATAAGAACTTACCGCTATTTTTCAGGAACAATGGTATAAAATTCTCTTGAAAATCACACAGGACCTGTCTTTACCCATTCCGTGGATACTGAAAGCTGTTTTGAAAGACAACTGATTTTTACATTATACTAGGGATGGGAATGTGCCGTGGTTGCATATTTTTGTCCAGTGTCTGTATTTATTTCCCCTAATTGTACAAGGTCAATAGTGATAGGGGACTTCTACTATACCCTACGTTTTAGGCTCAAAATAGCAACAAGATCTCACCTCGAGGGAAAATCTTTAAATGTAAGTCCGTTTCGAAGTACAATGAAACGACGATAGACCCACTCCGCTACTGGGCGAATACGGACTGCCTTAGCTGAAGATAATTACAGAGCTTGCCGTTTTCGCCCGAGTCGTAAAGCGCCGACGTCGTCCGGACCAGCCATTATGACTGAAAGGGTCGAACCGCCACTGTGTGCTACCAGGCCAGCGGAGGTGCGTCTTGTTTGCTCGGGTGCACAGTTTCCCAGTAATAGCAGCTATTCTACTTAATGGCATACCCGCGCTTGTTTTACCACCGCGAGACGCTTTATTGACGGAGAGTGTTTGTTCTGCAGCGCCCATAGGCAGTGCACTCGGGGCGACAGGAAACGACCCGCTTCTTCCAAGGAAGACATTATGCCTACGGTGCAGTTGAACTGGCGTAGGAAGTGATACCTCGACACAGACGTTGGGCGGAGCGCGCGTCTCGTATTGCACTTTTATGGCCGCGCATATCAAACACGACTCCTCAGTTCCACACTCATTTTGCAAGTTCTTCGTTGCTTTAAGAGCGAAGCGTACGCTTAGAGACACCGTATATACCGTAGGCTCCTAATGAACCTGCAGTTGATGACGTACATATGTCTCCACGGCCATATAAACAAGGTTGCCTCCGAGTATTTTGGCAACATAAGCAAGTTGGTGAATAGGCAGTGGAAGTAGATGACGGGGAAATATGACTGAGTAAAATCTGGAAGAGCACCAAAACAGCTAAGTGGAACGAAAGCCTTTGGAGTAGATGACATTAGCTCAGGACTATTGTGAACATTATCAGATTTATCCATGGATGAACAATTGCACTTGGTATGCGAGATATACAGGGTGGTCCATTGATCGTCATCGGGTCAAATATCTCACGAAATAACGAAAAAACTACAAAGAACAAAACTCGTCCAGCTTGAAGGGGGAAACCAGATGTCGCTATGCTTGGCCCGCTAGATGGCGCTGCCATTGCTCAAACGGATATCAAGTGTGTTATTTTAAAAATAGAAACCACCATTTTTATGACATATTCGTATAGTACGTACAAAAATACGAATGTTTTAGTGGGACCACTTTTTTCGCCTTGTGATAGATGGCGCTGTAATAGTCAAAAACATATGGCTCACAATCTTAGACGAACAGTTGCTAACCGGTAGGTATTTTTTAAAAAAATTAAAATACAGAACGTAGCTACGTTTGAACATTTTATTTCGGTTGTTCGAATGTGATACATGTACCTTTGTGAACTTTCTGAGAAAGCATGCTGTTGCAACGTGATTACCTGTAAATACCACATTAATGCAATAAATGCTCAAAATCATGTCGTCAACCTCAATGCATGTGGCAATACGTGTAACGACATTCCCCTCAACAGCGAGTAGTTCGCCTTCCGTAATGTTAGCACATGCATTGACAATGCGCTGACGCAAGTTGTCAGGCGTTGTCGGTGGATCACGATATAAAATATCATACAACTGTCCCCACAGAAAGAAATCCGGGGACGTCAGATCCGGTGAACGTGTGGACCATGGTATGGTGTTGCGACGACCAATCCACCTGTCATGAACTATGCTATTCAAACCGCTTCAGCCGCACGCAAGCTATGTGCCGGACATTCATAATGTTGGAAGTACATCGCCATTATGTCATGCAGTGAAACATCTTTTAGTAACATCGGTAGAAAATTACGTAGGAAATCAGCATACATTGCACCATTTAGATTGCCATCGACAAAATGGGGGACAATTCTCCTTCCTCCCATAATTCCGCACTATACATTAACCCACCAAGGTCGCTGATGTTCCACTTGCCACAGCTATCGTGGATTTTCCGTTGCCCAATAGTGCATATTATGCCGGTTTACGTTAACGCTGTTGGTGAATGACGTTTCGTCGCTAAATAGAACGCGTGCAAAAATGTCTGTCATCGTCCCGTAATTTCGTTTGTGCCCAGTGGCAGAACTGTACACGACGCTTAAAGTCGTCGCCATGCAATTCCTGGTCCATAGAAATATGGTAGGAGTGCAATCGGTGTTGCTGTAGCATTCTCAACACCGACGTTTTTGAGATTCACGAATCTCGCGCAATTTGTCTGCTGCTGATGTGCGGATTAGTCGTGACAGCAGCTAGAACACCTACTTGCGCATCATGATTTGTTGCAGTTCGTGGTTGACGTTTCACATGTGGCTGAACACTTCCTGTTTCCTTAAATAACCTAACTATCCGGCGAACGGTCCGGACACTTGGATGATGTCGTCGAGGATACCGAGCAGCATACAAAGCACACACCCCTTGGGTCTTTTTATCACAATAGCCATACATCAACACGATATCGACCTTTTCCGCAGTTGGTGAACGGTCCATTTTAACACGGGTAAGGTTCCTCACTGGCAGAATGTTACGTGATACCACGTACGTATACGTTTGTGTCTATTACAGCGCCATCTATCACAAAGCGAAAAAAGTGATCCAACTAAAATATTCGTATTTATTTACGTACTACACGAATATGTAATAAAAATGGGGGTCCCTATTTAAAAAAAAAAACGCTGTTGATATCCGTTTGACCAATGCCAGCACCGTCTAGCGGGCCAACCATAGCGCCATCTGGTTTCCCCCTTCAAGCTAGACCAGTTTCGTTCTATGTGGTTTTTTCGATTGATGCTTATTTCGTGAGATATTTGACCCGGTCACAACAATGGACCACACCCTGTATATGAGACGGGCGAAATACTATTAGACTTCAGGATGAATGCAACAGAACTCTTAGATAAGTTCGTTATTTGGGCAACAAAATAAGTCTCAGTTCAATAGCAATGTCAATTTGGTAGTGGAAGAAAATTTAGAGGGTTAAAGTTTTAGAGGGAGGCTAAAGCTCCCTTAAAGTATGTAGACTTAAGTAGTTCTAGAGAGATTCAGAGGCTTTTATTGATAGCCTAGCTTAGAGATCTGCATGTAACTATGGAAACCACAAAATGACAAACGTGTAATGCGTCTGCCACCTCACCCCACCAGCACCCCTGGTCACTCCTTACATTCTTATAAGCAAATATAGGAAACACTAGGCAGATATTAAAAGGTGATGTGGTAAAGGTCAAAACCGTGGAACATTGGCTTTGGCGTCCAATTCTCCTACCGACTCCGTTTGATGGGTGCCCTGACGTCATCGCTGGCGTGGTTGTCCGTTGACCTGAATGCCATCTCCCGTACAGAACACTATTGTACGGACATCTGTTGCCAGTTGTATGACTATACCGTGAATTAGACGCAGGAAGGGGAAATAGCCGTTTGTTGTTTTAATTTTGGGCACCAGTGTGCTTTGTAGTTAATAGTAGAGAAATGGTATTGCTGATCCTATGCATTAACATTAGATATCCGTGTATGAAATTGAACGTTTTCTTGGCTAGATTTCCAGCGTCTTACACTACATTCACTGTATTATTCGCTATCTTTAACTATTATTTGACTGGTATCTACAATTCGTCAGTGCATTTTTGGCACATCATGTCTGATTCACAGTTCCAAGTGTCTTATTTATTGTTCCATCTCATCTTTCTCCTCTCCCTCCCACTCCTCCTCCTGTTCCTCTTCAGTGTCACTGTGGGTGTCGCTGTCCACCCTCTGGAGATTGTTGTTACGTTGCATGTAGGCATGTCTGTTAGGTCGTGAGCCGGCTGCAGTGGCCGAGCGGTTCTAGGCGCTACAGTCTAGATGTGTGAGGTCCATAGGTTAGTTAGGTTTAAGTAGTTCTAAGTTCTAGGGGACTGATGACCTCTGAAGTTAAGTCCCATAGTGCTCAGAGCCATTTGTTAGGTCGTGCCCGCAAGGTACTCTTTTTGTGTTGTTTTGGAAATACTGTTTGCCAATACATTTAATTGTGCCCGTTGTTCTTCGCCTGCTATTGCTGTGTATATAAGTATGTCTGTTTCTATGTAGTCTAAGTGTAGTGTCTGTCTATTGTTAGCGTGTAGTCTGTAGAAGAAGACACTGTGTTCTGGGGAACCTTCTTCCCCACATTCTGTGCAAGTGTGCGGGATAAGGTCCGTATCCAGTGAATAACTGTACCATACTGTGGATGCAACCGATTGTTTCTCTCTCAACTCCTTCCTCGTGTCACTGGGAAAGTTTGCAGTTTCTAGAGGGAGCACATCCCCCTCCCACCCCCACCCCCCATCCGGACTATGTAATTTCTTTTTTTTTTTTTTTCTTTCGTGGTTAAGCGGAGGTTAATTCATGAATAGCTGGCGAAGTTGAGGACTTGCACTTTTTCAATATACCCTGTTCAGGAAGGTCACAGAATAAACGAAAAGTCGAGGTCTATCGATCACGACAACCGAGATCGCCCTGAAAAGTGAATCATTATTTCGTGCCGGGGGTAACAAGCGACGCCGGCAGCCGCAGGCGACGTAAATGGATAGCGGCGGGTGTCGCCTTTCGCGCCGCTAGTTAAGGGCGCAACCCTGCTCGCCGGACACTGGAGGCGCCCGGGCTCTGGGGAGTCTGCGGCGGCCGCGTATTATTCTTCGCGGCCGGAGAGATAAGGCACAGCGCCGGCCGGACATCGCAGCCCGTCCCAGGCCACACCACACA
The DNA here is from genome assembly GCF_023897955.1 of Schistocerca gregaria. NCBI lineage: Eukaryota > Metazoa > Arthropoda > Insecta > Orthoptera > Acrididae > Schistocerca > Schistocerca gregaria. The sequence continues at coordinate 275,962,583 of NC_064920.1, read as the reverse complement.
GCCCTCATTAGCCGGCGTCGCCTTCTAACGAGGCGCTGCGCCACGTCGCATCGGCTCACGATTGGCGCCCGTGTGTTAGGCTGCAGGGGGGCGCCTCCGCCAATTTAACACACGCGACTCGCCGGCGCGTATTGCCCTTACGCTACCACTGCGGTAGGTCCGCCAAATAAGGGGCGACGTGACCAAATGCCTGTCTGACATCATCCGAGATCACGATCGAGACGTTGCACAGCACCTTAGGATAAGTTGGACTCTGTCCCTTTCAATGAAGCTCCGAAGTGTGGCGTGACATATGGTACGTGACTGGGTGTCCAAAGACGGGATAATGTTCAGGTACAGTAAATGAAATGAAATGTGCGTAGGACTAGAGCCTCACGTCGGGTAGATGATTGGTTGCTGCAAGTCTGTTAAGCTGACGCCACTTCCGTGACCTGAGTGTTGAAGAGGATACGCTGATGAATGCGACAAAACTCCCAGTCCGCGAGAACTGCATAGTGGGAGAGGTTCTGCCAACCTCTTCATAATAAGATAATCCCTTCCTTCAGTACAAAGCCATGTTTAAAGACTTTTTTCCTTTCCATTTTTTTATTTTTATCTTTCTTCTTTCTACAACAATGCTGCAGCAACTGATTAATCTTCTTGAATTTTTAAGCATAATAAATCCCCCAAGTCGTTACATATCCTTACAAATTATGTTGCTCTTTCTTCTAGATATAAAAGTACAGGTACTTTTTATGTAGCGGCTTAATAGAATCTGTTTTTACTTTCAGATATAGCTTTTACAGCTTCCTACTTCAACTTATTTATCAGGAAGTATACTTTCGGATGTATTTGGTTTATTGAAGAGTTTAGTTTTCTATCCCAACCTTGGTCAGCACACGTGGTCCTGACTGAAAACATTCCACATTGCTACACCAGGATTTATTATGCATTGATTGACGATACAATCTGCGAATTTCATGATATTTTCTCTACTGAGTGTTTCCTCCGTTATTACCATCCACGTTTCATCAGAACACTTTGGGATAATTTGACACTGTAGCAAAAACATATTGTTTTCGTTGAACCTATGTTTATTGTCTACGTAACTGTGGAAGCTTCAGCTAGATACGGATTTTCAACTGTGTAACAAATATCTAAACGAGAGGAAGGGATATTGCAGCGAATCCGTTCAAGACGGGACTGAGCAATACTCAGATGATCGGGACGCGAGCACAGAATAAGTTGGCGAGAAATTTAATTACTTTGTTGTAGGAGCATCAGTTTAAGTGGTGGTAAAATAAGGAGAAGACGGCAAACGCTGTTATTTTATCTGGAGAGGGGAGTAAAGTTGAAACATCCCACAAGTCGACTGCGGCATCATTGTTGCGACAAATCGCTGTACTTCTGGAAGAAGATTTTATTTTTCGCAATTCCTTATAGTGAAGTGCTAAGACGTCGAAGAAGAGAGCTTTGCCTTATATTCGACGTCTTCATGATATTAACTTTCAACATGGTAACGCAAGACTATATTTTGCCTTTGCTCGACACAGAGTCCTCCACCATGTTCTCTGGATCTCTTAACCTCTGAAAAATCTGACCATGGGCTGCTGTGAGACAGGTACACCACTGTCTGCCAGCCACTACCAATGATGAACTTTGGAACAGAGTCAAAGCAGTCTGGAATGACATACTTCTACCTGTAGTTCAAACTCAGTTCGACTGGAGCCCGATAAGAGACGTTACTGGTGTCCCACCACGTATATCCGCAAATCACCTACAATTTTAATCAATAATTCTTCTTATTGTAGTATTAAGAGTTGCGTGTTTATTCCTCTGATCTCGAAAGCAGTGTGTCATCGACCTGCGTTATGGTACAGCAATGCTATAAAACTATATCTCATATTATGTGTGAATACTGCCAGCTAATCAGCCAAATTGTCATGAAACAACCACCCACTGGAAAGCTACAATCCTAAGGAAATTCGCTCAACGACCCACGATACCACCAGGTCTCCGAACGCATTCTTCAAGCGTCTATGAGTATCTGCGATGCTCTTGTTCCCCCTCCCCCCCCCCAAAAAAAAACTGAGTAAAGCCGGCCGGGGTGGCCGAGTGGTTCTAGGCGCTACAGTCTGGAACCGCGCAACTGCTACGGTCGCAGGTTCGAATCCCGCTTCGGGCATGGATATGTGTGATGTCCTTAGGTTAGTTAGGTTTAAGTAGTTCTAAGTTCTAGTGGTCTGATGACCTCAGAAGTTAAGTCCCATAGCGCTCAGAGCCATTTGAACCATTTGAAACTGAGTAACAGCTCTCTGGTTTGAACGTGCTTCCGTTACAGATGCCATGATGAAGGCTACGTATAGTGCCGTCGCCTATAGAAACTTCGTGAAACTATGGTGTCTTAAGCGGTAATATTCCCCGAATCCCACATCAAATTATGCACTTTTTCAACGAAACGGGCCGGGAAAAATAGTGTGTTGCACTACTTATTGAACGCTTCTCTTATGTCAGATGGTGCTACTCCTGCCTTCTGCTTACCACTGAGCTGAAATTCTAATCTTTTTCATATCGATGCACTTGATGCTAATTTGTCTTTTTTTCCGCCTTCATGGTGGTGCAACTTTTAGAGCCAGCAGTGAATTTGAATATATAAAAATGACATCTTCAACAGTAAATGTCGTTGAGAAGGGGAAACTAAGAAATATACATGACTTGTACTATTTTGTTTCGGTTTGTACCATCAGTCGTCACCATCCTTAAAGTACCTGTGCAACGCGGGATATGTGAAAGCAGTAAACTCTTAATTAATATAAGTGAGGTGTAATTAAATATATAGATGCGAACGTGCTGCGCCCGACCTGACGTCACATGTGCGTCACCACAGAACCTGTGACGTAGAACAGCCGCTCTGGATGACCACGTGCGACCTGAATCCACCGCACCCCATCTCCTTCCGCTCTCTCCCCCCCCCCCCCCTCTCTCTCTCTCTCCTCTACTTTCTCTTCTGCTACACTCCCCACAAGTCTCCAGGAAATGTGGTGCGCCCTCGTGGGAGGGCAACCATCCATCCGGCGCCGGACGCTTCCGGCAAGCGAGCCTCCTTTCCCTAGCCTCCAGCCCCGCCCCTGCACGGCCGCAATCAACGCTTTACGACCGCCGTGGCCACAAGTTTGGCTGATTGCAGAGGTGACAACCCAGCCGCCGTCTGTCGAGGAATGGCCGAACCTCATGTGTGTGTGTTTATGTGTTTGAGAGAGAGAGAGAGAGAGAGAGAGAGAGAGAGAGAGAGAGAGAGAGAGAGAGGGAGGCAGGGGGCAATGAGGAGGGGGGCGCTTGCGATAGGCCCGCACGCTACTTTTCTCGGTCCATCGCAACCTGTTGCCAAACGAAGTGTGAGAGACACACTCTTGTGTCGGTAGCACTACGCTCTCGTCTTCGGAAATTTACTACGGATGTCTACGAGACAATGACGCGGTAAGTCTGAATCAAATAACAGCCTGGTACAACGGACTAGAGATGTTTATGGAATGAGTACAACGTGAAGCTAACTTCAAACCGAAATTTTATACTGGTCTTGGTATAATGTGTTTTCTTTTTCATTTACTTATATTTGGCCCCGACATCTGACAACCGTCCGCCCCCGGTAGCTGAGTGGTCAGCGCGACAGATTGTGAATCCTAAGGGCCCGGGTTCGATTCCCGGCTGGGTCTGAGATTTTCTCCGCTCAGAGACTGGGTGTTGTGTATTCTAATCACCACCATTTCATCCCAATCGATGCGAAAGTCACCGAAGTGGCGTCAACTCGAAAGACTTGCGTCCGGCGAACGGCTACCCGACGGGAGGCCCTAGTCACACGACATTTACATCCAACAACCATTTAGCCAGCTAAAACCTAACAACTGACACACAGCGCAAAACATAATATGATGACACAAAATGAGATCAAATCGTTAGAAGTTTAACAAACGATTCTTACACGTTTGTTGTTGATTGATAGATATGTGAAATATTCAACATTAAGCTTGTTTAATTTAAAGGAGAAGTTCGATGAACAATATAACAATGTTAATGATTAACAACGTTGGTACGGTTCAACTAAAAACACACACACGCCCAACTAACTAAGGTGTCTAATATGTTGTGTGAAATTTAACGCCGTAGTTTGTCAAATTTAGTTGTTTTGGCAATATACATTTAAAAAAATGCACGTGAACAATAGTGATACATACGTTCACTTCCCTGGTTGAAATGACTGTATGTGGGATGAGGATACTAAGACAGGTCATTTCAGGCCTATCCACAATGAATAAATACATTGAATGCGGTTTCCGCCAAAGCTATAGTGGAGAATATGGAGAATTTCCTGACGGTCGCAAGTTTTTCTATTGTTTATATTCGCCAAATTACGAATCTGTGGCGGCCGCGGTGGTCTCGCGGTTCTAGGCGCGCAGTCCGGAACCGTGCGACTGCTACGGTCGCAGGTTCGCATCCTGCCTCGGGCATGGATGTGTGTGATGTCCTTAGGTTAGTTAGGTTCAAGTAGTTCTAAGCTCTAGAGGACTAATGACCACAGCAGTTGAGTCCCATAGTGCTCAGAGCCATTTGAACCACTTGAACGAATCTGTGTTTTTCTAATGGAACTATCTGGTTTTCTCTGTGACGTCTGAAAGAAGCTTCTAAGACAAATTCAACGACATAACAAGTATAGGACTTGCCGAAATAGTAGCAAGATAACAACGCCGCAAACCACAGTCCCGTCGTCTGCCCTATTGTACGAAATGTAAGCAAACATGTAATTCACTTGTGATTCTTGTGTTTGCCAGTGGGGCTTGAAACATGTCAGTCTGTGTTCTACTGTTTTAGCAGTCAGTTAACTTACTCGTAAAGCTGTTAAGATATTCACAATGTATACGATAATCGAAAAAGTGTGTGGCTTATGGCGAATATCGCCGAACTATAAGACGAAGGCGCGGTTGTATGCCATTGAGTACCCAGATCTTGCTAAGCACTCACGATGTATCTTAGTAAACGTCATTAAAAAAAGTTTTAGAAACAAATGTGGAGAGTAAAAAGCGCCAAGGAAAAAGAACCAATGAAAGAAATGAAACTAACATTTCGCACCAATAACATACATTGCAAATGTCACTAAGAGACACCCGAAAGTAAGAGAGGAATCAAGCAAACAAGTGCCGGCCGCGGTGGTCTAGCGGTTCTAGGCGCTCAGTCCGGAACCGCACGACTGTTACGGTTGCAGGTTCGAATCCTGCCTTGGCCATGGATGTGTGTGATGTCCTTAGGTTAGTTAGGTTTAAGTAGTCCTAAGTTCTAGAGGACTGATGACCACAGATGTTAAGTCCCATAGTGCTCAGAACCATTTTGAACCACGCAAGCAAGTGTTCTGCAAACACTTCCTTTCCATGGCACTTTATCCTTTTCACATTTCACTGCAACTACAGCTTCGTAGCAATGACTTCAAAATTCTTTGCAGTTTTCTGAATGTCATCAAGGAAAATTGCAAAGTGATGAGGCATGTCTGTGTGAAATTTTGTTTTAGGAAGAACCATCGTTTACAGAGCATGGACAAGTCAATCTTCGCAATATGTACTAACAGTCGAACGAAAATCCATTCTGACTCAAATACGTGAATAAGAACAACGCTGTTGGTATGTCGACGTTTGGTGAATGTTTTACAGGACACACATTACTCGTCTCTGTCCGCGAAACGGCATCAGGATGGAGCTGACTCGCACGGCAATGGAAAAAGCGGGCAGCGCCACACCTCCATCTAGACATCGGCCCCCATTCAACGCTGACTTAACCAACGCTCACCGCTGATCGGGGCGAATTCGGCCGCAGACTCAGAACGTCAGCACTGAGTAACACGAAGACGATAGTTAACCTGCATTCTGCGAGTAGCAATATCTAGTAAAGTAAATGCGTTTATGAGGCACATGAAGAACCTCAAACAATTTCATGATAAGAATTACGTTCCTTTCATTTTTACAAATAAATTGTTTCATTAATTTGAAAGTGTATGAACACATCATTCTGGGTTCCTGCCACCGGTCATCGCAACTTCGTTCCTTCCTTGTTCTGTTAGGGCTGACAGTCCAAAGTAGCCAACACAACACGATACCCACCCAAGTATCTCAAGTTTGAAATAAACGTTCAAATGCTTGTGAATTTCTAAAGGACCAAACTGCTGAGGTCATCGGTCACTAGACTCACACACTACTTACACTAACTTAAACTAATTTATACTAAGAGCAAAACACACACACACACACACACACACACACACACACACACACACACACACACACACACACACATGCCCGAGGTAAGAATCTAACCTCTGGCGGGAGGGGCCGCGCAGTCCGTGACATGGGGCCTCAAACCGCGCGTTCACTCCGCGAGCAAATTTTCTAACATAAGCTGCAGCCCAGTTACTGGAAGACATCCTACTGGGCCTAACGCAGTCAGTGCTATACTAACATGCCACATGCCCCCCCCCCCCCTCCCATACATGAAGTGAGAGACCCTCTTAACACAATATTTGAGGAGCATTGGAACGCTGTTCCGGAAACGCAAAACGTTCTGCACACTCACCAAACGTAACGCTTCCATACTTATACCTTTGGAGTAAATGAAAAGAAGACACATATTACGAAGCACCGACGACTCCCGAAGGTACGAGACGCCTTATAACACGGAAGTGTATTACCGTTAAATCCAAATGAAATTCAGCGTGCAATATTGTTTCTCCAGTCACTGAACAGCATGTCGAATTACTCAAAGTCAATATATTGAGCACGTTTTAGCCTTGATAATAAACACATGAACCATATGTGAGTTACGTGTTGCCGCGCAGGATTAGCCGAGCGGTCTAAGGCGCTGCAGTCATGGACTGTGCGGCTGGTCACGGAGGAGGTTGGAGTCCTCCCTCGGGCATGGGTGTGTGTGTTTGTCCTTAGGATAATTTAGGTTAAGTAGTGTGTGAGCTTAGGGACTGATGACCTTAGGGGTTAAGTCTCATAAGATTTCATACAAATTTGAACATTTGAGTTACGTGTTTGCCTACATTTGATGCAAGAGCGCAGATGTGCCCGGAATCTTCTGACGACGGGACTGTGATTTGTGGAGCTGTTATCTTGATACTACCTGACCAAGTCCCACAGATGTTATGTCGCTGACTTTCTCTTAGACGCTTCTTTCAAGTGTCACAGAGAAAAGTGTACACTGATCAGCCAGAAAAATTATGACCAACGACCTAATAGCCAGTATGTCCACCTTTCGATAACATCGGCGACGCATCTTGGCGTGGAAGCAGTGAGGCCTTGGAAGGTCGCTGGAGGGAGTTGGCTCCACATCTGTACACACAAGTCATCCAATTCCCGCTAACGCCGATGAAGAGGTCGGTGAGCTCTGACGCCACGTTTAGGGACATCCCAAATGTGTTCGATTGGGATCTGATCTGGCGAGCTTGAGGCCAGCACATCAAGTGGAAGTCGCCACTGCGTTCCTCGAACCACTCTATCACACTCCTGGCCTTTTGACATGGTGCATTATCTTGACGAATAATTCCACTGCCCTTCGGGAAACATGATCGTCATGAAGGGGTGTATACGGTCCGCAACCAGGCTACGATACTCCTTGGTCGTCATGCTGCCTTGCACGGACTCTAGTGGACTCATGGATGCCCACGTCAATGAATATAATGAAGAGGCCGCCAACTTGCGCGGTGCAGGAGCTGTTCGTGTAAAAGACGACAGATTGACGTCGTCCCGTGGGCATGATGAAGAAGGTATCGGGATTCATAAGAGCATGCAATGCGCCGTCATCGTCCAGTACCGATGGTCACGTGCCCATTTCGGTCGTAGTGGCTGATATTATGGTGTTAACATTAGCACCTGCATGCGCCGTCGGCTGTGGAGGGCCCTGGCTTGGAGTGTTCAGTGCACTGTGTGTTCAGACACACTTGTACTCCGTCCACCATTAAAACCTGAAGTTAGTTCCACCACAATTCGCAACCTGTCCTGTTTTGCCAGTCTTCCCAGCGACGACGTCCGATATCTGTAATGAGGAGTGCCCAACTAAACCCATTTCGTCTAAATGTAGTTTCGTGTTGGTTCCGCAACGTGGTGAAGAGACTCACCACAGCACTCTTCGCACATCTGACAAGTTGTGCAGTTTCCGCAATGCTCGTGCTCAGAGCCCAGGCCATCAGAATCTGCCCTCGGTCGAGCTCAGACAGATTGCGCGCCTTCCCCAGTCTACACAAGGACTGTTCGTTCACTGATACTACGAGGTGCATTCAAGTTCTAAGGCCTCCGATTTTTTTTCCTCCGGACTGGAAAGAGATAGAAACATGCACATTGTTTTAAAATGAGGCCGCGTTCATTGTCAATACGTTCCAGAGATGGCGGCACCGTACGGCTGATAGAATTTTACCGCCAGCGGCGAGAATGAGAACTGTTTTAAATACTTAAAATGGCGACGTTTTCCTTGCTTGAACGGCGTGCAGTCATTCGTTTTCTGAATGTGCGTGGTGTGAAACCAATTGAAATTCATCGACAGTTGAAGGAGACATGTGGTGATGGAGTTATTGATGTGTCGAAAGTGCGTTCGTGGGTGGGACAGTTTAATGAAGGCACAACATCGTGTGACAACAAACCGAAACAACCTCGGGCTCGCACAAGCCGGTCTGACGACATGATCGAGAAAGTGGAGAGAATTGTTTTGGGGAATCGTCAGTTGAATAGATCGCCTCCAGAGTTGGCGTTTCTGTTGGTTCTGTGCACACAATCCTGCATGACGACCTGAAAATGCGAAAAGTGTCATCCAGGTGGGTGCCACGAATGCTGACGGACGACCACATGGCTGCCCGTGTGGCATGTTGCCAAGCAATGTTGACGCCCAACGACAGCATGACTGGGACTTTCTTTTCGTCGGTTGTGACAATGGATGAGACGTGGATGCCATTTTTCAATCCAGAAACAAAGCACCAGTCAGCTCAATGGAAGCACACTGATTCACCGCCACCAAAAAACTTTCGGGTAACCGCCAGTGCTGAAAAAATGGTGGTGTCCATGTTCTGGGACAGAGAGGGCGTAATCCCTACCCATTGCGTTCTAAAGGGCACTACGGTAACAGGTGCATCCTACGAAAATGTTTTGAAGAACAAATTCCTTCCTTCACTGCAACAAAAACGTCCGGGAAGGGCTGCGCGTGTGCTGTTTCACCAAGACAACGCACCCGTACATCGAGCTAACGTTACGCAATAGTTTCTTGTTGATAACAACTTTGGAGTGATTCCTCGTGCTCCCTTCTCACCTGACCTGGTTCCTAGTGTCTTTTGGCTTTTTCCAACAATGAAAGACACTCTCCGTGGCCGCACATTCACCAGCCGTGCTGCTATTGCTTCAGCGATTTTCCAGTGGTCAACACAGACTCCTGAAGAAGCCTTCCCCGCTGCCATGGAATCATAGCGTCAGCATTGTGAAAAATGTGTACGTCTGCAGGGCGATTACGTCGAGAAGTAACGCCAGTTTCATCGATTTCGGGTGAGTAGTTAATTAGAAAAAAAAATCGGAGGCCTTAGAACTTGAATGCACCTCGTACATGCACCGTGGGTGTGTCTGACTAGCTGTCATTCTTCGCTAGGTGACGCTGCTAGCGGCGGGATGGGTTTATATCGATAGTAGGTCAGTGGTCATAATGTTCCGGCTCATCTTGCGTAGTCCCCTTACAAAATAAGTATGTGTCGTAGTTCGACGTCCATGAACTGTAAAATTACTTGCGAATGTCAATAAATTTGCCATATTATCCACTATAAATTGGCGAAAACAGCAGCTCGATATATTTATTCATTCTGGTATATTACCTGCCTGTATATAAACTACGAATTAACATGGAACGACTGTGCTGTTTTAGCACTGCAAGTACTACAAAGTTTAAAAACCTTTTTATTATAATCGGGATTACAGAAAGACAGTAAGGTGGCGGCTCCCGGGTAGGGAACTCTGCAAACATACGATGTATTTGTTGAAAAACGATTGTGTGGCCCTATCTCATTTTGCACACGCAAGGAGGACGTGACTAATGTCATCTACTGTAGTATTAGTGTAGACACAGAAAGGAGTTGCTTTAATTGGTACAAATGGCTCTGAGCACTCTGGGACTTATCTTATAAGGTCATCAGTCCCCTAGAACTTAGAACTACTTAAACCTAATTAACCTAAGGACATCACACACATCCATACCCGAGGCAGGATTCGAACCCGCGACCGTAACGGTCGCGCGGTTCCGGACTGTAGCGCCTAGAAGAGTTCGGCCACCCTGGCCTGCTTGCTTTAATTCGAAAGCGGTGAAGTTACATTGGACTTTAGTATAGCACTGTTGTTTTCATTTTGCTTTCACACAGAGTCTCCAGTATGACACATATTTTCCCTGTTTTCGCACATGTATCTGAACCCCTTCAAGCACATGTGGTTTAACTTCATGTCCTCTATTTTGTTTTTTTTATATAGGGTCGGGATCTTGTTCAGCAATTGGCTAACTGTTTACAGAGAAAATTCTCATAACTCGCATAACAATGGCACAGATAGCAGCATACGTTTCTACTGCAAACAGAGACATCTGTCAGTTGACAGGTGAATTGGTGTGCCCGTTGATGCCTTGCGTTTTCTCACTTCACCGTACATGTTCGATCTTTTGCTCCAGCAAAAGGAATTTACTTGTTTCATAATTTAAATTACATTCAGTCTGATTCACCGAGAATTATAGTACTAAAGACAGCATCGAGAAGTGCAATAGGACCGTTATTAACTTCTAAGCTCACAAGTGATTTGAAGGGAAGGGTCTGTGGCAATCCGTGGTTATTTGCTATGATTCCGTGGTGTGTAGTAAGGTGTCAAAGCTGACTGTACGAGAATACATGACGACTTAGACAATATTTCTAGTTGGTGTGATGAACGGCAGGTAGCTCTGAATGTAGAAAAATCTAAGTTAATGCCGATGTGTAGGAAAAACAAACCGGATATTACGGATCCAACAATAGCAGTGCCCCTTTTGACTGAGGTCGTTTAAATATCACGAAGCTACTCGTGATTCGCGGAGTATTGATGTAAACCTCGAAATTAAGCCGAATTATTTATACATGATTAACAGACAGTATTCGAAATGTAGAGTTTGGTTCTCTAGTGATAAAGTGTACAGTGTTTCAGCGTTTGAAACTGTGCCAACTGCCCTCCCGATATATGAAGAAGTAAATTAGGCAATTTGTTTCAATGCATACCAACGAATTTTAATATATTAAATGTTATTCATAAAATACTACCAACCTTTTTTTGTTTTTTCTGTTTGTTACATGTTCAATGTTGAGCCATGGCATTAGTGAATGGGTCTTCAAGTGCAGTTTGCAGACGTAGAGGTGCCGGACAAAGCCAATGCCAACGCGACAGCCTTGCCTCGCAAGAAGCTGCGTTCAGCTCTGTCAGGATATTGCTTAACATTATCAAAATAGGAAAAGAGAAGAGGATCAATGTGTAGTCTTGGGTCAGTTAGTTTGTAGCCACGTTTGCTTGCACACCTTGGTTAAACAGTATGGTGCGTGCCGGCCTGTGTGCCCGAGCGGTCCTAGGCGCTTCTGTATGGAACCGCGCGACCGCTACAGTCGCATGTTCGAATCCTGCCTGCGCATTGGATGTGTATGAAGTCCTTAGGTTAGTTAGGTTTAAGTAGTTCTGAGTTCTAGGGGACAACTAACCTCAGATGTTAAGTCCCATAGTGCTCAGAGCCATTTGGACCATTTTTGAGTATGGTGCGTGGGAGCTGACTGTATACTGCGAATATGCAATAAATGATGAGTTGAACGCTCATTTGTGGTTGAGTGATGAATTTTTGTTAAATATCCTTTATCAAAAATTTCCTAAATTTATATACCGAAGAAATAATTTTTGATGCATTGATGAATCATAGTCGAAATATTTTGCTCATACTACGAAGAAATGTTAAGTCTACGACGACTCTAATTTACAGTAGCAGGTTTTACTGTGTTGCGACATGAAAGATACACACGTGCTAGTTATCTAATAATGAAATTACGATATTTACCAATTAGAAGTAACAGGTCAATTAAAATTCCCTCGAGAAACCAACAATTAAAAAAAAGTTGAGGATGCTTCAAGTCACTGCGCTTAAGTCGTTCAGTATCTCCGGTTCTCACTGTGGTATCGTCCCGAGATTGTGTTGCCACACCAAGTAGGCAAGGCAAGTGATCCCACAGGCCCCGCTGCAGTCTGCATCGAGAAATAGGAGAGGCTGAAGTAGTCATGCCATCTTTCTCAGCACAGTAGCGCCCTCACATGGAGGTCAACACAGAGCCGAGCATGAAAGCACTCTGCCCAGTTCGTGACCTCAGCTGAAGCAGTCAACATTATCGACCAGGACTGAAGTGTAATTCAAGTTTCAGATGGAAATGCACTTTTGTATATGTTGAACGCTGTACTTCAAGAGAAGAGTTTGTGGTTCTGTGCATCAAGGAACGCTTTAATAGTTAAGTAAAGTAAATAGTAAAATAAATCGTTTTACCATTCATGTAATAAAGAAGGCTAGCATGCCTCTGTTGTAGTTCGGGTCAGCCATGTCTCACAGCAATCAAAGAACCCGCAGCTATGGCCGGACGATTGTAGTCCCGTCTGGTCGTAACACTCGCAGCCACATATTAAGTAACAGCAAGAATCTTTCACGACTTTGATGAATACTTTGAATTGCAGGATATCTGAAGTCAGAGTGACCCATACTCTTTAAGAACTTTCTCAATACGAACTTGCACGAGTCATCAAAATTCAGAAACATAATACCATTCTGATCCATTTAATAAGAGCAAAAATATTACCGGTGATTTACTCTTACATGCGAAGGGTCGTAGCGTTCGAAGTGCGAGCCTGGAAGCCCTGACTTCGCAGGATAGAATTCTGGTCACACCGAAATTGTTCAATCTACTTTTATGACAGCCTTTACCTCTCAGTGTTGTGAAAATATGGCAAGAAAGACACTTCTTTCGGATTCCACGTCGAACTTGAGACCCCTCTATTTCCCGGTAGACTGGGGCAGAAAAAGGGCCCGCAGGTCGTCTAAATGGTGTACATTAGAAAGAACTTTCAAGCAGGGGTGGCTGAATACACTTCTTAAGAGAATCCCACCTGGTCAATCCATACGAATTTATTTTTACTTTGCTACCCATAGTAATCGCTGCTAGGTAGCAGCTATGTCTGCTGCCAAGCTGGTTTAAAGCCTGGTCTTGACCTGTATACGACGATTGAAGCTGTTACTAAAATATTCAGTTCGACTAAGAATTTAATCGGCACGATAGAACATCGAAGTTTACATTGTGCTCGTCCAGCCAGTTGTAGTCAGTTATAAAGGCATGAGCATCTTTTTGAAAGATCAGATCCGTTTCTGGAAATACAGTTACCATGTAAAGATGACTGTGATGTCCGTGTACCGGTTCGTAACCGGGTCGGTCAGAACAGCCATCCACGTTCATTACTGTTGTTAGAGTTATGCGTGTAGCTTATTTAGATGAGAGTCCCTCTTTGGGGAGATTGACCGCCTGGTGCAAGTCTGTTTATTTGACGCCTCTTCGGATACATGAGCATGATGGGGACAACCCGCACACCCATTTCCGAGCGGAGAAAATTCCCGACCCGGCCGCGTATCGACATTGGGTTCCATGACAGGGAGTGAGCAAACTGTTAACATAGGATCACCAGCTGTTGACACTGTTGCTAGTGAAATTTCGAAACCGATTCGTGACCAAATAGAAAAATGGAACATTAAGATTTGACATCCCGCCGATGATGACTTCATTAAACACGGAGAACAAACTCAGATAGGACAAGGATGGGAAAAGAAATGGATCACATATTTCTCCAAGCAGTCAATTCCGGCATTTGTTTTAAGAACTGACCGAACCCACGAAAAACCTGAATAAAGATGGCCTTTCTCCTGGCTGGACCGAATAAATCAGTTATCAGAGCATACATTTTTTTTATATATAATTTTTTCTTTCCCTTTCGGGGCTCGCAAAACAAGCAGCTAAAGCAGATCACTGCATTCAGGAACAGCATCTTTAGTTTTCACAACTTGAGTGCCGTGTAAAAGTGCCAATAAACACTGGAAATATTCTACGCTATGCACAAAATAAGGGGGATATTATTCTAGTTTATCGCCGATTTCCACTGTGGTGGTCGGAAGCCGTAAATCCGTCAATGCGGCACCGCTTGTGCGGTCGACCAAAACCGCTGTGGCGCGGTAAACAATTTTTTATCTGCTACCGACGACAGCAGATAGAAACGATGCAACAGAATACGTTCTCGTGTTTTAGTTTACAGTCTAACGCCCCCCGGACATCGGCGTTTGCTCTCTGATTCAGTGAGACCGTTATTTTATTTGTCTGCAGGCCGTCAGCGCAAATATTTATAGACAAGAATTGGAAATACCGGGCACGTCTGGTCGGTGCCGTTTGTGTAACTTTATCTTTTAAAACTAAAATGCGTTTGCTGGAAAAGTCAACTGTTCGTGCCTGTGACATTATCAATAAAAATTTTATCTTGATGAGAAATTTTTCATAAGACTCCATGTTATTTTCAGAGTGCCATATTCATCAGCTAATGGAAGAATCAAAGAGACTGTGTAGCACAATTATCTGCAAAGGTACATAGACTCTGTGCTTCACAAATGGGTAATGTTACAAACTTCCGCCAGCAGCAGAAGTGTAAGGTCACGTCTGTTAGTAATTTTACCACTGTGTATTATTAGTTCGATTCCAGGAAAAAATAAAAAAATACGAATTCTTAAATGCAATGCTCGCAAGGAATTTGAATGCAGAGGTGCATGTATATTGCGCACGTCGTTAACGCGTGGATTTGATGTGCAAGATAAACAAAGCTCTAGGAAACCAATTTATTTTTAACTGAGATGGAAGAACAAGAGTTAGAAGCGCCCTGGGCGATAAGTCCGAGAAAGTCGTTGCGAGATTTCCTAATTCACACTGGTGTGACAGCACTATTTTCTCTCAGAGTTGGGCACAAAATCACACTGAAATCTTACAAAGGGAGATCATCGACTGGCCTTGTTGCTCGACGTCAATACGGCAATTGGCTATGAGTGTTTGCGTGCGCTAGACAGGTTGGAGCTTAAAATGGTGATTATTCTATGATGGATGCATTTATCGGGTTCGTGAAATCGCAGAACAATCGATGTTGGAGTTCTGGAGATCATCACCCGTTTGTAACATGACTGGTACTTCACGAACCTGTATCAGTTAAGTTACACTTAGTTCTAATACAAGGAGCGTAGTACTGACGGCTAATTGGTGCAAAGGTTCAGTGCGAAGTTGTCGATTCCGTTACATCCCGTGTTCACTGTGAAATGGCGCAAAAATGTGTTGGTCAACTTGGGTGGAATTCTGGAGTTGTTTACAGACCTGCTAAGCGTATACTGATTGCGGTTTCTCTGGGTAAATTCTGGACGCGTGTCTGAAACGGTGTCTTAGCCCACAACTGCCTACTTGAGATGTAGCATGAATCTATTCAGATATCGAGAACTACCCTGCCTTTCTGTTCCCATAAAATTGGGAAAAATTTCACACCATCTCGACAGTACTTCTATTTTGCCAGTCCTGTGTAATTTCTCCAAACACCGAGTATTATACGTCAACCAGTAATAAAAGGCCGTTCAAACTCCTAACCCAGTAAATTTACATTTTACGTATTTGCACGCCATATCATGGAACTTTTTGCAACGTTTCCCTCTATTTTCACGCTTTCGCTCACATTTATGTTCGCTACATTGGCTGCAAGCTTGCTGCTACCCTCCAGTGAGATTCTGGGTTGATTAGAGAGCACTTCGAATTCCTTCCATTCGTTTCGTGGAATTCTCCCTGTTCCGACTCCCATTCGTTTCCTGACATTCGCTTGGTGCCGACAGAGAGATATGCGTGTCATTTGTGTTATAGCACGAGGTGATAGTTTCATATTTCAGAGTTTGTATGTGAAAGTGGAAAAGAATTACAGGATATGTATAATGGAACGAACAGTCTGTTGAGAACAGACTACGGACTGAGAGTAAATCGAAGAAAGAGCAAAGTAATGAGAAGTAGCAGAAATGGGAACAGCGAGAAATTGAATACCAGAATTAAGGAATAATGATACCAAGGCAACAAAATAACACATGACCGACCGAGTAAGAAGGACATAAAAGGCAGACTAGATCTGGCAAAAGAGGCATTCTTGGCCAAGAGAAGTCTATTATCTTCAAACATAGGCCTTAATTTGAGAAAGAAATTTCCGAGTTTGGGTGTGTCTGGTTTGCCAGTTAGCGAATTTCATGCATGTGAAAGAAAAAATCTGGTTGTAGTGACAGGCTGATCAGTAGCTTAGCCCAAGGACTGAGTGAAATCAAAATGTGGCATTTTCGGTGCGAGTTCCGAAACAAACGAATCGAAAGCAACAAGCTATCGGAAGTGCTTTGGGCTACACAGAAATGACAACACATTCCATCTCTGCACAACAGTCACCGCGTGTAACTACCACAAACTTTTGATATCTGGTCCGTTATAGGGCCACGGTTCTTTTAAGCAAATTACCAGGCGAACATGATGTGGAACCGAAGGATGTGGGTGGAGAGGGAAGGAGAGGATCTAGTTCCTAATTCGAAGTAAATTCCAGTTCAGCCATTTGATTTTTAACCAAAAGAAACCTCCCGCAACTTGGTCGGAATCAGGGTTAGAAACTTTTTTAAATTTGTTTCTGCGTTAATATTGTCCATTACCTCATAAAACAATAAAAAATGTGTGTGTGTGTGTGTGTGTGTGTGTGTGTGTGTGTGTGTGTGTGTGTGTGTGTGTGTGTGTGTGTGTGCGTGTGTGTGTGTGTGTCGCCGCCGGGCACCAGTAAGGGCACACTTTCAATTCCGGCCTTTGAACGAACATCGCCTCAAAAGCAAAGTGGTTAGGTTTTGAGTCTAATGTAGGAACTGTTGTTGATCATCTACTGCTTCTGCTGACAGCAGTCCTCTGGAAAATTCTCCCTCTTTCCAACCAAGACTTCTCGCAGCATTATTTAAACTGCATAGTAACGACGCCATCGGGAACTCTGAAATCCTTACGCGATCCTAACCGACATGGAACACTACATTATGCATGCGTTGTGAATCTCCTGTTTAGGTCGGTTTCGATGGATTATGAAGGAAAGACAGTACACGTAGTGCAGAAAAATGACTCGTGGAAACTCTAAAGGACATCGGAACTAGCTTCGTAAACGCAAATAAGTATAAATTTCCTGTCCAAATTATCATTATACTCAGACAATTATTCCTCCACAACTTCGCTCCCTTAGGCTCGGACATGATATATTAGTTATGGAATCACTTGAGTGTTAGTTTTTGCCATATCCAATCACGCACAGGAAGGTGACTACTTTTCTGCTAGTTTAATTTAAAAAAAAAATGATACGTCTCACACAAATAGCAAATTGCTCGCTGTTTTCTTGCAGGATGTTCAGAAATTATTTTTAATTGAGTGTGTGTAGTCCACTTACGCGCAGCACAGTTACGAGTATAAAAATATTCGTTTCTATTGATTACAGGCACTCCACCATGTATCAGATGCTGTGATGGAGTGAGTAACACAAGCTGTGCTTCGAATTATTTTTGTTTTCAGAATCCACTCGTGTTACCAAGTACAATTTCGTCTAGTTAACGTTTTATTCAGAAAATGATGATTTTCAATGCATACAGCGGCTGTATATGAGTCAGTAGACATGCCTGTATAAAGATGCATAAAAGAAGCTCCAAAAAGCACCAATCTCAGATTTTTATGCAAGCAATGGTCTGCTTAGGAATTGGGAATGATAAGGCGGTACGTCGTCACAAGTAAGGAAACCCACAAGCAGGGAGTCTCTGCAATCGATGGCACAGCAACACGAGCTGGTACTCCATCTGCCTAATCCCTGATGAGTTCTTCCTTTGCACAGTACGTAATATGCCTTATGTTTCTATAGCGCACATGACTGATGGGAGTGCGTAAATACTGAAATGTTTGCGTTCGTGTCTGATGAGAGAAGGTAAAGGATCAAGTTCTATACATTTAGTGTACTCCTGTCACGTAACACCAGCGGTGCCGTCAAGTTTAATGTTTCGACGTAACGGATCATTATCAACAGTGTCTAAAGCTTCCTTAAAGCAGAACGCTGAAGCACATTCTAGGCATTAGGAACGTCATGCCACGACCATTCTACCTCCTTGCTGAGTTTGTACTAATTTTTGTCTCGCCGAGGGCACTAGGGCCAGCTACCTCCTTCGGGGTTGGCGTCGTACGAATGTGCGCTGACACCTTCAGCTACGAGATGGTTAAGAAACAAATGTGAAACAAATTAAATTGTATAGCATAGAAAGGAAACGCCGCTGTCAGAGTCAAGCAAACAGAACCACCGTTCGCCATGTTTGCGGAAGTCGAAAGAAAGGAGCTGTACGTAATAGAGCGCAAGGAAATTATGAAATTGCAACTGTTGGCGTTTAACAGTTACAGCCAGAAGCAATATTACCTTTGTATGCGGCGTACTAACACTTTATATACATCGCCTCTTAACGAAGTTAGTAGCTTTCGTTTAACTACTGTAATCCCAGATTGTCAGCAGCACAGAGTTTGTAAGTAAAATATACGATCTGTAAAATTTAGTTTAAGGTCTACCTTCCTGTGTTTTTCACACCCTTTCCCGCAGAAAAACTTTCCAAGAATGAGAAACGTCTCACAGACGAACATTCTACAGAAAGTGAACATTATTTTCTATCGTATGTACACACTCGATACAAAAACATGTTGCACTGAGCAAGGAAATACCATACCAAACAGCAGGTATATTACGACCCACCCATTCATATAGTCAAATATGCAATGAAGATTTTGATTAATGCAAAATTATTAAAATAACAGCCAAAATACTAAGACCTCTTTCTCATGAATCAGTTTACTCTGCTTACAAACAGAGCCAAATTTTACAAAGTCACTTACTGGCCACCCCACCCCACTTGAATTTTACGAATTTTGCTAACTTGATCGTTACCTAATATACGTTTTCCAAGTTTAGCTTGAAGTTTTAGTTTTTGTGATGGATAGTGCTTCAAATATGTCAAAATTCGGTTAAATTAGGAACGAATATAAATATTAGGTAATACTATAGGCATCAGGCACCAAAACCAAGATTCCAAATACCACAGTTCAGCCCTATGACTACCCCTCTACATTTCGATTTCAAATATTCTGTATCAGATTAGTTTACACTTCGTACAATTTACTTTATTTATACCATTACCTGAAGCTGTAATTTAAAATATGTAACTATTTGTTGTACATCCAAACTTTGGCAAATGTCAATCCACGTACGAAAGCATACCAGATTGCTTCACACCGTAGTTTGTACTTTATGCACGATGTATAAAGGGCTCCTATTATAAGATGAAGTCCTAATTTAAAACAAGTAGATTCCAGTTGGCAGGAAATCGCAGAGATTTCTGTCTATAACCCATGCTCCCCAATGTGGTGGCATGTAAAGTTACCAGAAAGAAAAAAAAAAATTACTCGACTATTGCCTATTGCAAATTCCAAAAGCTGAATCACATAAAAAAGGCCTAATCCATCCTACCTTCCATCCAGTGACTACGGTTTCAATCACAAAAAGAAAAAGAACAGTAGGAAACAGCGAGATTACTTTCGTTCAGTACTTCAGAATAAGACTAGACTGTGACTTGTAACCACCACTCTACGTAATTTCAGAACTTTAAAACACTTTTTCGCAGAACGAAATAATGTAAAAAAAAGATGTTTATCGCTTACTAAACGTTCGCTGTTCATGTAGTGAAACTGCCGCAAGAAGCATGACCTTTTAATTTATTACTTCTTAATTGCTAACAAATTCTTCAGACGGTATTCACACATAGCACTAAAACATAAGTGCAAAAATATGTCATTGCACAAACACAGTTTAAGAGGTATCACATCAGAAACATTAAGCTGCGTTAAATCGAAACTACAGAGTGAAATTTGGTAAAGATACAGGTAAAATATGAGCACAAATATGTGTGAAACATAATGAGGTTTTCACTCTGCAGCGGAATGTACGCTGATATGAAACTTCCTGGCAGATTAAAACTGTGTGCCGGATCGAGGCTCGAACTCGGGATCTTTGCCTCTCGCGGGCAAGTGCTCGGTCCGGCACACAGTTTTAATTTTCCAGGAAGTTTCATGTGTGAGACATGTTACGGGAAAAGTATGTGACACTTGTGCAGATGGACAAAGCCCTGGTGAAACGCTTCTCCTGAAACCCAGATTCGCTTTCAAAAAACTTAGCACACAAATTATTTACTACTTCGAAAGAAATATTATGAATGTAAGAACCAGTAACGTCCTAGTGGGGTGGAGGTGATAACATGGTCAGACGGGAGGGGAAGGAGAGGATGCACACAGAGAGAGGGAGAAGTTGTTAGATTGCTTAATGCTGCTACAATGGCAGGTTACCGAGATTTAAGTGAGTCTTAACGTGGTGGTATAGTCGAGGCACGAGCGTCAGAACAGGTAGCGCTGAAAGGAGGATTTTCGCGTACGGCCATTTCACGATTGTACCGTGAATAGCAGGAATCCGGTAAAACATCAACTCTCTGACATCGCTGAGGTCGGAAGAAGATCATGCAAGAATTCGCAGATTGCTGCAGATTTAAATGCTGGGCCATCAACAAGCGTCAGCGGGCGAACCACTGAACGAAACATCATCGATATGGGCTTTTGGAGCCGAAGGCCCACACGTGTGCTCTTGATGACTTCACGACACAAAGCTTTCCGCCTCGCCTGGGCCTGTCAACACCAACTTTGGACTGTTGATGAGTGCAAACATGTTGCCTGGTCGGACAAGTCTCGTTTCAATTTGTATCGAGCGGTTGGATGTGTACGGGTATGGAGACCACCTCATGAATCCATGGACCCTGCACGTCAACAGGGGACTGTTCTAGCTGGTGGAGGCTCTTTAGTGCTGTGGGGCGTGTGAAGTTGGAGTGATATGGGACCCCTGACACTTCTACGAACGACAGTGACCCGTGTCACGTACGTCAGCATCCTGTCTGATCACCTGCATCCATTCATACCCACTGTGTATTCCGACGAACTTGGGAAACTCCAGCAGGGCTGGACAAATTGGGGGGGAGGGGGGAGAGAAGAAGAGATGGATTGGGAGAGAGGTAAGTAGTCGGTGGACTAATAGAAGAATGGAATAATTGCATACCCGAGCAATACCAGATGCTCAGTTATTTGATCTATAAAACATGCTATCTTTATTATGCTTACAAGGATTAAAGCCACGTACTGACAGTCGTCATAAACGAATCGTAACAGTCATGTTTCCCATTCTTGAGTAGAATAACTGGCGTCCATTATGCTGGTAAGTACGGAGATACACATAGGCGGCAAAATCATTTCACATAATTATTACAAAACAACGTGGTTCAATTAGAACTAATGTTATTGCTGCAGTGACCCAAAACTGAGAATACAGTTAACAGAAACAACACTAGCATATTTTCGCTACATTCGTGGACAGTTACAGAAAAATGTGTCCTCGTTTGTTATTTGCATTCCGTTCAAATGGCTCTGAGCACTATGGGACATAACACCTAAGGTTATCATTCCCCTTGAACTTAGAACTACTTAAACCTAACTAACCTAAGGACATCACACACATCCATGCCCGAGGCAGGATTCGAACCTGCGACCGTAGCGGTCGCGGGGTTCCAGAATGTAGCGCCTAGAACCGCTCGGCCATTCCGACCGGCAATTGCATTCCGTAGGTCACTCGAAATAATAAAAGGCTTGCATTACAAGAGATGTGTTTCACAATGACAAAGATGAATTAGTGCTCATAGGTCTTAAGGTAAGAGTTTTAGGTCCATGTTTGGTGAATACCTATCAAAATATTGATCGCCTTTTAACATCAAGTGCTTCTTTTAACAGGAAAAAATAAATATTTTTAAAAGTTTCAAAATTTTCTTTTCAGAGATCACTGAAATAAGGAAACAGCTACTTTCTATGTTTTCAATGCTGCAAACCGGCAATCATTACACCAAAATCGCATTTGTCAGTTGCCTCTTTTTCTTTGCGAAGCGGAGCTAGATCACTGAACCTACTTCGTTCTGTAGACGTTCAGGGATACGAAAGCAGGGGCTTAAGTGTGTTGAGCGATTTCTCGTAGCTAGGTGTGCACCCAAGAGGAGGATGAGGAGGGAAGGAGGGTCAAGGATGTCAACTGTAACGATGCGAGTGTAAGCAGATGGGCTCAATGCTGTAATAGGGGCCGCCAGCCGGCTGCTGTGACCGAGCGGTTCTAGGCGCTTCAGACCAAATCCTGCCTCGGGCATGGATATGTGTGATGTCCTTTAGTTAGTTGGGTTTAAGTTGTTATAAGTGCAAGGGAATGATGACCTCAGATGTTAAGGCCCATAATGCTCAGAGCCATCTGAACCATTTTGAGGGACCACAATACACTGATGCAGTGTTTTGAAGGGCCGCAGTACACTGATGCAGTGTTGAGGTATAGCATTCACCAGGCATGGTTACCACCATCACCGAAGACATTCATTCGAAGTAGTGCAGAAACGCGAATCACCACTGAGCAAAGCGCGATGCCCTACATCAGAAGTCCATGCTGTCATGGAACCACTCCAAACACAGCCGTTTATGCTGCAGTGTTAATAGAAGTCTATGCATCCAATGATAATTCTCTAGTTCAGCTGCTGATGGTCTCAGACCAGTGATACAGGGTGGCACTATGTTGCAGGGAGTCAATTAGTGCGGCTGGTCCCGACGGAGGTTCGAGTCCTTCCTCGGGCATGGGTGTGTGTGTTTGTCCTCAGGATACTTTAGGTTAAGTAGTGTGTAACTTAGGGACTGATGACCTTAGCAGTTAAGTCCCATAAGATTTCACACACATTTGAATATTAGAGTCCATTAGTGTTCCAGGATGGTAGGTGCAGTTTGAAAATGGTTCAAATGGCTCTGAGCACTATGGGACATAACAGCTGTGGTCATCAGTCCCCTAGAACTTAGAAGTACTTAAACTTAACTAACCTAAGGACATCACACACATCCATGCCCGAGGCAGGGTTCGAACCTGTGACCGTAGCAGTCTCGCGGTTCCGGCCTGAGCGCCTAGAACGGCTAGACCACCGCGGCCGGCTTGTGCGGAGTTTACAATTTGTTTGAAGCACATGCTCCATGCACTCTTCTGGAGATCAGGCGTAGTAGACCGGAACCTTGACGACAAGTATGCTCTCTCACTTGCATGTCGTTCAACGTTGGGTCACTGTCTCCTCTGAATGCCCCACAAACTTGGGTATTATATGGTTCGACCAGCCGGCCAAGTGGAGACCCACAGTTTCAAACTCTGTAATGAGCCGATGATGCTGCTTCCCACAAGTACGTGGTACATCCGTGTCCTTCATTTCTGACATTGTTCACACAGCTCTTACATACAGTGTGCCCAAAATGCGGTGGCCGCTAAATGCGCAGTCAGCTGGTGAAGTGCGGGGAGAGCGGCAATATGGGGTTCGCTTAGAGCGCTGTAGGGGAATGCCGAGCAATGGAGGGGAAGCGCCGTTCTAAACTGGAACCTACACTCACATTTATTTGGAAAATATTAAGCGGGGTCCTCCACGCCCACACATACGTGGTGACCATCTAAAATAATAATAAAAAAGGAAAAAAAAGAAAAATCTGTCACCTTTTCTTTGGTTAGTATCCAAGCAGACTTTCTCCGAAAATGCAGCTATTTACGTTCACCTTACCATCTGTAATTTTCAGAGAAGAATAACGAGTGGGGAATTTAAAGTAAAATCTAAGATTTATCTTGTTGCCATTTCAAAATTTGCTTATCTTGCCAAAACTCTGCGGAGTTTACACAGTCGCACCTCACTAACACGTTGTCCGCCCCCGGTAGCTGAGTGGCCAGCGCGACGGCATGTCAATCTTAAGGGCCCGGGTTCGATTCCCGGCTGGGTTGGAGATTTTCTCCGATTAGGGACTGGGTGTTGTGTTGTCCTAATCGTCATCATTTCATCTCCATCGACGCTCAAGTCGCCGAAGTGGCGTCAAATCGGAAGACTTGCACTCGGCGCCAACCGCTGTGGTCGAGTGGTTCTAGACGCTTCAGTCCAGATCCGCGCTGCTGATACGGTCGCAGGTTCGAATCCTGCCTCGGGCATGGATGTGTGTAATGTCCTTAGGTTACATAGGTTTAAGAGTTCGAAGTCTAGGGAACTGATTACCTCCGATGTTTAGTTCCAAAGTGCTCAGAGCCATTTGAACTTGACACGACGTTTACATTTACTAACACGTTGTGTAGATGCAGGTGTGAGAGAATTCTCAAACCATGGTTTGTTAAGTTTACTACGTAAGGAACTGAATAAAAGTAAGGTCAGAATCTTAAGAAAAAGCACATACGTGTTACAAAATAAACGCATAACGATTCCAGTTATGTTGTTCCGAAACCCATAGCACTCCTTGTTTCACCAAATATTGATGACCCTTAAAAATTACATCCTTTCGTCAGAGAAGTCTGTAGTCAGTGGAATAACACAGTTGATAATGCAGTTTTGCAAGATAACCTTACGGCAAAATACTCTCTTCTATGTGTTTCATATAATTTGCCAAAATCTCGTTTTGATATCTCATACAGTGTACGAAATATGAGGAATGTTGTGTATATTCTGTGTGGCTCCATCGCCAGCGTGGTGCGATCGCAAATGAATGCGTAGATCAGATCAGATCAGTTTTCTCGAGAGTGATTACTGAAGTGCACAGTATGTACCAGACGCAAAATCAAGACGTCCCCTATTTTTCATTGCAACCTTTTTCGATTTTCATGCAGTGGCTTACTTCCATGTAAATCACAATAGATATGACCATTAACGAAATAATAGGGCCGGCCTTTGTGACCTAGAGGTTCTAGGCGCTTAAGTCTGAAACCGCGCTGCTGTTACAGTCGCAGCTTCGAAGCCTGCCACGGGCGTGGATGTGTGTGATGTCCTTAGGTTGGTTAGTTTCAAGTAGTTCTAAGTTAAGTCCTATAATGCTTAGAGCCATTTGAACCATTTGAAATAATAGGAACATCATAAAGAACCTGACATATAAAGCTACAAGTAAAGTGAAACTGATTTTTTTTTTTACCGAATAGTTTCTGTAAAATCGTTTGAGGAAGACTGCAGGGCGTTGGAAGTAAAATGGTCACTGCGCATCCGCCACTGTATCCTGTGTGACGTACAACCTACCAGACCCAGTAACAACACTAAACCAGAACAACACTAATGTACCTTGGTGGTAGTTCTATCTCTTTCAGAGAACTGCAACTCTAATCATTTACATACCCACCACTGGTAAGTATGTATACGAAGCTTTATTGGCTACCAACCATGTCTTCTTGGAGGCTTCACTTGATTTTTGTCAACGGCGGATAATTCAAATGTCCAATCTTCTGAAAGTTAAGTAAAATCGATGCGCCTTGTTTTTACGTTTTCCTTATGAGAATCAGGCGCAGCTTTTAAGTTAGGCCGAGATGGAACATCTCATCTGCAACACGTTTGACACATCATTTGTCAGGAGCGACCTGCGTCGCGGAGATACACGTCATTACCGGCAGAATTATATCATATGGATGTGACATTGGTAGAATCACATGAGAAATATCTGTCTCCTCGTGATCTTTTCTTAGGAAGGACCCAACTTGTGGCCTGAAGATGGAGTGCTTTCTTTTCTTAGTAAAGGTGTAGAGAACATAATTGGCACCCAAGCACAATTCTTTTGTGCCACCCCCTCCCCACTTGCTCACCACTTCCTAGGCACTCTGGACACGACACTACGCTTTATTGGCGTCCGCCCGCCGCTTCCTCCTGAAACACGTATAGTGACATAATATCGACAATTTACCTTAAAACAATATATTTTCCGTAAAATATTGTTTGCTCTGGAGACCATTTGGCGCCCCTCTACAAGTCACGACCAGGGCGGCTCCCCTCTCCCCCCCCCCCCCCCCTCCCCCTCACACCGCCACTCGTCGCTACGCCACTGTCTCTTAGGTTCCTGTCTTACCGCATACTCGGAAATCGCCGAATATTCGGTAATAAACAGCCAAATATGTATTTCATATTACGTTTTTAATGCAGACACATAGGTAAGTAATATCGAATATTGCAGAACGTGTAGTAGAGCCCCGGTAATTCGAGTCCCGGTATTTCAAGGTTGCGTGTTGTTCGAGCTGTCTTCACGAACTAGAATTTTACATAAAACTAGAGAAGAAACCCATTTTGATCTGTTGTCTGCATGTACGGTTTACGCACTCTTGAGTGTGTTACATTTTGAACTTACTTTCAGTTTAACGTGTTCGATACAGCTAAAACTGTCCTCCATAGGGGAAATAATCTTGGCCTCAGACTGCTAAAGCAATTCTATTACACATGGACAGATTCTGTTAGTCTTTGATAAGTGCACTTGCTATTTCTTTTTCGACGCTTCACTAATTGCTTCTGAGAAGATGGCGTGACATTGCTACTAGAAAACGATGTTCTATTTTTTTTAAAAAAAGGGCTACGGACAATTTCTTTAAAATGCAACTTATATTTTTGAAATTTCAAAATATGAGTCCATTTATGTACATACAAGACAAGCGTGTACAATATTGTTTTTTTATTTATTTTTAATCATTATTTTGCTCATTGAACATTTATTCACGAATGACCCACTGATTCATGGATATTTCCGTATTATCCAAGCTTTTTGTAATTCAAGGTAGCCTCAATCCCAATGAGCTCGAATTACCGTGTCTCTACTGTACTTGTACTACATTCATAATAAAGTCCCAGAATGTGTTAAACAAGCTAAGATTTAAAAAATAAATAAATAAAAAATTAGCCGTACAGTAGGACACAAATCCACGTCCTTGACCACAATGCTACACCAGTGAATTACTGCATTAACATTTCGTATGGCTTATCGTAGTATCTCTTGAAGACTTACATCGTTGATGCATCATTAACTGACATTTAATTTTAGTGGTAACTTGTTAGTGATAAACCTTCAATGGGCTGTTGCTTTGAAACAGCCTACTACAATTCATAATTGAAAACATCATCTAAATACGCCACAATCAGGAAGGCGTCTACTACATCGAGTGACTCGTCAATTTGAAAAAAAAAAAAATGGAAATTTGTGTAAGGTTCTAGCATACGCAGACGACCTCCTCCTGCTGGTCGGCGGCCGTAGACGCAAAGACTAAGAGCCGAAAGTGGAAAGAGCCATAACCATACTTACAACATGGCGCCACAAAACGAAAATGACGATCACGCCCAATAAATCAACATATCTCTTACTCAAAGGCCAACTGGTCAGAAATCCCACAGTGAGAATCAATGGCTCGCCAGTTCTTCGGCACCGCGAGGCCCGATATCTTGATGTAGTCATCGATGAGAGGTGGAACTTCGCTTCACATATTGATACCATATCTCAAAAATCCTTAGTATTGCTAAACAATCTCTTTGGAATAGGCCACAAACGCTTTCATCTTCCACCCAATTTAATCAAACTGTACCACAATAGTATTTTAACATCAATAGTGGGATACGGATCAGGGGTCTGGGCACACAGACTCACAAGGGTCATGCCTGCCATGGCCGTAAGAAGAGTGCAGCGTAACATGCTCCTACGTTCAGCAGCAGCATACAGGACAACACCCGGAGAGGCGCTTCTTGTGCTAATGGGGATCTGTCAATTGGACATTAAAATCCGTTAGTAGGCCTCCTGGTACTGGGCGAAGAAGGAGAAAAGGGATAAGATGAGGGAGGTACTGGGGGTTTACGCTGGGGATAAAAATGCAATTAAAAAGAGAGGGATCCAACTATGGCAGGAACAGTGGAATAATACGGATACGGGGCGCAGAACCTATGAGCTGTTACCGGACATAGAGGAACGAGTAAAGCTTACGTACTTCATGCCTACGAGAGGAATGCTGCACTTTCTTACTGGACAAGGACCCTACCCGACATATCTGTCGGTTTGCGAAGCAGGCTACACCCGCGTGCGACTGTGGTGCTGGCAGGGCACGCCAGAACATGTGGTGTATGAGTGGCACCTCTTCGATGACGTAGCCAACAAACTACGACAACATCTTCAGAATAACGACCTTCAATGTCTTGAACAAATTGACAGACGAAATTTCGAAAAAAGTCCTTAAGAATTTTCTAAGGGACAACCATTAAAAATCAGTAAAAATTACATCAACTCAGACTCCGTGCACCTTTCCTGTTCCGCCGGGCCGGGGCTTGGCCAGCCGCTTCACGGCTGTAATCGGCTTTGCTCTGGACTAGGCGGGGAGGGTGTACAATAACCGGATAGAACTACGCACCAATTATGACACTAGATGTAATTAGGTTAGATGTAGAAGATAGGATAACGCTTTTAGGATAGACTGCAGCGATACCAAATTACTGGCCAGCCCAGTGCCGGGGGCATGCCCACTGGGATTAGCTCAGTGGGCCAGGCCACCATCCATCAGGTTTATAGAGCACTGGCACACCTGTAACGCAGCAGGTACCATAGGTTTTTTCGTAGATTAAGTAGAATTAGGAACCACATAGCGGTAAAATCATAACTAAGATTTCCCGGTAGTGTAGAATAAATAGCTGTATATTTGTGTATTAAAATAGGACCCACTAATGAAATCAGGTAGTGGGTTAATATGTATAATGTAATGAGTTGAATGAAGAATCTTCTTTTTTTTTTTTTTAAAAAAAAAAAAAGAGGTGTTCTGTCTTACCAGACTGCTGAGATCATCGGTCCTTAGACTTACACACTACTTAATGTAACTTAAATTAACTTACGCTACGGGCAACACACACACCCATGCCCGAGGCAGGACTCGAACCTCCGACGGGGATAGCCGCGTGAACCGTGGCAAGGCGCCCCCGCGCCGCACAAATCAATTTGACGCCACTTCCCTTGGTATAGTTCTGTCGTTAAGGAATACTCACGCAGATTGAGTGCAACAGCAATTCCGGAGATCAAATCGGCGCCCCCGGTCTTAAGCGGCGAGGGTCAGCAGTCTACCGCGGTGACAGGTGAAAACAAGTGGCGAGAGGTGGGCGGGGGTGGCAGCGAGACAGGCGCCTTTGTGGCTCGCCGCCTCCGCACACAATGGCTTTGTGCCGTAACGAGGTTCCGGCGGCCGGCCCTCGCAAACACCTCCAGAGCGCTGGCCGGCACAGCTAGGCTCACCGCTGATAAATGTTTCATGCCGCCTCAGCCGCGACCGCGCCGTGCTGCCACCAGAGGGTCGGTAAAATCCCCCCGGGTCTAGCGGTGCACATGACTACATCTGCATATCCCGTGCATCCACAATGTGTGCGCCTCTGTTACACGGGCGGCGCGCTTGCTCCCAAACGTAATGTTTTAAGTTCAAATGAATATTCTTCAGGACATTTCGACACGAACTCGACATGACGTCTTTGCCATTCGAGACAGCTGAAAGGAGTCTGTTTCATTCCTTATATTATATACGCTCTCTCTCTCTCGCTCTTTACCAATCTATCAATCTATCTATTTACACTACTCGCCATTAAAATTGCTACACCAAGAAGAAATTCAGATGATAAATGGGTATTCATTGGCCAAATATATTATACTAGAACTGACATGTGATTACATTTTCACGCAATTTTGGTGCATAGATCCTGAGAAATCAGTACCCGAAACAACCACCTCTGGCCGTAATAACGTCCTTGATACGCTTGGGTATTGAGTCGATCACAGCTTGGATGGAGTGTTCAGGTACAGCTGCCCTGCAGCTTCAACACGATACCACAGTTCATCAAGAGTAGTGACTGGTGTATTGTGACCAGCCAGTTGCTCGGCCACCATTGACCAGGCGTTTTCCGTTGGTGTAAGATCTGGAGAATGTCCTGGCCAGGGCAGCAGTCGAACATTTTCTGTATCCAGAAAGACCCCTACAGGACCTGCAACATGCAGTCGTAGATTATCCTGCTGAAATGTAGGGTTACGCAGGGATCGAATGAAGGGTAGAGGCACGGGTCGTAACACATCTGAAATGTAACGTCCACTGTTCAAAGTGCCGTCAATGCGAACAAGAGGTGACCGAGACGTGTAACCAATGGCACCCCATACCATCACGCCAGGTGATACGCTAGTATGGCGATGACGAATACACGCTTCCAATGTGCGTTCACCGCGATGTCGCCAAACACAGATGCGACCATGACGATGCTGTAAACAGAACCTGGATTCATCCGAAAAAATTATGTTTTGCCATTCGTGCACCCAAATTCGTCGTTGAGTACACCATCACAGGCGCTCCTGTCTGTGATGCGGCGCCAAGGGTAACCGCAGCCATGGTCTCCGAGCTGGTAGTACATGCTGCTGCAAACTTCATCGAACTGATCGTATAGATGGTTGTTGTCTTGCAAACTACCCCATCTGTTGACTCAGGGATCGAGACGTGTCTGTACGACCCGTTACAGCCACGCCTGTCATCTCGACTGCTAGTGATACGAGGCCATTGGGATCCAGCACGGCGTTCCGTATTACTCTCCTGAACCATCGATTCCATATTATGCTAACAGTCATTTGATCTCGACCAACGCGAGCAGCAATGTCGCGATACGACAAACCGCAATCGCTGTAGGCTACAATCCGACCTTGATCAAAGTCGGAAACGTGATGGTACGCATTTCTCCTCCTTACACTATGCATCAGAACAATGTTTCACCAGGCAATGCCGGTCAACTGCTGTTTGTGTATGAGAACTCGGTTGGAAACTTTCCTCATGTCAGCACGTTGTAGGTGTCGCCAGCGGCGCCAACAGTGTGTGAATGCTCTGAAAAGCTAATCATTTGCAAATCACAGCAGCCTCTTCCTGTCGGTTAAATTTCGCGTTTGTAACACGTCATATTCGTGGTGTAGCAATTTTAATGGCCAGTAGTGTATCTACATGCACCTTTGCAAATATTATCGATTGCGGGGGGGGGGGGGGGGGGGGCGCAACATGTTGACCAGCTGGTAGCCGTTCAGTGGCAAGATTGTTTTCGAACAGGCTTAGGCGAACCAGAATTGTTATATAATGAATAGAGCCCAGATTTTTATGTAATTACTTACTATTTGCTCTCCTACCTAAGCACGCAAAACGTGTAAATTTTCATGAATTATGTTGCCAGCGTTGATATATTTCATTTCATTGTTACCTATTTTGGCATATTCCACTTCAGTTGTATCTCTTTGTATATTTTGACTTGCTACGTAAAATTACGTAGTACTGCTTTCTTATTCTCCTTCATACTTCCTCACACCCTCAGAAGACCACTCCCTTGGATAAATATCCTAGTCCAACCTACTATTATCTCGAAAAATCATGTATAGTCCAATAAAACAGGGCTAATTGCACCCTAAGTTGCATTATTAAGGACATCCTCCTGCTTAATTTCCTAAGAACTGGAATTTCAGGCACGAGAGGAGGAAGAGTGGACATCAGAAATTCTGGTGGTCTAAATCATGAACAAATATTGGCTGTTAAAAGCTGACCCATCAGAAGGTATTTTGCAAAATTTGGGTATACATCGGCACCTGGAGGAGGGGCAGTCACCAAAGGAGACTTAAGAGCAGCTCACGAAAAAGTCATGGCATTAGATACAGAAGAGCGGGAGCGTATTAACTGGACGTACGTTGGCGGACCGGAGAGATTTCCGCCTTTATGCAGTTCCTTGCACGTGCACGCCCATGACAACACGTCTTTCATCTGACAGTCCCATTGACCGAGGGGCAAAATCCACTGCTGGCATACCTCATGGTGGAAATTCTAACATGTTAGCATCTCACGCGGAAGGCGTTCGATTGTGGCGGGGAGCCAGCGTCCAAGCTGATTAGCGCATCGCAATGGGAAGAAATGAAAAAAATCCAAATTTTCTTTTCGTAATAATAAATCAGGTCGATCCTCTCTAGTGGACAGGGTGGCCGCACAGCAAAGCGGATACAATAACAACACTATAGCCTTTATTGTGTAGTTTTTATTGTGTGTAGGAAGGGGTTTCGATTACAGTCAAGACTACCAGTGAGGCAAAGAAGAGACTAGCCGTACTGGAATTTCCAACTATTACCGACTTCAGTGAGGAGTCTAGGAGCCGGCCGGAGTGGCCGTGCGGTTCTAGGCGCTACCGTCTGGAGCCGAGCGACCGCTACGGTCGCAGGTTCGAATCCTGCCTCGGGCATGGATGTGTGTGATGTCCTTAAGTTAGTTAGGTTCAATTAGTTCTAGGTTCTAGGCGACTGATGACATCCGAAGTTAAGTCGCATAGTGCTCACAGCCATTTGAACCATTTTGAGGAATCTAGGGAGTCTGTGCAAAAAGAAAAAAAAAAGCCGAATACTACCTCCTAAGAGTTCACGACTTATTGTGTTCATGTTGCCTTCTGTTAATCGAAATAATCATCCAGATTTTTGATCTTGGGTTACAATGGACAATTGTCCATTGTTCTATATCGAACGTGGAATTAGCAGATCAGGTACTCTATGAAGTCTCAGGTTCAACTACGTATAGCTAGTGATGCACATACAAAAATCAAGCAAGCTAAGAAACAAATAATATTGACACAGATGCAAAAGACTCCATTTCCACAAATTAATTTCT
Source organism: Schistocerca gregaria (assembly GCF_023897955.1). Classification (NCBI taxonomy): domain Eukaryota; kingdom Metazoa; phylum Arthropoda; class Insecta; order Orthoptera; family Acrididae; genus Schistocerca; species Schistocerca gregaria. The sequence continues at coordinate 275,929,818 of NC_064920.1, read as the reverse complement.
CCATAGTATGCGCTCCGTGATGATTGCGGCGAATATAACCTTGGTTCATAATGCAAGTTCCTAAGAATCGTTTCCACTTGAGTACTGTGAGAACCAGATTCCTGATGATTGACGTTAAGGAGAAAGTATTTAGGTTTTTGCTTCCAAGAGGCTCGAAAAAGTGAGCGGCGCTATTTGAATAATAAGCACATTACGACAGTCGCCGATAAAACAATAGACATGTTTACACTTTCCACCGGTAATCTCATTGTTGCCGATGTTGACGGAGAAGAACCCTTAAAGACATTATTGGTTTGCTGCACGTTATGAGACCGTTTTAACAAACGGGCTCATAACTTTCGAAAGACCCACAAGAGGCAGGCAAATTAAATTCGAAGAAATTAATCTGCTCCTGATTAAGGAATATGAATTATTACTGGTGATTGTCAGTACGTAGGTATTTAGACAATTTCATTTGTAGTTGAATGAGAAGCCACTATGCAGCCAAGACGATTGCTGATGAAAATGAGGGAGGCGGTGTAGGCCATGAAACCCCAGGGAGTCTGCCCCCAGGGCTATTCGCAGAACCGACAGTCGTCTATCTGTATCAAGGGAAAGATGAGGCATGTAAAATCGGCCAGAGCAGTGCTTTGTTGACTATGGGAAAGAAAAACATCGCACCAGCACAATTGACACCATATATCTGCCATCAGATAGTGCAGAGTAAACTGGAAATTCGTGATGACTGGCTGTTGTGTGCTGTCCTTAGGTTAGTTAGGTTTAAGTAGTTCTAAGCTATAGGGGACTGATGACCATAGATGTTAAGTCCCATAGCGCTCAGAGCCATTTGAACCATAAACTGGAAATTAATGGGACCAAACTGCTGCGGTCATCGGTCCCTAGGCTTACACACTAATTAATCTAACTTAATCTTACTTAAAGGACCTTTCGTCTGGGGGAGCCGCGTGAATCGTGACAAGGCGCCCTATACCACGCTGCTAACCCGCGCCGCCAGTGCACACTAGATCTCAGGAGTGTGTAGAACAACAGATATTGTTTTTAACATGCTCTGTCCATGGGATGCATGTTACTTAACGGACAGAGTCCTGCAAGAATTGCATTTGTAGAATGAAACAGCGGGAAGTCAAACTTTGCTGAAAAACACGGGCTGGTAAGACAAATCACAGAGATTCTAACGGGAACAAAGAGCTGGGACTTACTTGGAGTGTGTGGGGTGTGGGACACCGGCACCCGAGCGGGTGTCGCCAAACTGAGTATTTAAAGAAATGTGAGGACAGCTTCTGTTGGTTCAAATAAATAATCTAGGCTTGGGAGAACAGAGCGTGACTGTGCTTACAGAGACCTAGCCGTATTGGGCAGCTCAGAAGGCTCACATAGACAGGCAGGCAGAGAGAGAGAGAGAGAGAGAGAGAGAGAGAGAGAGAGAGAGAGAGAGAGAGAGAGAGACAGAGAGAGAGAGAGTAAATCGTACAAATTTGGAGCCCCAAAACTAATAAGTTTTTCAACTGGTTAAACACCTGAAGCCTTGGTAAGGAACGGAGGCCATTATCTTCAAAGACAACATATTATTCGGTGGCACTCACAAGAATCACTGAATCACTATTCTATCAATGTAACAGTGAAATACACACATCCCAAAGTTTTGCTCGTTGGAATTATTTTGCAAATACTCAGTTCCCTTCCAGCCTCCACTTCCAGGTCTTCACTTCCAGATTCCACCTAAACTTTTGTTCTCCTGGATCGAGATGCTCTCATCCGTCTGAGATGCAGCCAGATACGAGTTGTTGGTTCCGAGCTAATGACTGATTTTGTAGCCACTTCTGCCACCACTTGCAGTTTCTAAGCGTGGCGACACTCAGCCACATACCAAAGTGAACTGTAAGCTAGGGCGACCTTTATGTAAAGACATTCTAGTAATTCTAGTCCTTATTCTGAAGACTTACTTGCAGTTAGAAGCTGATCACGCTTTTAGCTTCGGCAATAGATGCACATAAATATCCTTCTGTAGTAAATGTTTTGTTCAGATGCATGTCAACTTCGTGCAGGTTGGGACAAATAAAAGTGGCTCTTACGAGTGGCTGACTTCGGAGCGTTACATTTCCAACATTATGAAACCATTTGTGCGACATTAACGGGGGATGAAAAGAACTAGTCACTTCCAACAGGCTGGAGCAACTGCCCATACAGCAGGCCGAACCTTGGAGCACGTTTACACAATCTTTACGACTGACAGAGTTGTCAGTCTGGCCACTCAGGTCACCTGACTTGTCAGTGTGCAATTGATTACTTTTCGTGGAGAGCCATTAGGTCTAAAGTTTATCGCAACAACCCTCATAGTCTTCAAAAGCTGCAGGAGAACATTTCGCATGAGGCTGCAGCGGTTCCAGCAGTCCAGCTTCGATTCGCCTTCAGCAACTTGCTGACCAGCACCCAAAAGCGGCAAAGCTGACTGGTGGCCTCTTTCAGCATCTTTATGTTAGAATTTTTCTAGTTTTTGCTGTGACATAGATATACAGTTGTTTAAGGTTTTTGAATCGACAGCTGTATTGCTGATTGGCAGTGATATATATGTAGCAAGGTGTTACAGTCTTTGATACGGGGTGGTATTTGAGTGCAATTAGTCAGTGAAGAGTCTGTGAGAGTGTTACGCACCATCAGTAATTACGATCGTTATACCATGACGTATGTAATGGATAATTAGTATGATTGACGATGCACTTTTGCTACTTGCGTATTTTTGGCTGTGCCTAACGGCACAATACTTGTAATGTATGTAATGGTACATGCACAACATAGACAGATTTCAGTTATATGTATGTTAGCAACATACACATAGATCCGTCATATGTATGTTAGTACGTGAAATAATAAAGAATAATGAATCGTGTTTTCCTTGGTTATAGAAGTTAATAATAGTATAAAACTTCCTGGCAGTTTAAAATTATGTGTCGGCCGAGACTCGAACTCGGGACGTTTGCCTTTCGCGGGCAAGTGCTCTACCATCTGAGCGACCAAAGCACGACTCACGGTCCGTCCTCACAGCGTTACTTCTGCCGGTATAAAGCTGTGAGGACGGTCTCAGAGTCGTGCTTGGGTAGCTCCGACGGTAGAGCACTTTCCCGCGAAAGGCAAAAGTCCTGAGTCGGCACACAGATTTAATCTTCCAGACGGTTCTAGTCGCTCAGTCCGGAACCGCGCGACCGCTACGGTCCCAGGTTCGAATCCTGCCTCGGGCATGGATGTGTGTGATATCCTTAGGTTAGTTAGGTTTAAGTAGTTCTAAGTTCTAGGCGACTGATGACCACGGAAGTTAAGTCTCATAGTGCTCAGAGCCATTTGAATCATTTTTAATCTGCCAGGAAATTCCAGATCAGCGCACACTCCGCTGCAAAGTGAAAATCTCAAATATTCAAATGTGTGTGAAATCTTATGGGACTTAACTGCTAAGGTCATCAGTCCCTAAGCTTACACACTACTTAACCTAAATTATCCTAAGGACAAACACACGCCGGGAACATGGAAATCTCATTCTGGTAATAATAGTATCATTCTTTACGAAACATTGTTTTAACAATAAATAAACGACACCTTTGGACAACTAGTGCGTTATATTCTCCCTACGGTTAGCTAAAGAACTGATCGCCCAGGTTATTTTACAGTTTATGAAAGAAAAAAGAACACGTACTAGACATCGTATTTACAGTGAGCACGGTGCCTCAATGGCCTTTGAGTGCGAAGCAAGCAAAAGATCGACTCTGCGATATTGAGTCCCAAAATAGCGGAACGTGTAGTTCGGTACGTCGTTCCCTCAGAGAGACTTCGTCCCGTGCGCTCGGTAGACGAGCGTTGAGCTCATTCGTATCTGAGTTCCGAACGGATGAGCAAGCGGTTTCCTGCAACGACTCTGGAGCCGTTCATCTGGAAACTCGATACGGTTATCGAACTAGGGAGCTGCTCGGTTGTCACCGCTCCAGCGCTGCCTGCGTCAAGGCGCTCCACGTTTCCGACGGCTACTCTTCGCGCTTCGCCTTGCTCCGTCTGTATCAAAGAACAGGAATGACGGTACAAGCGACGTATTACAGCCTCCTGTGGTGCATGGATCGCCCGTGTTTTGTAAAGTGCTTTGGCGTCATTCGCACTACGAGGAAAATGTATATACTTCCACTGATGGGAACTGAAAAGATGTTACATAATGTGCTTCCCGAAACATCTCTGTATAGTCATTTCAATCTCTTTAAACTCTCTACAGTTACCACTTCCCGATATCTTATGTAAAACGGTTATTTAGATTTTTATAACAGAAACTGAGTTTCATTACTTAAGATTTAATTATACCCAAATACAGCCCTTTCTTTTTTGCGTTATTCTCAGGTTGCTTCACTATCATGCAATACTTATAATTTTCACTACATAACAATGTCAAAGGTTGGTCACTCGCACAGGTCAATACTCGGGGCACACTCCGTGAATACTTGCCGAAGTTATTCTCTCATACTCTTATCGCTGACGACATGACTTCCACATGCAGTATTTCATTGAACTTCAACAGGCAAATTTTTTGAAATAAAATTTGTAGTGTTGCGCCAAGCCTCGATACATCCCTCATTATCGCGTGTGGTTATGATTAAAATAATAAATAGATTTTTGAGTTACGAACTATAATCTTAGCGACATAGCTGTAAATTGAAGCATCAACTTAGGAGCACAGATTCTGCGTAAGAGCAATTATAAATGAAATAACAATCAGATTGTTGAGTTATGAATTACAGTCTTTCTGGAATAGGTGTTAACTGAAGCGTAAACGTAGGTGCATAAATTCTGTGTATCAGTATCAGGATCTAAAACTCTATAATATATCAGGTATTATTTCAATTTCATCTACAACATTCGTTTATGGTCACGTGATTAACGTTTTTCACCCCTGACAAAAAAAAGAGAAGGTTAAAATGATTCTGAGCACTATAGGACTTAACTTCGGAGGTCAACAGTCCTCTAGAACTTAGAACTACTTAAACCTAACTAACCTAAGGACAGCACACACATCCATGCCCGAGGCAGGATTCGAACCTGCGACCGTAGTGGTCGCGCACTCCTGTCATCTGTGGCCTGTGCTGCAGCATAGTTGCCGGTTTTGGACAGCGCTACTTTGCCGTACACGATGTACTTCAATCACAGCGGCACGCCAACACTATACAAATCTAGCCGTTTCAGATATGGTACCACGCATGGCCGGAAGAGCAATGATCATGCCGTTTCGGACGGAGGATAAATCGCTCCGTTCCCACATTACGGCAACTTCACTTTCTGTCACGTACAGCGACACGCTTAATACACCTTCCACTGCTAGCGCGCCACCTACGCTCTGTGAGTGGTCATTGCACGTTGACGTCGAACTTAGGCGGCGATCACATTAATGGGACTGGACTGTGTATTTTTGTTCTGTGCTGTTACCAAGCTGGATAAACAGACCAGTGTGTAGCTTAGTTTTGTATCCAGCTCGTCCAGAGTACCAGACCGACAAACATTACTCAAGAAGTGGACGATTGAGCGTTTTCTCCACGACCTTCACCGGTTGTGAAGTCATCATTGAAGTACGGGTCTGTCGAAGTCTCGTCTCATCTAACTTATTTGTTTTAATACGAATGAACTTCCGTTTTCGAACGCAGTGTCATGGCACCATGCTGCTGTTACGCCAAGGGAGACTTGTTGATCGGTTTGGTGTTTCTAATAATTTTGTCATACTATTAAAGTGTTTGAGTTATATAATTGCCACATTCTTTTATGGTGTTTTTGTTTACAATCAGTATCACAACCACTTTTATTCGGTCTTCTATGATCTTCTGTGTAGGCCAGCGTATTGAAAGTCAAACTAATCATCGTATGAAAAGAATTCCACGAGCGTAATTTAGTTTTGGCTGGTTCCTAATAGTTAACAGAGTTTCTCATGCATATTCAGCTCTCGCTTATTCCGTAAAAACGAGAGAGCCTATATTCCCGAGTAATGGGAGGAAATGATATCGAAAAACCGGGTTCGCAGACAAGCGCCGCTGTAATTACTACGGGGTGATTCAGTCAATGGATGGAAACTGAAAATATGAAGCAGGGACCGCTACGCTGAAAGCTTCTATTTTGGTATCACTAGTTCTGTGAAGTCAGTGAAACGAGATATGTGCATAAGGTAGTGATTTATGTAGCATCCAATTAAAGCTACGCCTAGAATTGACATGCAGCCTATGTACCAGCTTGTACCACGAGGAGAAAACGTAACAAGCTACTAGTAATGACCATCAACCATTACATGTCTATCTACTGAGTGCCAGCGAATTCACACGTCGCCTGTAATTCTGACAGTATTTACGACAGCAATGGTCCGAGCGAGCTGATGCATAACCTATTTTTTATTACTAACTGACGAAGAAATGCCCACCTGTTCCCTTGGAACAGCAGGAGAAGCCATGACTACTATGAGGCTAACCAAACTCTGCGGTCGAAAATTTACCTTCACATCTACAGGGTGGCACAGGAAGTGGGTTACCAATTGTTTCTTTCACTATTTACAACGCACATTAGATATCCCGCTGGGACCTCTGCAGCAGTACCAGCACAGCTTGGAAAAACAAATGAGTTACGAAACGACGTGTAATTCACGATACTGCCGCTAGGAGACTAGTAAGCAACACTGGCTGACGATAGAAGGCTGACGACACAGCAACGATTGGCAATTGTGTTACTTTTTCATGAAACTAAAAGCCTTGTTGTGACTCAGAGGCGTTTTCGGCAACAGTTTAACACACGGTGGGTCCCTTGGAAGAAGATCATCCACAGGTTGTACAATAAATCTGTACAGGATGTAACAGTATTGGAAGCGAAGCGACCTCGTCCTAAGCCTGTTTGTTCGCCGGAGAATATTGCAGCGGTACGAGTTTCTGTACAGAGTCCCGGGAAATCGAATAAAAAGGCAGCAGTGCAACTGGGAATATCCAGACGCTCCGTTCAACGCATTCTTAAAAGTGACCTCCATATGTACGCATACAAGATGACCTGTGCACAAAAGCTCACTGAAGAACAAAAGCAGCAGAAACTACTGTTTGCTGAGTGGGCGGAGGATAGGGAAGAAACTCTCAATAACGTTTGGTTTTCAGACGAGGCGCATTTTTCTTTTAGACGGTGTATTTAACAAACAAAATGGACGCTTTTGGGCCACTGAAAACCCGCAAGTGCTTCATGCACGACAACATTATGCTCCGAGGATTACATCGTGGGCAGCAATTTCCAGTCACGGACTTATTGGCCCTTTTTCTTTGAAGAAACTGTGAACAGCGGCCCGCATCTCGTGGTCGTGCGGTAGCGTTCTTGCTTCCCACGCCCGGGTTCCAGGGTTCGATTCCCGGCGGGGTCAGGGATTTTCTCTGCCTCGTGATGGCTGGGTGTTGTGTGATGTCCTTAGGTTAGTTAGGTTTAAGTAGTTATATGTTCTAGGGGACTGATGACCATCGATGTTACATCCCATAGTGGACAGAGCCATTTGAACCATTTTTGTGAACAGCGAGCATTATTTCAGCATGCTTCGCAATAGCTTCATTCCATAGGTTCTTGCTACTGCCTTGCCCTTCAACACGCAGTGCTTCATGCAATATGGAGCAAGGCCACATACTGCAAACACTGTGTTGGAGTATTTACACGAGCATTTCGACATGCGGATCATTTCACTCAGGTTTCCAGGTCGCTTCAATGACGGACAAAATTGGCTCCCCAATAGTCCAGACCTCAATCCATGTGACTTTTTTCTTTGAGGGTACCTAAAGGAAAAAAATTTCCCGAAATGTCCACGTGATTTAATGGAGCTCAGAAGACTTATTCTTAAAGCTTGCAGTGAAATTACGGAAGACATGTGCCGTAGGGTAATCACTAACTTCAGTGTCCGTTTGCAGGAAGTTAGGAAACGAAATGGTGGAAATATTGAGCATGTGCTGAGCTAGAACAAATCCCCATGGACGGCTCTTCATTGTAGTATATGTTCCTTTCAGACTGTATTGACAATAATGTTTATATTCAAAAACAAAATAGTACACATTTCGTGCGCCACCCTAAATACACTCCTGGAAATTGAAATAAGAACACCGTGAATTCTGGTCACAGGAAGGGGAAACTTTATTGACACATTTCTGGGGTCAGATACATCACATGATCACACTGACAGAACCACAGGCACATAGACACAGGCAACAGAGCAAGCATAATGTCGGCACTAGTACAGTGTATATCCACCTTTCGCAGCAATGCAGGCTGCTATTCTCCCATGGAGACGATCGTAGAGATGCTGGATGTAGTCCTGTGGAACGGCTTGCCATGCCATTTCCACCTGGCGCCTCAGTTGGACCAGCGTTCGTGCAGGACGTGCAGACCGCGTGAGACGACGCTTCATCCAGTCCCAAGCATGCTCAATGGGGGACAGATCCGGAGATCTTGCTGGCCAGGGTAGTTGACTTACACCTTCTAGAGCACGTTGGGTGGCACGGGATACATGCGGACGTGCATTGTCCTGTTGGAACAGCAAGTTGCCTTGTCGGTCTAGGAATGGTAGAACGATGGGTTCGATGACGGTTTGGATGTACCGTGCACTATTCAGTGTCCCCTCGACCATCACCAGAGGTGTACGGCCAGTGTAGGAGATCGCTCCCCACACCATGATGCCGGGTGTTGGCCCTGTGTGCCTCGGTCGTATGCACTCCTGATTGTGGTGCTCACCTGCACGGCGCCAAACACGCATACGACCATCATTGGCACCAAGGCAGAAGCGACACTCATTGCTGAAGACGACACGTCTCCATTCGTCCCTCCATTCACGCCTGTCGCGACACCACTGCAGGCGGGCTGCACGATGTTGGGGCGTGAGCGGAAGACGGCCTAACGGTGTGCGAGACCGTAGCCCAGCTTCATGGAGACGGTTGCGAATGGTCCTCGCCGATACCCCAGGAGCAACAGTGTCCCTAATTTGCTGGTAAGTGGCGGTGCGGTCCCCTACGGCACTGCGTAGGATCCTAAGGTCTTGGCGTGCATCCGTGCGTCGCTGCAGTCCGGTCCCAGGTCGACAGGCACGTGCACCTTCCGCCGACCACTGGCGACAACATCGATGTACTGTGGAGACCTCACGCCCCACGTGTTGAGCAATTCGGCGGTACGTCCACCCGGCCTCCCGCATGCCCACTATACGCCCTCGCTCAAAGTCCGTCAACTGCACATACGGTTCACGTCCACGCTGTCGCGGCATGCTACCAGCGTTAAAGACTGCGATGGAGTTCCGTACGCCACGGCAAACTGTCTGACACTGACGGCGGCGGTGCACAAATGCTGCGCAGCTAGCGCCATTCGACGGCCAACACCGCGGTTCCTGGTGTGTCCGCTGTGCCGTGCGTGTGATCATTGCTTGTACAGCCCTCTCGCAGTGTCCGGAGCAAGTATGGTGGGTCTGACACACCGGTGTCAATGTGTTCTTTTTTCCATTTCCAGGAGTGTATTTATACTCAAAAAGCCACTATTGGTTATGTTGTCTGTCTGATCGATTCCTCAGACTCATGTAATCATTTTGCTTCGAGGTATCGATACAGTACAGTTTGAAGACATAATTAAGTCAGACAACATAAAACCACTGTTGTGTGTTCCTGAAACCTAACAGCAACGAAGGAAACGCTTAGAATGTTTTTATGCCTGGTGGAGTATACTTTGTATATCTCTGTCAAGGTCCCTCGCACCTTTCTTGCCTATTACTTTCGCGAATGAAGCGTAGGGACAACGATTGTCCTCAAATCTCCGTTTTACGTCGAATTTACAAGACTTTACTCTGATGGACATTCCCTGAGATGCTTTGTCGTCTCGAAAGTACGCGGAAATTCCTACGTAATGCGTAACTGACCAGTAAAGATCACGAGGTGTGCATCGCTAGTTGGTTGGTTGATTTGGGGGTAGGGGCCAGACAGCGAGGTCATCGGTCCCATCGGATTAGGGAAGGATAGGGAACGAAGTCGGCTGTGCCCTTTCACAGGAACCATACTGGCATTTGCCGGAAGCAGTTTAGGGAAATCACGGAAAACCTAAATCAGGATGGCCAGACGAGTCCAGTATGCTAACCAGTTCGCCGCCTCGCTCGGTGGATCGCCAGTGTGAAATGATGCGTGGAGTACTGTGTTGTCAGCAGAGGAGAAGTAACAGCGAAATGGTTCGGTCAATAGAGCTCAGTACACTCGAACGAGGAGTAGTTATTGGATGTCAGCTGAATGTGAATTCCATCATGGACATTTCAGCGTTTCTAAGAGCGCCAAAGCCGATTGTTGATGATGTGATCGTGAAGTGGAAAGGCGAAGTGATAACCACAATTGGACCAAGACCAAGCATACCTCATGTACTGCCAGACGAAGATCGTTGAACACTGCGGAGTGTGGTTGTAAAAAGATGGCATGAAATCAACCTAAGGAATCACTTGTAAGTTTTAAAGTTCTGTGAGCAGTGCAGTCCTATGTGCGTTGGCGGTTAAAAGGAATGAGATACAATGGTCGAGCAATTTCTCATAACCTACACATTTCTGTAGTCTGTGCTAAGCGACGCTTGACGTGGCGCATAGACCGCCGCCACGGACAGTGCATGACTCGAAACTAGTGATTTGGATTGATTAATCACGCTATGCCCTGTGTTGGCGAATATCTGGAGAACGTTCCCTGTCATCGTGTGTAGTGCCAATAGTGAAATAAGGAGAAGGTGATGCTACTGTGGTTAGGATGTGGTTCTTTTGTTGTGTTTAAGAAAATGATAAATACGGAAGGATATGAAGGCATATTAAAGGATTGTGTGCTGCGTATAGCAGAGGAACAGCTGGGAGACGATAATTGTTTGTTCCATATAACAATGCTCCCTCTTACAAAGCAGCATCTGTATGACAATGATTTGTGGACCACAACACTGATGAAATGGAATGGCCTGTACGAAGTCCTGACCTGAACCCAATGGAATACCTTTGTAATGAGTTACAAAGTGGTCTTCTGTCCAGATTCGAACGTCCAACATCACTACCTTTTCTTGTTTCGGTTCTCGAGGAAGAATATGGCCACCATTACTTCGCGAACACTGAGACACTTCAGAGAAAGTGCCTGTAACACAGTCCAAGCCGACATAAATGCAAAGGTTGGACATGCTCCATATTAGTGCCCCCTAAGAAATGTGCGGATATTTTTAATCAGTGCAGTTATGGCCGGCTGCTGTGACCGAGCGGTTCTAGACGCTTCAGTCCGGAACCACCCGGCTGCTACGGTCGCAGGTTCGAATCCTGCCTCGGGCATGGATGTATGTGATGTCCTTAGATTAGTTACGTTTAATTAGTTCTAAGTTTTAGGCGACTTATGGCCTCAGAAGTGAAGTCCCATAGTGCTCAGAGCCAACCAAAGTAAATACTGCTGGTCATTCTAAAGCGCAAGAAAATATTATTTTTAACGCAGACACATATATTTTTTTTTAAATAGACACCTCGTATTATTTCTTAGGCAGTCATTAACATGAACACACACAAGAAGAATGACGTCGGATTCAACGCAATAACTCAATTACACATCGAGAAGTTGACACTTGAAATAAACGAAACGCGCCGCTATCGCACGTCCCGAGATGCAAGAGTGAACCCCATGTTTCTCGTCATCGCGTTGTGACTGACGTACTAGGTTGTAACAAACCCTGTACTTATTGCTATTTACACTATTATTGAGTGGACTAGAAAGAATACAGATCTCCAGTCACACAACCACGTACAACTACGATTTACTCTTTTGTTAGATCCTTGGTGAGCTATTAATTATGTTTAACCTGGATGGTGGTATTCAATTTTTCTCCACTGTTATGTCAATTCTTGTGCTGTAGTAAAGATAAGTATAGCACAAACATCTGTATTGTTTCCAATCCACTTAACAACAGTGTAAATAGCAATAAGAACAGCGTTAATACGAGCAACGTTTCACTATTGCAACTTGGAGTTCACTCTTGCATCTCGGGATGTGGAGAAGCGACGCGTTTCGTTTATTTCAAGCATCGATTTCACTTCGAAATTTCTTGAAATGTAACTGACGTATTGCGGTGCAACTAGCTCCATTTTTGGTGATATTTCATGTTTTAATTGTGTAAAAAGTAAAATTTGAGTGCTTTTTAAAGATAACATTACTTTCTGTTGAAAGTAATATTTGCTTAGTTTCACAGTGTATCGCAGTATTTACTTTCACGAGCCCCTGTCTTACATTTACACCCGTGAAAGTCAGTTTTCAATACATATAGTTGATCCAGAGATATTTGTGCTGAAACATTTAAGCGGAACACCCTGTATATAAATGGTGTCCCCACTAAGAGTAATTTTCTCTGCTGTTGCGTTAGATATCTGAAATTTAGTTTTAGCATTGTGTCGCTGGAGTCAGCAAACAAACGTAGTGTTCATCACGTCTTTCATGTGATGCAGAGTGTCAGTTCAGAGCTTTGGTATGTATTCTATTCCGTAGAAAATGATTTTTAAAGGAGAATGTTACGCGAGAATTCGATACAGTGTTCCCAAATGAGTCTAACGCTTTATTCATTTCTTCTATGTGTATTAAAAGGGACAGAAAATCACGAAGAAATAACCAGTACTCCAACAGCGACCGATCAGCGCTGCTACATGGCGGTAGCATTTACGTCTACATGGATACTCTGTAAATCACATTTAAGTGCCTGGCAGAAGGTTTATCGAACCATCTCACAATGCTCAATTATTCCAATCTCGTATAGTGCGCGGAAATAACGAGTACCTATATCTTTCTAAGATACCGCTGCAACGAGAAACACCTTTCTTTCAATTTTTTATGTCCAGCCCAAATCCTGCATCAATTCTGTGACACTTCCATATTTCGCGATAATACAAAACGTGCTGCCCTTCTTTGAACTTGATGTTTTATGCATACGTCCGAAACTAAACATGTATTTTCGCCAACATATCGAGGATAAATTAAATTCACTACCATATACAGTCATATGAGTCGGGAACGATTTTGAAATCGAACTAATGTTTTCTGTGAACCTTTCAGCAACTGTATCATTTGAATTGGGAGGTCTGTAAAAGGATCCAATTATTAATTTATTCCAGTTGTCAACAATGATCTCTGCCCATACTAATTCACAGGAAGTATCTACTTCAATTTCACGACAAGATAAACTACTTCTAACAACAACAAATACGCCACCGCCAAATGTGTTTAGCCCATCCTTTCGGAACACCGTTAGGTTCTTCGCAAACAATTCGGCTGAGCTTATCTCCGGATTAGCCAGCTTTCAGTGCCTATAACGATCTGAGCATCAGTGCATTCTTTTAGTGCGTGGAGCTCTGGTACTTTCCCAACACCGCTACGAAAATTTACAACTTTTGTACCGATGGTTCCTGTATCTACATTCTTCCTGTGTTTGGCCTGTACTCTTTGTGACTGAAGCCCTTCTTGTGTTTTCCCGAGACCTTCTTACTTTTAAAAAAAAAAAAAAAAGAAAAAAAGAGAAAAAAAACGCCCAGTCCGCGCCACACAGCCCCTGGTACCCGTGTAGCCGCCTCCTGCGTATAGTGGACACCTGACCTATTCAGCGGAACCCGAAACACAACTACCTTTTGGCGCAAGTTGAGGAATCTGCAGCCTACACGGTCGCAGAAGTCTGAACCTCCGATTTAGACCCTCCACTCCGCTCTGTACCAGAAGTCCTCAATCTGTCCTGTCGACTATGCTACAAATGGTCAGCTCTGCTTTCGTCTTGCAAGCAAGACTGGCAACCTTTACCATTTTTGTTAGCCGCTCGAAACCAGAGAGAATCCTTTCTGATCCAAAGTGACACACATCATTGGTGCCGACGTGAGAAACCATCTGTAATTGGCTGCACCCTGTGCTCTTCATGGCATGTGGGAGGACCCTTTCCTCATTTGGAATGACTCCACTCGGTATGCACACAGAGTGCACCTTGGTTTTCTTTGCGTTCTTGGCAGCCAAGTCCGTAAGGGGCCCCATAACACGCCTAACGTTGGAGCTCCTAACTATGAATAATCCCACCCTCTGTGACTGTCCGGATCTTGTAGACTGAGAGGTCACATCTGAAACAGGACAGGTGATAGCATTTGGCTCAGCGACAGTGTCAGCCACACACAGCAATTGGAACCTGTTTGTCAGACAAACCGGGGAGGCCTTACGTGCAGCCGCCTGGGAAGTCTTTTGCCGCCTGCTTCGCCCCGGGGCGACCTCCCACTCGACCACAGGTGAGGGGTCAACCTCAGTGCGAGAAGTAACTGGGCTGGCGAGTGGTGAGGTCCGATCGGAGCACTCGGACGTGCTGGACGTCCGTTGTATCCCCACGGCCGGCCCACAACAGTGGTGCCCATCCACTACAGCCTCAAGCTACGTAACCGAAGCTATCATAGCCTGAAACTGAGAGCGAAGTGTCACCAACTCGGCTCGCATCCGCACACAACAATCGCAGTCCCTGTCCATACTCAAGCCGGTGGAAAACTAAATTATGGAGATAAACGGACTATCGGCACGTGCTGCGCAACTCTACTATAGAACCTGACGAAAACGCGGGAACGTATAAATTACATTAATACGCAGAGATTCAAAAATCTAACTACAGAATCACTCAGGTGAATCTAAATAATCCGTCCTTGATTAGGTACTTGTAATATGTCGCAAAATCGGTTTACTTTCCGACGCAAATGAAAACGCGAGAACTGTGGTTCAAAGGTTCAAATGGCTCTGAGCACTATGGGACTCAACATCTGAGGTCATCAGTCCCCTAGAACTTAGAACTACTTAAACTTAACTAACCTAAGGACATCACACACAACCATGCCCGAGGCACGATTCGATTCTGCGAAAGTAGCGGTCACGCGGTTTCAGACTGAAGCGCCTATAACCGCACGGTCACATCTGCCGGCTAAAACTGTGGCTATTAGATATTAAATAAACTCGCAGAGACTCACGAAACTGAACTACTGAAGCACACGGTTGATATTATAAAATTCGCTCCTGGTTAGGAACTTGTAGAAGTCACAAAATCGATTACTGCCGGAACTGACTGGCTGACTAACGCCAACAAGTGGTCACTAGCTTGGAAAACAAACAAACAAACAAACAAACGACAGTCAGTGCAGGCCAGGGCGACACGCAAGTCGTTGCAGTAATAACGCTTGTTCCCCCAGTTTTGCTGTCCTTATCAATACATATCGATAAAACAAATATCGCGACAGACTGGTTTTGGACCGCTCTATCGAATGGTCACGTAACATTTCACTTTAAAGATAAGTGTCTTCGTAACAGGAAACATACGTTCACTCTTTACTGACACTCGGCATCGCATGAAAGACGTGGTGCACATTAGGTTTGTAGGATGACTCCGGCAACACTATGCTAAATAGAAATTTTAAATATGTGTCGAAACACCAGACAAAATGAGCATGAGAACTCTTAAGGAGGGAGACCTATATATACGCACGATCATGTCACATTAATATGATCACTGCCTACGGACGAGCAACGTGCAATAAACACAAACGACTGGTGTCAGCACTAGCAGTTTAGGGTAGATAAATCATATCACAGGGACGTAGAAAACAGTGCAGTTGTTGTCATAAGCCGGCTGGAGTGGCCGTGCGGTTCTAGGCGCTTCAGTCTGGAGCCGAGCGACCGCTTCGATCGCAGGTTCGAATCCTGCCTCTGGCATGGATGTGTGTGATGTCCTTAGGTTAGTTAGGTTTAATTAGTTCCAAGTTCTAGGCGACAGATGACCTCAGAAGTTAAGTCGCATAGTGCTCAGAGCCAATTTGTTGTCATGATGCTAAAACGAAGCTCGTTATCTGACATCTAAAAGGGTCAAGGGTGGAAGCATTTCCACAACTTCTAAGTTGCTATACTGTTTGCGTGCCGCTGTGATTAAAGCATATATACCGTACATGACAAAATGGTTCAAATGGCTCTGAGCACTATGGGACTTAACTGCTGAGGTCATCACTCCCCTAGAACCTAGAACTACTTAAACCTAACTAACCTAAGGACATCACACACATCCATGCCCGTGGCAGGATTCGAAACTGCGACCGTAGCGGCCCCGTGCATGGCAAAATGACGGTATACCAAAACTGATGCCAAGGCAACTGTGGTTCACTGTGGGCCATAGATGACATGGGTGAATGATGGCTGCAGAATGTCTACGGGCGAATACATGAGGAACTTTTGAGAAACTGACAGTTGAGAAGAACTAAGGGGCTACCAACAGGATCTCCTCAACCACCGTTCAGCGAACGTTGTTGCGTATCGGCCTCCGAAGGTGCTTGAACCGGCCATGCCGACTGCTGTTCATCAGCCACCGAGGCTGTGATTTTCACAGCAATAACACAGCTTGACGTCCACTGGATAGCAACAGACGGCCTTTCCAGATGAATCACATTTTATGCTCCATGGGACAGATGGCCGTAGGCGTTGCAGCGTCAGAAGGGTCCGGGCCGGAAGAGGGAACTTTATGTTATGGGGAGTGTATTCGTGGTACTCCCTGGGTGATCCCGTCATTCTAGAAGGCACAATGGATCAACACAAGTATACATCTATCTTTGATGACAATGTCCACGACTACACGCCGTTTGTCTTTCCTTGGCACCATGGTATCTACCAGCACGTCAATGCAACGTGTCATAGATCTCTCAGTGAGCGTGCGTCGTTCGAGTAAGACCAGGATCAGTTTACTGTAGTCCCCTGTCCACCAAACTTACTGGATTAAAACTCAATCGAGGACCTATGGGACCACCTCAATTGGAATGGATTGTCAGCCGAGAAGCTTAGCACAGCTGGCCACCGGCAGTGGATCGGCATGGCTCCAAATCCTTGTTGGTACATTCTAGAACCTCATTGACTCTCCTTCTACAAGTCACAGCGGTGTGCGCTGCAAAAGGTGGTTTTTCACTCATTTGATGAGAAATCACATTAATGTGTTTAGTTTTATAATCTTGATCCACTTGCGTAAGTTTTTGTGGATGACCAAGAATAAGACATAGATTTTTTTAGCGCAAGAGTCGCTGAGAAATAGAGAGGTTCGTTCTACTAAAAATGGAGAGGTGCAGTGTGGTAATTACGAGGACGCACAGCGAAGCTAACAAACTGATCAAAGGAAAGAGTTCAGTGTAAGGCGTAATTATGACCTTAATGAAAATATAATTAAAGTGGTTGAGGCCGTCCTAACGTACATACGTTAGGTATATGAAGGAAGTTGTTTACTGTATGCCAAGAAACAAGAAAAGACCGAGAAAATAGTTGATGGATGTGGGTTCAGCGACGTGAGGATGTGTATCAGAGTTACATCGTTCCACATAGCCAAGGCAGTTATACAAGAAAAATTCCGATGGAGGCTTTTGTCCTGCAGTGAATGTAAGTTAGCCGATGATGATCTTCATGTAATGTAATTGCCCTAGAGATGACGATATTAGCCTGTGCGGAGTTGCTTCCCTAACTGCTTCTCAAGTAAAGGAAGCATTTTGCCCGTATTCCGCTGTGCAAGGCACTACGGACAGTAAAGTCTGCTACGACGCCGTGCAGCGGAGCGCGTATAGGGCTGAATAGGGCAGACTCGCGGTCAGGGTTCGTGGAAGCTGAGGACGCCGCCACAGGAGAGGACAGGACAGGACAGCGGCGGCCGAGGGTGGCGGGCGCTGAGCTCGCGGAAGACCGCGCAATATCCGCAATGGCCGAGCCCTCACTGGCCCGTGGCGTTTCCTGAGAGGGAAGCCGAGGCAAGGGAACACTTGCCGCTGCTATCGTCGAGGTCGCGTACTCTAGGAACGGGTTCATTGGCCTTTCTACCGTAGCAAGGCCTTAACCTTTCATTCCAACAAGCATGCTCCTCTCTAGTGATGACTTCCGCCTTCTTTCCCCCGAAAACCGGAGCTATTTACGAAGTAAACTTGCTGAAAAATAATATTAGACGCATTAGTTGCTTGAGAGCGCTGTAGATGGCTTGATTTATCTGTTTAGTTGTACGAGTCATATGACCCTCCACCGCCGACGTAAATCAGTGATGTGTGTATGTGAGAGCCGCTAGTATAGGAACAGTGGACGGTCGACGTGGATACCTGATCCAACTGCAAAAAATGGTTCTAAGCACTATGAGCCTTTACATCTGAGGTCATCAGTCTCCTAGACTTAGAACTACTTAAACCTAACTAACCTAAGGACATCACACACATCCATGCCCGAGGCAGGATTCGAACCTGCAACCGTTGCAGCAGCGCGGTTCCAGACTGAAGTGCCTAGAACCGCTCGGCCACAACGGCCGGCGATCCAACTGCAAAACGGATCTGTAGTATATGGCGGTGCCTAAACCACGCCTTTAGTAAAGTGGCCAGATTTGTTGGTGTATCGACGTAGACCGTCCATAGTGTCTACATGAAATGGTATACCACTCGGAGCCATCTAACACAGCGTAAAAAAGATCATAACCGCCAAAGACAGGAGAAGAGTGTCAATGACAATCGGTTTCAACGTGCCAGAAATTTTTGTTGTCAGTGTACGCTGATCCATCCCAGACATTCCCCGTGCGAATACTGCATAGGAAATTACATGGAAAGGACACATTTCAAGTCTGATTGTATCAAAGCACGTAGTTCCTAATAAATTTTTCTCATAATATGTTCTGCAACCGTAGTGTAGCTGTGATATAGTTTCTGCCGTATGTACCTTTTACTTCTTTATTATTGTTGTCATATAATTAAATTTCAAAGAATTAATTCAAACGCACTAATTAAAAAAGAATATTGCATTTATGGCGCAATAAAAACACTGGCTTGGCCAGGGAAGTTTGCTATTGTATAACTCCAAAAGATACGTTTGAAGGTTGCTGGGCGCGTAAGGGCTCAGTAGGGCAGAGGTGATCGGCGGAAAGAAGTTACCAGCTACAAGTGATTAAGTGCAGACACGGTGCGCGAGAGTGAAAAGAATAAACTGTAAGGTTTTTCATATATGGCTAACCATTTTATGTGGCTATAAATGAACACAGTACATTGTATCAAGAGGAATTAATATTCGAGAAGTAAACTGTGCGCTCAAACGTGTTAGGTGACTGTAAAGAAGAGGCTGTTGATATATATTATCGACTAATAATGCTTCACATGGCACCAGCAGCAAGTCATTAAAGTAAGACCCGACCAGTTTCATCTTTAGATTCTACAAGGCTAGCCAGCGTACAAGTTCTTAATTCAATAATACCGTGTTTAGTGCAGCTATTGTTATAGCGTTAATCAACATTTGCTCAATTACTTACCTAACAGAGTTCTATCCTACAACCATTTTTGATTCCGAGAGTACCACCAGTGAAAAAAAGGAAAATGTTGGAAGTGATGAGCTTATTTAATTTCGGTAAGTAAAAGGAGGAATTGCAATTTACGAAACTGATAACTATCCAATACTGTCATTTAACAGAAGTGAACTTCGTTGCTCGTAGAAAGATTAGTTAAATAATGGTAAAAAAACACTAAAAGGGTAAAACCGTAATTTAAACGAATATTAACTATATATTACGTCACAATAATACATTTCATGTTTCTGTGTGCTTCACCAATTCTGTTCACATTTACTAATTGCGCAACAGTGTAGTGTAAAATTACTCTTTCCTCGCTAAATGAAACATTGTAAACTTCCCAGAAATAACTCCCTGTAATAGAAAACAAGTATTTTTGATCATGTGCACTTCTAAAACCAATAACAGTTTGCATTACAATGAGAAACACAAAGCAATTCATTACGCGAACTGTTCTGCAAACAATTAACTTTTATGTGCATATGACTAGTACAAATTATTCTGATTGACTTCAATTCACGGTGTTTTTACATTTGAGCTCGAATCTATGCTTTTGGTTCCTTTCTCGCCTGATTACAATTCAATGATTAGTTCGCAATTACAATTTATGAACAGTTAATAATCATACAGTGATTTTTTGCGCACACAGAGAGCTGGCGACTGATCTTAAATAATTTGCAATTTGAAATTATAACAGATTCCATTTATTTGTTCCAAATTTTACTATTTCCTATCTTCATCTTTTTCCAAAATTTCTTTCGATCGTTATTGCGTGAATTATTGGTGCGACAGAGACCGTATTATAACTGTATCGGCACTTATCCAGATTTTCATTATTCTTAGGAATAGATGGCTTTTCAAAAAACAACGGGGTGCACGTGTCATTTAAAAGTCCTAATTAACTGGAAGGGAAGATTCATTACCGGATACCTCGGAAAAGGCCACTGTTCACTGTGGCACATGAAGTTTCAGGTCTTCAGTGGGCCAAACAACACAGACACTGGGGAGCAGTGAGTGAAGGTGTTGAGTATAATCCCACGAGTCGCCAATTTGCCTCTTTTTCAAATGATGCAAGGCGTCGAGTGCAAGGACGGGTAAACGAGGCTTTGAACCCGCAGTATGAAGGACGTAGTTCAGGCTGGAGGTGGTTCTGTGACTTTTCAGGATGTTTTCGTTGCATGACTGGAGCACTGTCATTCAGCTTACAGCCAACACGAACCGAATTGTTTCTGCATCTACATCAATACTCCAGAAGAAACAGTGTGTGGCGGAAGGCACTTTTGGTACCACTAACTGATTCCCCTTACCGGTTTCACCTACGGGAGGCCCATGGAAGAAATGATTTTGGCAAGCCTCTGTATTTTTTCTAATTTCTCGAATGTTCTCACGTGATCATTTCGCGGTATATATGTGGGAGAAGGTAGTAACTTGTCCGACTCTTCCTGGTAGGTTCTCTCCCGAAATTTCAATAGTAAACCTCTCCGTGAGGCACAGCGCATCTCTTGTAACCTCTGCCTCCGGAATTTGTCCAGCTCCCCTGTAACGATTTCGCACCGACTAAACGATCCATTGTCGATGCGTTCCGCTCTTCGTTGGATCATTTGTTATCTTGTCTATCAGTCCTACGTGGTAAGCGTCGCAGCTTGATGAAGACTACTCAAGAATCGGTCGACCAAGCGAATTGAAAAAAAAAATTCTTCCGTAGATGAGTTAAAATTCCTTAATAGACTGCCCAAAAATCTCAATCTAGCACCTGCTTTTCCTGCTATTTGTTTCATGTGATCCTTCCACTTAAGGTCGCTCTGGATAATTACTTTTAGATATTTTACGATAGATACACTTCCCAGCAATTTGTCATCAATCGTGTAGTTGTTGAGTAGTAAATTTCTTTTCCCATATATGCACAATAAGTTACATTTATTTACGTTCAGGGTCAACTCCCAGTCCCTGAATCATTGATCAAGCCTCTGTCTGTCGTTTTGGGAATCATTAGTGTTTTCTGGCGTTGTTACTTTCCTATAGATCATCTGCGAACAGTCTTAAAGAGCTTGTCATACTTTCTACTGGATCATTTATGTGCATTGTAAACACTTCCTTGGAGAACACAAGATATTACCTTTATATCTGTCGACTTTGATCCGTTAAGAGCGACGCATTGAGCTCTGTCTGCAAGGAGATCTTGAATCCAGGGGCTTATTTGGTCCGATACTCGGTAAGTCCCCATTTGTTTTCACTAGAAAGCACTGAGGGGCGGTGCTGAATGCCTTCCTGAAGTCGTGCAACGCGGTATCAACCTGTCCGCCGTTCTCTACAGCGCTATGTGAGCTGAGTTTGGAAAGATCTCTGTTGGCAGAATCCATGTTGATTTCTATAGAGGACATTTTCGATCTCCCAAAACCTAATAATTTTTTACCATAAAATGAGTTAAATAATTCTATTATAATCTGACGTCAATGATATCCAAACATACAGTACTGGCCATTATGTTTTGCCATTCGTGCACCCAAATTCGTCGTTGAGTACACCATCAAAGGCGCTCCTGTCTGTGATGCGGCGCCAAGGGTAACCGCAGCCATGGTCTCCGAGCTGGTAGTCCATGCTGCTGCAAAGGTCATCGAACTGATCGTGCAGATGGTTGTTGTCTTGCAGACGTCCCCATCTGTTGACTCAGGGATCGAGACGTGTCTGTACGATCCGTTACATCCACGCCTGTCATCTCGACTGCTAGTGATACGAGGCCATTGGGATCCAGCACGGCGTTCCGTATTACCCTCCTGAACCCATCGATTCCATATTCTGCTAACAGTCATTGGATCTCGACCAACGCGAGCAGCAATTTCGCGATACGATAAACCGCAATCGCAATAGGCTGCAATCTGACCTTTATCAAAGTCGGAAACGTGATGGTACGCATTTTTCCTCCTTACACGAGGCATCACAGCAACGTTTCACCAGGCAATGCGTCAACTGCTGTTTGTGTATGAGAAATCGGTTGGAAACTTTCCACATGTCAGCACGTTGCAGGTGTCGCCACCGGTGCCAACCTTGTGTGAATGCTCTGAAAAGCATTCCCATATCACAGCATCTTTTTCCTATCGGTTAAATAGCACGTGTCTATAGCACGTCATCTTCGTGGTGTACTATTTTTAATGGCCAGCAACGAATTATGAAAATGGATTTACGTGTATATGTAAGTCCCGGCGGAGGTTCGAGTCCTCCTTCGGGCGTGTGTGTGTCTGTTTCTCCTTAGGATAATTTAGTTTAAGTAGTGTGTAAGCTTAGGGACTGATGACCTTAGCAGTTAAGTCCCATAAGATTTCACACACATTTGAATATTTATTTATATATGTAAGTATGCTACGGGAAATATGTCACCAATATTGAAATGCTTGAAAAACTGCCGCATCGTGAGACTTTTAAATTTGTTACTCCATTGCTACCAACTCAATTCGCAACGCTTTTCACAGACAGTATCCACATCTGCTGCTGAATGTACCTACAATAATATATCATCGTACGACAATTAGTTCAGGAGAAATGACGTCAAATATTGACATGCGTGACAAACTGCTGCACCATGCATGACGTTTTTATTTATTACCTCTTTATTACTATTTCTATTCGCGACACATCTCGCATGCTGTATCCAAATATACCACTGAGTGTACCTGTAAGGTTATACTACAGCACATAGTTCAGAAGATATCGACTTCATACAAATCGGGCTGCGTGAAAATCAAATCTCAGGCCGAATTTCTCTAGAGACGCAGGTGAAATATGCGCTAAAATACGTGTGAAACATGTTAAACATACATGAAATTTATTTTAAATGTGCGCTCCTGGGCAAAGCCTATTCCATTCAAATTTGGTTCAAGTATTAGGTATAATCTGGAAAGAAATACTGTGGAGGTAAGAACCACCAGCTTCCTATTGGAGTGAGCCTCATAAAGTGTTGAGAGAAGAGGAGAGGAGAGGAGAGGAGGAGACGGACAGACAGCGAGGTAGAAGGAAGAGATGGGCGCAAATAAGGGGAGAAAATGGAGAGAGGAAGGGGAAAGATGGAGGTGAACAAGAGAGGGAAGAGGAGGAGACTCGCAAAGAGGGGAGGTAGGATGAGACAGACAGACAGACAGAGGCACTGGACGAAACTAACAGAGAAGAGGTGATGGAGATGGACAGAGAGAGGGCGAAAGAGGAGATGGGCATGAGGGGGGCTAATAGAAGATTCGAAGAAATACGTTCCGGGGCAACGCCAGTTACTCAGCTAGTTATGTATATAGATAGTTCATCCCCTCAGGGTATCACGTATTTTGGCAATTGTCTCCTGTTATTGATACCTATACTGGCAAGGTGTCGGTCCTGGAAATTCCATGGCCTTCGCGAGTGTTTCAATTTGGATTTTTAAGTTCAAAAATTTTTGTTTAGTTTCCCATTACTATTGTTATTTTTATTTATTTTATTAATTTTAGAGTTATATTAACTTATTACGCTAACTGACAACTGCAGTTGCATTAGGGATTACAATTACGAACAACTTCAATTGAGAATGGGATTTTCACTCTGCAGCGGAGTGTGCGCTGATATGAAACTTCCTGGCAGATTAAAACTGTGTGCCGGACCGAGACTCGAACTCGGAACCTTTGCCTTTTGCAGGCAAGTGCTCAACTAACCGAGCTACCCAAGCACGACTCATTCCCCGTCCTCACAGCTTTACTTCCGCCAGAACCTCGTCTCCTACCTTCCAAACTTTACAGACGCTCTCCAGCGAAACTTGCAGAACTAGCACTCCTGAAAGAAAAGATACTGCGGAGACATGGCTTCGCCATAATCTGGGGGATGTTTCCAGAATGAGATTTTCATTCTGCAGTGGAGTGTGCGCTGATATGAAACTTCCTGGCGGATTAAAACTTTGTGCCGGACCGAGACTCGAACTCTGGACCTTTGCCTTTCGCGGGCAAATGCTCTACCAACTTTTTTTTTAGTTTTTTTAGATGCCGGATCGAGATTCGAATTTGTTTTCTTTGGTTTTTAGCGCCTATAACCGCTTTTTTTTATTATGATGGGGACATGATGAAAATGTGTACCCCGACCGGGACTTGAAACCGGGATCACCTGCTTACATGGCAGACGATCTAGCCATTTCTTCTTTCCTTTTCTTCTTTTTATTTTTTTTCAAAAAGAAAATAACTTTTATTCAATAATGTAACTAATTTGTTAAAGATAATGTAGGTTTGGGAAACTTTCTGAATAATTGGTGGAATAAGAAAATGAAACAGAAGAAAAAAAGTGCCAGAGGAGGAATAGAACCCGAGACCTCCAAGGTAAGAGTCCAAGGCCTACACATCTTTTTTTTAATTTTTTTTCTTTTTCTTTTATTTTATTTTATATTTTATTTATTCATGTAATTTTAATGTCGCAAAAGAAAAATCATATATGAAAAAGAAGGAAAAGGAATATAGGGACGAAGTGACGTTCTCGACACTTCACTGGTAGTAAATCCTATCCCTCGAAACAACGTAAACCAGGGACTCCCCACCGCTTCGGGTGGTTATGGAACATGCAGCGCAGAAAGTTCGCAAAACGCGTTTTATATTTAGAGTGGCGTCGGGTGATTTCGTGTTGTTCTAGTAGATAATGCCAATAGTCCATGCCCGATATCAAGGTCCGCGAGAGCACCTAGTGAGATGCGTGTCCTCCAATCCATCGGATTGCCGATGTTTTTTGTGAGGGGGGAAAAGACAGCGTCAGGGAAAAATAAAGCGTCCGTCTTGATCGTGGATTCGTCGGTGCGTAGGAGGAAGGCCATGATGCGTTGCGTCAGCTGCCAGACATCCTTTGCCTCGCCGCACTGCAAAGAATGTTCCTCGGTGTCCTGCATGCCACATATAAGGCAGAGTGGGTAATATACCATGCGAATGTCGTACAATCGTTGGCGGTTGACGGTCTTGCGGTTGATTAATGTATACCATGACGATCGCGCTGCTGTGGTGAGGAGAGGTGTATGGACAGGTCGCCAAATCTGTCGCGAGCTTCGTGTAGGGTGTTTAAGTTCGACAACATTGCTGCCAAGATGACGCCGCAAGTATCCATATATCTCACGGGTAGTGGGGATTCTTGTAGAAGGTATCTGTAACTGAACATAACTAAAATCAACAAAGAATAGCGCGACGTGAGAAAAAGTGGGCGATATTGTACCTACAGCCACCGGCGGTTCAAAGGACGTGGGAAGAAGCACATTCAGGATGGCCGATGTGATGGCGTGTTGCCGTTGGTTCCAAGTTCGTAGCGTCGCTCGCAGGTATCGAGCTAGAGCCTTGTTCCGCACACCCGTCAGGTTAAGTCCTCCAGAATGGTGTGGGAGAGTTAAAGTGTCGTATTTGATCTCAAACAACATTCCTTAGCTAACATAGTATCCAATCTGTCAGCAATACCATGTGGCATTGGCAGTACCTGTGCCAGGTTCGGCAGTCGCGAGGCCAGGTGAACATTAGTGTAGTCCACCTTTGGAGCAGGTCGTGCGTGCGGAGTGAATTGTTGCGTATGCGCAGTCGGACGTGCTGGAGGAGACGTCGATAGCTCGCCGCCGCTGATTGCCGTAGCGATCGGGTGAATAATACACCTAAGCACCGCAAGATGTCCACCGTCGTAAACGGACTGTGCAGAACGTCCAGCCCTCGACCGATGTGTATAATCTTGGTTTTATTCATGGCAGCTGAGCTACCCAAGCACGACTCACGTCCCGTCCTTACTTCTGCCAGTACCTCGTCCCCTACCTTCCAAACTTTACAGAAGCTCTCCTGCTGTGACGACGGGGAGTGAGTCAGGCTTCGGTAGCTCAGTTGGTAGAGCACTTGCCCGCGAAAGGCAAAGGTCTCGAGTTCGAGTCTCGGTCCGGCACAAAGATTTTTCTTCCATGAAGTTTCAACTTCAATTGGTTCCATCAAATAGAAAATTTGAGGAATGCAAAACAAAGATTATATTTTATTGACTAGACACTTACAAGACTGACAACTTTAGTCTTCTGGAGTACTGCTGCGTGTACGAGATCTTCACCAGGTACGATTCAGGAGGCCATCGAAGACGTTCAAAGAAATGCAGCTCGTTTTGTATTATTGTGAAACCGGTGAATTGCAAAGAGGCGATGAAGATGTACCTCATTTGCCAAAAAAATTCCAAAAACCCAAAATGTGCGTTTCTAATGACTTCATGTTTACTTCCGAATCTATGCCGTGAAAAGGATTATTGCTTAGAGTCCCATTTGACCAAGGGGGTCAATGGGTCACATATAGAGCCTGAAAAAATAAATAAATAAAAATCAAAAGTTTTCTACATTTCCCGCATTTATTATCGAGGTATCTCTATGCATTAAATTGTTGCATCAGCTTGTAATTGAGGCGTTGTCTGGAACGACGATTTAAATGAAATCCAAATCAGACAATAATCCTCACGTATTAAGCTATCACGGCATATATCTTTTATATTTGACTGGCATTTAGTCCATGTACGAGAGTTTTAAATGATTAAAAACCTATTTAAACGCCTGATGCTCTGCATCCAGGTCTCAATGTGTTTCAGCTAAGTCGTTGTTCCACAGAACACCCCAGTTGTGTTCATTTTAAATTGCCATGTATTCCAGAAAGCCGTCCATCTCAACAGGGCACGCTAAACTAAGTTCTTTTATTTCTGTAGGAAACCTATATTTAAAATCTAGTAGCTACAGGTACCTTGCTTTATCAAGCGCTATCGATGACTGCCTCGGTACAATCTAAGACCATAAAGTGATGTTTCCAGTGGATGTATACTTCAATTTTTTAATAAGATTTATAAGAACGTCACGCCTCACACAAGAATAGTGAATTTGTTTTACAACAGCAGAACTAATTAAGCGCAGGCAATTTTCAGACGTTACTGACAATGGCATGACTACACGATAAACGAAGGACAAAATCACAAGCATTATGAAAAAGAAATTATAACCTGAGTAGGGCAGGATCGGATATAAATTACATGACGATAAAAACAAAAAGGATCATAGTGTAGTATGCGTTGGCAGAAAAAAGTAGAACAGCCAGAGAAAAATATGTTTTTGACAGAGGTGATTACTACTTCTGATTCTGTAAAATATTACTTACATGTTAGGTTACGAAACATTTGTGTGTGTTAAGACTGCTCTTCTGTCCGTGTACAGAGGTTATCGACACAATCTAGAGCGCTGATTCATAGCAGATGGCGGTTCGGATTGGCTGTCTCCGTCAAGTACTATACGCATTCAGATGTGGTTGAATATTCCCGCCTTGTGCCGAAAGTTCGTCTCCCCGTTCCTGCAGTGGCTGCCGAAATGGTAATCGGATTTGGAGCCTGGAAGTTTCACAGCGGAGTTGAGACCAGTTCTGGAGTCCTGCCGGTCGTATTTGTAAAGCTCCTGAATGAAAGACGCGCAGCGGAGAAATTTTGCAAGTATTTAACTCCTCAAGAAACAGCTACGTGTAATGGTTTCTAATTTTGTTATTACCACCACGTTAAAATTTTTTTTTTACTTGAAACTTTACAATTCCTTTAACTGAGGCATTATTAGCGATTGTTTATGGTCATACTGAAATTAAAATTGCTTTATTGGAATTCTTTCTTAATGATGACCCGTCCATCGCATGCCATCCTTGGTGACGTTCGAGATTAGTACGCTATGTGCCAGTCTGAGTTTAACACGCTCTGTCCTCTCATCATCATACAACACGATGACGACACAGCAGTATACAAACAGATTAGTCACCTACACGCAACAGGCACAGGTGATACACAACTATCACACATCGCGATGAAAGGAAACCCCTTCCGATTATGTGGCTTTACATCTCCCCCAGATCTACCTTATAACTGTCTCTTTCTCCTTCTGAAGTGACTTAAAAATCTCATGTTTCATAAACTGAAGCATTATGCACTTCTCCACTATTTCGGTGCGGCACAAACATTACGAATTCGGAACCAGCACATACAATGAAAATTTTACAAAGAAATGTTAGCGCAAACTTTGCATTTAACGAAGTGTATGTTCCACATTAATGAAAGAACAGGCTGGAAGAGCAGAAAGCACAGAAATGACATTCTGACAAGAGTGTTGTGGTGTATCTTACTCGGTTGGAAAAAAGATGAAGAAAACTAAAGATGACGAAAATTAAAGATATGACAACCTCAGTGAAGACATAATGAAACGGTAAAAGAAGTGGAGGAGTGATTGGGATAAGAATACCAGAATTATTGCTAAGCTACGGCGCGAAACATGAAAGAAGGAGCACTGGGCGGCTATGGAAAGTTTTTAGCATGGGATAGTTAAGAAATGATATTAAGAAGGAAACGCTTGCCTGATGTTTTACGATTATTACTTGCGGACTACAAACTGGTTTTCGGCTTCTTAGGTAGTTGTCAGGCTAAAAACGTAATGTCGTAACAGCAAAAAAAAAAAAAATAATGTGACACTTACACAGGTAACTACTGACACTATTACAGAAGGTCCATAATACAGTAAGATTGGGGGCGTTTCTAAAGAACAGTATAACATTGTTTATATTTTATGTAAACCTTTGCATATAACAGAACGTACATAGTAAAACTGGTTTTGCTATTTTACTCTGATTTGATTTTTCAGTTATATAAACATTAATCTAATTATACACTTACTGCTGGTATCAAGATTTACATTTTATCTAAGCAAAAGTAATACTTGCATTCGAAAAAAAATATGTGCCTCGTTATTTCTTGCACCTTTTATATCCGTGTCAGTAACGGTTTTGTAAGTTACACGTTCATTTATCTTCAACATTCAGTTCTCCCCTAACCATAAGCCAAAAGGTTGAAAACCGTTACGTGATTAAGTAAATAATAGTTGCAGAACGTCAGGTAAGTGTTTCCCTTTCTATACAATTGTCATGTTCTGTCTAGCGGCGACGAAGAATTCGGTATTTTTTTATCTGGCTTTTAAGTCCATGTCACACGAAGATAAAGCACCTCTAATGTTAAAATCTTTGGCTACTCGGACGATCTGTGCTCAAAATGATTCGCAGCAGTATTTCATAGCGTATCAGTGCTTTGCCATTCAGGCCCACTTTCTGCCTTAATGTGCGTCTGTCTAGAGTGAATTGCGGAAGGTAGTAATCTGGGTATGATACGGCACCAGTTACTTCCCATTTTTTGCCATACTGTAACATGTATTTCAAACTTTAATCTCACGCCGATACCTGAGAAAGACGCCGTATTTTCTGTGGGGATGAGCTGGACACTCGTAATAACTTTTTTAAACATTTTTTTCAATTTGCAGACGATGCACTGAAATTATGTAGGTATCACAAATAATGGAGTGAAGAGTGAAGTTGGCAACGGATCACGTAAAACTGATAGCGTGAATTGTTTTCAGGCTTCTCTGGAGAATGGGATTCCATACCGCACATGTGTAACGATTCTCCTCTAAAACAGTAAATATCTATCATATAACGGTCAGTAACTGTAATACACACTTTTACTTTGTAGTATGTGACGTCACCTGGTATTCTATCAATGTATGATACAAACAGAGAAAATAATGCCTGTAATATTATAGCTCATTGTGTCGAGTCTGATACTGTTTTGTGACAAATATTGTAAATATGTTCCATTAATCGCAAAGATAAGGAATACGACAGTTCAATACGTTCCATGAAAGCATGGAACTTCAAGTGTAATATATATACCCAAGAGCAAGGTTGTTCGTCCCTGTTTGTTCTCTGTTTTTCACCTGCTTGTTCTCTCTCCTGTGGATCGATGTATGCATAAATAGCAGCCTGTATGACTTAAAGGTTACAATATATTCTTAATTGAACTTACCTTATGTTTCCTTTCAAAAATACCTCTCTTTCCACGTGAAATTTATTCATAGAGAATAATAATATTGCTGTCGATTCCCCCTCTGGCTTCGACTGTTTCGGTGGCGCTGAGGCCGCCGTTAAATGTGCTAAAGAATGTTTCAGTGTTTGCGAGCTTCACTCGCAAAGGTTAATAATTCTAAGTGCTTTTATGAATTTTTACAGTCAGTTTTCAATGTTAAAGTTAGTAAATATTTTTGATTACTAAACTTAAAATGGTTAAAATGGCTCTGAACACTTTGGGATTTAACGTCTTAGGTCATCAGTCCCCTAGAACTTAGAATTACTTAAACCTAACTAACCTAAGGACATCACACACATCCATGCCCGAGGCAGGATTGGAACCTGCGACAGTAGCAGTCCCCCGGTTCCGGACTGGAGCGCCTAGAACCGTACGACCACCGCGGCCGGCCTACGAAACTTATTCAGAAATTTATCACCACAATGCTTAGGTGGGGTTTCACCTGTGGTTTAAAATATTTTCAGTTACTTCAAAGGATTAAAAGCTAATCATTTCTTAAAGAGATAATGTTAAAGAAACTCTTCGTAATTATTTCAATAATACGTGTTTGTACCATTCTTTATTTGTGTGTAACATTAGGTTAATTTGCAGGGAAAGGAAATCATTTCATTCTCTATTTATTGCTGGGTTATTTACAGGTTGCGTTACGTTGTCATTCATTGAAATACAGCGTAACGTTCCCGTAAATAATAAATAAAATTTTGCCTGGGTATTGAGATTACGTCAAGCTACGTGTATTTACGACGCATTTACTCCAGCAGCGCTCAAAAATATACGTGACGCTCGAAAAGCAATATTCAGAATTTAAACTGCTACATACAGCATCATCGCTGTAGGTTTCGAGTGATGATTGTGCGCTTATTGCAAACCACACGTAGCAATCGACACCGACTTATACTAAATAACGAAATTAATTCTACACCACAACAATTACGCAGAAAGAAGGTAATGGTACAAGTACTTGACAATGAAACTTACAGAAAAATTGGTGATGGTATTAAATTTACTTTGCCCTCGTACTCCAATCTTCCGTGTGAGATGAAGTAGCTCGACCAGCTGAAAGCCAATTATTACCGCGCATAAAGATTATTATTTTGGTACGTGGACCGGTTATCACTTTAATGCTATGTCAGACACTTTTGATTAATTTCATTTCGAAGATCTTAAAATTTCATGTTATTATTTCATGTAGAAGCAAAAAGTATGGCGTATTGCCATGTCGCACTGTTTCTCTAAGAAGTATTGTCCTTTTCAACTTAATACCGAATAATGCCACTTTTAATATTTTTAACGATGTTTTAACTGCAAGAAGCAATTCGATAAGAGGCTATAAATTAACATGTATGGTTGGGAGCAGTTGTACATCGACTGACGGGGGCCTTCACACCGTGCAAACTACCACGCGTCATTCGACGCTTCTGCACCGAAGCTATTTCCCACAGAAGCCCCCTGAGTGAAACGCTAGACGGCCAAGTCCGGCGCCGTCTTTGATCCCCGGTTCAGAAAGTCCCGGTTTAGTTTCTACTTATCCTGCACGCGGCAACCCCCTCGATTCTCATTAAACTCGGAGCAATTATCGCCGCCATTAGAAGCTAACGTAATTAATACTTAGCAATTTACCCGGCTCGAGTTTACGGTCGTGTTTAATTGCGCAGCGTCCACTGGTGGAGCAAAGTGAAGCCCCACGGTCGCAGATGAACTTCCAATTAGGAACGTGCTGGTGGCAGAATGACCGCTGGAAACGAAGGCCGACGCCGGCAGTACACAGTATGCCAGCCTCCAGGAGTCACAGCCAGTTGGGATTCACGTCCCAATCCGGCGATGAAGCCGTAGCACTCGAAGCAGATTAGATACGGCCCAAGTCCTCAGAATTTCTCTTAGCATAAACATTACTCTAGAAGCAATGTTTAATGGGGCTATAATGTTAGTTACTCCAGACAGCGAATTAACAAAATAAACAGGAAGCCCAGGGTACCAGTTGGTAACGACAGATATCCTCTACGTAAAGTGTCATTAGAGAACTGTATTGAAAGTGTATTTGATTAGCACACAACCCTGCAGATCATTAATGCCAGTTTCAGAAACTGGAGCCGCTGCTTCAGTTTAAATTTGCTCCATAATTTTTGACGTAAAGCTGGCTTGAACTCATAGTAGTTTTCAGCGTGACGCAATCATTGGCAATACAGGGATACAGTATGTTGCATGCCGTACGGAGACACGTGAACCATTAAGCTACCTAAGTAGGTGACACTTACTCCTCGTCCGCAGCTCGTGGTCGTGCGGTAGCGTTCTCGCTTCCCGCGCCCGGGTTCCCGAGTGGGGTCAGGGATTTTCTCTGCCTCGTGATGACTGGGTGTTGTGTGATGTCCTTAGGTTATTTAGGTTTAAATAGTTCTAAGTTCTAGGGGAGTGATGGCCATAGATGTTAAGTCCCGTATTGCTCAGAGCCATTTGAACCATTTTGAACTTACTTCTTCCCTCTTATCTCTCCTATAAGCCACTATGGAGCTGAAACTTCCTGGCAGGTTAAAGCTGTGTGCCGGACCGAGACTCGAACTCGGGACTTTTGCCTTTCGAGTCTAGGTCCGGCACACAGTTTTAATCTGCCAGGAAGTTTCATATCAGCGCACATTCCGTTGCAGAGTGAAAATCTCAATCTGGAAACATCCCCCAGGCTGTGGCTAAGCCATGTCTCCGCAATATTCTTTCTTTCAGGAGTGCTAGTTCAGCAAGGTTCGCAGGAGAGCTTGTGTTAAGTTTGGAAGGTAGGAGACGAGGTACTGGCAAAAGTAAAGCTTTGAGGATGGGGCGTGAGTTGTGCTTGGGTAGCTCAGTTGGTAGAGCACTTGCCCGCGAAAGGCAAAGGTCCCGAGTTCGAGTCTCGGTCCGGCACACAGTTTTAATATGCCAGGAAGTTTCATGTAAGCGCACACTCCGCTGCAGACTGAAAATCTCATTCTGGCGCTATGGAGTTGATGGAGGAGGGTACTTTTATGCGAATGTCAGCCAGTTCTCGTCACATCCCTTTCAAAAAATGGTTCAAATGGCTCTGAGCACTATGCGACTTAACTTCTGAGGTCATCAGTCGCCGAGAACTCAGAACTAGTTAAACTTAACTAACCTAAGGACATCACACACATCCATGCTCGAGGCAGGATTCGAACCTGCGACCGCAGCTGTCACTCGGCTCCAGACTGTAGCACCTAGAACCGCACGGCCACTCCGGCCGGCTATCCCTTTCCTTTGCGAAGAGATGAAGAAATGGTTGTAAGACTGCGTAACGTCCTGATGTGTCTTTTTATCAATATTAAAACGTGATCGTCGGCATCTGTGGGCATTACAATATTTGTGGTCGTCTTTCAGACCTACTTAAGCCTTCAATGTTGCTTGCACCAAGTCGCTCACTACTCAAGGTTAAATCTAACTTTGGCTCAGAAGGGGGTAAATTATGCTGCCACAAAAGTCTTTGGTCACTTACCTTATAGCATCAAAAGTCTGACAGATAGCCATTTAGCATTTAAAAGGAAATTAAAAGAATTTCTTAATGCGAACTCCTTCTGCTCATTAGACGAATTTTTGGATATAGTAAGTGAGTAATTTTCCAACACCCACAAAAAAATAATTAAAAATATTGAGTGTCATGTTATATGTTGTCTAATTTAATATCTTGTATAGGCACCTTTTATTAACCCGAGACGTTCCACATCATCACGAAGTGTCGTATTTATGATCTATGGAACAAGTACTAATCTGATCTAATCTAAAGATGTACCTCTCGTCTATGAGGCAAAACTCATCCAGAAGGTTCCAGGCTACACGCGAGAGGGGGAAGGGGATGGGAGAATACCGCCGGTTCAAGTTTTGTGTGTCTTGTAGCGACTGTACTGCTATTTATATAACCGTCATGATTGTGTAGGAGCTACAAGAAACTATGCAATCGTTTCAAGTTTAACTGTTCAGTAGTGAAGAAGTAGCTCTTGTTGTGAAAATGTGTTGCGTAGTTAACAACAACAGCGCTATGCCTATTGTCAACTTGAAACTATATCTATGAAGATAGTAACTGTACTCGCAAGAACAGGTACCATTGATGCCACGAGCCACCTAACGGGTATGGCGGAGGATACTTCTGACATCACTAATGGATCCTTCCCTCTTCCAATCGTGAACGGCGATTGGGAAGAACGGTTGTCGGTTAGCCTTTGTATTAGCTTTAATTTCTAAGGTTCTCTCGTAGTGGCTGTTTCGCGAGATGTATGTGGGAGAAGTAATACGTTGTCCGGTCCTTCCCGGGAAGTGTTCTCTCTAAATTTCAATGTAAGTCTCTTAGTGATGTATAACGCCTGTATTGTAACGACTGTCACAGTAGTTTGTTGAGCTTCCTTGTAAAGCTCTCGCGCCACCTAAACGATCCCGTCACGAACGTGCCGCTCTTCGTTGGACATTCTTATCATTCCTACCTGGCAAGGATCGCATGTTAACAGTGCTCAAGAATCGGTCGAACTAGCCCTTGTAAGCCACTGCATTCGAATGGTTCAAATGCCTTTAAGCACTGTGGGACTTAACATCTGAGGTCATCAGTCCCCTAGACTTAGAACTACTTAAACCTAACTAACCTAAGGACATCTTCGCACACATACATTCCCGAGGCAGGATTCGAACCTGCGACCGTAGCAGCAGCACGGTTGCGGACTGAAGCGCCTAGAACCGCTCGGCCCTTGCGGCCGGCTGCCACTGCATTCGTGGACAAGTTTACATTCTACTTTTCGTACTATTTGCTTTATGTGGTCGGCCATCTAAAGTCGATGTGCATAGTTACTCTTGGACATTTTAAGGCAGATGCTTTTTTTTTCATCAAATTTTCCTTCAGTAGAGTAGTTGTAAAGTAGTGCACTTCTTTTCCCATGTATGCGCAGAACGCTACATTTATTTACGTTAAGGATCAGCTGTCAGCGCCTGTACTATTCATGGAGACTCTGTGGGTGATTCTGCAAACCGATACTGTCTTCTGGCGTGCTACTTTCCTACCGCATTCCCGCATCATATGGGAAAAGTCTTAAAAAGCATCCGATGATTTCTACTACATGATTTGTGAACATTGTAAACAGTAACGGTACTATCATGCTTCCTTCAATAATTCTGGAAACTGTTTTTAAATCTGTTGATTTTGACCGGCCGGAGTGGCGCTTCAGCTTCGAACCGCGTGACCGCTACGGTCGCAGGTTCCAATCCTGCCTCGAGTATGGATGTGTGTGATGTCCTTAGGTTAGTTAGGTTTAAGGAGTTCTAAGTTCTGGGGGACTGATGACCTCAGATGTTAAGTCTCATAGTGATCAGAGCCATTTTTTGTTGATTTTGTTCCGTTAAGAGCGACGTTTTGATCCTGTCCGCAAGGAAGTCTTGAATCCTGCAGCAAATCTCGTCCGATACTCAATAAGCTCGTATTTTTTCACTAACCGGCTACGCGGGACAAATCAAATTCCCTCCTGAAGTTAAGAACACGGAAGCAACCTGAGCGTCGTTGTCTACAGCGCTATGGTCTTCGTAGAGGAACAGAGCGAGCTGAGTTTCGCAAAATCATTTTTTGTGAAATCCATGTTTATTTTTATAGAGGAGACTTTTATTCTCCAGACCCGTCCCTCCGAGCTGAATTGTGAGACCTCCTACAACCGGCTTTTAAAGTCAGTTTGAAGATTGGGGAAGGCAAAGGAACATCTCCCTCAATAGGACCATTTCCAGTACACCACTTTGATGTTAACACCAGCCTTCGGGTTGGTACAACTTTACCCTATACCTTCGACTTCAGTAAGAACCGGAATCAAGGACGAACTGTGTGAACTGCTATGTCGCACAAGAAACATCAGTGGATGCAGTAACTACAGACACGGTTCCCAAAAGTTTGTGACGAGTTTTAGAGCCGTCTGGGTACCTGTCGTTCGTCCGTTGAAGAGCACACTGAGCAATGGTGAAAGATGAAGCCGTATGTGCACACACGTGAAACATGTACTCC
This sequence comes from Schistocerca gregaria, assembly GCF_023897955.1. Taxonomy (NCBI): domain Eukaryota; kingdom Metazoa; phylum Arthropoda; class Insecta; order Orthoptera; family Acrididae; genus Schistocerca; species Schistocerca gregaria. The sequence continues at coordinate 275,893,526 of NC_064920.1, read as the reverse complement.
TGTATAAACGCACAGATCTTTTGAAAAGATAACTTTTGTGTTCTATGTACAAACTCATGCATGTAAAATGTATAATGTTGTAATATCAGAGGGATTTTTTTTTGAAACAGTTTAAATAATTAATTAAGTGAGTGGGGGGGGGGGGGAGGGGGCGGGTTTGACAATGCATCATGTTGTTAAAAAATAAGAACTCATTTGTGTAAGTTTGTAGTCTTCCAGCGTCAGTGACAATTTGAGTAAAATGATTCTGGGTATTAACCAGAGTCATTATAAAGCTGTAAGACAGTGTAAGACAGTGGGTTAGTTGTTTTCGTGTTTTACAATAACACGCTGCGGCACCCAAACTGATTTTATTGAAAGGATCCACTAGCTATAAAAACTTTATTGAATCGTTTCGGGCATGGGTCGTCATAATAATATCAGAAATAAAGTTATTACAAAGCATCGAGTGAAGTGGCAACTCTAGTAACATTCATTGGTTACCACGGATCGTTAATGCTGACAACATACTTTGTATCAGTTTGATTTATGATATTCTGATGATGCGCCATAAATGAGTCTGCGAAGTTTTTATAACACGTGGATTATTGTCACTCAGCGACCTGATACAGTGTTAATGGTATGCCCAATTAATTGTATGATGGCTGCAGACCTTTACCTCAACATTGTGTCGCCAGCTGAACCCTGTATAATGAAAATAATTCTTGTTTTTTGTAAACTATTACAACATCCTGAGTTTTAGCTGTTCTTACACGATGAAGAAGCTCGAGTTAGTTCGAGAGCGTTTTCATTTTAAAACTTTTGCTGGTGATTAATTTCTAATATGACATACAGGTGAATTTGAATGGAAAACTTCACAAAACAAATATTTAACGGAAATTAACACATTATTAGTTCGAAGAGTAGTCATATTTTGCTGTCTATGCTGTCTGCTGCAATAGGCAGCAGTATCATTTTGTATGTCAGGACAACTGTTTCCACCCATGGGCCCTACAGGGTGTTTGCCTTCATCAGTACCGTCCAGCGGCGTAATAAACGCAGCTATGAACTTGAAATTACCCTTCTATGCGGCAGACACTCAGTCGCAAAATTACATGAATGCGTTGCCAGGGCGAACACTGCAATAAAAATCCTACGTGTTCGATCACTGACAAGCGGCGATGACATTTGATGAAACAGAACGGCATCTGAAAATGAAATCGGTCGGTGCCCTCGTTTCTCTTACTGGGATACATAATTAATTTCACTTTCAGATTACAAACGAAGCAATTATGTTTTTACGTACAGCAATGGCATAGACTGACTTTTCTCAAGTGTCGGTGGGTATGTTTTGCGTCATCTATTTGAAGTGACCCAGCTGTTTCCAGAGGAACGTCATAAACAGATTTTAGTGACGAAGTTTTAGAATCTGGTGTTATATACGAGCAACATCTAGTTCTGTACTAATAATATTTTCGACTTTTATATCATTCGTTCACTGTTTCATGTCTACTAGCGTGTCTGGTAATGTCACACAACGACAGTCACTCAGGACGGCATTATGGTTGGAATGAAAATGAAATGGCTTCGAAAGGACACCCTAATGATGGTAGATGGACTTAGCAAGTTTTGTCGAATTCCAAGAGATAACAGAAGTCCGAGGTAATTACCTAACACAAAACAGGTAGCCGAAATTAAAAAGAAATATATATATATATATATATATATATATATATATATATATGTGTGTGTGTGTGTGTGTGTGTGTGTGTGTGTGTGTGTTAGGACCTTTTGGGTGCTCTACGGCGAGATTATCGGCGCTATTACACACATTAAAAGAAACGAACGTGGATAAAATTACGAAACTGTCAGCACACGGTGAGGAGGAAACCTTTAAAATAACACTCATGTACTCACTCCCAACTCACTCCAATTGACCACACAATCACTATTCCACAAGTGGTAAGACAACGGAGAAGGAATAAAAGGTGCTTTATATGAGGTTGAAGCATAAGTAAAAAAACGACAGAAGGGCTAAAAGAAAGGGCCAGGAAAATGTCACTGGCTGTCCACGTAAAAGAAATAAAATAAAATTGGTGAACCAGCCAGCCTGTTAACAGATTAAAACCATCTCCATAAGCTCTTGAGAAAAATACTGGACAGTTCCAAATTTAAAATTCTAACCACATCCCCCCCGGCTAACCTCGCGGTCTGAACCGCCGCTTCCCGTGCGGGAAGCCGTGCCGGTCCCGTCGAGAACTGTAACGGCAATCTTTTACGGCTTTCCAACTATGAACGTTGACTATATATTCGAATTTCACATCCACTTATAATTCTTGAATAGGTGTATCAGCATTTCTTGTACTGGTTAAATTTGAAAATATATATTTCCTGTTTTCAATAAATATACTGTGTTTAAACTGGCACCCAAGTTCAATAAATCGCTCCGCCCTTTTTGAAGTCCAGTGTCTTACCACGAAAAGCCTCACTCGGCTTCAATTTTAAGAGCACGGTGTCGAGCGTAGAACCCTTCCTGAAGTACAGTTTTATAATGTTAAAAATAATCGTTCTAACTGCTGCTGTTATAACTGGCCCCGTACCTGTTGCTACGTGGTGTCTGTGTTTATGCCCGCGCTCTCTCCAGTTCACAGTTTCGAAGCCGTGGGGTCGATATACCTCGGTTTTTGCGTTTCCTACACACAAAGAAGATTTGAGGACATGGAGGAGAGAGGCTGAATTCTATCCGTGTAGTGCTCGGGGCGTCCTGCTGACAATCCGACAGTCACGCCTGCCCACAATCGATGCCCTGTGCCTCGGGGCAAGCAGATGCCAGAAGCTCTGTAGCCTCTCCACTGCTGGAATCTTTTGTTCTCACTTTAGTCAGACCCTGGTCGCACATCGGGCGCACGGGATGTTGGTGGAAATCGTTGCCCCTCCTGTAAGGTGGCCATTAAAACTGCTCCAAGAATGGTAGCAAGTAACGAAATTTTACTTAAACCTGTGTATTGCGTGTATACAATATTTTAGGAAGAATACAAGATAAATTTTTTAGATAATGTTAGGGTAATACAGGGTGCGAAATTTAGTACAAAGAGTTGCCTTCTGTTACAGCGACGGCTCTGAAACGCTGGATATTTCATGGAACTGAGCTGGATTAACATACATGGGTTTACCATTCTGTGGTACTTCAAATTTGCCAGCGTTCGTCACTCCAGATAAACAATGAGTGATGACGTGGCAATCTCTCCGTAATCCATTACCAAATGTTTTCAATAAGTGAGAGATTCGGAATACTTTACTGATACCTCGAAGATTGGTCAGCGTCCTTGAGGGATATTTTGGTTGAAAGCGATTAAACGTTTTTAATAATATCCATCTCTGAAGTATGCAGATTATGCCTGAAAACTTTTTATTGACTGTGAAAGTATTTTAGGAAGAGACTGCTTACACCATGCTTGTCCGCCCTGTCCTGCAGTATTTGTGTGCCGGACTGACGGATGGCATCGAACAAGTTCAAATGAGGGCAGCTCGTTTTGTATTGTCGTGGAATAGGAGAGATGGTGCCATACACATGATGCGCGAATTGAGGTGGCAATCATTAAAACAAAGGTATTTTTCGAAGCGACGGGATGTTCTCATGAAATTTATATCAACAGTTTTCTCATCCGATTACGAAAAAATTCTTTTCGCACCCATTATATAGGGAGAAATTCTCATCACGATAAAATAAGAGAAATCAGGGCACGCGCAAAAAAAATTAAGTACTCTTTTCTCCCTCGCGCCTATCGAGAGTGTAACGGTAGAGAGACAGCTCGGAGGTGGTTCATTGAACCCTCTGTCAGGCACTTTCTTGTGCATGGCAGAGTAATCACGTAGATGTAGCAGTATAAAGCATCAGTGACTAAAAAGATGTGGTATTGAGCTGGCGTGGAGTGGCCGTGAGGTTAGAGGCGCCATGCCACGGGTTGCGCGGCCTCTCCTACCGGAGGTTGGATTCCTCCCTCGGGCATGGATATGTGTGTTGTTCTTAGCAACATTTAGCTTAAGTCAGTTTAAGTAGTGTGTAAGTCTAGGCACCGATGATCTCAGCAGTTTGTTGTCTTAGGAACTCTCATATATTTTTTGTGGTACGGAAGTACTGAGGAATAATCATTTGCGTTTGATGTCTTCAGAGGCTCTAAACACAGAGATACAAAATATCACAATAGGCAGTTCAGTAGCATAGGAATGGACATCTCTAAATAGGGCAACAACGAACGTTCGACAGTCAAATGTAGGTACAAGGACAATAGCAAAGTAGCTTAGGAACGAAATAAATAGGAAACCTGGGTCAGTTACGGCGAAATGGCTACACTAAAAATGCGGATCAATCGAAAAAGGAATGGTCGTCGGAAGAAAGGATTTTCGATACACAAAGGTGAAAATAACCTAACATTTAGAGTGAAAGAATCATTCAACTCTAAAACGCAGAGATCGTCTGAAATGTGGGAGGATACAAGGAAGCCTCTACAAAGGGGGTGATCTGACAGATGAACAAATGGGAGTCGATTTGGAATACAACAGCGGAGGCCCAGTATTACGTCAGTGTTAGAATTTTAGAAGACTTGCGAACAAATAAAGAGGCAAACACGATAAAATTGCTTCAGAATACTGCCAAAACCATTTTTGTTACTCCGAAAAATGTGTATGGGCCTTAAGGAGAGACGGGTAATGCACATTATCTACAAGACTCAAGAACAAAAAACAACAGTGGATGACCAAGAGTAAAGTAAGCAGACTGACCTGTGTAAGGCAGAGTTGCAGTCTTTCTTCTCCACTGTTGAAAGTAGATGTGACAGAAACAAACTAAGGGATTAAAATTCAGGGTTAAATGATATCAGTGATAAGATTCACTGACGACTTGGACATTCTCAGTGAAAATAACCAAGAATTACTAAACAGATTGAATAGAACTGTCTTATGACCTCATAATACGGATTGAGAGAAAACTGAAGAAAGACGAAAGCAACTAGTAGTCGAAGCAGTGAGATTAGTGATTAGACATCATCATCAGACATCACCAGTGATTATCATCAAACTGGGGCCACAAAGAAGACGAAGTCAACGAATTCTGCTACCTAGGAAGCAAAATAACATACGACAGACGATGCAGAAAGGATATAAAGAGGAGACTAGCACTGGCAGAGAGATGTTTCACGGACAAAAGAAGCCCACTAATATCAAATATAGGCACTAATTTGGGAAAGAGAGTTACGTCTAAAGCACAACGTTGTACGGAAGTGAATCATGGACTGTGGGAAATCAGAAAGAAAAATCGTAGCGTTTGAGAATGTTGCTATACGAGCAAATTGACAACAGATGGACCGTGGAGATAAGATATGAGGTTATCCGCATAATCGGCGAGAAAAGGTACATGTGAAAATACAGATAATAAAAAGGGACAGGAAGATAGGACGGGAGTAACTTCCATGGTACTCGAGAAACCTGTAGAGGGTAAAAACTATAGGGGAAGACACAGATTGGATTTATTTGCAGAATGTTTACGGAAGACGGCTGTTCCACAAAAATGGAACAATGCTGTAATTTTCCTACATAATTAGACTTACATAAGTGACATAACAAAACTGTAGGCCTATTTGACGTTTTTTCATAGTTTACGTAATCGTTGGTAAAATCGGTTTTTAATCAAGCAAAACGAAAAAAGAAGTCTTCAATATGTATTATTAATTTTTCAGGGATTTATAAATTTTGAGAAACTTTTGACTCAGTTTCAACAAAATCTGTAGTAACAGATTTTGAGAAACCAGACACTGAGTCAACTATTTTACTTTACTGAAGAATATATACTTCATTGACACGACTTGCATTAGACTGGACAAGAATAGTGGAAAATTGAGAAATGAAAGAAGAAACGAAATGAATCAATCAATGAACAGTCTGGAAAAAAAGACATGATTAAGATGGCAATGAAACTTAAATTGATGGACGCGGGAAATGTAACTTGTTGACGAATAGATGAAACAAGATATACGTTCGCTGAATTCAAAAAGATCAGCAAATGCCTAGTCGGAAAGCTACTGGAAGGAGGGCAAATCACGTAACGTGCTACAGTAATATAGCATGGATGTGGGTTGCTAAAGAAGGTAATGCATCAAAAGTCTAGAAGAGGACTTAAGTAGATCAAATGGATGGTAGTGATGGTGTAAGGTCTATCCATCGATTTGAAGAACAAGAGGCGGAGGAAAAAATAAATATTTTCATTTCCTTTGTTTTACGTTTCTCTTTCCACGTAAGTGTATTTACAGACGTGAAATTTATGAATCACATTCCTCGGTCTTTGGCCAAATTACAAGCGTGGAGCAATCAACTATAAATCCGGAGTCTATCTGAGCTCTTGGTATGAAGCTTGACGATACTGATATACATCAAATGTCCGAATAAACATCAACCGAAGTACAAAATTCTTCTCTAATGAATATTATACGCGTACCTGCAATAAATGTTCCTTGTTCCAGACTAATTCTCTGTCGGATTGTACGTAATTTGTGGAAGTATGAGGCAATAAACTGGCATTCGAACTAAGCGATAGATTTGGACATATAAAACAAAGCGTTTACAGTCCACTATGGCCTTTTATCGGCATTTTAGTAGAGACTGCTCTTATAGATAAGATTTTCATGGTGCTGCGGCAATGCGGGTGATCCGTTTTTACGGCCATATTGCGTGATACGGATAGATCTTCACGGGATCTCACTGGATGCCGTTATTGGTAGGATGCGCGAATGGTCACTTCGTGACGTGGACGCAAGTCAGTATTTTTAAGGCTTCAATCGATCACACGGTTGATGATGATGATGTCGTTTGGTTTGCGCAAAGCTCAACTGCGGGATCATCAGCGCCCATATAAAGTCCCAATTTTTTCACAGTCCATTTATTTTACATAGTCCAATCTAGCCACTTCGATGAATGATGATGAGGACATCACAAACATCCAGTCCCCGGGCAGATAAAATTCCCAACCCGGCCGGGAATCGAACCCAGGGCCCCGTAATCCAGTGGCAGCAGATCATAAGGTTATGTTGTTAGCGCTTATCTGCACCATACTCCTGAACAGACGAGACACACACACACACACACACACACACACACACACACACACACACACACAGAGAGAGAGAGAGAGAGAGAGAGAGAGAGAGAGAGAGAGAGTGATAGGGAGAGAGCAAGAAAAATGCTACCACGGCAGTGACTATTTGCACTTGTGGCTGAACTGGAACGACGTTAGCTTACGGGAGATTATTCTGAGCCGCATTCCGCGTACATGATACAGCGTTTCTATAAAGTGAAGATCGAGGAGGTGACTACGGAATGGGCAAACACGTTCGGAGAGAGTTTTTTCACTAAATGCAGCGATTGTACACAGAGTACAGAGATTATTAACTAATACAACGCGAAAGAATTGAATCTTCGATTACCATACGCTGCTCTACAGTGTCAAACTGAAAGCTGATTCTTAGCCACGCTCAAGGAAGACGTTTCCGCCCACCGCGAGTGCTGCATGCTCTTCGGTTTGCATACGGACTATATAACACCAATATTGAAAAAGGTAACGACTTCCGACTTATAGAAAAAAATACCAAACAGGATAATTTGTTCTTGAACTGAACACTGTTACCGAAAGATTCAATCTTAACGAGTAGAGAGTATATTTCTACTCAAAACACATACTCGTATTAGCTTCTCCCATATACTGGCGTCGAAATTAGGAAAAATTCGGGTTATAGTGAAGAAATACTGAAGTCTTTCTCCCTTTGTACAGTTTCCAAACGAAGTAAGGAGGGTGCAAAGTGATTTATGAGTGAATGTCTTGCTGTGAGTGTCGTCTTATGCTACGTGTACCAGAATGGCGTATAAAAATTTGAGAGATTGTAAATTTTGAAGGTTTTGATTTAAGTAACGTATACCTGGAAGCGTGAAATAAATTTTCTACAGTACACCTAATCTAGTAGTTAGAGGGTGATGTTCTCAGTGTGGGTCGAAAATTTTGGAGATCACCTTACTGGAAGATACATCTTACCAGCTCGTTTGAATGGTGCCTGATATTTGAAATTCCTAGACAATGCCTTGCCTGAACTTCTGGAGGCCGTTACCTTACAACTGCGCACTAGGTAGAAGTTTCGGAACGATGGTGCTTCAGTGTACTTTGATCGTCGGTCTAGGACATATCTCACAGACAAATTCAGAGGGTAACTAGACGTGGGTGCCCAGTGCTGTGGCCTGAGCCCTCCGCTGATTTCATCCCCGTTGAATTTTTCCTCTGAGGTTAGGTGAAGTCCCCAGTGTATTCTACACCACGAGGAACAGTACCTGAGCTTACTGAGCGCGTCTTTACAGCGTTGGAGACCATCAGAGCGGAGCACCGAATATTACATGGTTTGACGTTACACATTACGCTGAGGTGGCCATAGTCATGGGATAGCTGCTTGCACATACGCAGATGGCGGTAGTATCGCGTATATACACAGAAATGGGCAGAGAAAGTGAACAGGCGGAGCTCTCAGTCATACTCAGGGGATTCATGTGAAAAGGTTTCCGATATGATGTCAGCACAACGGGAATTTACAGTTTGAACTCGGAACTGTAGTTGGACCTAGACCCCTGGGACATAAGGTTTCGAAAATCGTTGGAGAATTTAGTATTCCGACATTAATAATACCAAAGGTGAACGGAGAATACTAAATGTCAGGCATTATCTCTCACTACGGGCAACGCAACGGCTGACGGCCATCACATAACGACCGAGTGTTGTGGCGTTCGCGTCGAATTGCCAGTGCTAACAGACAAGCAACACTATATGAAAAAAAAACCGGAGAAATCAATGTCGGAAATACGACCAATTTATCTTTTAGGCCAACGAGGCGAAATTTGTCGTTAATGGGCTATGGCAGCGGACGACCGACGCGAATGTCTTTGCGAACAGCATGACATCGCCTGCAGTGCCATTCATGGGTTCGCGACCACATCGTTTGGACTTTCATACCACTGGAAAACCATGGAGCGGAGACTGTGCACCTGCCAACTCGAAAGTTAAGGCAATACCTCAAAGACACACCTGGTGAGCTGGTAATATGTATCTTCCGGTAAAGTGATCTCCAAACTTTTCGACCCATACTGACAACATCACCTGGTCAGATGAGTCCTGATTTCAGTTGGTAAAAGGTGATAGTACGGTTCGAGTATGGCATAGATCGCACTAAGCCATAGACCGAAGTTGTCAGCAAGGCACTTTGCAACCTGGTGGTGGTTCCATAATGGTGCCGGCCGTGTTTACATTGAATGTACTTGGTCCTCTGGTCGAAATGAACCGGTCACTGACTGGAAATTATTATGTTCGGCTTTTTATGGATGAAAATGCGTCACGCCAGAACATTCTGGACATTCCGAGCGCATGATTTGTTCACGGAGATCGCCCGACATGGATCCCACCGAACCTTTGCAGGACATAAAAGAGAGGACAGTTAGTGCACAATATACTGCACCGGGGCACTTTCGCAATTGTGGACGGCTACAGAGGCAGCAAGACTCAGTATTTCTGCAGGGACTTCCCACGACTTGTTGAGTCCATGTTACTCCGAGCTGCTGCACTACGCCGGCGAAAGTGGATCCAACGCGATATAAAAGGTATCCCTTGACCTCTGTGACCACACTATATATAATGAAGTCGATGATCGTGACACGGAACATTCACTGTACAGTAACGAAGCTACAGATTCGTTTTCCAGTATTTGACCGTACTGTACCGCCAATAATCGTTTCCTAAACTACAGAATTCTTGTGTTTCAGTTAGCCTATCGGATATGTAGACAGTGCTGTGGAAAGTTTATTTCACATTTACGACTATAGGCTTCTTATAATGAAACGTGCAAAATTTCATCCTCTACAGCCCCTGGAATTTTCAAAACGTCATTCTGTTTCACTCTGTATATCCGCACTATCCCGCTGCCTATACCTGGCTCATGACAGCCGGTCGTTGCCGAGGCGGAAAGTAAAGTGCAGAGTCGGGGCACGACGTGCGGCCCTCAGCTCCCGTGCAGCCATCGCCGCCGCTGCCTCCTCCTCCTCCTCCTCTTCCTCCTCCTCCTCCTCCTCCTTCCTCCCCCCCCCCCCCCCCTCCCCGGCCACCGCCGCCGTCGCCGTCGCGTACAGGGCTATGCGGGTGGAGGAGGTGTGTCTTTGAGGTATTGGCTTAACTTTCGAGTTGGCAGGTGCACAGTCTCAGCTCCTTGGTCCTTCCGAAGATTGCCACTCGGGCTTCAATTAAGTATCACCTCCCTGGGGGTTAAGCGATAACGAAAACCGTGGAAATATGTTCGGCAGGCACAGGAACAATGGTTTTTATTTAGACAGTTAATGGAATCTGTTTCCAACTCATCTTCACTATCACCAGATTTTTTCTTCTTCTTTGAGGCCCTGTCGCTTCTGTGCACCTGCGATGTAACTGTTTACATTCGCACTGCTCACTGTAATTCTTCTTTGATTAATTCCATATGAAACTGCATGCACCTGTCTCAAGGATTTGCACTTGACGATATGTGGAAGTTCTTCCATACGCAAGGTAGATTCTGTTATGGGTTTTAGACCAAATACTGGTTTGCTGCAGCTCTCTACCCCTGTCTGCCGTACGAAATCCTCGTCTTCTCTGCAAAACAACTGATACCTAAATATGTTTGCTTCCTGTATTCGAACTTTGGATCCTATCGACCGATCTCTTCCTTTACTCAGCTTATGCCATAAATTTCTTTTTTCTCCGATTCAGTAATTACTCGATCTACTCGCCTAATCTTCGGAATTCTTCTGTAGCATCACGTTTGTCTCTTTGTCTAAGTTGTCTACTGACCAAATTTTACTTATATACAAACCTACGCTCCAGACAATCACTTTCAGGAAAGACTTCCCCCTATTTAACTTTATATCTAATATAAACAATTTTTTGTTATTCGGATACAACTTTTCTTTCTATTGGCTGTTTTATATCCCCTCTACGTGGGTCGTCAACTGTTATTTTCCTGCCTGAACCCAAAATCCCTCAATTTTAATGTCTGTTTTACTAATGTAATTTCTTTGACTACATTCCGTTATCTTTGTTTTACGTTTGTTGATGTTCATCTTACACTGAAGAACCAATTAAACTGGTACACCAGCCTTATATCGTGTAGGGCCGCCACGAGCACGCAAAGGGAATCGAGTAATGACTAAAGTAGTGTTGGAGGGAATTCTCACCACGCATCCTGCAGGGCTGTCCACAAATGCGTGTGATTAAGAGGTGGTTGAGGTCTCTTCTGAGCAACACGTTGCAAGGCATCCCAGATACGCTCAGTAATGTGCAGATTTGGGGAGGCTGGTGGCCACCGGAAGTGTTTAAACTCAGGAGAGTGTTCCTGGAGCCACTCTGTCGTAAAACTGGACGTGTAGGGTGTTGCACTATCCTGCTGCAAACTGTACAATTCTGTCAGAATGCACAATGGATATGTATGGATGCTTACGCCTGTTTCAGCTGTCAGACTCGTATCTAGACGTATCAGGGGTCCCATAACAGTCCAACTGCACACGCCCCACACCATTACAGAGTCTCCATCAGCTTGAACAGTCCCCTGTTGCAATGCAGGGTCTATGAATTTATGAGGTGGTACCGAGCGGATGGGTTTACAGGTATGGAGAAAATTTGAAACGAGACTCGTCCGACCAGTACACTGTCAGTGGAATTTCTAATATGCACGGTATACTCGTGAAAGTCTAGTACACGAAAATCCCCACTTCATCGCTACCTCGGAGACGACGTGTCCCATCGCTCCTGCGCCGACTATAACACCACGTTCAGACTCACTTAAATCTTGATAACCTGCCATTGTCGAATCAGTAACAAGTCTAAAAACTTGTTGTCTTATACAGGGCGTTACAAAAAGGTACGGCCAAACTTTGAGGAAACATTCCTCAAACACTAAGAAAGAAAATATGTTATGTGGACATGTGTCCGGAAACGCTTACTTTCCATGTTAGAGCTCATTTTATTACTTCTCTTCAAATCACATTAAAGATGTAATTGAAACACACAGCAACAAAACGTACCAGCGTGATTTCAAACTCTTTGTTACAGGAAATGTTCAAAATGTCCTCCGTTAGCGAGGATACATGCATCCACCCTCCGTCGCGTGGAATCCCTGATGCGCTGGTGCAGCCCTGGAGAATGGCGTATTGTATCACAGCCGTCCACAATACGAGCACGAAGAGTCTACATTTGGTACCGGGATTGCGTAGACAAGAGCTCTCAAATGTTCCCATAATGAAATTCAAGAGGGTTGAGGTCAGGAGAGCGTGGAGGCCATGGAATTGGTCCGCCTCTACCAATCCATCGGTCACCGAATATGCTGTTGAGAAGCGTACGAACACTTCGACTAAAATGTGCAGGAGCTCCATCGTGCATGAACCACATGTGTCGTACTTGTAAAGGCACATGTTCTAGCACCACAGGTAGAGTATCCCGTCTGAAATCATGGCGGTAAATCGAGGAAGTACAGTACATACTGAAGAAACTAAAATGAGCTCTAACATGGAAATTAAGCGTTTCCGGACACATGTCCACATAACATCTTTTCTTTATTAGTGTGTGAGTAATGTTTCCTGAAAGTTTGGCCGTACCTTTTTGTAACACCCTGTATAGGTGTTGCCGACCGCAGCGCCGAATTCTGCTTGTTTACTTATCTATGTACTTGAATGGTCATCCTGTAAATTTTTATTTTTATTTATTTCAGCAGCATTTCATTCTGCACCATTATGACGCTAGGACGAACCTGTTGCAGACCTTTCCACTACAGAAAAAAGACTAAAGTGGCCGCCAGAAATCAAACTCTTGGTCGCGGTTAGCAGCCAGTAGAAGTAAAACAGTAAACCAGAGATGTGGCCAAAGCTCTCACCGATGTACCAGGATTGCAGCCTATAGTAAGTGCCTTACAATCTATGTGATTCAAATAGTTACTTGTCGGTGATCGGTTAGTAAAGATGGCTGAAAGATAATCCGCTGTAGTATCATAGTTGGAAGTCAACGAGGGATCGGCTGAAGTCCCAAAAAGTTATAAAAACTCTGTATTGGGGAAGATTCAGTCGTAAGAAGTCACCTATTAACTTGTGATCACTCTCGGTATTTTCGGTTCAGAGTCCCTGAGACACACTATAGCAGACAGTCCGCGTGTGAAGTACGGCACCGTCAACGTGGAGACGGCGGTGGGCGTCCCTGCGGTTGCTGCCCCGGTCTATGGTTCTCCGTTGCTGACCAACAGCCCCTACCACTGGCCGCATTCCTGTGCTCGGCTGCTGCGACCACGCTCTGCGTGTCTATATCGGCGTATCGATCGGCTAGGGGCGTGAGGCGCCCAGTGGACATCCAGCTCCGTCGCACCCCCTCACACACCGCCCAAAGGTCACCCCTCTGGACGCCTGTCCTTTGCCTCCCGTGGCGAACTGCCAGCGCCCTGCAGTGTGACATTCTTCGCCGAACCTTCTGTTTCGGCAGCCAGCTACGACATTGGAAAAGATGGAAGAGCCACATACTACGAAATGACCAGTGCTATTATCCGTTAATCTTAAGATTTTTGCTGAGGACATTTGTGAAGTTCACAGAATCTGGGCTATCGGAAGAAACCAACGATATACGAGGGGGGACCCAAAAGAAACCGGACTCCTAGGGCGCTACCACTCATGAACGCAGTGCAGGGTTCTCACGCTAGATGGTGTTAGAACAGACCTTCATGAAACAGCTATGCAGACGGCGTCAGCGTAGAGCTGAATGTGCAAGTGTGGTATTGTGTTTCTCTGACTGTTGGAGGGTTACCTCTGCGAAGTCGTTATGGCAACTTTAAAAGAACAAAGAGTGTGTGTGAAACTTTTTCCCTGGTTAAAAAAACTGCAACGGAGACACACCAAATGCTTTAAGAAGCTTTCCAGGAGGACGCTATGAGCCGCACACGGGTCTTCGAGTGGTTTGGGCGCTTTAAACGTGCTAAGATGTGTGTCTAAGACAAAGCTAGGTCTGGACGCCCTTCAACATCGCGAAATGAGGAGAACATTGAAAAGGTCCACCGAAAGATCAACGAGGATCGTTGCCAAACGATCGACAAAATTTCAGCAGAGACAGGAATCAGCTCGTGCCAACGGATTCTGAGTGAGGATTTGCACATGAGACGTGCTGCTGCTAAATTTGTTCCTCGCCTTCTCACACAGGAGCAAAAAACCGTCCGCATGAATGTGTGTCAGGACTTGAAAGTAGAGACTGCACGTGATCCAAACTTCTTGAACAAAGTTATTACAGGGGATGAGAGTTGGCGTTACAGGTATGATCCAGAAACCAAGCAAGCGTCAAGCCAGTGGAGGACTCCCAACTCTCCCAGACGAAAAAAAAAGAAAAAAACAAGGCAAGTGAGGTCAAATGTGAAGACAATGATCATTGTCTTTTTTGATGTTCGTGGAATGGTGCATCGGGAATTCGTACCCCCTGGCCAGACTGCTAACCAGAACTTTTAGTTGAATGTTTTAAGGCGTCTGCGAGAGGGTGTGAAGAGGAAACGCCCGAAACTTTGGCGATCAGGTGACTGGTTTCTGCATCACGACAACGCTTCAGCACACACGGCCTTACGAGTGACCCACTATTTGCCACCTCAGAGATGGTCTGTCGTTCCCCATGCTCCGTATTCGCCGAACCTGGCCCCGTGCGACTTTTTCCTATTTCCACAAATGTAAAAATCGCTAAAAGGGGAGCGTTATGACGATGTAGAGGCGGTAAAAACAGCTTCGCAAAGGGCACTGGACAGTATCAAACTTGAAGAGTTCCAAACATGTTTCCAACAGTGGGAAAAGAATCTTGGCAAGTGCATCGCATGTAATGGAGAGTATATTTTGAAGGTGACTGAAGTAATTTTGTAAAAAGGTTCATCAATCAATTTTTACGACAACAATCCGGTTTCTTTTGGGTCCCCCCTCGTATGCTCTGGCGTAGTTATTTTGACACAGCCTGCAAAATGTAAATTCCTGAAGCCTGCACACGTGGTATAATATGATTGCCAGTCAAACAAGGAGACGCAGGTCTTGAGCAATAGACAATTAATTGAGCACATTCTCCTCTGCTGTCAATTTATTGTTTGGAACATGACCCGTACTGATTCTGAGAGTGTAGGGGATGGAAGAAAACGGTGGAGGGGGCTTCACTGTGAAAGGTCACTGGGCAGTATGGAAGGTGCAGTTCGATAGCTGGAGCGTGTGCATGAACCAATGTCTATAGCAACAGCTCCAAAGCCACAGGTAATGGCCAAGCGGGTTGCACGTCACTTCCCAGCGAAACTTCTATGTTTCACACAGAAGCCGCACGACTACACTTACAGCATATCATTACTTGCAGAACCTCACGGAACAAAGTATTCTGAGTTTAACAGGCTGTAGAAGTGAACACCGAGACATATAGATACCATCCCTTCTCAAGACCCCTCGACAACGGCTTTGGGACTATGAGCTTAAAATAAAAATTTTCCTCTCCTTCTTCCACATCTGTCCCAAGTAGAGAAATCTTGGGAAGTGCTTGTACCTAAGCTTTGTTCTTTTTACCAAGTGACTGGAATAGCTAGTAGTTCCTGCAACCCACTCAGGTACAGTTTTTAATTAGATTTGTGCTTTTTCGTGTGCTCTTTTGATAAAAATTTATATATAATCACATGCGCATGATCATGAACCATTTTCCCTCCTCCTCAGGTATGCGCATAGTACAGTGATGTGCAATGTAGTAAAGAGACAGCAATGAGAATGCTCGAAGTGTACAATATGGTAGGCTGCATTCAGCTGAGGCGGTGGCTTCTGCAGAATAGCGGGATAGGCTCGCCCAACGCTCACGACGAGAATGCGTTTACGCGCTGGTGATACGTTATTTTGCGTGAGCTATAAATTCATAATGCAAAAGCAGGAAAGTAGCAAGGAATATCACTGTTCAAATCCCCTCAATGGTGAAGTTATCAGACACGAGGATCCAAATCGCATTGAGAACGTTCCTTTTTCACAGGATGTTTCAAAGATGCATCCCGAAGGTAAGACAATCTAATAAAATTGCAAACAATTTGAATCTGTGTGGCCAGATGGATGTTTCAACTCCAACTCTTTTAAATGCGAATCCAGTGTATTGACCACGCGCCACCTTGCTCTGTTTGCGGACACTAAAGACTGGTTGACGCAACAACCCTGCAAATTATTTGACTGGCTTTGAACTGTTGAAGAAAAAGTGACTGTCGCCTCACATATACTGTATCCTTTTCCTCGGTAAGACGGGCTTGAAATGGAAGCAGCGTTAGTCTCGAGTAGTGTGGATGGTGAAAATCAAACGTCAGACATTAACATTGAAGCTTCGTGTAGATAAATCGCAGGAGTCATGTCAGTCTAACGTCCACCTCCTTTCTGTGTCTAACCAGGATCTTTGTCCTATTGATATTTATTTTTAGTTTTAGTCTTTTTATCTCATGGTTCAAATGGCTCTGAGCACTATGGGACTCAACTGCTGTGGTCATCAGTCCCCTAGAACTTAGAACTACGTAAACCTAACTAACCTAAGGACATCACACACATCCATGCCCGAGGCAGGATTCGAACCTGCGACCGTAGCAGTCGCACGGTTCCGGACTGCGCGCCTAGAACCGCGAGACCACCGCGGCCGGCTTTATCTCATGATTTAAGACCTTAAGCATTTTATTTACTTCTTTCTCAGTCTGCCGGTATTGCAATATCATCGGAAAATCTGATGCAGTGAATAAGAAAATCATTAACTTTGACCCAAGTAGTCTTTTCGTTCATTGAAGTTATTGCTTGATTGCCGAACATATTAAATAAGCTGTGGACTTTAGCATTCTTATATGAAATCATTGACTTTTTTGATAAGTGAGTTGGGGCTTTATACTAGCACCGAAATTACACTTTGCCAAAAAGAAAAAGAAGAAGGAACCAGGAAGAGCGGAACTGAAGATCACAGAAGTAAATATAATTAAGGAATCGCCACAATAGACTATTTTTAACAAATATCAGAATAAACAGCTTGAAGCAGCTTCTTAGAAAGTATCCAGTCCTTTGTATCGACTCTTTCAGTATGTGTATTTACATGCTGTCCTTCCTTCCGGCAAAATAAATTTCTTTTTTCTAAAATAAAAAAAGAGTTGCAATTATATGTACTTGTGATATTATACGGAGTCCTGAAATGAAATGACACAAGCACGTTTGATGAATGTTGTAAGGTGACGCTATTAAAGGCAGATTTAATCAAAATTACTTTCACTGAATTAAGATGGTTGACTGTATGAACCAAGAAACGTTACTGTTGAGATAGATACTCTTACAAAATGGAAAGAATTGAGAATGGAAGGATGGAATATCAGATTTACCGTCCCGACGACGAATAGGGTATTAGAGGCAGAGCTCATGGTCAAATTTGGGAAAGGAAGGAAGCGAAATAGGTCGCGTCCTTATCCAAAAGAAGCGTTCCGCCATTGGCCTTACGAGATATAGGGAAACCTTGAAGAAGCTATATAACTTGATGGCCGGTCAATTTGAATTGATATCCTCTTAGGGGTACGCCACGTCGCTATGACTATCAGCTGGACTCTGTCTAGCGGCACCCTGGAATGACGTTGAAGAGCACAAAGGAGGCGTTGGATTATGCTAATGTAGGAACAGAGAATACGGCTGTTTTACTCGCGTGATTGGCCAACTTGTTAACTGCGTTTGTTCGAAAACTGAGATCCTGACATGGGATACATTCGGGTCTTGATTAATCACTTTGATTTCGGATGGAACAAGTAAAAATGATGCAACTATATAAGCTCTACCTATGGCATGTAGTGATTTATTTTTTTAAAGTGGTGCTCAACTTTATGTGTCAGGTCTGCAGTTTGCAACTCTACCATCAATCATCCCTCTCTAGTCCTTCGATAAGACAACGATAAAATCATCGTCTGCCAACATTCCTTCCTCGATACTTGCCGAATACAACGACCTTCTCGACCCTTACAACCGCTTTTAATGTGATTGCGTATAAAGAAACCAGCAATTTAGGCACGCGATGAAATTACAGCCAGCTCACTCGTAGCTTACGTATAAATAAGGTGGCTTGACCGTTGTGTGTACAAGATAATGCATCTTTTACCAAACTACAGATGTCCGTTGTCGTTTTAACGATTTAGTCTATTAAGATCCCTTACTCGCTATATTTATTCTTTGTAAAGATGATCTAGAAATGAAACCGCTAGTAAGAAATGAAACCACCGTAAACTTCTTGCATCGCACATATATTTTGATATAAACGAAGAACTACGTTTATTTCATTACGTAGGCATTTCTTTGCACAGCTACCAAACTCAAATTGGTAGAATTTGTATGAGTTGGATAGATGATTAGTGATTAAATAAACTCTTCTCAAGATCAATTCGTAAATTTGCATGTTAAAGTAAAATAATATATAATTAATAAAGTAATACCATTCATTTACAAAGCAGAACTACTTCTGCTTCCGTTTGCGACTTCTAGCAGCTAAACCATATCGTTCAGAATGTTCTAAAACTACCTCACCTTCCTAAATTAGCCGGCCGGGGCAAACCTTCTATGAGTTATTAAAAAGATTTACTTCAATGGAAACATCAAATAACTTAACGAGTACTTGGTTTTATTTGTATTCGCATCTGGATGGCGGCCATTTCGTCATTTACTGTTCTCATATCTGAAAATAATTGGAAGGAAAGGTAATGTATATCGTGTGCTGCAACATTTTGTAGACGAGTACGTAAGAAAAACGAAGTATCAAATGAGGGAAAATTAGTGTAATCTGACATCAAAATAAAATAAATTTTGGTAACAGCGCGCGAGAGTACCTTTGTGAATGGATACTGATAAATTAAGGTTTTTGTGCGGAGGAATTAATATGACGCTCGTAAAACAATGAACTCAAGTATACCGCCAACGTCTCTCGGTGTCTAACAGAGTCACATGGAATTAAGAAGACAATCGAGGTAGTTAGAATTTCTGACTGCAGTCTGGAGACGTGGAAAAGGACCCTTGACATTTGGATATGAAATACCAAGTCTGAAAAAGGCAGCAATGTTGAAAAGTTCATTTGACTTAAACAGAAGAGCTGAAGAGCACTGTGTCAGAGAAATGTGAAAATGACTCGAACAGTGTTGTAAAATATTTCCGAAGAAGCTAAAATCTTTCCAGATGAGTTGGCAGTAAATCTGAAAGTGGCTTGT
Source organism: Schistocerca gregaria (assembly GCF_023897955.1). Lineage (NCBI taxonomy): Eukaryota > Metazoa > Arthropoda > Insecta > Orthoptera > Acrididae > Schistocerca > Schistocerca gregaria. The sequence continues at coordinate 275,874,231 of NC_064920.1, read as the reverse complement.
CAACCTAGTACATTCGCTTCACGTTTTAGACGTACAAGGTATTACCTTCAGAAACCAACAGAAAATATACGGAAAGAACAATTGTAACCTTCTGGCCCATGCAGACAGCTTTACTTTACTATTAGTCATAGCAGCCTGCGTCCTGTAGCAGGCGGCTGACCTCCTTAGAGGCTCTAAATAAATGTCGTGTGACTGGGGCCTCCTGTTGGGTAAACCGTTCGCCGGGTGCAAGTCTTTCGAAGTGACGCCACTTCGGCGACTTGCGCGTCGATGGGGATGAAATGACGATGATTAGGACAATAAAAACACCCAGACCCTGAGCGGAGGAAATCTCCGACCCAGCCGGGAATCGAAGCCGGCCCCTTTGGATTGACATTCTGTTGCGCTGACCACTCAGCTACCGGGGGCGAACCTCACACGCTCTGATCGACGTATTCATCCATGAAACTCAACTGTCGTCTGCAGTAGAACTGCGCCTGTGTTTAGCTGACGTGGCACTCGAGGGACGATCCTGCAATCTGATTGGTATTCTCATATTGCTATGAACAGTGTGGGAGTGATGTACGGTAGTAGTTTGTAGTGTACGAGTCTTGCCGGCAGTGAGGAAAGTTGAGTATCGGCATGTATGTCCGTTAGATTTCAGATTTGGTCGGAAATCTGTATAGATATGCAGGGTGATTTTTTCCATCGTGTGCAAGTCTAGGGATTGGTCGATGAGAGGATACAGGACAAAAAAGGTCTAATGAACTGTCCGGAAATGCATGGTCTCCAAGCTAGAAACAATTTATGCAATCATACTGCTTTCTAATAGGCGCTGTACCATGCGGACACAATTACAGTACGCATGATGTCCTCCTGAAGGATGGTACTGTTCCTCGTACATCATGCCCTAGCCCCCTTTCCCGACACAGTAATTGATAACGTTGTGTCCGATTCACTTCTCTAGCTGGCTCATCTTGTAGTGGATATGATACTGCGTTCCCGGCGGAGGTTCGAGTCCTCCCTCGGGAATAGGTGTATGTGTTTGTCCTTAGGATAATTTAGGTTAAGTAGTGTGTAAGCTTAGGGAGTGATGACCTTAGCAGCTAATCTCATAAGATTTTACACACATTAGATTTTTTTTAATTTATTTTTTTTAATTCAGAGTTGTACAGACTGGTTTGGTATTCGAGTCGAGAGCTTGCCGACATGGTGTTTACTTACGGAAAGGCAAATTGAAACGGGCAGCAAGGTTATATCAGGAGACCTATCCCCGTCAACAGCTGCCTCGGCATTGAATGTTTGCCAAAGTATTTCGCCGTTTGTTTGACAGACGTCAGTTTGGAACATTCTCCATGACAATACTTACTACACTTTTCACTTACAACGTGTGCAGGACTTAGTAGTGACAGACTTCCCACATCGGGAGCAGTTTTGTCGCTGGTTTCTTAACAAGACAACCACAATACCGGGTTTTGTACCGTCCGAACTATTCACAGATGAGACCACCTTTACAATGAGTGGTATCGTCAACTTTCATAACAGTCTCCTGTGGGATACTGTGCAGAACTTTCATGATATGGTGACAGTGAATCAACAGCATCGATGCACCCGGAATATGTGGGCCGGCAAACATATTTTGGGACCTGTCTTCTTTCCGCGTCGCCTAACACGCAAGAGCTATCGGCGTTTCTTGCGGGTGACTTTGCCTCTCCTGTCTGAAGGAGTGCCGTGATGATTCGAAGGGTTATGTGGTGCTACGACATGATGCTCCAGCCAACTTCGCCGTTAACGTCCGGACGCACTTCAATCGTGTCTTCCCTGGTCGATGGAACGGACGAGGGTTCCAGTTGCATGGCCTGCTCATTCACCGGATCTCAACCCATGCGATTTCTGGTTTTGGGGCCATCTCACAAGTATCGTTGTGCAAAGCCCATTCCAGATCTTGAGTCACTGGAGCAGCTCATTCAGGCTGCCTTTGACACTGTTCGGATGAACCCTAGCCGATGTGAACGTGTGAGACAGAACATTCTACACTGCGTACACGCATGCGAACATGGAAACACATAACTTTGGCTGCCTGGTACAGAACTTATTAGATCGCAGTCTCTCTAACAATGTATGAGTGAAAAATTTTCTCTAGCATGGAAACCATGCATCTCCGGACATACCAGAAATTTTTTGCTCTGTATCCTCTCTCATCGGTCAGTCCCTCGAGCAGTGATTCTTAAAGTGTGCACCAGGGTGCACTGGTGCGCCATAGAACATTTACGGGTGCGCACTGTAATATTTTAGGAAAACATATGGCCAAATATAAAAGAACATACAGCTACTTAATTTTATCGATTTCAAGACAGATATAATATGGAAGGAGTTTGGTTAAGGAAATAAGGTTGTTTATTCTCCTTGTAATGTCGACAGTATTCGGAACGTTTCATGCCGACTGTCTTCTCTCTTTCATTGCTGCTGATATTAGCTGACAGTAGCGGCTGTTTGGAAACTGGGAAATGGTATTTCAAAATAATGAGTGATTGATGGCCCACCGAGATCATCCCTTACATCACCGAGAAGTGTAAGGAATTATAGGGAAAGTGTAGTTCGCAGTGGAGCGAGAAAGATAATTACTCGAATGGCAGAACGCTGCGATCTGGAGAAATAGAATGGTCATATAATTGTCACATTACTACAGTCATAACAATATGAAGTGGGCGTGGTTAATTCATTTGATAATGAATGTAACTGTATTTGTGAAGTTTGGCGTGGCAAGCACAGTAACCGATTTGATGTGTTGTAAAAAAACTTGCAGTCCAAGACTGCAGCCATGGACTTCAAGTTTCTTACAATATAACGCTTCGTTGTATTTCGCAATTAATAAACGTCTCAAATGCCATTTTCTTCATCTCCTAGCATTATAACTCCATTACAACAGTCTTAACTTAAATTCACAATTACTGACAGAAGTGATGCGTTTTTAGCGAACCCTTTTTACTTTTTCCGTAAAATGTATCTGAGTCGCTGCTCGGTATCAGGCACACAGGCATCCGTCGATGACTAGCACTGGTCTTGAAATTTTCCTAACCATCTCATCACCCTTCGCCCTTTAGGCGCCGTGCAAATTATTTTCGCACGCCTCGTCCCGTGCCTTCTTTCCGTAAACGTACGTTACGACACTTGTGTAGCTCTTAAAGTTTGTAAATAAACGTTGAGTTAATCCACAGCGTTGTCAGGCTTTAATGCATTTATGTTCAGATACAAACATTCAGAAACAGCAGAAAACGGTGAAAACAATATTTGAAGAGTGACAGATTTTTCCGACGGGAACACGTACGGATGTCTGATCGTGTCGTGCTTTTGTTTCGCAGTTGATTTGCCTATGGACGTTTTTCTTTTATGATGGTAGCCACGACGAAATTGAGCCTTCTGTGCTATTTGTGTGATCACAACTTGTCCATGAAATCCGGAAGGTTTCGTGTCGTTCTCAATGTTTGCTAACCTATTTCACCTAAATCCGAGTGGCGTTGCAACAGCAGGAACGAGGGCTATTCAGAAAGCAGGGAAGTTTCCGTCTGACGCCGTTAGGCGCGCGCCGATCGCGTATATTTTGGTATGTGCGTGCTCAGCACCTCAGGCGGCATCCATCCGTGACAGCGGTAACGTCTCTGCGCGTCTGGTTTTTTCGATATTCTAATTTGAAATGTGCGTCGCAATCGAAAATCCCGCCAGTCGTGAGGTACGGTCGGCGATACGGTTTTTGTTGGTAAAAAACCTAAATCCTATAGAAATTTATCGTGAACTGTGCGAAGTGTTCGGAAACAACGTAATGAGTGAATGTTTCTTCCGGAAATGGTGCATTCGGTTTAAAAATGGCCGAACAACGTTCATGATGAAGAGAGCATTGTGGCTGACGATCTTATCGCTAAAGTTGATGAAACGATTCGTGAAACCGTCGATTCATAGTAACGGAGCTTTCTTTTCCACAAGTTTCTCAGACTTTTTTGTTTGAAATTTTCACTCAAAAGCTAGTCTACTACAAATTTTGTTCACAATGGGTGCCCAAAATGCTTACACAGCACCATAAAGAACAGAAAATGGGGGCAACGTTGACATTTCTAGACGCCTACCACAAACATGGTGATTCGTTACTGGATCGAATCGTAGCCGGTGACGAGACTTGCGCGAAACACGTCAAACGCGAGACAAAATTGCAGTCCATGGAGTGGGAGCACACAAAGTCCCCCCAAAAACCAACAAAATGTTTGCAAACCCTTTCAGCAAGGAATATGATGGTGACAGTGTTTTCTCGAACGTGGAACATCCATAAATTCTACCCGGTACTGTCAAACTTTGCACTGCCACAGAAGAGCATTTCAAAACAAACGCCGAGGAAAGCTGACGTCCAAAATTTTTGTTTTTGCACGACAGTACCCGACCTCATATGGCAGTCCGCACTAAAGAACTCCTTAATTCATTCAAATGGTAATTTTCCCTCATTCGCCCTACAGCTCCGATCTTGCACCAAGCGACTTCCACTTGTTTCCCAAGATGAAGAACTAGCTTGCAACGCAGCTGTCTGATGACGCGGAACTCCAGGCGGGCGTGACTTACTGGCTGAGAAGTGTCGTGCGATAGAATTTTACGATGAATTCTGAATTATTATTAGCCATTATGGCCTATTCAGGTACCGTGTCAGTGAATCAAAAAATTATAAATAATATCTGTAACCAGTCACTTTTTAGTAACTTTTTATTGAAAATGCATACCTTTCTGTTGTCAATAAAACTGTGGGGATTATGGAATTGTGTATGAGAGTTGCTTATTGTTTGACCTCGAGCTGTCCGTTACTGAAAGAATTTCAATTCAAGTTCTTTGCTACAGACGAGTTGGACAAGTGAACATGATCATCATTGTTTATGACGCCTTGCTACTTCTGAACATCATTTCCACTGCAGTTCAGTGAGCCAACGGAGTCATGACAGGAGCTTCGAGCAAGGTTAACGGAACTTGAAAATTATCGTTGGCAGCATTGTTAACCCATTGAGGTACAAGGATTCAAGCCCCGACGCTGTGCGCTTGACGTTATAGCAGAACTTTCACGTGATGTGTCAGTGAGGTGTTTTTAGCTTACGTGGGGCTTGTGTTTTGTGTACTGCGTACCGATTATTTTCATATCCCTAGAAGTGAATCTTATATGCAAAATAAAATTGATAGATTTCTGAAAAACAAGCATTCCGCTGAAGAATCCGGTTCTGGAATTGAACAAACGCTTGGAGCAAGTGAAAAAGCAGAACAGCGGGGTACTCGTAAGTACAATGAAAGATAAGTAAGTTATGGTTACACTTGGGCTGGGAGTGGAGATTATCCTTTCTCACTATGCTTAGTATGTGGGTATAAAATGGCAAATAAATCTCTGCTTCCTAGTAAACTGAGCAAACATTCTAAAACAATGCCTGCACGTTTACAGGGTAAACATATAAGCTATTTCAAGAGATTTTCTGGACAGTAATCAAGAGCAAAAAATTCTATTAAAACTGTAATGTCCGTTTCTGATTAAGCTCTAATCGCTTCCTACCTAGTCTCTGAAACGATAGCAAAGAGTGTGTAAGCTCATACTATAGGTGAGTCACTTATTTTGCCTGCTTGCAAAAAACTGGCCATGACGATGCAATGAAAGGAAGCAGCTATAATAATATGAAAGATCCTTTTGTCGAATGATACAGTTTACAGGCGTATTATAGATATGTCTACTGAAACTGAGAAACACGTATGCAGTAATAAACTGAAGCACTCAAACTTTGCACTGTAAAATCATGAATCAACAGACACTACCAACCGATAGCAGCTCTTAGCATTTGTCCGTTTTATTAATCAAGGTGAAATAGTAAATGAGTTGCTTTTTTTGCAAAGAATGATGAAAACGTCTTCACCTTTAGTAGACGCACATCATTTTAAATGATTATCTTAATAAGTGGCAGATAACATGGAAGACGGGTGTAGGCGTTTGTACAGATGGCGCTCCTTCAATGGTAGGCTGTGTCAAGGGCCTTATTTCTTTTGTAAAAAAAAAAAAAAAACGAAAACAAAATGAAGATGTTATCGTAACTCATTGATTTCTTCATAGTGAGCCCTTAATAGTAAAAACAATGGGAGAAAAATTGAGAGAAGTCTTAGAGCAAATTGTTCAGATGGTAAATTTTATAAGAAACAAGACCTGTCAAAACCAGTTTATTCGAAATTTTTTTATCGATCTGTATTCAGAACACAGACGGCTGCTTTTATTCACAGAAGTCAGGTGTTTGTTTAAGGGAGAAAGCACTTACTCGTGTGCATGAGCTACGACAAGAATTTACAGTGTTTTTCGAAGAAATGAAACATTTACATTTTTGCAATCTCCTTTGGAGTGAATTTTGGGATGCCAGATTGCAGTATTTAACAGATATATTTCAGCAGATCAGTATTTTGAACACTAGCATGCAAGGGAAAGAAGAAAGTATCCTCATATCCACCGATAATATTAAAGCATTTCACAGAAAACTAAAAATATGGAAAAGAAAAGCTGTTCTAGTTAACTTGGAAATATTCCCGTTGGTAAGGAGGACATGAAGAAATGAAATATTTCCATTAGTAGTAGATCACTTAATAGACTTAGAAGAGAAAGTGAGTTCATATTTTCCATCCTTCAAATCTGAACAGTACGATTGGATTCGTAACCTATTCATGGAAGCTTCCGATGATTTCGGATTAACATTAACGGACCAAGAAGAACTGGCAGCTGAATCTACTGAACGTGGGCTGATGATTAAGCATAAGGAATTGCCTCTTGAACCCTTCTGGACATCTATAAAAGAAGAATATGTGTCGGTTTCTAAACAGGCTTTGAACATTTTACTTCAATTTTCGACGTCATATTTAAGTGAATTAAGATTTTCTGCCCTCAGCACATTTAGATGCAAAAAGAGAGGAACTCTTCAAGGTATTGACGAGGAAACGAGAGTTTGTCTTTCAAACCTATCGCGAAACATTCATAAAATCGCGAGGACACATCAGGCTCATGTTTCTCATAAACACTAGAAACAGTAGACGAAAAGTATGTTTCATTTGTGTTGCATTATTACTTTTCTCCACAATTTGAATTAAGTTAGTTTTACTGCATTACTTCAAAAAAATGGTTCAAATGGCTCTGAGCACTATGGGACTTAACATCTGTGGTCATCAGTCCTATAGAACTTAGAACTACTTAAACCTAACTAACCTAAGGACATCACACACATCCATGCCCGAGACAGGATTCGAACCTGCGACCGTAGCGTTCACACGGTTCCAGACTGAAGCGCCTAGAACCGCACGGCCACACGGGCCGGCTTGCGTTACTTCATTCCAATACGTTTCACTTAAGAGTTTCTGTTGCCTTTCGTCCTGGCAGGCTAGAAGCAAAACGGCACTCGGCCGTCGTGTTTGGGTGACAATCGTGCTTCATGAATCTGTCACATTTCTTGTACAAAAATTAAGTGTCTATACTCTGATAATGTATGTTTTTTATTAATATAAGTTACGTTTTCTGCAGTCTGGACTCGAAAATCAAAATGACTTAATCGTTATTTTATCACAGTATTTATTTCCTGTATTGACTGCTGTAAATTATTCCTCAGAAATGTGTTTATAGTGCGTCAACAATTATTTGCGGCCTTTTAAATGCGCCTGAAGTTCAAGAAGTTTGAGAACCACTGTCCTAGAATTTGTACACAGTGGGAAAAATCACAATGTATTTCGTGCTGCGTGTCTGCGTGCAATGCGGACTAATTACATTCCAGATTATTTTTTTCTATTTATGTATGAAATTCATATTAATTACATCTTTGGAATACTTTTGCGCGTGAATGAAATGATAATGGAATGTACACCATAGCTACAAAGAGGCGTTGGTGTACTTCACAGGGGACATGTTGAAAATGTGTGCCCCAACCAGGACTCGAACCCGGTATCTCCTGCTTACATGGCAGACGTTCTGTCCATCTGAGCCACCGAGGGCACAGAGGATAGTGCGACTGCAGGGACTTATCCCTTACACGCTCCCCGTGAGACTCACATTCCCAACACGTCCACATAACTATATTCGTAGTGCGCCTAATAGATGTTAAACAACTAAATTAACGAATAGAGTAAATGACATCCCTTTTTGAAATTACGTAACTTAATAATCTGCCTGAGCCTAGAGACTCGGGTCATGTACAGTAAATACACTAACAGTCAGCCAATAGTACCTGCTAAAGATATGGCGCAGGATCAACCACTTAGCATTAAGACAACAGGCCCTTACAAGAACTGCAATTTCAGTAGAAATTAAGCTAATAACTTGGACAGAATAGCAGCATTTGTAGAAGGCAAGTTATTGCCAGAGATTGATAGACAGAGGGAGAGAGAGAGAGAGAGAGAGAGAGAGAGAGAGAGAGAGAGAGAGAGAGATAATCTGAGAATTCACATTGTGGCTGTGAAATGCATCATGACTCTCATCTATGAACCGTTTCTCTACTTTCGCTCATAAACAAGCAAAAACATTTATAATATTTCTTTAGAACCGTCGCACAGGTATTGACATGTTACTTGGTTGATAAAGAATACTAGGAAAAGTTTAGAACAACTCACCGTTTCTAAACAAAAAGAACAGCATGCAATTTTTTGGTCCAAACTGCATGTCTGATACAACAATACTAGACCCTTCATCTACAGTTAGACATCTCCGATTACATAAGGCCGTTCATCTGTAAGCTCGCGCATGTAGTACACTGGGAACATGTGATAGCTTCATCGAGGCCGTTACAGATGACATTCGAGCACAATCGGCAGTTACAGATACCGCTGCCAGTGAAACGGTCTCTAACAATGGACAGCTCCAGCTTTCTCTCGCGCTTTGAACCGGGTGTGGGCGGAGCTGACAAACGCTGAAAGCCTCAGAAATCAATGGCCATTTATCGGCGTCACTGATCAAAGGAACTGGCTCAGATATGCGACGCAGCTGAGAGAGAAGCGTTTTCGCTAGCTGCGAAAAGCGCTGTACATATAGTTTGTCACCGTTTTGCCCAGGTGTAACAAGCGACCACTTTTTCAATTTGGCGTATAGTCTTTTTGCAGCGAAATAAATACACTGTTTGACGTAGCGAAGACAGGACACATGAAATATGCTGAGGTGCACTTTTTGCTGTTTTATAATGGAGATTGTAAAGAACTTTTTGATTTAACCGGATTAGTGATATATTTTATAGACGCCGAGTTCCCAATTCTGACAGAATCTTCGTTTTCTGTGGCACTGGAGATAGCCTTCCAAGATGACTCCGCCGAAACTGCGCGTGGCAAGATAAAAACGACGCTACAAACGACTGTCTCGCGGTCAGGAAAAGAGGTTCCACAAAAGTGTGCTCTGCTAAAGGTAACGTAGGCAAAAGCGTTACACCGTTACGGTTTGTGTGTTTATCGTAATGACTAACTGTGCAGACAGTGACCCTGCACTGTGGGTCAGTCCTGTTCACCATAGTGCTATATTTTTACATCTTCTGACGTTGCCTATCTTGGCTACAAGTTTTATTTTTATGTTTTGATTGTGTCGTTTAAGGAGACGGATGCATATCGTGATGTTATTATAGATCTAAGGTGTTCAAAAATAAGGACAAATATTTCGATCAAAGACTATTGGATTACACAAGTTCTTAAACACTGTATACAAGGGGTCGAAAAAATATGCAATCACCTAAACATAAGGCATTGCCATGCCTATTATAGTGTAGGAAAACAATTACCATTTAATACAGCTTCCAGTCATGTCGGGACATATAAACGCAGATAAGGTTTAATTTCCAAGGAAGACTCATACATGCCAACAAAACAGTGGCAATTTCAGGTAACGATAATAGAGGTGGATACTGATCAAGCCCCCATTCCAGAAAGTACACCACGAACTCTCAATAATATTAAAACTGCTTCTGTGGTGGGCAAGGGAGTACGACAATTCGTCCCCGTGCTCACAGGAACGTAATTGACAGTGCGAGCTACACTATGTGATCAAAAGTATCCGGACACCTGGCTGAAAATGGCATACAAGTTCGTGCCGCCCTCTATCGGTAATGCTGGGATTCAATATGTTGCTGGCCCATCCTTAGCCTTGATGAAAGCTTCCACTCTCGAGGTCATAAGATCAATCAGGTGTTGGAAAGTTTACTGGGGAATGGCAGCCCACTCTTCACGGAGAGCTGCACTGAGGAGAGGTATCGATGTCGGTGGCTGAGGCCTAGCCCGAATTTGGCGTTTCGAAACATCCGAAAGGTGTTCTATAGGATTTAGTTTAGGATTCGGTGCAGGCCCGTCCATTACAGGGATGTTATTTTCGCGTAACCACGCCACCACAGGCGATGCATTACGAACAGGTGCTTGATCGTGTTGAAGGATGCAATCGTCATCCAAGAATTGCTCTTCAACAATGGGAAGCAAGAAGGTGTTTAAAACATCAATGTAGGCCTGTTCTGTGATAGTGCCACGCAAAACAACAAGGGGTACAAGCCCCTCCATGAAAACCACGACCACACCGTAACACCACCGCTTCCGAATTTTACTGTTGGCACTACACAAGCTGGGAAATGACGTTCACCGGGTATTCGCTATACCTACACCCTACCACCGGATCGCCACATTATGTACCGTGATTCGTCACTTCACACAACGTTTTTACACTCTTGAACCATCCAATGTTTACCCTCCTTACACCAAGCGAGGCGCCGTTTGGCATTTACCAGCCTGATGTGTGGCCTATGAGCAGCCGCTTGACCATGATATCCAAGCTTTCTCACCTCTCGCTTAACTGTCATAGCACTTCCATTGGATCCCGATGCAGTTGGGACTTCCTGTGTGATGGTCTGGATAGATGTCTGCCTATTATACGCTACGACCCTCTTCAACTGTCGGCGGTCTCTGTCAGTCAACACACGATGTCGGCCTGTACGCTTTTGTGCTGTGCGTGTCCATTCATGTTTCCATTTCACTATCACATCGGAAAGAGTGGACCTATGCATGTTTAGTTGTGTGGAAATCTCCCGTACAGACGTATGACAGAAGCGACACACAATCACCTGACCACGTTCGAAGTCCGTGTATTCCACGGGGCGCCCCATTGTGCTCTCTCACCATGTCTAATGACTACTGAGGTTGCTGATATGGAGTATCTGGCAATAGGTGGCAGCACAATGCACCTAATATGAAAGACGTATGTTTTTGGAGGTGTCCGGATACTTTTGATCACATAGCGTATGTGTAACAGTGATCCTGTCATCTTTTAAAAGAAATTTGTACGATGGGATTACAGGTATCTGCTTCAATGATGAGTGGTTTTGGAATTCGAGTTCGTATTGCAATTCCCTGCTTCATGAACACCCTGTGTGTTGTTTCGGTGCTGACAGGACTCGCGAGTTCGATTGCAGTTCTGCAGTAGCTTTCATAGATTTGTGGTCACAGTCCTCTCCAATGACCGTCTGTCACGATTGCAGAGCACGAGTTTCCGTCTGCGTTGTGTCTTAGAGGATGATGTTTTTCCATTTTCCCTGTATACGGTATATGCTTTCGACACGGTGCCTCCTGAAACACCAAAGACTTCGGCTACCTTGGCTGGGGTAAAACCCAACCTGCGAGCACAAAACATTTGCCCACATTCTAATTAACTTAGTTCCGGCATAATGCGATCGCAACGCCTAATAACACTGATCTGACCACAACGGACAATTGCAATGTAATCAGGACGCTGCACATATGCCACTCGTGGTCAATTACAACAGCACCACACGTAGGCTTGGCTACCATCTGAATCTGTGTTCTAGCTTGCGTTTCTCACTACGTTTCCGTATTTTTCTCCAACTCCAGTACACAAAACGGCATCATATGTAAATAATTCAATCTTTCATTCCAGTTTCAAAGGGGACATGAAACATGAGAGGTTATGAGACTTGAAGGGTTCTGTAGCCACACTAAAACCCCAAAGAAACTGGTATATTAATGCGTATTCAAGTACAGAGATATGTAAACAGGCAGAACACGGTGCTGCGGTCTGGCGCAGTTGTTAGATCAGTTACTGCCTCTAGAATGACCGGTTATCAAGATTTCTGTGAGTCTGAAAGTGGTGGTATATTCAGCGTACGAGCGATGAGCACATGGGCACAGCATCTTCGAGGTAGCGATGAAGTTTGAATTTTCTTGTACGGCCATTCCACGAGTATACCGTGAATATCAGGAATCAGGTAAAACATCAGAGCCCCGAAATCGCTGCGGCCGGAAAAGGATCCTGCAAGAACGGCACCAACGACGACTGAAGAGAATCGTTCAACGTGACAGAAGTGCAACCCTTCCGCAAATTCCAGCAGATTTCAATGCTGGGCTATCAGTAAGTGTCAGCATTCAAAGAAACATCATCGATATGGGTTTCCGGAACTGAAAGTGGACCCGTGTACCCTTGACGAGTGTATGGCACAAAGCTTTACGCCTCGCCTCGGTCCGTCAACACCGACATTAGGCTGTTGTTGGCTGGAAACATGTTACGTGGTCGGACGGGTCTCGTTTCAAATTGCATCGAGCGGATGGGCGTTTATGGGTATGGAGGCAACCTGATTAATCCATAGGCCCTGAATGTCACCAGGAGACTGTTCAAGCTGATGGAGGCTGTGTAATGGTTTAGGGTGCGTAAAGTTGGAGTGACACAATTCTGACAGTTGACACGTACGTAAACATCCTGTCATCACTTGCATACATTCATGTGCACTGTGCATTCCGACGGACTTGGGCAGTTCCGGGAAGACGTTGCAACACCCCATACGCCAGAAATGCTACAGACTGGCTTCAGGAATATTCTTCTGAGTTTAAACACCTCCGCTGGCCCCGAACTCCCGAGACATGAACATTATAGAGATTATCTGGGATGTCTTGGAACGTGCTGTTCAGAAAGGATCTCGACCCATCGTAGTCTTAAGGATTCATGGAAAGGCCCCCAGGATTCATGGTGTCAGCTTCCTCCAGATCTACTTCAGACATGAGTCGCGTCAATGCCACGTCGTGTTGCGTCAATTCTGTGTGCTCACGGGGGGCCCTACACGATATTAGGTAGGTGTACAGTTTCCTTGGGTCTTCAGTGTAATTTGACATTTATTACAATCTTCATTCACCTGATTTCAGTACAAAAAGTTTTTTCTATCTATGTCTGCATATGGAAACATTATGTGGGAACCCCTGAACTCGCGACTCTCACAGGTTTGACAGAGGTGGACTTCAGGACATCCTATTGGCAGGCGTCCTCCGGGCGAGATGCGAATAGTGTGCCACTCACCGGGTCAGAGCTAAGTCACTTACAGCAGGAGCAAAAGTGGACCTGCGGTCTCACTTATGGGGCAGCGCGGTTCACACAATAGTGTACTCAAGCACGATGCGAGCCATCAGCGTTAGTAAGACCAAAGGTGGAGCGATTAACAGCTGATCTGAAGAGCAAACAAACATATTGCTGGGAGGCAGCGGAACACCACGCGCTAGCCAATATAACATAGCCTCGAGAATACTCCGGAGAATAGAGACTCTGAGGCTTCCGTGGGAATGCAGACCATTAAAACTTTCCGTTCCTGTTTCCAGAAATCATACCAGAGGATGGACGACCGCCAACCGACAAGAATCGGGCCATACGCTCGGTGCTTCGTGAACAAGTTGCTGATTTCTGGGTTTATAGTTATCATTCTGGTGGAAGGCAATAGTTCATTGTAATTCGCCGTAATGGGAGGATTGTTTCGCGGCTGCCCTATGATTGGCCGCCAGGGAGGGGCGTGAGCGCTGCACCAGTTTTTGATGGGTAGCCAGACAGGAGTACTAGCAGTATTACCCCTGGACGACGAGTAACTTGATCATTCGCATTTTGAATCTCTATTTTGTTTTCGGAACGGCATCTGCTACGACGGAGCGCAGAGTCTGCAAGCACCGTCTCTGTACGGACAATCCCGCGCACGCCTCATGTGACACTCAGGGGACTTCCGAGGCGCATCGTCGACCGCCACGCGTACTGTCCAACGCTTGTAAGACGACATTGCAATGCGAGAGATCGGAGCACAAGAGTGGAACTGTTTGGAGATGGATCATTTGGTTAGATCGGTTAAATTCAAGGCGATTCCTAGTAGCGATGCAGTTTGCAAGCTCAGAGACGTAGCACGAGCATTAACGAGTCGAATAGTCATCCAAGTCACTAAATAATGATGGAGGTAAGCCCGAAGTTTTGTTCTTAAACGTAGTTGTCTTTTTCCATAACATCCAAACTGTGGGTTTTGTCCTCTGGTTGTTCTGTACACAGCTGTCGATTTATATATTTTAATGTAGTGGTATATGTTTAGTGATTGACTGACATGTTGATAATTGGGGAGAAGAGGAGCTTGTAGCACAACTTGACTAGAAGAAGGGATCGGTTGGTAGGACATGTTCTGGAACATCGAGGGATCACCAGTTTAGTATTGGAGGGCAGCGTGGAGGGTAAAAGTCGTAGAGGGAGACCAAGAGAAGAATACACTAAGCAGATTCGGAAGGATGTAGATTGCAGTAGGTACTGGGAGATGCAGAAGCTTGCACAGGATAGAGTAGCATGGAGAGCTGCATCAAACCAGTCTCAGGGCTGAAGACCACAACAACAACAACAACAATGTGTTTATTAAGTGTCCACCGACTTCCACTAGTGGCGACTCGGTATTATTCTGTTTTAATTCATCTTTGTTTCATTGTCAAATCACTAATTTTACTTATTTTTTACTGATTAAATTATGTCTAGCCAGATCTATTAATTTAATGTAGTAGTTGTACGGGAAACCTGTCTACATTGAATGCAAAGGGTTCTTTCACCTTCAGCTAGCAATTACGGCCACGATTAAATCTAGTAGGATAACAGGAATTTCGTTCATGCGCACCGTTGATTCACCAAGGTGATTGATGGTTTCATCGGGGCTCCTTGCAGCACTTGATCTGGCGTGACAGGGGAAAGAGCACGTTACCTTGTCAGCACAGCAGCACTCGAAGGGCCGATCATCAGCTGCAAAATACCGGCTTCTTGCGATGTCTTTGTGATTAAGTGACTCTGCATCAATATGACTGTCTTTATCAAGTACTCAAAATGTTGACATTAAGCAGTGGCGAACAGATTCTGCACGTTGATTCTCATCTGGAGTTATCGTAGAACAGTTGTCTGTTGTGCAGAATTGAATGTCTTCGTTAATAATCGGTATTTTCTTGTAGCCTCCAGGATTTAATTCTAACTTTATGTAAACGTCCGTATTATCAACTGCGGAGAGCATAAACATAATTTCGTGTTTTCTGAACGACCAGTTCACTGATCTCCAAACGTTCTGCTATGGCGGTTTGTAATTATCTGTGCGGGATGTGTGAGACATGACTTACGTTTTTACCACATGGTATGCCCAATGGGATGCCTTCCAGTTTGCTGTGCTAGCACATTTGTTACGAACTGTAGATGTTCGTGGCTACCCATAGCCGCACCAATATAACAGCGACCAATGACACGATTGTTGACAGGCCGGCACCACTCGTTTGCAGCCCAAGGTCGTCGCCTGTCCACTTCCCTCACACAGTGTGGAACGTCAGCTGCTCAGTAGCGCATACCGCATATTTTCACATATTCTGTAAGCAATGATAAATCCGCAAACAAAACCTAACATAAAATCACCACATCAGTTTGCACTTTCTGTCGGCATCATTTGAAGAACGGTAGCTGATTTAGAAAGTCACTGGCGTGAATCTGTGACTGGAGGAAAACGTGAAAAGAACTTACGGGTTTGCTGCCGGGTGACGTCGTCGAACACCGACGACGTCACCTGGCAGCAAACCCGTAAATTATTTGAACATTCAATTCGCCGGAAAAAGTTAAGGTTTCACAATTTGGAATGTGTTATCTGAGGAACATCCTTTCACTGATCCCACTAGCACATTTTAGCTGCCTTATAGCAACATGTGTATTGGGCAATATCTTCGCTTATGTGTTTGTTTCATTTCTCTTTTCAGTCAGTGCTCTTTTACATTGACTGACTGTTCTATCTGGAATATTTTGTACGTTGTGAATGTAAACACACACGACAATGGTGTTATAATATACATATCTATTATTTTACGAACCGGTTTCGGCTGTTACGTCGTCATCAAGTACGAAGCTAAATGCATCTGGAACCAATACTAATAGATTGCTAAGTATCTCAGTTGGTTTCCAAAGATGATAATTGTTAGTGTATGGTTCAGGACTAAATAGAAAGAGATTTCTTCTTCAATGAAAATGATATGCAAATTTATTGAACTTAGATGAAACATGTAACACATTAAATAATGAAGTTTTTACTCGTAATAACGATGGTGGAGATAGCCATCGAAAGATTGAGTATTTTACGCTAACTGACGAGGCTTTAAACCCGAGGAGATTTTATTCAGAGTACAACAACGCTAATGATAACAAACTAAACTAAATTATAAACATAAGTGATATGTTCCAAGGAGCGGCTAAACAAATAATCCTAACTTTAACAGGTCCAGTATTACGAAAAGGTAAGATATACAAGAGTGCTTAAGCTGAAACGTGAAATAGTCGTGATTACACAAAGTAAAAATTTTTAATAGCGCTACGAAAGATACTGAGGGGCTGGAACGATATGGACAACCCTCAGTATAGAACCGCACCGTTGCTGCGACTTCCGCTATAAATAAAAAACTATATCCAGTTTTTCGACTGTATTGTCAAAGTCTGAATAGCTTTACGGGCGCGTTACTGAACACTACAGCAGCGGAGAACAGATTGATTCACTTCAGCGGTAGACGTGTGTGAAACCCGTTTCCCCACCTTCATAGGTTTTTAGCTGCAAATTATTTTTCTTGTCAGTTGCTTCCTTGTACAGCCGTAAGTGCATGAAAACGTTGCACTGCGTCCACAGTAATTTCCTGCCCGAAAGTTTTGTAAGATATACAACGGCCACTGAAGGCAGAAATTGCATCCAACACACCAATATACTCTGTATTGAATCTTTGTTAAGGAATTTTGTTTTATAGCAGAATTCCCATATAACTGCACTGAATAGTTCACTTGCGTTCTGAACTACGCATAACTCAAACTGTGAATCCAAAGAAATAAATGAAGAATAAAAGATACGACGTTCAAATTGGAAATTGAGCCTGATTGACGAAAACAGCGGCAATCGATTTCATCTGCAGGAAGGAATCAGGCCCGTGTTCTTTAATATGCCAAGGGTATTTTTCTTCTTGCTCACTTTGTGGGTTGGAAAACGATAACCGCCTAATACTACGAAACTTTTCTAGACTACCCGTACAGAAAAGCATTTCGGAATAGGCCTAGATCATAACAAAAGAAGAAAATTATCTATTATCAGAACAATTCACCTGTCCACAAAAATGCTTTGGCAATGAAAAACCTGACAGAATTGTGGTACAGTTTATTGGAGCACACACACTATTCACTTAGATATAGCATGTCCACCTATTTTACTGTGTCAAGGAGGATGTGAGTGTCAGGAGGAAGACCTGATCAGATACTTCGCCGGTGACCTCGTTAAGCAGAGCCTTTCATTGGTAGAACGAGAAAACCTTCCTGCTGCAGTAAGACATTCAAGAGATTTTGGCTTGACACCCAAAGTGGCAGCAGAGGGGATGAAATTATAGGAGTGGAACGAATTTGGGGTGTATGTAATAGGTTGTTACGAAACAGCACAATCTGATCTGAAAGATCGTTTCTTACAAACAGTTTATCTCTGTGTCAATTCTTCTGGGCTGTTGACTGCATTGCCAATCTATAAAAATGTCCGATGTTTCGGCCGCTATTGCAAGTGGTCTTCCTCAGGGATTTGTGCTGAGCGTTGTCCTTAATGCTGAAAAACTGAACTTTCGGTATTTTGTTTGATTATCAGGTCTTCCTGATCACCATGTCTAGAGATTACATATTCATGGACATTTTATACTTATTAGCCATTCACGCTTTACAAAGGTTACTTCATTCAAAATATACTTTTAGTACTTTGTGATCCGTATTTCGCTACCATGTTCGTAGTCCAATTTCTTCACGGCCATCTCTCCTCACTCAGTACGTTGTTCTACGGTATCGCAACACTTCGTGTACTGAGTATCGCATCACTCCAAGTCGACGGATGTGTTAATATCGTTCAGAAGAGATATGAAAAACATGAAAATTCTCCAGAATCTTTCGATATTTTAAGAAGTAGACTGTTTTAATAGCTTAAGATGCTGAATTTTTACTTTGTTTAGTCTATTACAACCCACCAATTTCTTACTTAATGGTGCAAAGGAAAATAAGACCTATGTTTTAAAAAATCTTTCATTTAAGAAAAAAAATTGTTTGTTGGAAAGAAAAGCGATTGATGGAATTCAAAGTCTTGTTATAGCTAGTTTCACTAAATCGCTAATTTACAATGTAGCAGTATGTTAAAAACGTAAGCAAATTCGAATGTATCTAAGGATCAGAATTTTAGTACATACTTTAATTGAGAACAACTCGTGCACATTACTAAACACAACAGACCATGCACCATGCTCTACGAAGGAGAATACAAGCACCGTCGCCATAAAAGTATATGATTTTCTTTAAGCGGTCTTTCACCAGGAAGCGAGTAAAGTTAACTGCATAACAGTTAAGCATGATCTACTACCAGCAGGGATTCTCCACCCGTGAGAGCTTCTAGAAAGAAGATAAAGAGGCGATGTCCATCATGTGTGCATTATAGTATTGTGTGAAGAGTTTGCAAATTGATTTGTGCAACAGTGTTTATTGATACTGTGTTGATAGTAATATCAAATAAAAACGAAGTTGTTAAAGAGGAAAAATCGTGAAGGAAATAATCAGTTACACTAAAATTTGATTTGTGTTATTCGGTAAGTGTAATAATCAGGACTGGCTAAGCGACAATAAACCACCAGTAAGTACTGTCCGCTGCTGAAACATAATCGCCATGAGTCATACATTCAAAGTGAGGAAAATACCAAGCAATATTCAATGTTTTTCAACTGGCGTAATACGTGTTTTATTCGTTTATAATTTGCGAAAACCATCCACCGCGTGGAAAGGAGTCATACTTTGCAGAGCAAGAAAACCCTTTCCAATTAGGCGGCTTGATCTACGCGTAAGGGTTTCCAAGCGAAGAGTACAGTATGACGATTTCTAACTCGATTGCCTTCAATATATTTCTAGAGAAAGGAACATTGTAGCGAATTGTTTGCGTGGGTTCATATGAAGATTTCAAGCCATTACTGTGGTAACTACTCGTGAGTAGTACAAGGAAACAAACTGTAGCAGCTATTATTATTATTAAATTTTCGTCTATCACTTTGACATTTAGTTACCTAGAAACCTAGGCAACTAATTAGTTTATTTGCAATCTGCCAGGCTTCGAAGTCTCTAAGTGCATATTCAGCACCTCCCGTTTCCAAGTCAGAATAATTATCAACATCATGCATGCAGTTAACAGGACAAAATGTAACAATTTGTTTTGTAAGGAGCGAATAATTCCTAAACATAGATTGTAGCTATTGAATGGGGATACAGATGAGTCAGAAATTGGAATATCATTCCCGAAGCACGATTTACACTCCTGGAAATGAAAAAAAGAACACATTGACAACGGTGTGTCAGACCCACCATACTTGCTCCGGACACTGTGAGAGGGCTGTACAAGCAATGATCACACGCACGGCACAGCGGACACACCAGGAACCGCGGTGTTGGCCGTCGAATGGCGCTAGCTGCGCAGCGTTTGTGCACCGCCGCCGTCAGTGTCAGCCAGTTTGCCGTGGCATACGGAGCTCCATCGCAGTCTTTAACACTGGTAGCATGCCGCGACAGCGTGGACGTGAACCGTATGTGCAGTTGACGGACTTTGAGCGAGGGCGTATAGTGGGCATGCGGGAGGCCGGGTGGACGTACCGCCGAATTGCTCAACACGTGGGGCGTGAGGTCTCCATAGTACATCTTTGTTGTCGCCAGTGGTCGGCGGAAGGTGCACGTGCCCGTCGACCTGGGACCAGACCGCAGCGACGCACGGATGCACGCCAAAACCGTAGGATCCTACGCAGTGCTGTAGGGGACCGCACCGCCACTTCCCAACAAATTAGGGACACTGTTGCTCCTGGGGTATCGGCGAGGACCATTCGCAACCGTCTCCATGAAGCTGGGCTACGGTCCCGCACACCGTTAGGCCGTCTTCCGCTCACGCCCCAATATCGTGCAGCCCGCCTCCAGTGGTGTCGCGACAGGCGTGAATGAAGGGACGAATGGAGACGTGTCGTCTTCAGCGATGAGAGTCGCTTCTGCCTTGGTGCCAATGATGGTCGTATGCGTGTTTGGCGCCGTGCAGGTGAGCGCCACAATCAGGACTGCATACGACCGAGGCACACAGGGCCAACACCCGGCATCGTGGTGTGGGGAGCGATCTCCTACACTGGCCGTACACCTCTGGTGATCGTCGAGGGGACACTGAATAGTGCACGGTACATCCAAACCGTCATCGAACCCATCGTTCTACCATTCCTAGACCGGCAAGGGAACTTGCTGTTCCAACAGGACAATGCACGTCCGCATGTATCCGTGCCACCCAACGTGCTCTAGAAGGTTTCAGTCAACTACCCTGGCCAGCAAGATCTCCGGATCTGTCCCCCATTGAGCATGTTTGTGACTGGATGAAGCGTCGTCTCACGCGGTCTGCACGTCCAGCACGAACACTGGTCCAACTGAGGCGCCAGGTGGAAATGGCATGGCAAGCCGTTCCACAGGACTATATCCAGCATCTCTACGATCGTCTCCATGGGAGAATAGCAGCCTGCATTGCTGCGAAAGGTGGATATACACTGTACTAGTGCCGACATTGTGCATGCTCTATTGCCTGTGTCTATGTGCCTGTGGTTCTGTCAGTGTGATCATGTGATGTATCTGACCCCAGGAATGTGTCAATAAAGTTTCCCATTCCTGGGACAATGAATTCACGGTGTTCTTATTTGAATTTCCAGGAGTGTAATAATTGAATTTGTAACATGACTTGTGTCTATGAAGCAGAATCATGATATCAGAGACAACTGTTCCGATTTTCTTGATTAGTCTCTAGCTGCACAACTGCTTCCCACCAATCATATGTTTCCCCTACACATTATCTCGTTGCTGAAAGTCAAAGCTATAGTGGTGATCGGAGTTGCTACTTATCACGGGTTTTTCGGCTGCTGGATATTTTAGGAATTAGTAACTGCTTCTTCTCCAGCAATACGCAAAACGACAGCCCTGTAGAATCGAAAACGTGTTTGATATCTATCTTTACGTGGTTTGTCTTTCGTCTCAGCTTTAGTCTTCTGGTATATCTGCTACTTTCCGTGATTTAATCAAATTACAAGGATTGAACGATGCACAACAGACGCCATCGCAATGTCTGCTTATTCGGAACACTTTACGTTCAAGACGTAATCCAGCAACGTTGTAGTTGAGTGGTTGTTACCCTGACGACTTTTGTGACGAATATCGTCTCGTCCAACTATCAGGTGAGAAATGAGGCAATTTGTATTTATTGTTCATTATCTCTTTTCGACTGGCATTAGCCCATGGGGCACGTAAGAGAAAAAGAGAGGACTCTGTACTACAAATCTAGAACTTGTATAAAGTAGAACATTGTGAATTTTAACATTTTTACGAGGGAACTAAATGTTTATAGAAGTTAACGGTTTGCGGCCAATCGCTCGCTACCTACTCGTGAGTGGGATACGCATAGCGCACTGGTAAACTGCGGGATGGGGAATGTGTTCTTCACTCTTCGATGGCTCGCCTGAAGATGGTGGGCAAATACCAAGTCGAAATATCGTGTATTGTAGTTAACGACGAGCCGCATTAAGTCCGAAAATTCTTTTAAGCACAAATTGTAATCACGCAGACACATCCGACATTGCATTACTAATGAAAAAACTTATTTCCTGCGTTAATCACGTTTATATTTTAAAATTATAGGTTTCATAAATAAAAACAAAACAGGAAAAGGACGTTTACATTTTTTTTTATCTATGACACAAAAAGATTGTGCTGTGTAACACCGAATAATGAATTTGGACACAATAACGTTGAATGTGCTTGCTAACTACAGGGTGTTTCAAAAATGACCGGTATATTTGAAACGGCAATAAAAACTAAACGAGCAGCGATAGAAATACATCGTTTGTTGCAATATGCTTGGGACAACAGTACATTTTCAGGCGGACAAACTTCCGAAATTACAGTAGTTACAATTTTAAACAACAGATGGCGCTGCAAGTGATGTTAAAGATATAGAAGACAACGCAGTCTATGGGTGCGCCATTCTGTACGTCGTCATTCTGCTGTAAGCGTGTGCTGTTCACAACGTGCAAGTGTGCTGTGGACAACATGGTTTATTCCTTAGAACAGAGGATTTTTCTGGTGTTGGAATTCCACCGCCTAGAACACAGTGTTGTTGCAACAAGACGAAGTTTTCAACGGAGGTTTAATGTAACCAAAGGACCGAAAAGCGATACAATAAAGGATCTGTTTGAAAAATTTCAACGGACTGGGAACGTGATGGATGAACGTGCTGGAATGGTAGGGCGACCGCGTACGGCAACCACAGAGGGCAACGCGCAGCTAGTGCAGCAGGTGATCCAACAGCGGCCTCGGGTTTCCGTTCGCCGTGTTGCAGCTGCGGTCCAAATGACGCCAACGTCCACGTATCGTCTCATGCGCCAGAGTTTACACCTCTATCCATACAAAATTCAAACGCGGCAACCCCTCAGCGCCGCTACCATTGCTGCACGAGAGACATTCGCTAACGATATAGTGCACAGGATTGATGACGGCGATATGGATGTGGGCAGCATTTGGTTTGCTGACGAAGCTTATTTTTACCTGGACGGCTTCGTCAATAAACAGAACTGGCGCATATGGGGAACCGAAAAGCCCCATGTTGCAGTCCCATCGTCCCTGCATCCTCAAAAAGTACTGGTCTGGGCCGCCATTTCTTCCAAAGGAATCATTGGCCCATTTTTCAGATCCGAAACGATTACTGCATCACGCTATCTGGATATTCTTCGTGAATTTGTGGCGGTACAAACTGCCTTAGACGACACTGCGAACACCTCGTGGTTTATGCAAGATGGTGCCCGGCCAAGTCGCACGGCCAACGTCTTCAATTTCCTGAATGAATATTTCGATGATCGTGTGATTGCTTTGGGCTATTCGAAACATACAGAAGGCGGCGTGGATTGGCCTCCCTATTCGCCAGACATGAACCCCTGTGACTTCTTT
The DNA here is from genome assembly GCF_023897955.1 of Schistocerca gregaria. NCBI lineage: Eukaryota > Metazoa > Arthropoda > Insecta > Orthoptera > Acrididae > Schistocerca > Schistocerca gregaria. The sequence continues at coordinate 275,850,899 of NC_064920.1, read as the reverse complement.
CTGTGGGGACACTTGAAAGACCAGGTGTACCGCCAGAATCCAGAAACAATTGAACAGCTGAAGCAGTACATCTCATCTGCATGTGAAGCCATTCCGCCAGACACGTTGTCAAAGGTTTCGGGTAATTTCATTCAGAGACTACGCCACATTATTGCTACGCGTGGTGGATATGTACTATAGAGTTTCCCAGACCGCAGCGCCATCTGTTGTTGACAATTGTAACAACTGTAATTTCGAAAGTTTGTCTGCCTGAAAATGTACTATTGTCCCAAGCATATTGCAACAAACGGTGTATTTCTATCGCTGCTCGTTTAGTTTGTATTGCCGTTTCAAATATACCGGTCATTTTTTAAACACCCTGTATGTTGTTATTTGCACAGTTGCACGCAATAGCAGTCAAAACGAGTTTCGACAGCATCCCTGTCACCAAAATTTCAGTTATACTTTTCAACTGCTAAGCTATTTAGAACATTTCGGCGACGTTGTTATTCAGAACAGCTTTTTATTGTATGTTCCGTCTGGTGTATTTCAGTAATGAACGCACAATGTACACTCACTTTTTAAGTCTCGAATTTTTCAACACGCGAACCACAGTACCAACGAAAACTTCATTATGACGTACGAGCACTAGAACAGGCAGGATATTAGATGCCATTTCAAGCAAACACAAGCGAATGTAATTTTGTGGCTACAATGTTTTTGAGTGAGGCCGCACGTTGCAACCCCAAATTAGCTGTGATTTTACTGATCACTGCTGTGAACCTGTCGAGCAAGAGGGTATTTTCCACGGATCGTGCGCGATATTTGTGTGTGTGTGTGTGTGTGTGTGTGTGTGTGTGTGTGTGTGTGTGTGTGTGTGTGTGTATGTGTGTGTGTGTGTGCGTGTGTGTGCGTGTGCGTGTGTGTGTTTTACTTGCAATTGATTAAACTGTCTGTGCAAATGAAAAGCCTTGGTTTCAAGAAGATAAAAGGGAAGAGAACGAAAGAAGTGAGAAAGGAACAGTACAACACCTACTACTTACACATGACTGGAAACACAGTTAGCAGGTAGGTGTCTACACGAACGAGCGACATTGAAGGATGTGGAGCAGGCAAGCAGGTCGTGGAGGCTGGCGACAGACCTGTAGTGCCGGCTGCTGCCTACGTCACACAGACACTTGCTGGAGCCTCCGCCTTCTCAGCCGCCGCCGGTGGTCGCTGGTAATAGCTGCTACTCGCAGAGTGCGTCGCTTCGTCTGCTGCGGTTGTTCAGCTGGGTTGGAGAAACTGGAGAACGTCGACGACGGAATATCAGCAGCACACTCTCCACGGCGATTGAACTGGAGTGTTCTAGCTGAAGCGCTGACGAGGTCTGCACTGTGGTGATGAGCACTAAGAAGACGACTTTCTTGGTTTATAGACTTTTATTCTGCAGGGTTTGGTAATTAATTCTGTACACGGAATCTGTACGCAAAACAGAAAACTCTACGTGCATAAAATCTCTTGTATCTTGTAATCCACTCTTATGGATCCATGTAAAAATGTTCTAGAAATGGGAAATGGTATCCACTAAAAATCACTTTTCTTCCAATCTTCGGCTCTTTATTTACCTATAATTTACTTAAACGAGACAAGGCTATTTCCATACGGAGTAAAAAAGCTGCTCCTTTCACAAGAAGGTTTGCATACGAAGGAAGTATTCAGAGACGTTTCCATTCCAAATCGAGCTTTTGAATTCAAGCTCTTGTTGGTACCTCTTGCTCCGATTGTATAGCAATGACAGAAATCTCTCACTATTATATATGTTATCCGCCGCGTTGAATAAGGAAATCAGCACACCCGTCGGTCCTTTATAAAGTGTAAAAAGTATTAGTAATGGACGCCTATATTCCTTAGAAAGAGTAGCAAAACGCTGTAAGGGCACGAAATTAACGTCCGTGTTGCCCTTTCATGTACTTCCACTTAAAGTCTTAAAAAAATTAGACGTTCAATAATGTTCGCCACCAAAATCAATCTTTCAGTCACTGAATTAATAGTAAATCGCAAAGGTAGACGTTCTTGGCAGCGAAGTTTGGTTACAATGTTTCAGATCTTCCGTTACTGAATCAATGAAACATGAATTGACATAGAACGAAGGTTGAACATCTTTCCACTTACGGTGTCGTTAATCAGCAAAATGTATCACCGCTGCAGAAAATGTATACTTCTATTAAATTATGCTTTTCGGAAATTTTGCGGTAAAAATTCAACTTGCTCTACGGATCATCACATTTGGGATCTTAATTTCTGATACTGTACTCTCCTCCGATAGTATTTCACGAAAATAGCTTTTCTAGAAGATTTATAAAAAGCTGAATCATAATATTTCAAATAACTGTCAGATTTTCTTCAAAAAGAATATTTTGGCTCCAAAATAGTGTTATACTTTGTGATCAAGAGAGCTGGAGAAAAATATTACGTTAATTTATGACTCCTCTGTCTGTAATATAAATCACCGCTCGTATCAGAATTCACATCCGGCACTGCATTCTGTTAGGTCAGTATTTCGTTAAAATATCTTCTCTACAAGACCTCCAAAATCTTTCTCAGAAATTTTGAAAAATAGTTGTTGAGTATCCTTAGCAAGTGAATTTTGCTGCTCCAAAATAGCTTCTGGTCCTGAAAGTTGGGAAAAAATATTTTTCTTATGTCCAAGTGTGATTTCTTCTGTTTCGAAGATTCTAAAAGCACGAAAAATAGCAGCTTTGAACGAGGAGCTAAGCGATGAATTGTCTAAAGTCTTCCTAAAATAGACGTCTGTCCTTCTGGTCAAGGTACTCCTTCCTCTTCTCGGTTGCTTGTAGAAAAGACGCTAAACAGTCACGTACAAAATATTTCTTTTGACTGGTTCAGTGGGCTCCTGGTCTCATACTTGGTCCAAGTTTCGAGATGAGTCCGCTTGTGGCCTCTGAAGGTTTGCAGTGTGGAATGCTACTGTCAACACAGAGCCGCAGTTGAAAACCACGCTGTCGGCGCGCCCATCTTTTTTATCAGTTTGCGTGGTTCCGTGTATAACCAGACAGATTGCGTGATGAGTAAAATTCTCTGCTCATACAGCCAACAGCCGCTTCAGATTCGTATTGACTCAGTTTTGTCAGTGCACAGCGGACGTTTTGCTGTGGCCTCCAATGGCGCGTGCACGACTGACAGTGGAGCTATTTCAGAAAGTGACGCATCCGCGGACTTGCTGCACTCTGAATGTTGGCGGGCCTGAGAGGGCTCTAGGCAGGTAGAATTCGGCGCGTTGAGTCCGTCGTCCTGGACACGGCGGCTCTTCGACCGCCAGGCTGTCATCTGGAACCAGAGCAACAATGTCAACATTTCCGAGAATTTCATCTCTCTCGTACACACACAAGCAGAGGGGGCGCGTCGAAATTTTCCGCCCGCTGGCTGCTGGCTCGGGCAAAGCGGTGGCGATGCAAATTCTATGCAAATACCGTTCCCCGTGTGAGAGGGACTCTCCCAACGAAAATGAAATTTTTGACAGAGGCGCAATACGCTGATACGCGGGATGTGCCGGTACAAACAAACGTCTACGCTAACCGATTTAGCAAGTAAGGATCTCCCATATGTTGAACAAAATGAAAAAAACAATAAAGTTCACTACCTCCTCCTTGAACTTCATTAAACGATTAGGTTTCCGGCAGAAAACTGCCTGACAGGAAGAGAGACGCTCCCGCTCGGATGGTGGTAAGTTCCTGTGGGAGCAAACTGCTAAGATCATCAGTCCCTAGGCTTATGCACAACTAAAACCTGACATAAACTGACTAACGCTAAGGACAACACACACACACACACACACACACACACACACACACACACACACACACACAACCATGCCCGTGGGAAGGCTCGAACCTCCGACGGGGTGAGCCGCGCGAACCGTGCGGTCTGATGTCTATGTACACTCCTGGAAATTGAAATAAGAACATCGTGAATTCATTGTCCCAGGAAGGGGAAACTTTATTGACACATTCCTTGGGTCAGATACATCACATGATCACACTGACAGAACCACAGGCACATAGACACAGGCAACAGAGCAAGCACAATGTCGGCACTAGTACAGTGTATATCCACCTTTCGCAGCACTGCAGGCTGTTATTCTCCAATGGAGACGATCGTAGAGATGCTGGATATAGTCCTGTGGAACGGCTTGCCATGCCATTTCCACCTGGCGCCTCAGTTGGACTAGCGTTCGTGCTGGACGTGCAGACCGCGTGAGACGACGCTTCATCCAGTCCCAAACATGCTCAATGGGGGACAGATCCGGAGATCTTGCTGGCCAGGGTAGTTGACTTACACCTTCTAGAGCACGTTGGGTGGCACGGGATACATGCGGACGTGCATTGTCCTGTTTGAACAGCAAGTTCCCTTGCCGGTCTAGGAATGGTAGAACGATGGGTTCGATGACGGTGTGGATGTACCGTGCACTATTCAGTGTCCCCTCGACGATCACCAGAGGTGTACGGCCAGTGTAGGAGATCGCTCCCCACACCATGATGCCGGGTGTTGGCCCTGTGTGCCTCGGTCGTATGCAGTCCTGATTGTGGCGCTCACCTGCACGGCGCCAAACACGCATACGACCATCATTGGCACCAAGGCAGAAGCGACTCTCATCGCTGAAGACGACACGTCTCCATTCGTCCCTCCATTCACGCCAGTCGCGACACCACTGGAGGCGGGCTGCACGATGTTGGGGCGTGAGCGGAAGACGGCCTAACGGTGTGCGGGACCGTAGCCCAGCTTCATGGAGACGTTTGCGAATGGTCCTCGCCGATACCGCAGGAGCAACAGTGTCCCTAATTTGCTGGGAAGTGGGTGGCGGTGCGGTCCCCTACGGCACTGCGTAGGATCCTACGGTCTTGGCGTGCATCCGTGCGTCGCTTTGGTCCGGTCCCAGGTCGACGGGCACGTGCACCTTCCGCCGACCACTGGCGACAACATCGATGTACTGTGGAGACCTCACGCCCCACGTGTTGAGCAATTCGGCGGTACGTCCACCCGGCCTCCCGCATGCCCACTATACGCCCTCGCTCAAAGTCCGTCAACTGCACATACGGTTCACGTCCACGCTGTCGCGGCATGCTACCAGTGTTAAAGACTGCGATGGAGCTCCGTATGCCACGGCAAACTGGCTGACGCTGACGGCGGCGGTGCACAAATGCTGCGCAGCTAGCGCCATTCGACGGCCAACACCGCGGTTCCTGGTGTGTCCGCTGTGCTGTGCGTGTGATCATTGCTTCTACAGCCCTCTCGCAGTGTCCGGAGCAAGTATGGTGGGTCTGACACACCTGTGTCAATGTGTTCTTTTTTCCATTTCCAGGAGTGTAACTTGGTGCCCGTAAACACCATCGGCGAATATGTAAATGATTAATAGATGGAATTTTCTGTGGAAGGTAGAACGGCCACCAGAGAGCAAGAGCGTTTCTCGTGTTCGTAGGGTTTGTTAGATGTTGGGGGAAAACTGTGATTGACACGGAGACAACGCGTACTTGGGTCAGAGCGATATGAGCAAATGGAAGGGTCGTAATTGTGGGTCTCCAATTGGCCGGCTGGTCGAATCGTTCAATATTTAGCTTTACAGGGCATTCGGATGTGACAGTGACCTGATGTCGGACAACACGGAAATGTGAGAACAAGCATTCTCGTGGGTACTGTTCCAGTTGATCCCAGCTCAACAATACAAGGGGAGATAAATGTATTGTCCACCAAACACCTCGTAACCCCTTCACATCAGCGGCGGCCATACAAGTAGTGGACGCCCTCCAACATTCTGTGTCATGAAATGATAAAGAAATGGACACCCTAGATTGAGACAGGCGTTGATATACTTCACTGGGGACATGTTGAAAATGTGTGCCCCGACCGGGACTCGAACCCGGGATCTCCTACTTACGTGACAGACGCTCTATCCTTCTGAGCCGCGGAGGGCACAGAGGATAGTGCGCCTGCAGGGACTTAGCGCTTGCACGCTCCCCGTGAGACCCACATTCCCAACACGTCCACATCACTACATTCGTAGTGCGCCTAATAGATGTTTGCTCATCATACTCATGTGGGTCTCACGGGGAGCGTGCAAGCGCTAAGTCCCTGCAGGCGCACTATCCTCTGTGCCCTCGGTGTGGAATGGCGTGCGGGATTTGGTTACATTTTTCTTTCTTTATCATCTATCATCACACTATTAGTTTCAAATTCTATTTCGTAGTGTAGAAGGAACTCTTATTCTGTTGTCTCCACGGATGTACATTCCAATTTTGTTTGTCGTAACTGAAAGACGCCTTTTTCCATACAAAAAAAAAAAAAATAAAAAAATAAAGAAAAACAAAAAGATTGGCAGAGAAAATAATAAAAAAAGATGGTAGAAAAAAAGTAAATGCTATAGTGTGTTCATATGAGGCAATTAAAAAAAAAGTGGTCAGTGCGTCAGACTATCAATCCAAAGGGCCCGGGTTCGATTCTCGGCTGGGTCGGAGATTTTCTCCGCTCAGGGACTGGGTGTTGTGCTGTCCTAATCATCATCATTTCAACCCCATCGACGCGCAAGTTGCCGAAGTGGCGTCAAATCAGAAGACTTGCACCAGGCGAGCGGTCTACCCGACGGGAGGCCCCTTGTCACACGACATTTCATTTTCACTTCTAGTATAATATATTTGTCCACTGAATACCCGTTTATCATCTGCATTTCTTCAAAAAATAGAGCGTCTGCCATGTAAACAGAAGATCCTGGGTTCGAGTCCTGGTCGGGGCACACATTTTCAATATGTCCCCAATGAAGCATATCAACGGCGGTTTGCAGCTGGGGTGTCCATTTAATTACCATTTCATTTCTAGCAAAGATGCATGGTCATCAACGGTAACTGTTCTTTCGGGAACAGATACTGCTAGGGACGTGATGTCCCGGATTACGCAACCCCCGGTCGAGTCCTCCTTCGCGCATGGATGTGTGTGTATTGTCCTTAGCGTAAGTTAAATAGTGAGTACGCCTAAGGACTGATGACATATCAGCAGTTTGGTCCCATTAGGCATTCACACACATTCGAACTTTTTTTTTTTTTTTTTTTTTTTTTTTTTTTTTTTTTTTTTTTTTTTTGTGGTCATCCCGCACCTTTGCTCGGAGACTAGCAGCAGCCGTGTAGGAAACTATTGTCCTATGCTTAGGCTGCCATTAACACTGTAACGAAAATTTCTGCGTTTGGAATGGTTTCGTGACAGGGAAGAATGGATTGCTGATTAATAGCGTCCCACAATGTTCACAGCGACAGCCGGCCGGGGTGGCCGAGCGGTTCTAGGCGCTACAGTCTGGAACCGCGTGACCGCTACGGTCGCAGGTTCGAATCCTGCGACGGGCATGGATGTGTGTGATGTCCTTAGGTTAGTTAGGTTTAAGTAGTTCTAAGTTCTAGGGGACTCATGACCTTAGAAGTTAAGTCCCATAGTGCTCAGAGCCATTTGTTCAGCGATGAATGGCGGATGATCGTCGTCGGACACCATGGCAGGGACCTGAGGAGAGATTCCATTTTTCCAAATATTTTGAGAGGCATAGCGGTGTTACACCTGGTGGCATAGTGTGCGGAACCCTAGAATATTACTTACGTTTTCTGCTCGGAGCGACTAAGCGACCCCCGACACCACAACGGTACGTTACAGACATCCTGCATCCCCATGTGTCACCTCTCATTCGACAGTATCTATGTACAGTTCTTCCAACATCACAGTGTCCGTCCAATTATGTCACTGTCTGCAGGAGTTGACGTACACTCGCGCCTAACAAGATCCCCAGATCTGAGCCCGATGTAAAATGTGTGGGACCAGCAGCAGTGCCAGCATACAAGATACCAAGGACTTTTCCTGATCGAATCAGTGAATTCACCCTGACCAGAGGGGGTTCAATGCTATCCTGTTAAGTGCATTCATATTTCCAAGCACTTACTAAATTTAACCCGCGTTTCTAATTATTGCAGTAACAAGACATACCCTGTCCACCTCCGGAGTTTCATTTCGTATCGTTTGCGTGTTTTACTTTTTTTTATGAGGCAGTGCAAACTGATCAGCGTAGCTGTAGTAGCGAAAACATAGTTTAAAAAATGTCTGATATTAAAACAGTCTAGAGATCGTTAAGCCACAAGGAACGGGGTAAACGACTCTCTCTCTCTCTCTCTCTCTCTCTCTCTCTCTCTCTCTCTCACACACACACACACACACACACACACACACACACACACATACAGACTTGCATATACAGGATGAAAATTAACAAAACCGACAAACCGCAAGGAAGGATTCCTGACTAGAAATGGAGGAATAAAGATCCTATCAACATGTGTCCGGAAATGGACTGTGTGCGTGCAACGACAACAAATCGTCCCGGAAGACGGTATAGAGCTGCAACGCATCCGCGACAAAACAAATGTTCAGAGTCGCTTCCCTCTACAATTTTTACCTGCCACATAACCCTCCACTGAGAAATCATCTATTCATTGACGCTTCAAGATGTGCCCTATCAATCTAACACTTTCTTAAGCCTGTCCTCCCAGATTCGGTTCAGTACTGCTTCATCGGTTATCCTATTCACTCACTTAATAGTCACCATTCTTCTGTAACACACTGCATTATCTTGTTGGGTCCATTGTTTATCTTCAATGTTTCACCGCAGAAAAATACGTTTGGAATAGGCTTCCAGACAATTAAATTTACACTGCATTTTACGCCAACATGTTCCACATGTTCAGAAAAGCTTCTCCTGCTGTTAGCAGACTGCGTGTTTACAACCTCGCTACTTCGGCCAAATTTATTTGTTTTGCTCTCTACACAGAAAGACTTTTCTCCTTCGGTATTTTTAGTGATTCATGCATGAAGATGGTATCTCTTCTTTCAGACATGTCCGAAAGATTCATATAGTTTAGGCTAACCCGCCATTGACCTCATTCTGTGCTGGATGCACACGCATTGCCCGAACTCTTACGGGACTCGGTACGATTGTCTGCCGGCAGTAATGAAGGTAATGGGCCACGGCACTACGAATGTAGTGTGCGGACATTAAGTTGGGAATGTGGGTCTCACGGGGAGTTGTCTGTGGCCCAGATGGGGTGCACGCATGATAGCTCAGCGTGTTCCGTCAGAGAGTTAGCTACCCTCTGTAACAAAAAAACTGAGGGAACAGATCAACGAAGAACCTGAATGGGTGTCATCGGACGACCACCCCAAACAAATTCAACGAAATGGATAGAGCGTTTGCCATATAAGTAGGAGATCCTGGGTTCGAGTCCCGGTCGGGGCACACCTTTTCAACTGTCCCCGTTGATGTATATCAACGCCTGTCGACAGCTTAGGGTCTTGATTTAATTATCATTTCATTTTAGTGTTTCATGTCCTAATATAATTATCTCCTTGTCATCTGATTTAGTCCAGCGCTATTCATTTAAATACTAGAGATATCTAAAAGTTTTAATCTTTAGTAAGTAGGGAATGACACAGTTTGAGTATAATTATTAGGATCAGCTGCTAGTCCAAAGTATAACTGGTATTTGAGACACGTACATCACTTTAACTAGCTAAAAATGACTCAGTTTGCTGTGAAGGTTCCTAACGGTGAGTATCATCATCCTCTCTGCAGAGGAATTTATTTAAACGCTGGTCAGACCAAATATTTTGTAAGTAGGATATGACATGGTTTGAGTAAAATTGGATCACCTGTTGGTTCAAAGAATAACTAGTTTTTGAGACACGTGCAACACGTAAGAGAGCTAAAAATGAGTCACTCTGATGCCGATAGGTCCCCCGAGATTTATAGAAACACTAATAATTAATTTACAGCTCATATACTGAAAACAATTGCTGCTACTCAAAGCAAGCAAGGTACCTGGCCCATATGAGATTCCTACTAGGTGGAAGCAAATTATAAATTGTGTCTTGTTAATGTGTTGATCTCAGAGTAGCTTGTGAACTCACTAGCAGCCTCTAACATTTAGTACTTTCTAAGTTGAGGTGAATCTGAAAATTCTAGTTTAAAGAGGAAACTTTTTCTGGAATTTCTGCGAATTTAATCTGTGCATTTCGCAAATTAAGAGGCGAAAATGTACAGGCATTGGCGGTTAACTTTTCTGTGTTATAGAGCATGATGATGTGAACCTACAACGCTAAGCGACTTAATCAGTACCCGCGTACGCACCACTCGGCGGTCCCGCTATTGATCATCCAGTTCACAAATGTCACGGACGTCCACCAACAAGTGCTTGACGCGACGCCGGGTTATCCGCGAATAACAGGCCTCTAATCTGTCGCGAGAATACAGAAACTTTACCGATGTTATTATATGGTATAAGTGCTCTTTTTGGGACACGTTAAGTGACAAGCTTCTTTCATACCTTACAGGCCACATGAAAAAGTTTCCAACGAAAAATTCGTCTTCTTCTTTTTATCGCTTTTCGCTTCATTCCTTAGACCTTTCACCTGTTCTGTCTTCACAAATCGTCCGTCTTGTCTCCTCTTTGGTCTTCGTACACCTGTTGTAATCAACGATAGTTTGGGTGATCACTTTTTGTCGCTCTTCCGGACGTATTGACAAAAGGTGCTGCTGTATTTACCAATTCTTTATTCAGCTGGCTCCATTTCTACTCTTGTGGCTTGCTTTCGTTTCTGATGTGCTCTTCTCTTCAGCAACCTTTAGCCCTTAGTTAATTCCATTTCCGCAGTTTGTTTCAGCGTAAGTTCTTTTCAGAAGTAGTACTGGAGAAAACATGGTTGTATGAAATCATTCTATTGTCTTTGTCTGTCATTATTTCTAATATGTTGAAGAAAAGGGACATACAGAATTCATAATCTTATCGAGTGCACAGCTGTATCTTTATTACAATCTAGCCAAATATCTGTACAGTTTAACAATGATATTCGTTTCTGAATCATATTGCCTACAAGAATTTTTGTAGACTGGAGCTTTGCTCCTGGAAATCATAACCTTAGTTTTGTTTTTATATATCTGGACTGTACGTTTACATACATCATAAAAATGCTGAAACTGACGCTGAGAATATTTTCCTCCCTGTAATGGCGTACGGCGCACAAAGGAAAATACTAAAAATCCAGTCTTTTAAGTCCAACTTGTAAGCATTATTCTAATTTTGGATAATGTCATTGAAACTCATACTGGATGTCTTTGTATTGCTTCTTTATTTATGGAAATTTTCTTCTTGTGACGGTAATGGCTTTCATAAATTTGCTGGGATATTATTTTTCATTACAGTTTAAAAATTTTTACGAAGCGTAAAAAGCTGTGTCAGTTTGCAAATTTAATTCTCTTGTTTTCTGTATTAAAATAACTTGTTGTACAATAAATCCATTCCCTATAGTTGATATCTCCTTCCTCAATCCAACTCCGCTCTTCAGAAACAAGGATTTCAGGAGATATCTCATTTCTGCTATTTAATATTCTCGTATATAAATTAAACAGTGAGCTGAGTAGACTTATCCTTGTAACCTGTACAACTGATATTATATGCCTCCGAGAAAGAAGTTGCTTCTGTGGTTTTCAATGCTTCATGTATTTAAACTGTTTACCGGTATTTGTAGCAGTCTCCTGTGTACTCACACGCCACTTCATTTAAATTATCCTAATATTCTAGACGATTTTTTGTTCTTAAGATTTGTTAAGCTCTTCTACTATAACGTAACAATTTCGTGATGTTCATCGCCGTCTTTGTTTGAATGTTCCCCCCGTTTCGTCAAATAAACTGTCTCGATTTAAGCACACGAAAGAAGGTAGTATACATGGAAGGGATCTGGAGACACTGGGGGACTTTAGATAGATTATATAACGATAAAACAGAGATTTCAGGACCAGATTTTAAACTGTAAGATCTTTCCAGGTCAGATGTGGACTCTGACCACTATATATTGGTTATGAACTATATATTAAAACCGAAGAAATTTCATAAAGTATTAAAATAATGAGAGGGATGTGGATAAGTTGGAATAAACAGAAGTGGTTGAGAGTTTTAGGGTGAGCATTAGGCAACGAATGACTAGAACAGGGGGAAAGGAATACAGTAGAAGGCGAATGGGTAGCATTGAGATGAAATAGTGAAGGCAACACAGTATGATGATGCTCAACTGCGCGGTCATCAGCCCACGTATAAAGCCCCAATTTTTATCCGGTTCAATTTTTTTCACAATCCAACCCAGCCACTGTCACGAATGATGATAAAATGATGAGGACAACACAAACACCCAGTCCCCGAAAACACAGGATCAAGTAGGTTGGCTCTGAGCACTATAGGACAACATCTGAGGCCATTAGTCCCCTAGAACTTAGAACTACTTATACCTAACTGACCTAAGGACATCACACATATCCATACCCGAGGTAGGATTCGAACCTGCGACCGTAGCAGTCTCGCCGTTCTGGACTGAAGCGCCCAGAACCGCTCGGCCATCGCGGCCGCCGATGAAATAGGTAAAAAGATATAATAGTAATCCGTCGATATTACAGGAGAAATTGAATTTGATTGATGAAAGCAGAAAATATAAAAATGCAGCAAATGAAGCAGGCGAAACGGAACACATAAGTCTAAAATATGAGACGGACAGGAAATGCATAACAGCTGAGCAGCAATGGCTAGAGAGCAAATGTAACGATATAGAAGCATTTATGAATATGGTAAACACAGATACTGTTTTTAGAAAAATTAAAGGGACGTTTAGAGAAAATAAAAGCAGCTGAATGAATATTAACAGCTGAAAGTTGGAAAGAGTGTAAATAAGGGAAATAATCTTGAAGGTGATATTATAGAAAGGGAAGGGGACATAGATGAAGAGATGATAGGAAATATGATACTAAGAGACGCTTTTGACAGAACACTGAAAGACGTAAGCTGAAACAGGGCCACTGGAGCTGGCGACGTTCCGTCAGAACTACTGACATCCTTGGGAGAGCAGATCGATTCATAGCAAAACTGTTCTACCTGGTGTTCAAGGTTTATGAAACAGGCGAAATACTTTCAGATTTCGAGGAGAATGTAATAATTTCAATTCAAAAGAATAAAAGGGGTAATAGGTGTGAACATTACCGAACTATCAGTTCAATAAGTCCTGGTTGCATAATACTAACACGAATTATTTACAAAAGGTTGGAGGAACTTGTGGAAGCGGGTGTCGAGGAAGAGGCATTTGGATTCCGGAGAAATGTAGGAACACTCGAGGCAATACTGATCCTACAATTTATCTTAGAAGACAGTTTAAGGAAAGGCAAACCTGCATTTATAGTATTTGTAGACTTAGAGAAAGCTTCTAACGACGTTGACTGGAAAATCCTCTTTGAAATTATGAAGGTAGCAGCGGTAAAATACAGGGAGCGAAAGGCTATTTACAGCTTGGATAGAAAGCAGATGGCAGTTATAAGAATCGAGGTACAAAAAACGGGAAGTGTTAGTTGAGAAGGGAGTGGGATAGGTTTATAACCTATCTCCGTTGTTATTCAATTTGAAACTTGAGTAAAGGAAACCAACAAAAAAGTTTGGAGAAGGAATTGTAGTTTAGGGAAAGTAAATGAAAACCTTAACGTCTGCCAATGACGTTGTAATTCTGTCAAGGATAGCAAAGTACCAGGAAGAGCACTTGAACGGAATTGACAGTGTCTTGAAAGAAGAATATAAGATTAACATTAACAAAAACAAAACAAGGTAATGGAATGTAGTCGAATTAAACCAGGCGGTGCTGAGGCAATGAGATTAGGGAACGAGACATTTAAAAACTTCCTGGCACATTAAAACTGTGTGCCAAGTCGAAACTCGAACTCGGGATCTTTGCAAAGGTCCCGAGTTCGAATCTCGACCGGCACACAGTTTTAATCAGCCAGGAAGCTTCATATCAACGCACACTCCGCTGCAGAGTGAAAATCTCATTCTCGAGACATTTAATGTTTAGATGAGTTTTGTCACTTTGGCAGCAGAAAAACTGATGAAGGCGGAAGAAAAGAGGATATAAAATGCAGACTGGCAATGGCAAGAAAAGCGTTTTTAAAGGATAGAACTTTAGGAACATAGATTTAAGAGTTCGGAAGCATTTTTTGAAAAAAATTTGTATAGAATGTTGCCATGTATGGAAGTGGAATATGGACGATAAGCAGTTCCACCAAGAACAGAAAAGAAGCTTTTAAATACGATAGTGCAGAATATTACCTGGGTAGATCACATAATCAATGAGGAGGTAGTGATAGAATTGGAAAGAAAAGAAATTTGTGGCACAACGTTACTACAGGAAGGAATCGTCTTTTAGGACACATTCTGAGACATGAAGGGATCACCAATTCAGTACGGGGTGGAAGTATGAGTGGTAAAAATTGTATATACTTTAAGCATGTTTAAAAGGGAGTAGGTTGCAGTAGCTATTCGGAGAAAAAAAGGTTTGTACAGGATAGAGTAGCTTATAGAGCTGCATCAATTCAGACTTACAATTGAAGACAACAACAAAAACAACAGCAACAGTAACGGCTGTGTGTCCGTAATCGAATAAACGAACTCAGTGACTAGATTAGACCTGCTGGATAATTTCAGTTCCTTATCCTGGCAAGATAGTGAGCCTAACCTGTACGGTGAAAGAAGTACCCTGGGAGCTAAACTAAGCTTACCGGGGGCGCTTCAAGTGACTGCAACAGCCAACCACCTAACGTTACTTCGTATACGTCTCTCAGCGTTGCTACAACTCCACAGACGAGTCAGTTTTATTGGATACTGCCGGCAGCTTATTGCGCTAGAAACAGCGCTCTCCTCTTTCAAGGATATTCTTAGGCTGTACTAAGCATGGGTAGAGCAGACCGGTCAGCCAGCAGATGAACGAAAGTAGGCTTATTAGATATGTAGCGCTATCTCATTTCGACTGTAGTGACAGTTGCATATCTCATGGCACAGGCAAGCTGATATCGTCAGACTCTGAGGCAGCCTACGACATGCGGCTACCGCCGCATTCACGATGTTCTCGAACATCACAACCGTGTTTCCACTACAGAGCCACCTGAGCCAATCCCGTGTCTCGTTACTCACGGTACATGATGGTCAATATCGAATTCATGGACCGTAACAGGTGAGCGTGGAACACCAGAGTGTTCGGAGACTTTGGACGAAAAGCTACGCTGTTCTTTGCGAAATCCAGTTGGGAAACTGGAGAGAAACTGTGCTGCTGATGAACCAACTGCGCTATTGGAGTGAAACTGTACTACATTTCCACTGCTCAGTCGTACATCCCGTGTAGTCATCAAAATAATTTGCGGCAAAAGAGAGGTAAATGTACCGATGTTTTAAGCAGTCATTTCCATCTCGCTCCGTTGTTTTATGGAATGCGACAAGGAGTGCTCACACTGATACAAATTCTCTGCACTGGAAAGAGTACATAAAGTACGTATTTAGTTATGGCTATACATCAAACTGAATCCAGCTTGATGTCTATACTGTGCTAAGTACTATTATGTCGGCGACAGAGTATACTCTATTTCACCTTACACGTTTAGACAAGTCTTCGACCTGGAATCTCATTGACTGGAGTAGAACTGTCTTCAGTAATGAGTCCCGCTTCGAATTCAGCCCAGATACCAATTGTCGGGAGACGCCCTAGACAGCGATGGGACACCAACCTGGCTGTGGCCCACTATACGGTCCGACAACAGTCGGTGATGGTCTAGGGTACCATTTATTTTCATAGCAAAATCCATTTGATTGACATTCGCGGCACCCTCACAGTACAGCGGTACGCCGATGCTACTCTACGGCCCGTTTTGTTGCCCTTTGTGGCAAACATCCTAGGCTTACATTTCAGTAGGATAATGCCCTCCCGCAAACGGCGAGAGATTGTACTGCTTGTCTTTGAGCTTACCAAACTCTACCATGGCCGGAACGGAACGTTTGGGGTATTATGGGCAGGGCGCTCCAACCACCTCGAGATTTTAACGATCTAACGCGCCAGTCGGACAAAATCTAGCACTATATACCTGAGAATAACACTCAATATTCTATCAATCAATGCCAAGTCGAATAACCATAGCATAAGGTCCAGAGGTCGACCAACGCCCTACCGACGTGCTCAATTTGTGAAACTGTATTTGCTGAAAAAATTATCGAGTTTTTTTCTGAAATTGTAATAATTATTTTGACTGTACATGCACGTCACATCTAGCGATTACTGCCCCATTCCGTAATTTTTTCACGGTGCGTGCCTCCTTCTGTCTTACTGAGTATTTAATGCATAGTTTTCACAACGAAACTAAATCGTAAAAAAAATTAAAAATGCTGCGCGGGGTAGCCGCTCGGTCTAGGGACGTCTTGTCACGGTTCGTGCGGTGTGTATGTTGTCCTTAGCGTAAGTTAGTTTCAGTTAGACTAAGAAGAGTGTAAGCTCAGGGACCGATTACCTCTGCAGTGTGGTCCCATAAGACCTTACCACAAATTTCCTATATCATAAAACCTGGCAGAAAATTCATACAGATTCTAGAACATGTAAAGAATATCAGCGTCAACTATCTGTGTAAAACTATCTTAGACAGCTTGCCATATCTCGAACATCACCTTTTGTTTTTCACTCAAATGAGTCTAACTGATTACCCGCCACGATCTTCGCGAACTTTTCGTATTGAAGTCTGAAATGGACGCCATACACCAAAGCAACATTCCAGAAGGGTCCATAAAAGTAACTTACAACTAATTCTTTCGTAAAAGAAATAAAGTGCAGTTTTTTAGTTTACTTCGACAAAACTGAAACTTTTTTGTCAGCGTTACAGCTGTTTCGTGTCTTTTCCGCTGTTCTTACAGCGGTTTCAAATCATCGCTCAGACTGCACTGGAGTTCGAGATATGGACAGTTCTGCCACTCACACACTTCTGACGTGACGCAGGGCAAATGTATACTCACGCTCATAAATTATAGATAATGCTGATACAATGGTGAAACAACGCTCTGGTGGGCGGTTTGCGGGTTTAAATCACCTTGGGGTACGACCATGCGGTGCATTTGACCTGCGGTCGTCGCACGGTGGCTCTGGCAGCAGTTCACATACGCAGAGGTGTGTTGGTGCATGTCAGAGTGCGGTGCAGCGAGTATGGGTGCAGACGTTTTCAGATGTGCTAATGGTGACTGTGTGTTGAAAATAGCTCAAAGAACACATATTGATGACGTTATGAGGGGTAGAACACTACGGTGACTGGCGGATGGTGAAACACCGCAGGTCGTAGCACGGGCCCTCCGTGTGCCACAAAGTGTGATCTCAAGATTATGGCAACGATTCCAGCAGACAGGAAACGTATCCAGGCGCTACAGTACGGGACGTCCACAGTGTACAACACCACAAGGAGACCGATATCGCAGCATAAGTGCCCGCAGGCAGCCACAGAGTACTGCAAGTAGCCTTGCTCGGGACCTCACCACAGCCACTGGAACAGTTGTCTCCAGACACACAGTCTACAGACGACTGAACAGACATTGTTTATTCGCAAGGTGTATTTCACTGACCCCTGGTCACAGGAGAGCCCGTAAAGCCTGGTGTCAAGAACACAGTACATGGTCATTGGAACAGTGGTCCCAGGATATGTTCACGAACGAGTCCAGGTATAGCGTGAACAGTGATTCTCGCCCAGTTTTCATCTGGCATGAACCAGGAACAAGATATGAACCCCTTAATGTCCTTGAAAGGGACCTGTATGGAGGTCGTGGTCTGATGGTGTGGGTTGTGATTATGATTGGTGCACGTGAACCCCTGCATGTCTTTGACAAAGGAACTGTAACAGGTCATGTGTATAGGGACGTCATTTTGCACCAGTATGTCCGCATTTTCAGGGGTGCAGTGGAGCCCACATTCCTCCTGATGGGTGATAACGCACGGCCCACCGTGCTGCCATCGTGGAGGACTACTTTGAAAGAGAAGATATCAGTTGAATGGAGTGGCCTGCCTGTTCTCCAGACCTAAACCCCATCCAGCACATCGGGGATGCTCTCGGTCGACGTATCTCTGCGCATCTTCAAGCCCCTACGACACTTCAGGAGCTCCGACAGGCAGTGGTGCAAGAATGGGAGGCTATATCCCAGCAGCTGCTCGACCACCTGATCCAGAGTATGCCAACCCGTTATGAGGTCTGTGTACGTGTGCATGGTGATCATATCCCATATTGGTGTCGGCGTACATGCGCATGAAACAGTAGCGTTTTGTAGCACATGTGTTTCGGGGCGGTTTTCTCAACTTATCTCTAATACCGTGGACTTACAGATCTGTGTCATGTGTGCTCCATATGAGCCTATGCTATCAGCTCCAGTTTTGTGTGGCACCACATACTGCAATTATCCTTAATTTATGAGCATGAATGTAATTACACGAAAGAACAACAACAGGCCACAAAGTAGCCAATTCGTCATCAAACCCTTGTAAGGGATTTAACGGTCAATAGAGAAACGAAATTTCTGACAACGCTGATAAATAGATGTATACTTCAAAAGTACAATTACTGTCTCCTGCAAGAGAGTAGCAATAGTTGCAGCTAAATAATCTCTCTAAGTATGTACGACTGTGTGATCTACTGTCTCCGATTCAGGTAGGATTCCGTTCCTAAATTATTGGAGCGTCATTGTTTCGCTCCATTAACACCGTATGGGATTTCTCTTGCCCCAGAGAATCATATTTTCGACGAAACGAGCTGCTATTACACGGTGAACGTCGAAGCTGGCAGAGTTATGGATCGGGAACCCAGTTAACGCAGCCCACGTACACGTCAAGTTGTAAGAAATAGTCGACCATTGTATTCCAATGAGATACGTAAGAGGAACCGCATCGCTCGGAAGGCAAGCGGTCCACTGAGTTCACGTGAGTCATAACGTGCTCCAGCAACTATGAAGCTTCCCCACGAAGATACTACCAGCAGTTATTTACGATGACAATGCGAAGCTATTATTCCTAATAAAATTTTTGCCCTGACGTCTGTGAAACAACCAAGCCTATTATTTTCTAATGGAACAGCAGTATTGTTGGTAAACATAATTTAGTGTTTCAAGGAAACATAGGCCGATAATAAATTTTCACAATTTCTGAAAAACTTACAATTTTTTTTAAATTTTGAGGTCATTGTGAACTGGTTTGGATTTTAATATAGGCACTACACACTCGGACATTTACACTTGTAACGTGTTTTTTTTTTAAATTGTGGCAAGTTGGACTACCTCATTCTAGGAATACAATTACTAAATGTGGTGCATTGCCGCGCGAAGTGGCCGCGCGATTGCAGGCGCGATGTCACGGACTGCGCGGCCCCTCCCGCAGGATGCTCGAGTCCTCCCTCGGAAATGGATGCGTGTGTGTTGTTTTTAGCATAAGTTAGTTTAAGTAGTGTGTAAGTCTAGGGACCGATGACCTTAGCCGTTTTGTTCCTTCGGAACTCACACACATTTGAACTTCCTTTTTTTTTAGGTGCTCTTATTTGAATTTGGTGTTCAAATAAGTAACTAAAATGTACTCGTGGTTATGATTTCCTTGTGATGAAGAAAAGTACTAGCTTTTATTATCAGAAAGTAACCAAAATGTATTGTGAATAATGACATGCAGCTGCAGGCGACAACTCAGACGCTTTGTTGGTAGTTCAAAATTGTTAAAATGGCTCTGGGCACTATGGGACTTAACATCTATGGTCATCAGTCGCCAAGAACTTAGAACTACTTAAACCTAACTAACCTAAGGACATCACACAACACCCAGCCATCACGAGGCAGAGAAAATCCCTGACCCCGCCGGGAATCGAACCAGGGAACCCGGGCGCGGAAAGCGAGAACGCTACCGCACGACCACGAGCTGCGGGCTTTGTTGGTAGTATCTACACCTCAAGATACATTCTGTTTGTATCCCGTTATACAGGTGAAGCTAAGCAGTTACAAATTGATAGAGAGATGATCAGTATCTTTCTTTTATAGCGTTTTGTGCAGCTTTCTTTCAAATTTAGAAGCTGTCTGCAGTCAGTCGGGGTAGCGTTTTACCAACTTTACTTGGAGTGACTGGTGTTTCACCTACTGGCTTTATTTTTTTTTTCAAAAGTAACAGTTTTGTTACCTTGTTTTTTTTAACATAAGAATACCAGTTCGTGGAACGTTATCCATCTGAGACAAAAATAGTAAATAACTACACTGGTAAAAAGTTATCCTGACTGACTGTATTTAATCACTTAACACAACTATGGTTTGTGGCTGAGATTGATAGTTTGTTCCAGCACGGCTATCGAAGGCCTAGAACAATATCGATCAATTATGTACACATACCACTTACTGTGTTTAATATATGCCGGGAATGTTATACATTCCTGTCACTTGTTTACAAATAGGGATGTGGTGTACAGTAGATGGCAATTAAATATACCGGTAACGATGGAACACCTGGAGCAATTTCAGTTACACATTAAGCACATTAGACGTTATATATTATATAATACTGTGATAGAAGCTGTAAATGAAAACACAAGAAAATACGTAGCTTTTACAAACAAAATTGGAGAAAGCAGTGTGACTGTGATACGTCCTTAAGACCTATAGGTGCAGGGTGGCGTACGGAGAGCGCTATAAATAAGCATAATACCAGGATATATAAAGAAATTTCAACCGAATCTCGAACACATAAAAGCTATTATCTGAAGAAAACTATTAAACTGAAGCATAACTGCAAAAATATTGAAAACAACGACTGATATTGCTGTCGAAGCCATAGTCCTCGCTGACAGTAAGCTGATTGAGAGTGGGACTCAAAGCTTTATGCCCCTATATGTTTCATATTACTGTTTGCGAGAAGATGATGTTCGTGTCTCTTCGAACATTTCAGTAGTATGATAGATGTAAGCAGTTTTTGTGTATCGGTTGACTGCTGCTAAATTATGAAAAATATCATAACATGGTATAAACAGCCCAAAACCCAACTGACGTACCGGAATATCGAACTACATAATCAGTGTTCACAGGTTCTACACTTTGTTAACGTAATCGCTGAAATCCACCCCTGATATTAGATTTCTTAGCACTGAAGCCAAAGTTCATTAACCGGTTCACAGCCTGTAGAAGCAAGTGCATTTTCCTTTCAGAACACTGACTTGTCTAGCTTAGAAGTGTGGTAAAAGTTTAGCCGGCCGCGGTGGTGTAGCGGTTCTAGGCGCTCAGTCCGGAACCGCGCGACTGCTACGCTCGCAGGTTCGAATCCTGCCTCGGGCATGGATGTGTGTGATGTCCTTAGGTTATTTAGGTTTAAGTAGTTCTAAGTTCTAGGGCACTGATGACCTCAGATGTTGAGTCCCATAGTGCTCAGAGCCATTTGAACCATTTTGTGGTAAAAGTTTCTGTCGAGTTTCGCAATTACTTGGAGATGATGGCATTGATTAGATCATTTCATAGTTCTTTCCGGTATACTGCAGCGTAATTATAGTATTTTACATCCCTGAGGTATTACGAAAGATGAAATTCTGAAACCTTCTTCTCCTGAAGAAGTCAAGGCTTTTACAAAATAGGTAAACGTTTGAAAATATTTAACCGGTATTTGGCTGATTACTAGTACTTTACACAGCAAACATGTATAGTACCTGATTTCAGTTTTCAACTGCCTCTCTTCAACGAAAACCCTCAGTGTCAGTATTGTAATTATTATTAACGAATTTAGAAAACACTAGAATTTCGGCGAGTCCATTAGATAAGGAAAAATGTGCGACTAGAGGCAGTGAACTGATTTTACTTGGAAATAAGCGAGTACTTAACAGTTTTAGAATGAGTTACCAACGCTTATTTTATTGTCTGTACCTTCCGTACCTCCTTCGGTCTTCGTTTCTAATTAAAAGGATTCATACTCAATAATTTTATTCGTAAAAGGCATTTCACAACAGGAAGCAACTATATCGTGAAATGATGGAGTCGTATCATGAGGTCATTATCCCTTGTCATTGGAATATCTATAACCTCGGTAAAGCTAGTAGACGAAATAATTTCATTTTTATTTGTTTCTTTGTAAAGTGCAATTTAAATCTTATTTTACAAGAGTCACAAATACTGGAATTTCATTTAAAGTATCTGTTAGATCCAGAAGGACGTACAGTACGTCCTACGGATAAGATCGGAGAATTAAACTGTGTTCTCCTCTTTGAAAGCGGAACAGTATTTTCTCAGCGATTTTATGGCAGATACAGTGAAACTTCATTCACTATGATTGAAAGAGACAGCCAGCCTAATGCCTCCATAATGAGGCCAGCAGACTTAAATGATATATTTGCTCTGTAAATGTCAAGTTATGAATATCTAACAGAAGTTCAGTTTTATGCTTCTGCCACTCAAAGGTGATATCTGTGACACGCCCTCTATTCCAATGTCACTCTCACAGTCCACGCCGTCCATTTGGGACTCAGACAGCTGTAATGAATTAGTGTTCAGTGAATGCAGTAGCGAATGCTATCAGTCATCACTACGAGATACACCATTCACACTTCATTAAAATACTGGTGCTGTATATAAACTGAAATATAAGGAATGGACACTCAAAATAACTGCACCGTATGACGAAATGCATCTTTAAATAACGCCACAAGAATGTCACAGATGAAAGTGGAATGTAACGATCTTTACAACGTTTACAGATCTTACAGGTGTGACTTACGTGAAATGGCTGTTTGGAGTGTTCGTTTTCATTACATTCGCCCAACAGATGTATTCACATCCAATGGAAATCTGTAACGCAACCATCTGTGTGGTGTGCTTATAATTATGTATTATTTATATTTCAGGACTATTAATCTGCAAAAAAAGTGTAATGAAAGCATGAAAATCATCTGAAGATGAACCATAACGATTCGAAACCGGTAACGGTACCCTTTGAATAAAGGAACTGAAAATAAATTTGTGGCGGGTTGCGGTCTCAATGCCCGATTTGTTCTACATGATCTTATCCCACTAGTCAGCCACCCAGGTTGCCTTTTACTGCTAGTACCATGTTTAGAACGTTCTAATGGAAAGCAGCTTTCAGAGAGCATGAGAAATGTGCTAAGGAAATCATTATATTTCTCATCTCTGTTATGGCACTATAAACATCCGACCGCTCTTGTTCCTTAACGAAGTTTAAAAAAACTCTCTATTGCATTGGATTAGCTTTCCTACTATATTGTAATTATATGTATGATTTGTTGGAGTACAAAAGCCTTTCAGTATTAAAATTTGTGCATCATGGTCTGAAAGGCCATTCACCATATTAGTAACCGAATGCCCATCTAGTAATGAACAATCAATAAAGATATTGTCTATGGCTGTGCTGCTGTTCCCCCTGCACTTTGGCTGAAGAAAGATGCAGTAAGCAGAAGATCATACGAGTTTAGGAAATCTATCAACATACTTTTTCTTGCACAAACATATGCAAAATTAGTATTGAAGTCACGACATACAACTAATTTTTGGTACTTCCTATAAAGTGAACCAAGAACCCTCTGCAGCTAAAGAGACAATGCTGTCAAGTCAGAGTTAGGGGACCTATGAACAACAACAATTGTAAGTTTAATGTCACTGAATTCAACTGCCCCAGAACAACATTCAAATACCTGTTCAGTGCAGTGCGATGATACGTCTATGGACTCAAAATGAATACTATTTTTTTACGTACGTTGCCACTCCCTTACTCCGCAAAGAACTCTTTGTAAAATAGCAGCTAATCCGTGTCCTGGTAAAGGAAGCCTCTGAATTGTCAAATTATTTAAATGGTGCTCCAATATACCAATAATGTTAGAGTGAACATCTATAAGTAGTTCACTAACTTTATCTCTAATACCTCTTCTATTTTGATGAAATATGATAATGCCTTCTCTACTTGGATACCTGACCTCCTCTGAAGGTGATTCCGTTGTTAGGGTGACTTCGTTTAAATAATGGTACCTATTCGGTGACGAATCTAAAAAAAGTGCAGCCCTAACACCTACAGGAATTTTTCCGTGAGTGTTCCCACCATCACCCACTGCACTCTCACCTATAAGCTTTCCCAGCCTCCACATCCCATACCTATTGAGATGCAGGCCATGCCTAGTGAAACCCTGTCTATTGATAGTCTCAACTGGCACCACTGCAATGTGAGTCATGCCCTCTGCCATCAGTGCCTTCACCTGCCCCATGTTAACGCGCCTAACAGCAGCATTAAAATGAGGCCAATCAAGACGCTGAAAGAGTTTAACAAAATTCACATTAGTGCCACCAGTTTGAGTAGCTATCTTCACTAGCTATATTTACCTACATCATATTCCCCATCCCTATCAAAACTACTCCATGCTCCACCCACAATCACTAGCTGATCCTCTTTCATAAAATTCCTACATAACTCCGATTTCTCTAAATCAATCCAGGCAAATCCCGGGATGGTTCCTCTGAAATGGCACGGCCGACTTCCTTCCCCATCCTTCCCTAATCCGATGAGACCGATGACCACGCTGTCTGGTCTCCTTCCCCAAACGAACCAACCAACCAACCAATCTACATAACTCTCCTATGCTCTTAGTCATATGAGACAATCTTGCACTTGGCTTCACGATGCTGGTGACCTGGTACTGGATCCCCAACACTTCCTGCAATTGCTGGCCCATACCTCTGCCGTGCGAACTATTTAGCAGCAGAACCTTCTTTCTGTTAGGATTTGCAACTGATTTACGGTTCCAAAGTGCTGAGGACTGCTGCATGTTTCTTACACCTACATCTTCAAGAGTTTCCTCTCCACTCAACTCTGACAGTCCGTCAAATTTATTGCATATAAGCAAAGTACAACTGTTTGAATATCTCTTCCTCATAGCTGTCTTCTTACCAACTGCCAGTTTCCGTTCCCCAGCAGCCTTCACCCTCCTCCGCCTATCTAGTTCCTCTACTGCGTCTTGTAACTGCACGTGAAGGGCACAGATCTTACTCTCCTGTTCTTTTATCAACTTATTTCTAGTACAGATTCTGCATTCCCAGGAGAGGATCTCGCTAGAATGTCCACTGGCTTCACCACTGCATAACCCCCCCCCCCCCCCCCCCAATGAAAATATTTTTAACAAATCCCACACTCACTACTCACTACTCACAAACTACTACTCACTACTCACAAACCTATGACAAAGCCCACACTTCTCACTCATGGTAAAATTTTATAGTTAATATAAAAAAAATTAAAAAAAAACTTAATGTCTACGTTACCTAAGTTCAGTTTCGCCAGTAGAACTACTTGTAGAACTAACAATAGCGGTCTAGAAATTCTAACTCTACTATGAAAGTAACTACTATTCTTAATACTACTAAACCACAACTAATACAAATACCAACGAAACTTCAGAAAATTATTAACTGAAACGAAAAATTCAATCCCACGCCCGGGTTCCCAGGTTCGATTCCCGGCAGGGTCAGGGATTTTCTCTGCCTCGTGATGGCTGGGTGTTGTGTGATGTCTTTAGGTTAGTTAGGTTTAAGTAGTTCTAAGTTCTAGTGGACTGATGACCATAGATGTTAAGTCCCATAGTGCTCAGAGCCATTTGAACCATTTTTTTTTTTTTAATTTCAAGCGGCCACCACTGGAATCTTAACGAAGTTACAACGGTGAATGAAAATTTTACTGAAATATTTCACTAGAAGCAATAAGGAACGTCAGCTGAAAAGTGCTCCACGAAATTTACTAAACGGCTTAGACGCACAGGCAACTCTGAAAAACACAGTGGGTGAACGTTTGGAAAACTTTAGTAAATCGTTATTTCGCCACAAACAGTGCTAGACACCGTTGAAGACCAGTAACAGTTGCTGGGGTCTTCATTCTGAAGACTGGCCTGACACAGCTCTCCAAGTTGCTTTTCCGATAGTTCCATTTTTGCAGCTTTTTCAGTCTACACCCATTTCAGCATTCTTAACATAATGAAGCCTTGGTCTCCTTCCAAGTTTTACCCCTCTTCTGTACACTCCCGCAATTTAATTCAAATCGATGGTTCCTTGATGTTTCAGGATATGTCCTCTCGATCTATCCCTTCATTTAGTCAAGCTGGACTCTTCAGATCTATTTCGACTCATTACTACTTGCATCACCACATTTCAAATGCTTCCACTATCTTCTTGTCAGTCGTTTATACTGTTCATATTTCTTTTTCGTAAAATGTTACACTCCATGCAAATAGATTGAGAAAAAATTTCATAATACATTAATTATATTGGTTACAAATATATGTCTCCTCTTCAGAAAGGAATTTTGTTACTACTGCCGTTGTTCATTTTCCATCCTCATAATTTTTACCGTATTCAGTTGTTTTGCTACACATACAGCAAAACGTATGCACTACTTTTAGCTTCTCATTTCGTAATGTAATTTCCTTAGCATCACGTGACTCATTTTTACTACACTTCGTCACACTTGTTTGTCTTTTCTTTCAGTTCTTCGCAAGAATTTTTTTTCAACATATTAACATTCCCATTGAACTGATATTCTATATCCTTCGCTATCACTGGCACACAGTGAATATAATCGACAAACCTTAATGTTTTTGTGTTTTGTATTACATCTTTGACAACTTCAGAATTTGAAACAAGTGCACTCCAGTTTAACGTAACGCATGTGCAGTAATTTTTTTTAGTATTATTATTCACTACTAGAAAACGTCAATGGTGTTGGTTTGCTTTCAATGATGATGTCCGTGAGTTCTGCAGGGAGTGAGTATTGTTCTTGCGAAGAGGGACTCTACATGGCAGGGGGTGGCAAAGAGGACTACTAGCAGCGACAAATCTTACTGAATCATCCCAGACACAATTGTTGGCATTAAAGTCGCGAAGTCCACTGAATTAGTCGCTGCTGGACATTTTCCTCCGCCAGTTGCGACCGGTGTGCACGACCTTTGCCCATTATTCAGACGAAACGCCGTTAGTGAGCATTTGTTCACTTATGTTTCAGCACTAGTGTGATGAAAATATGATCAAAGTTTTTAACTATTGCTTTGTAGTAATCTGCAGTGTTACTGTTTCTGTGGTTGCTTTAATGATTTCCGGTTTATGAGGAATTTATACGTTCAGAGGAAAGATAAGACGCTGACGATCTCATAATTTTGCTTGTGAAAATTTCTATTTACTTTGGACCACCATGTTGTACACAATGATCTGTTTTGAATCTAGACTGTCAAATATCTGAACGCAATCGGTGTTCTGAGTGTTGTCACCCACTTCTAATTTCTCACCGAAACACCTACACAGGCGAAATGTCTGTCACTGTATGACGTAAAACACCGCCATTCCATTGTAAACCTTCTAAGTCATCTTTGAAGGACAGCAAGAAAGTGTGAAACCGTCAACGATCGATCTTATTCTCCCTTTTAATTAGAAAATAATTATTTTGATATTTTCAACCGGATAGTAACCTCCTTCGGATCTAACACTATCGTAATACATCATTCTTACAGATCAAGGAGCTCAACTTTCAAAGGGAACGTTGTAGTTTTTGGACAATTGCAGCTTTTACAATCATGAATTGGAGTACATAAATAACACTAACCAGCCTCGGACTTTGCAGTGGTTTACACACTCACACACACACACACACACACACACACACACACACACACACACACACACACACACACACACACAAGCGCGTGCGTGGTACAGTTCCACATCTATTCGCCTGCGTTCGTCTCTGCAGCTGTCGTTCATCCCTGTCATCTCTGGCCCGTGATGCACCCCATGTGTCTCGGCGTCGATTTTAGATAGCACCATTTTGTCCCTCAGACAAATGACTATTAATGCATTACGAATCGACTGCACTGTTTTCCACGTCCCCCATACACGCATTACGTATCCCCCACTATACTGACACCTGCCATCTTTCGGTCGCTTTTGCGCGTTGATGTCGAACATAGGCGATGGTCAGTTTAATGTGACTCGACCAGTGCAACTATTACGCAAAATTCGCCACTGTTGATGGTATAATGAACTGAATTATATATAGTCAGGGGATGAGCTGTTCCATCTGAAGATGGTACATGTATGATTCCCGAATGTTGCGGCTAGACGCGGTGTGTGGAGCAAGTCTGGGTACGGTATCTGGACCATCTACTAGACGCAAGTGTCCAATGAACATGATAGCACCTACTTCGGAGAGGGGATGATAATCAGTGCAGGAGGCATGGACTATAGCATATCGCAGACTAAACGTGATTCCGGTTTTCAGATGTGTACGATATCTAGGATGTCTAGGATGGACTGCCAATAGTGCAGAGTCAATGTTTTCACATGCACAGGATGACGACACTCTTTGACGAACGGATGTCCAGCGTCTTGTTTAATCCAAATTGGGCGATCGACGGGACTAAATGAGAATCAAATTGCCACCAATTTGGAAGTATAGCGTCAACAATCGTTTTCTACCAGATTTCTAAGGTGATAGATGCACCATACAGGCTTGAACATGTCAGAATGCCCTTCCATGACTTTAGGTCACTCCATGTATTGTACACACCTTGTTTACTCTGTGTACAGTATAAAAGACCAGCTTTTGGCCCCTATAACGTATTTATCCACCGCCTGATACTACAAGTCAAACGCTCCAAAGATATGGCATCCTATCAATGTTATTTCCTACCTGTGTACATCATACATGGGATTGTAAATGATAAGAGCTGCAATTTTCTGCGACAGGTAGAACGGCCATCATATCGCTTTAGTGTTGCCCGTGGTCAGTGCTGTTACCAGGACTAGAAGCGTAAATAATATAGTTAAATGTGGACTGATAACTGTAAAGAACACAGGAAGCGGAGTGTGAGACAGCGTTATCAACAAGTCAAAGACTCTATAAGAGAACTCATTCTGGGTCTCCATCTGATGGGCTGCCTGAATCATGCATTATTCAGATTTGTGAGGCATTCTGATATGACAAAGGCTCGATATTGGACTATGTGGGAACATGAGGGCACGTGTACCCATTGTCATGCTTCCGGTCGACCACCACCGACCACTAAAACTGACCATTTGCATTAATTATATACACGAAGAATTTATAGATTTACGAGGCTGTTTAGCAATGAAATAAAATGTATTAGGGGAACCGGGAAGCAACGATGTTTCTGTGAATGTCAATATTCTTTTGTCATGTATCAGCTCATTGCGTTCTTCAGAGTCGTTGGGAGCACATTTAAGGTTAGCGTGAGTTGTTTACTCTTTAAAATTACAGGTTTAATTTATTTTTTCAATGTATGGTGCAATGGCCAGCCTAATACCACAAAAAGTACACGTCCGTTATTGTGCGCGTTTTGAATTTCTCAAGGATAGCAACGCAACGGTTGCTACCAAAACTATTTGCGATGTTTATCCAAGCGCATTAGACGTTCCTAAACTCGAAGGATGATTCTATAAGTTAAATATAGTAATTTTTATCTTACCGAGTCCTATCAATGCGGAAGAACGCCAACTTTACAGAATGCCATGCTACAGGCGGAAGTGTCTCAGGCAAACGAGGAAATTTACCAACCTTGGCCGACCATCCAAGAACATCTGCAGCAGAATGGTAGAGACAAAGAAAACTAACAGACCCACCACCACAAGAAACTCATTGTTGCTGGCCGCGGTGGTCTCGCGGTTCTAGGCGCTCAGTCCGGAACAGCGCGACTGCTACAGTCGCAGGTTCGAATCCTGCCTCGGGCATGGATGTGTGTGATGTCCTTAGGTTAGTTAGATTTAAGTACTTCTAAGTTCTAGGGGACTGATGACCACAGATGTTAAGTCCCATAGTGCTCAGAGCCAACCAAACTCATTGTTTCAGCGACAACATACATAAGCGGTATTTGAACGCTTGATCATTGGACATGACAAATCGTTACTCTCTGAAAATCCCAAATAAAAAAGACAGTGTTCTCACCGAAAGAATCTCCACGAAATACAACTTTGGAAAGGTTTACACCCCAGAAAGACGCTTTTGTGTGTTGGCAGTAGTATTTGTGAGGTCGTTCATTTTGAATTAATGAAACTAGACAAATTGCATGCAAACCAGAGGCGAACATTGGGTCAAGAAAATCAATTTTGCCGGCCGCGGTGGTCTAGCGGTTCTAGGCGCGCAGTCAGGAACCGCGCGACTGCTACGGTCGCAGGTTCGAATTCTGCCTCGGGCATGGGTGTGTGTGATGTCCTTAGGTTAGTTAGGTTTACGTAGTTCTAAGTTCTAGGGGACTGATGACCACAGCAGTTGAGTCCCATAGTGCTCAGAGCCATTTGAACCATTTTTTTTAAATCAATTTTAATTAAAAAGTGCCCAGCTATCGCAAATAGAAAATGCGTTATTCCTGCAAAATGAAACTGCAACACCGCGCAGCGCAAGACGAATCCTGGGAAAAATTAATGAATCGGGGTGCGACGTACGGCACAACCCATTATACTTGCCCGCCGGCCGTGGTGGCCGAGCGGTTCTGGGCGCTACAGTCAGGAACCGAGCGACCGCTGCGGTCGCAGGTTAGAATCCTTCCTCGGGCATGGAAGTGTTTGATGTCCTTAGGTTAGTTAGGTTTAAGTAGTTCTAGGGGACTGATGAACTCAGAAGGTAAGTCCCATAGTGATCAGAGCCATTTGAACCATACTTGCCTGATATTGCACCATCGGATTTGCATTTATTCCAATCGCAAGAACTTTTCCTAAGTGGCAAAAAAAAAAAGACAACTGAAAATGTGAATGATGTTCAAAATGCCAAATCCAGATATTTTGCTAAAAAGCAACTGATTTTTATTGATCCGGCATTAAAAATGTGCACTGTATGTGGCAAAAGGTCGTTGATAACGAGAATGATTACGTCATTGATAAAAACCAAAAACTTGCTACGTGTTTGAATGTAATGTTTACTTTCCGGTCCCCCTAACATTTTCTGTGACATTGCATGGCACAATAATAAAAAGGAAGGTCATACGCCAATGTTTAATTTCGAAGCTCATAGTGCGTCAGTGATGTAGATACACAGGACGACGCAGTTTTATGTCAAGGTCGATCATGACGCTTTAATTGAGGGATCGATTGACTCCTGCCTGTTGCCGCTAATAGCGTTCTGTTGTGAACACCACAGTCTATGGAAGGATAATCGCGCTGCGCAGTCAAAGGCGGCGTTTCTCTCTGTTACTAACTACACATACATTCTTAAATGGTTTTGTTCAGTGGCAAATGTCAAATTACAAAGCAACGCACATCATTACTAGTAGTTTTTCTTGTGTACTGGCCGGCGGGCGTTGCCCATTTCTTAAAGTAATACATTATACTATATGAATTGTTTTTATTTGGAAATAATCACTTCATTTCATTATTAAAAATTAACTTATTTCACTTCCTTGGGCATTATCTGTTTTATCGGATGAAGTATCATTCGTCGGCATAGAGATGGATTCTTAGCTTTACTCCTGGAGGGGCAAGATCATACTACGGTCAGTTATTTACAACTTCAACAAGATGAAATACTTAATTTTGTTACAGTCCATGTTCGTAGGAACGTCATGGAACATTAATGTGTCGCTTGATACGAAACGAAACACTAGCCACTTCTCACAAAGTACAATTGACGGTAAATATGAATGCAGAATTCAGTCTTATACAACTGTCGAACTGCTGGCTGAGTAGAGAGGCGTTGGTGTCATCTTCAGCGATGATTGAGACCTGGGATTGACAGCACTGTGGTCTGCCGTAAGCGAGAAAGCTGATGCGGTGGCTTGTGGAATAACTTCTGGCCGAGTCTACAGCCCGTCTCTGACTTGTCCTTGTTTCCGGCAGCGATTATAGTTACTTGTGATTCCGTCGCGAGGTACCAACGCTGCCTTGGCACCTCACTCTTCGGACGACGCCATACTGTCAGGCTATATGACACTGAAAATTATGTTATGCTTACAGCGTGTCAAGCTTAACACAGCAACGTGGGAAAAAGCAACATGTATTGGTGTCCATAATAAGACCACAATTGTCACGGATGTGCGTATAGTTTGTGCTGTTCCCATTTTACATATGAACATCGCACATCTGATAGTCGTGACTGTGTCTGCTATGGCTTACCTGCCACTTATCCACTTATTAGTTACGCCATCATGTTGCTTTTCCGCCACATTGCTGTGTGGAGCGTAACGTGCTGTAAGCAAAACTTAATTTTTCGTGTGAAGCTGTGATGCCTAGGCAGGTGAAATTTTCAAATCGTTAATAATAAAATAAAGGTACAGGCAACACTGGGATACGATTTATTTGAAGATGTATTATTACGTTTTCGAAATGCCACCAAACATTGTGACGATGTTCTCGGAAGATAAGGATTCATCTCCGTGTCCGACTATCCAGATTAACGTCTTCCGCTGTTTCCTAAAACTGCGTAGGGCCGTTTAAAACTTCACTCGTGATTTTCGTCCTCACAATGGTCCTATTCGAACTTCAGCTCTGTCTCTAATGGTTTCGTCGATGACGGGACGCAAAACCTTAAAATTCCTTCTTCTAAATGCCAAAAGAATGTGACCATATCGGACATTAGATTTTGACTGCTTAGTCATATAAAGCACCCACTTAGGGGTAACAGCTACCTGTACACTTACGTGGAATCGTATACACCCTCTGAAAGAAAAGGATCCACACACCTATTGGTGACACTAGTATGGGGTGAGTCGCGGCTAGACCCGCGGTCTAACTCGTTGCTTCCCGAGCGGGAATGCGTGCCGGTCCCCGGCACGAATCCGCCCGGCGGATTAGTGTCGAGGTCTGGTGTGCCGGCCAGCGTATGGATGTTTCTTTTAAGGCGGTTTTCTTTCTGCCTCGGCGAATGCAGGCTGATTCCCCTTATTCCGCCTCAGCTACACTGTACACTGATACATCGGCGATTGCTGCGCAAACGATGTCTCCACGTACGCGTACACTACATATAGTTACTACACCACGCAAACACTTGGGGTTACACTCGTTTGGTGAGACGTTCCTGGGGCCCGAACCGGACACTAACCCTGGGTTCGGTGTGGGGCGGCGGTGGGGTGTGCGGACTCCTGTGGCCTGTTGTGGGGTTGTGAACCACTCAGGGCTACGGCAGGACAAAGTCTCTCCTCAGTTTATAGGTTCCCGGCTTGAGCTCTGCTGACGACACTTCCAATGATGTGGGTGAATGTCTGAGGAGAAATGGCAGCCCGTTCTTCCACAAGAGCCGAAACCAGGAAAGGTCTTGGACGCTGGGCTCTGAGCGAAATCGACGAACTCAGGGAAAAGGTGTTCCGCTGGGTACAGCACAGTAAGCTACCCTGAGAAGGCGAGTCCATTTCAGGAATTTTATTGTCCCAGAACAATGTCTCACAAATGCAGATTTATGGCAGTGTACATTGTCACCCTGACACAAACATCGGCCCCGAGCTGTTCCTCTATTGTCGGCAGTATACAATACTACAAATGTGCTCATACCGTTGCGCATCTAGGTATTTATTAATCGCAATAAGAAGAGCACACCATAACAAAAAAAGAACACTCTCATACTACAACACTACCAATTCGGTATTTCACTGTTGTCTCTACACTTTATGGCAGGTAAGGTTCTCCAGGCGTTCTTCAAACTGAACTCCTTCTGTCTGACTGCCACAGAGTTTACGAGTAACGTGATTCATCATTCTAAATCACTCGTTTCCAGTCCATCCACTGTCCACTCCTGTCATTCTCTACACGACCTTAAGTGTTGCTTTGGTTTGACTACACAGCTACAGAAACGCGCGGGTTTTGATAAGCTGTTCGACAAGTGTATCCCACTCTTATCAACTACATACACATATTAATTATGCTATCTGGACTGTCGGTATCATTTTGAAACCCGCGAGTGATTCCTTCTGTCGATTCCACGAGATTTTTTGCAACCGCAGTCTGAAAAGCTAGACGGTTCCTATGAGGTCAGCGGGTCTTGTCTTAGCTCTGCTTATTCCTCCACGTTTCCACTTCACAGTCAAATCAATAACAATCTTGGACAGCTTTAAAATGACATATGACCCTGACGGATTTGTTAAACAGGTGACATCCAGTGCCTAATGCACCTCGGAAGTCACTGAACTCTGCTGACCGACACTTTCTGCTGTTATTGCCGGCCGGACTAGCCGAGCGGTTCTAGGCGCTATAGTCTGAAACGACGCGACCGCTGCGGTCGCAGGTTCAAATCCTGCTCGGGTATGAGTGCCTGTGATGTCCTGAGGTTAGTTAGGTTTAATTAGTTCTAAGTTCTAGGGGACAGTCTGCCTCTTGTGATATCTGAGAGGTCAATTCCGCATTACATAGGATGTCCGGACACTTTTTTATCACATAGTATATGGTGTCGGCGTTGGTATGATTGGAGACGTAGCACTTGTTTTGGCGACAACGGAAAGCCAAGAAATCGATCGTGGTCCTTCTGGAGCAACCGTCTCGTTGCAGCAGACCAAAGAGAAGGCAGAATCATGAGACAGGCGGCTGAGGCCACAACATTAGTTCATGAGTCAATAAAATTTCATGCACTTAAGTGATCTGTTTCTCCATGGTACCTTACGCCACAAAAAGTTCTTAAGAATAAAGATAAATTCCGAAAATAGCTCTGCGAGAATACTGCACTAATGAAAAATTACAATCCGGATCAGATCAATGCCATAGAAAATACAGAATAACTTATATAAATATTTTTAAGAAATCAGAGATTTTCACTATGGTTGTACACTTTTTGGTGTAATTTGACGAAAATTAAAAGTCCTGGGTACTGCCATTTTACTACTGCTTTTCAAAAGGTATGTTAAACTTGTTTTAATAGGTGAAACTTCCTGGCAGATTAAAACTGTGTGCCGGACCGAGACTCGAACTCGGGATCTTTGCCTTTCGCAGGCATGTGCTCTACCAACTGAGCTACCCAAGCACGACTCACGCCCCGTCCTCACAGCTTTACTTCTGCCAGTACCTCGTCTCCTACCTTCCAAACTTTACAGAAGCTCTCCTGCGAACCTAGCAGAACTAGTAGTCCTGAAAGAAAGGATATTACAGAGACATGGCTTAGCCACAGCCTGGGGGATGTTTCCAGAATGAGATTTTCACTCTGCAGCGGAGTGTGCACTGATATGAAACTTCCTGGCAGATTATAACTGTGTGCCGGACCGAGACTCGAACTCGGGACCTTTGTCTTTCGCAGGCAAGTGCTCTACCAACTGAGCTACCCAAGCACGACTCATGCCCCGTCCTCACAGCTTTACTTCTGCCAGTACCTCATCTCCTACCTTCCAAACTTTACAGAAGCTTAATAGGTAACAAATTATTTATTTTACCCTGGAAAGATTTATGGCTTTTTAACAATAAACGCATACAGTATTAACTGCAACGAAATATGAAAATATCAACGAAATCTTGGGAACTGGATAGCTTCACAATGGTGGCTGTTCTGCGTTGGGATATAACTGTCGTATCTACTGGCCTAGTGACCTGATGTATTTGTGGGAAGAGTTGCAATATGACTATGGTGCTGAAATCCGTTTTTCGTTTAGTGACAGCTCGTGCTTCTACGTTCAATCCATGCTAAAATTTTATTTTGTGTCCATTGCGTTTGTAGTCTACACACAAATAAGAAAGTTTGGAAATGAAAGAAGAGTAATACTTATTTCGTCTATGTATACTATGGTATTATGGTCACAAAAATTTGAAATGTACACAAGCAGCCTTCGTACATTTTGCGTTCTTTACGTTAATCAGTGTGAATAACTGCTGGTGACGAGTTTGGAATATGCCAAGTGGATGTCCTGGGATTCGTGTAGGTGTCTTTTCGACACACTTCAAATTATGCATCACTTGCGTCGGACTTCTGGCTGTGTATCGTAATGCAGGTCGGTAACGTTGCTGCAGATTATCTTCCATTGGTGCAACAGGGGACGAAAGTTTCAGTGTACAATTTTTCTGGAAGTTTTTGTTCACATTATTTGGCTATCCGCCAAGTATGTCCGTGGCCTGAGAAAATACTAAATCCAACTTAGTAATTCTGTTGATGACTACATGTTTTGGTTTAGTCCTACATATACAATACGGTTTCATTTCAAATAATGAATTCATGTCATACAATTATTCGTAATTTTATTATCTATTGTAATGATATACTCGCTACAGTTACTTTCGATTATTATGTCTATGCAACTCATGACTTTTAAGACCCTAACACGAATTTCTTTTTATTGTTTGAGTGTAAAATGTGGACTCCAACAGCAGGTTAAGCAGTCAATAGTGACCAGTTGACGAAAGACTGTATATCTGCCGTATTTTAAAATTCGTGTTTCATACTGTGCTTGTTCTTCTGAGTTAAATCACGAAGGTAATAATGGCGAAAGTGGAGTGTTGAACGATTAATTAAACACGCTAGAGCAACATTGCAGCGAAGCTATGTAATCTAATAGAGTGAGATTAATTAAGTGATTAACTGGCGCTCTTGATAATTGATCGCGGTAGTTAGTTAGCGGTATAAACGGCTGTGCGAACGTTGAATCGAGCACTGAAATGACTGATGTTTGATACAGATAATAAATCCACCAATATTGAGGGCCAAGCTGTGACACAAAATTTCAGAAACTGTTCGTGCACTTCGCAGACAATGAGGGTGCATGAAGGCGTGTGTTACATGAGCATTCGGAAAGAGACTGAGACGCGCAACAGTGTGTCTTGATGGCAGTTGCTTGATAAAGGCATATTTTTGGGAGCGTGCTGTTTTCCAGCCTGCAGAAACGTAACACGAGTAATCCAACAAGGGAGCCAGTGGACATATTTCATAACATATGTAATATATCTTGTTTGTTTAAAGGGAGAATCAGCCAAACAGACGATGAGACAGAAGGGTGCTGATGAAACGACATGGGCACGGGTGATGATAACACTAACAATGTAAACTGATTTCAGATAAACTATATAGAGACAGATTTTTACTGTATTTTAGTCATGTAAAATTAGTAATCAGCAGAAAAATTAAATATTGAACTGATATATGAGATTTTGGACTATTCTATTACATTGTTAGCCTTAGACAAACAACATAAGATCATCAATTTTAGATATACTCAGTGGATACACGGGTTCTCGTAAGATTACCGAAGTTAAGCGCTGTCGGGCGTGGCCGTCGCTTGGATGGGTGACCATCCAGGCCGCCATGCCCTGTTGCCATTTTTCGGGATGCACTCAGCCTCGTGATGCCAACTGAGGAGCTACTCGACCGAATAGTAGCGGCTCCGATCACAGGAAACCATCGTAACGACCGGGAGAGCGGTGTGCCGACCACACGCCCCTCCTATCTGCATCCTCAGCTGAGGGTGACACGGCGGTCGGATGATCCCGATGTGGTCCTTATGGCCTGCAGACGGAGTGCATTTTAGTAAATTAAAAGTTGAAACCGAGCTGAACTTTTTCCAAGGTCTCGAAGGCGGTCAGCCTACACAGTAGCAAATTATTTTTTGGTATTTTTCTATAGTTTTTCCTTTCCTCTTAAAGAATTAGTCGTTTTTCTTTTTCCTTATTGAAGAACTACTTTAGTGAGAAAACTTTAATGTTAACTTCAATTTATAGATATTGTACTGTATTGTATTGTATGTTAACCGGTGACCTAGAAACGACAGAGAGGCTCCGTCCCCGCCGCAGCCGCAGTGGTCCACAACCCGAAGACGACTACCGCAATCCACTTCACCCCTCCGGCGCCCCACACCGAATCCAGGGATATTGTGCGGTAGGGCCCCAGTGGACCCCCCCCCCCCCCCCCACTCCCCCACTCTCCAGGGAACGTCTCACACCAGACAAGTGTAACCCTTATGTTTGCGTGGTAGAGTAATAGTGGTGTACGCGTACGTGGAGAACTTGTTTGCGCAGCAATCGCCGACATAGTGTAACTGAGGCGGAATAAGGGGAATCAGCCTGCATTCGCCGATGCAGATGGAAAACTGCCTAAAAACCATCCACAGACTGGCCTGTTCACCGAACCTCGACACAAATCCGCCAGGCGGATTCTTGCCGGGGACCAGGCGCTCCTTCCCTCCCAGAATTACTGATATTAATGTTGCTGAACATAAACACCGCAAAGATCAAATAACTGGTAGATTCAGTTTGTTAATTACTTACATACTATTAATCAATAGAAAGATGCGACTGCAAACAGAGATAAAACTTAAATTTTTTGACCTTATTTGACAGCTCATTCGTAAATAAAAGCGTCCTTTCTTTTCCCTTACGTTATACCAGTCTAGTACGGAGTCGGCATTTTCAAGATTTGACCAGTTTTATTTTGTTATTTAAATAACAGTGAATAAAATAATAAAAATTTACCGGATTATCTACAATATACTTTCATGTCTACACCGAAAGCGCTGTGCATTAAGATAAAATGCACTCGAATCGCCTTCCGTCGGAAACGTTTTTTTACGCCAAACAACTGTACAGTAATATTACTTAGCAAACGGTACGACTCCCTTTGACTTCGACGACAGCTCTCTGCTCGCTGCGCCTCCACTAAGAATTTCTTTATTTAATTACGCTTGAATCCAGTGCCGAATGCGTAGAGCATTTTAACAGTCCTGGATTGATACACTAATAGCCTTTGTAGCTCCCTAAGCTATCTCGAACGACGGAAAGGACTGAATTAATACTCGAATATTTCCATGTCCCTCACCGCTCTTGTCATGAATCATAAGTTACAGACATGTCTGTACCTTTATAGTTATTGCTGATATCTGTTTGTTATATGGGCATTAGGCCGTGGGTCAAGGCATAATTCTCTGCCTAGCGTTTCCCATACCAATGCTGGAGAACTTATATAGCGTTACCCTCTGTAGGAGAGATACTTGCCCACTGGAGATGGTATGATGGAGGGAGGGGGGTTGAAACTGTTTTACAACGCCCCGGGCTCAGAGCATGCAACAGCAGGTCCGACTGGGTGATCGGTATGAACGAGTCCAGGTGTGAAGACGAGCAGCGTTGCCAGAAAGAGTTAATTCCAAAGCTGGGAATTTGGACGGCTGTTGCTAGCATGGCCTTTCTGCAGGAGATGAACCAAAAATGGCGGAGTATCATACAAGCTGAAAGATTGCTCCTTACAACTCTTTGAGAATGTATTATAATTCACAATCGAGTATTAAAGGAGATCTGAATACATTTGCGATCACAGAAAAATGAGGCGCATCCAATGACTCAACAACATTTCAGTACCTTTAAGACTACAGAAGATAATATTTCACAGAGAATAAGCGTTTTCAGAATGAAAGCCTCACTCAACAATTTCCAAACGCTTCATGCGATTTCAACAAACGATATCTCTGATGACAGTACTGCAAGATTGCAATCGTCCTACGAAGCCACTCAATTTTATTTTATTTATTGACTTATTACGTCTTTTATATCTTTTTATCATCCAAATATTTGTCAGAACATCGTATTCTTCACTAATACACATCAAATGAACAGAGCATGAATACTTGTCATGCTGTCATACTATAGTACTTGCTTATTGAACAGCTTGATATTTTGCCAGTTATATTATTGAAATGCTGACTCCATATTCCATTAAAAAATAGTGCTTATAGAAAAGCGGTCAGTCGAATGTGTTTCTGGATAGAATTGAAAACAATACTTAACAACAGTTCGTTATCATTTATCATGAGCATAATTAAGCAACAATACTGGCTTATATTTACTGTAAATGATCAGAGTGTAACCGAATGTTTATCACCCTTCTTTACTTAAATATTGTTGTAATACATTAGTTTAATCCTGGAGAGGTCAAATTGAGTCAATAGTGTTCGTAAAGCTTAAGAATACTGTATTTTTGTGGGGATGGCCTTCAGCCAATGAGAATTGGACAGTGGCGTAACACTGCTGAAGTCAAGTGGAGAGTGAAACTTTTCGTGCGAGGAGCTCAAGGGAGAGATTCTAGACTCTTGGATGTTCTTTCTGGAAAAAGTACGACTTGACCGCGGTACCGTGTGGTTTTTGATGAAATGGGTCTGGGAGGTGAACGGCAACTGCCACTCCTTTATTTCACAAAGGACCTTACGTTAGAGAGGTCTGACTGTGCTCCAGAGTGGGATTCTAACTTTTTCTGCTTGTGTTACAGAAATGAAGGTAGACGGAGTATGAGTTTGTTCACCAATGAAATCTAACTCTTTATAACGCTGTCATTCCCGTCTCATTGTACGTACTGCCTACAGCCATTGGATGTTGGAGTAAATGCACCTCTCAAAAGCTATTGTGCAGAGGCTCAGGACAATTGGCTACGAAATAATCCTGGCAAGACAATGTCGATATATGAGATCCCAGAAATTGTTAAATACGCGCTACCTCGTGCGGCGACTGCCGTAAACGTAACGAGAGTTTTCAAAAAAAAGTTGGCACTTGGCCTTATGAGCCCCAAAGTTTTAACAGAAGACGACTATGCTCCATCACCTGTTACAGATCGCCCTTTGGCTTTAGTAAAAGGTTCAGATGTGGCTTTAGGCATTTCACATGACATCATCACCAATAGGCCGGAAGTAGTATCAGACACTTTACTAGCGTAGACGATAATGCATCTGAAATTGTAAACGTTAGTAACGATACAAGACAATCCGTTGATGCGCCAGGGCCATCAGGGGATGTTAAACTGCCTGAATTTTCTGCTGTAATAAGAATAACTAGGAGATCAAGTCCCTCTCTGTCTAGAAGCAGTATGTCCTTTTCCGAAGGCACCGCCAAGCACAGGAACAAGTAAGAGACGTCTTAGAAAATTTGCTATTTTAACCGATACTTCAGTAAAACATACCTTGATCAGAGGAGCAAAGCAAGAAAAGGAAAGTGAACATCAACAATGAAAAGGTTAGAAAAAATGAAGGAAAAGGGAAAGATAAAACAACAAAAGGAAATGAAAAAGGAATAGACAAATAGAAGGGAAAGTCTGTTAAACGACAGGTTTTACAAACGAGTTGTGAAAGGTCTGAGAGTGAAGAGACGGTTTAGAGTATTATAGTGTAGTGTTCTGTGACAGTCTAATTCATGTTCTGGGGAAGAATGGGTTCACTGTCAAGACTGTAAGAACTGTGCCCATTACAGATGTAGGCAGAATCAAATCCTATTAACCTGCCTCTGATTGTGATATATCTTCTGATGATTGATTAAGTATAAGTGTTTTCTGCCTATGGCGGCAATATGATTGACATTTTCATCCTAAGACAAGGGCTATATGATTGAAGACTAAATTATTAAGGCTTAGTAATTGCAAGTTATTTTATAAGCTGTTAACTACCAAAGGGTTAATAATTGTTTAAGTACAAATTATAGTTACTTTTTATATACGAAACAAGCCTTTACCTGATGATTCGTAAGACAGTGTTGATTATTATTTGAATAAACAAACATTGTTTGACCATTTATTGTTTTTTTGTTTCAATAATAGCTTTAACAAATATGGTAACAACTTACCCCAGCTTGTTAACAATTTGCTCCAAGTCTGCGTAAGTTGCTATTTTATGACTTTAGACATTAAAACACTATTACTACAAAAATGTCACAACAAATGACCCAAATAACTGTCTTAATATCAAAGTTACATATATAAGTTAATTTTGATTTCATTGATAAATACTAATTTCAAGTATTCTTAACGAATTTTGAGGTTAACTAAAAATCGGAACATGCAGTCCCGTTCCCCCCTATGATCTAAGTTAACTGAACTGTCTTCGTCGACTTCACCAACGTTCTAATCATTCATAATGATCCAAATCTTCGCTATGATTCGCAGCTGGCAAACGACAGCCATGGTTGTACGCTTTCTCAGGCGTTCTCCAAAAAAGTTCGACATGCACTACGATCCATGATGGAATAAAACCTCTCGTTTCTGTTTAATCGGGGTTTAGAAACAACGACTCTATGAAGAAAAATTTGGTAAGCTGTTCCCCTTACCACTGTTATAGCAGAACCATATTAATTTTTTCGATTGTTGTGCTGAATATGTTTAATTCAATTTACAAACTACACAGAAAAAGATCGAAAATTATTACTTCAACTCATTTTTTTGTGCCAATACATTCATTCATTTCGCATTACGATATCAGCAATCATTATTGTAGAAAATGTTTTCTTAGTCTCTGCTACAACTAGCAGCAGGAGTTCATCAACATGGGTTCTGAGAAGATTTACAATTGCTTACATGGGTGCACTACCTAATCTGAGACGTAGGGTCTTCTAAAGTTTGGTTTGTTTTTGAAACAACCATATCTAGTTTAGACCCACAATGCCCATCTCCAGATACTAAGAGCGGCACTTCGTGAACAAATTTTCATGAGAATCTGACAACGTGGCAATCGCCGTTTCACCAAACGGAATGTCGTTTTCTTCCAAAAACGAAAGTTTTCCTTCGTAGAAACTCGGCAGGTACGCTCAGACCAATTCGATCACAAATATGCTGGAGGCTCAGCTCACTTTCATAGTTGTTATAAATCAGGAGTATGGCAAAAGACAGAGGCAGTTCATTACCAGTTACAAAAGCAATCTCTGAATATGACTGTGTTCATATCATTTCATTCGACGCCTGTATGTTTCACGATGGTCACATGACGTCTTTCAGGATACCGTAAAATGGGGTAAACAGGAAACGAAACCTCCAAATGTATGTTTGTCTAGATTGGTAGGAAATCAGTTTAAAGGGAAATTATGAATTTCAAACTTGAGGACACTGTCAGCTGATGTTTTTTCACTCTAGGACAAACACTGGATGAGTTCTGAATTGCTAACTTAGAACCTTATTTTTAAGCATCAATGTAAATTGTGTTTTTTTTAAATCATGGTAAGCACGTTTGTAATCCCGTTTCCTTAAAGAAAAATGCCGTTTTAAAGTATACTTTAATCTCATTTGTGTTTCAGCTAGTTGAAAATGTAGAAATGTATTGTCGTGTCTTCAGCATTTGTGGTGAGAATAGAAACAATAATTGCCAATGTTTCTTCAGAAGCAGTCCAAGAAATTGACGGAAATGTTCTCAGACCAGGAGATTATGCTCTTATTATGTACATGGAAAAAGTAAGCAGTCATTTACAATGTATGTGTGCAATATTTGTTATTTAGAAAGCAAAGCTTAATTTCATGATTTTTTTTAATAAAGCAAGGTCGATCAAATATGTTTACTTTTAACAAATGATGGCCTTTTTAGTCTAGGACATGGTGTTACAAAACTGTTTGCTGCTTTTGGGTGTTCGGCTTGTAGAGTCCACTACATCATTTTTTAACATGATGTCACTGCTTAACGTATTACGAGTAACAAACCAACAAAATTGATGAACTTAATGTTAGAATAAAATAATTTGAGATATAACAATTTTTATTTGTAAAACATAATAAAACCTTCTGCCAGGCACTTACATGTGATTTGCAGTGTATCCACGTAGATGTAAATGTAGATGAAGGCTTGTAATATTTTGGGTTTTTGTATGGAATAAAAATTTTTTGAATCAGATAAATTTTGTTTCTTATTCTGCTGGTTCCAAAACCTTATTCACCGGAAAAACCACTAAATACAAAAAATAATAATATTAACGCTGCTATTTCAATTCACTCGTCGCTATGTGAGGAGTAGAAACAACAAGTTTTAAGTTTTTGTGTTATAAAAGCATGAGCTGTGTTCCAAATCTAATTAAGAGTTTAAAGTTAGACACAAGACCAACAAACCCATATAATTTTTTTTTCGAAACAGTTAACAGGTGAACCGCCGAATGTCAGTGTCCCACAGATACAATATTTCGCCAAATAACCACGTTGTAATCTTCAGGAGCGTTGATGAATTC
Source organism: Schistocerca gregaria (assembly GCF_023897955.1). Classification (NCBI taxonomy): domain Eukaryota; kingdom Metazoa; phylum Arthropoda; class Insecta; order Orthoptera; family Acrididae; genus Schistocerca; species Schistocerca gregaria. The sequence goes on along the minus strand of NC_064920.1, from coordinate 275,807,133 downwards.
TTATTTCATATTAAAATTATCAGCTACTTTGTTAAGGTGGAAACTGTTTCCATTCGCCCTAGCTTACGGCGTAAATCTCTGTAAACATAGATGTAGGTGCAATGAAAATAATCACAGTTTACAGAAAGTGGATTTTTTTATGTTCTGAATGTATGCACCATCTTCTAAAGCACTGCACCCACATACGTATGCGGAAATCCTCCGATTGTGTTACGGAGCAAGTAATCTGCCCCAATCGTTTACGGCTCACCGGCCACTTGACCATCTTCTTCTTCCGAGCGGATGCACAAACAGTGCCCGAACTCTTACCGGGAATCGGCAACGAGCCGCGAGTAATGAGTATAATGGACGGGGACACTACGAATGTAGTTGAGAATGTGGATTTCGCGGAAGGTGTGCCAGAGATAAGTCCCTGCAGTCGCGCTATTCTCTGTGTCCAAGGTGACTCAGATGGATAGAGCGTCTTCCATGTAAGCAGGAGATCCCGGGTTTGAGTCCCGGTCGGGGCACTCTTTTTCATCTGTCCCCGTTGACGTACGTCAACGCCTGTAAGCAGCGAAGGGTTTTAATTTCAATGTAGCGCATTCTTGTGTCCACCACACTCATTTATATGAGGCATTAACTAAGTGAGTACAGAAAAAAAAAAACATTACTGCTGCGCATCTTACAGCCACCTGCGGCGTTTAAAGGTAGCCATAAAAATCATATAGATAAAGTAATGCTTTACTACCTCTTGTGTTAGAGGAATATACAACATTCCATTAAAAAGTATCATATATAGAACTTTTTAGTGCGGCTATAAATTAGAGAATGAGCAGACCGCACAGGTTTTTTTAAACAACACTCTTTCTTGGACGAACGCCGCATGTAGCGCCTGGATGCGCTATGAAATTAACTATGCCATTTTCACGCATGTGTGTGAGCCGTCGTTCTGTGAGGCGAATCTGGGCGACTCTACTAGCTCGATCGTACAAGCGTCGTTACGCCCTGATTGCCAATTACCTCATTTTAATAACGCTGGCCTGCCACCGTGTAACACGACTTTTTGCTGTTTTTGGGTTTCCCCCCCTCTCTCTCTCCCCCCCCCAACCCTCCCTCTCTCTGTCCCCCCTCTCTCTCCTTGTTCGCGCGCGCGCGCGCGCGTGTGTGTGTGTGTGTGTGTGTGTGTGTGTGTGTGTGTGTGTGTCGGGAGGAGTGAGGGTGGATGGGTGGGTGTGTAGGTGGGAGGGAGGCAGATGTGTCGGTGTACACGAGGAGGTGTGGAGGTTCGGAAGACACATCGCGCATATATGCCCTTTGCTGGCACTAGCATGACATAAACTGCACTGTGAAGAGATCATCGAAGTTACCAGTTTCAGTTGTGACGATATCTCTCCATCCTGTTGTCTGTAATTACTGATCGAACTGTCATCGTAAGAAATTGACCCTACGGAGGTGAGGCTGCTATGTCAATACTGGGGCTTGAGGGGTAAATATGACTCTTCAGAGAGCGTCTGTAGAAAGGGAAAGTACGACACAGATCAGAAACTGGATTACCGTACAGAAACATCGATTTTCAAACTTCGGTTAGATTATATTGCATTCAGAAGCACGTACGTAATGGCGCTTAAGTCCACATTTTAAGGCAGTACGATAGCAGCTCTGTGTGTCATGGTTTCGTCAAGTCCTTGGTAGCTTTAGAGATGTGTGCAGCACCAGATGACTACACACAGGCCAAGAAAATCCCGTAAATTGCGCGGAGTTTGCGCACAGCAGCATTTCAGATGTGCTCCTTCGTTTTCAGAACAGGCGAAAGTGGTGGACAAGGCTTCAACGCTCTTCCGTAAAATACTTTTCAAAGCACTGTGTAACGACTCTCGCCGCGTTACACTGATAGTTTTTCCTGCTGGATGCTGACATCGCCGTCGGGGAAGGCAACAGTCATGAAAGGGTGTTGGTGGTGCAAAAAGTTTCACGTAGTCATCAGTTGTCACGGTTTCCATTGCTCCACAGGTCCCATGGAAACCCAGTTGAATGCTACCACAGGCCTGCGTCGTCGCGCGGTTCTAGTTCCTAGTTGCCATTCGCCTGAATAACGGTGTGTCCAGACACGAGCATTGAACTGTTGTAACAATAGCCGGCCATTGTGGCCGAGCGGTTCTAGCCGCTTCAGCCTGGAACCGCGCGACCGCTATGGTCGCGGGTTCGAATCCTGCCTCGGGCATGGATGTGTGTGATGTCCTTAGGTTAGTTAGGTTTGAGTAGTTCTAAGTTCTAGGAGACTGATGAACTCAGATGTTAAGTCCCATAGTGCTCAGAGCCATTTGAATTTGGTGTAACAATAAACATGATTCATTCGAACAGGCGACAAATGTCTACTGATTCACTGTCTAATCTTCCGTGTCCACTGCATTCATAATAAACGAAGTCGGTGGGTCAGCATCGAAATATGTATTGGTCGTCTTCCGCGAGGTCCCATTTTCAACCATGGGCGCTGAATGGTGTCCTTTGAAACACTTGGGCCTGAACCAACACTCTCCTGTGTCAACAGGTCTGTCATAGATCGCCGCTGTCTGCTTTATAGCGTTAGCAAGGCTCTAACTTCTACATTCTGTCACGAGGGTAGACGCCAGTGGCTAGTCGATCACTCGGGGTGTATCTGTCCTTCAACCACTTGCCATACATGCTCACGACAGGAGCATGGGAACAGCCGACCAGCATCGCCGTTTTCGAAATGTTCGTTAACAGGCGTCGGCACATAAGAGCCTGGCCTGTGTAAGTCCCCCATTCTAATGTGTTTCATCTTTACGGCAAGTAATGACGATTGTCCAGAAAGTGTACTCGGACAGAAGAGGTACGAAAATATCTCATGTAATCAAAGCGTCCAAAGAATAAATAGGGCACTTTGGATAGAGTCAGTGCTTCTGCTAAGAAACTGAAAGACAGTGACCAGGATTTTGATGTGACTTACAGATTCAGCTATAGGATTATAAATTTTCTTGCCGTTTTCTCGGTTATTTCTCAACATGGTAAATGTAAAACGTGCAGCGCAGACATCACCTTGCAAGAACGAAGTCGTCGAGGCTTAGGCTTCCCGATAGTTATTGATTGCCCAAACCGGTTGTTTGTAAGAAAAGCATATGACATCGACTGTCAAATCGTCTTAGCAATCCTCCTGCTTGGAGTAGAGCTAAACGGAATTGTATAGTTTTGTGCGTTCATGGATTACCACCACCGACAATTCAGTCGTTCTATGATAAACTAGTCGATATAATTTCAATCGCTACGGGAACAGTACGACAGGGCAGCCCTCTAATAGCAGATTATTGGTAAGAGTTTCCTAAAAGTAGCGCTTTTCAATGGTTGGTATCTATTACCCATTTCGAAACTTCAAAAGCATTTTTCGTGGTATGATTTTCCAAAACAGCACGCAGCATCACTCAATCAATTTTCGATATTTTCATTTAAAAATTTAGCTGCCACTTTGGAATAAAATTTTAAAGTGAACCACATGGGAGATTTTTGGTTAGTTAAACAATATTTATTGTCAAATGTCTGTCCTTTTTTGGAGAAAATTGAACGACTTCATGCAAACACTCGCGAGTTACACAAATATCAATATTTCTAAAATCAACATGTAGATAACATATATTTTTCCTTTTCCAAATTCAAATTGGCAGCAGTTATAGTGCCCGCCGCAGATCGTCTCAAACCATATCAACAAAATCGCTGCAGTGCCACCATTTTGTAATTATTTACGTGCAAAATTCTCAAATAAAATTTAAAACAAAGGTACTACGATACAGGTCGAGGTGGTATTCATCGGTGTTTTTAGAACATACGTTTTATGTACTTTTCAAAGAGTTTCATATTTTTTGAGAAAAACGCCATTTTTAGTGTAATTAAAATTATGCTATAATACGCTGAATTTGATTTAATAACAACATTAATGAACAGTTTTCTGATATATTCAGCGAACACCTGTAGAAAATATAAAAAGTAAATAGAAACAGCGACAACCCCCGCTGCCTGCGTTACGCCATATGAATCACTACAAAATCATTGTCGATGGCCTGCCTTTTTTGCTTCATGGCAGTCCACTGCAACCTAAGTACAGGACGAGCTGATGTATTTAAAATTTAGCTAGTTTTCCACGTTTCAGACAAGGTGTTCCGCAAAATTTAAAACGGTAATCTACCATCTCTTCCCTGCTCTCTGCACCCACCTATTCATACCTGTCTCACTCTATCCAGCTCCTCCTTCAACTATGTCTCCTCATCCTCCTCCTGTCGGTTTCTTCCTCCCTCCTATGTCGATTTCCCCACCCCACCTCACACCAATTTGTCTTCGTAACTCTCATTCCCACCGACACTTATTTAACGTCGTAGCCAGCGAAAGCTTAAATTGTAAAATAATGGTTAAATGATTTAAATTGCCTTCATAGTATAATATGACAGCGAGAAAGAAAACTAAATTTCATATTTACACACCACAGCATTTACTTTGTCGAAACAAGTATTAAGAGGATAAGTGTAGACAGTTGATTAAAAAAAGTGCACTGAAGAGAAAAAGAAAATGGTCCACCTACCTAATATCGTGAAGCGCCTTCACGATTACGCGTATGTGCACAGCACGACGTGACAGGGACTCGACTAACGTTTGGAGTAGTGCTGGAGGGAACTGACACCATGAATCCTGCAGGGCTGTTCATAAATCCGTAGGAGTACGAAGTGGTGGATATCCCTTCCGAACAGCAGGTTGCAAGGCATCCCAGATACGCTCAATAATGTTCAAGTCTGGGGAGTCTGGTGGACAGCGGAAGTGTTTAAACTAAGAAGAGTGTTCCTCGATCCAGTGTGTTGCAGTACTAGACATTTGGAGTGTCGTATTGTCCTGCTGGAATTGCCCCAGTCGGTCGGAATGCACAATGGACATGAATAGATGCAGGTGATTAGACAAGATGCTTACGTACGTGTCACCTGTCAGAGTTATATCTAGAAGTATCAGGGGTCCCATATCACTCCAACTACACACGCCCCACACCATTACAGGCCACCATCAGCTTGAACAGTCACCTGCTGGCATGCACGGTCCACGGATTCATGAGGTTGTCTCCATACCGGAACACGTTCATCCGCTCGATATAATTTGAAGTTGGACTCTTCTGGCCAGTCAACATGTTTCCAGTCATCAAGGGCCAAATGATGGTGTTTCCGAGCCCAGGCGAGGCGTACAGCTTTGTGTCGTGCAGTCATCAAGAGTACACGAGTGGGCCTTCGGTTTCGAAAGCCCATATCGATGTTGTTTCGCCGACTATTAAAAAAAATGGTTCAAATGTCACTGAGCACTAAGGGACTCAACTGCTGTGGTCATCAGTCCCCTAGAACTTAGAACTACTTAAACCTAACTAACCTAAGGACATCACACACATCCATGCCTGCGACAGTAGTAGTCGCACGGTTCCGGACTACGCGCCTAGAACCGCGAGACCACCGGGCCCGGCCGACTATTTCGCCCAGCTTTGAAATCGGCAGCAATTTAGGGAGGGTGCGCTTCTGTCACGCTGAAAGATTCTCTTCACTCGTCGTCTGTCCCGTTCTTGGAGGATTCTTTTCCGGCCACAGTGATGTCGGAGATTTGAAATTTTACATGATTCCTGATATTCACGGTATACTCGTGTAATGGTCGTACGGGAAAACCCCACTTCATCGCCGCTTCGGACAGTCTGTGTCCCATCGCTCGTGCGTCATCTATAACACCACTTTAAAACTCACCTAAATCTTGACAGTCTACCATTGTAGCAGCAGTAACCGATCTAACAACTGTGCCAGACACTTCGTTTCTTATATAGGCATTGCCGACTTCAGCGCCGTTTTTTGCCTGTTTACATATCTCTGTATTTAAATACGCATGCCTACACCAGTTTCTTTGGCGCTTCAATGTATATGGCCTATGTCCGTCTGAATGTTTATTAGACTTATGTGTAAGTACACTACTGGCCATTACAATTGCTACACCACGAAGATGACGTGCTACAGACGCGAAATTTAACCGACAGGAAGAAGATGCTGTGGTATGCATATGTTTAGCTTTTCAGAGCATTCACACAAGGCTGACGCCGGTGCCGACACCTACAACGTGCTGACATGAGGAAAGTTTCCAACCGATTTCTCGTGCACAAACCGCAGTTGACCGGCGTTGCCTAGTTAAACGTTGTTGTGATGCCTTGTGTAAAAAGGAGAAATGCGTACCGTCACGTTTCCGACTTTGATGAAGGTCGGATTGTAGCCTATCGCGATTGCGGTTTATCGTATCGCGACACTGAAGCTCGTGTTGGTCGAGATCCAATGACTGTTAGCAGAATATGGAATCCGTGGGTTCAGGAGGGTAATACGGAACGCCGTGCTCGATCCCAACGGCCTCGTATCACGAGCAGTAGAGATGACAGGTATCTTATCCGCATGGCTGTAACGGATCGTGCAGCCACGTCCCGATCCCTGAGTCAACAGATGGGGACGTTTGGAAGACGAACGACAACCATCTGCACGAACAGTTCGACGACGTTTCCAGCAGCAGGGACTATCAGCTCTGAGACCACGGCTGCGGTTACCCTTGACGCTGCATCAGACAGGAGAGCCTGACGAACCCGGGTGCACGAGCGGCAAAACGTCATTTTTTCGGATGAATCCAGGTCCTGTTTACAGCATCACGATGGTCGCATCCGTGTTTGGCGACATCGCGGTGCACGCACATTGGAATCGTGTATTGGTCATCGCCTTACTGGCGTATCACCTGGCGTGATGGTATGGGGTGCCATTGGTTACACGTCTCGGTCACTTCTTGTTCGCATTGACGGCACTTTGAACTGTGGACGTTACATTTCAGATGTGTTACGACCCGTGGCTCTACCCTTCATTCCATCCCTGCGAAACCCTACATTTCAGCAGGATAATGCACGACAGCATGTTGCAGGTCCTGTACGGGCCTTCCTGGATACAGAAAATGTTGGACTGCTGCCCTGTCCAGCACATTCTCCAGATCTCTCACCAACTGAAACCGTCTGGTCAATGGTGGCCGAGCAACTCGCTGGTCACAATACGCCAGTCACTACTCTTGATGAACTATGGTATCGTGTTGAAGCTGCATGGGGAGTTGTACCTGTACACTCCATCCAAGCTCTGTTTGACTCAATTCCCAGGCTTATCACCGCCGTTATTAAGGCTAGAGGTGGTTGTTCTGGGTACTGATTTCTCAGGATCTATGCACCCAAATTGCGTGAAAATGTAATCAAATGTCATTTCCAGTATAATATATTTGTCCAATGAATACCCCTTTATCATCTGCATTTCTTCCTGGTGTAGCAATTGTAATGGCCAGTAGTGTATATAGGCATTGCTGACCGCAGAGCTGTATTTTGCCTATTTACATACGTCTTTAGTTAAATATGCGTGCCTATACCAATTTCTTTTTCGCTTTGTATAGCCTGCGCCCGTCTGAATGTTTATTAGACTTCCGTGTAACATGTCGGTCAAGACCTTTTCGAGATTTTTTATAGGTTTTTTTCTTGCTAGGTGCAGGGCGCACAGAGCGGACAGGTCACCGACCAATACCTGCCCGCCACATATCTGCGGCTGACAGAGTCGAGTGCCAAGGCCTATCGACTCGGCCAGCCTTCGTTCCCCTGGCTTCAGTCAACAAGGGAGCGCGCTATCGGTGGGGCGAGTGGATTGGAGCCTCTGTGGTGCGGGTAACGGGATGACGGGGAGGGCGTGGGCGTCAGGCGTGGCCGCGTGGCCCAGGCCCGGGCGTGACTGAAGGCACGTCTGGGAGATCGGCGGGGCCGCCGCGCCGGTGCCGAGGGACCGCAGCGGTGCGGCTCAGCCGCGCGTCTCAGCAGGTAGTGCAGCCTCGCCCATCTGAGCAGCGCTGCTCGGCGGTGTCTCGACGGTCCCAAGCAAGGCCATTACACCGCATATTCAGCGAGGTGACAAGTATCACGCGATAGTGACTTGCACATATACAGACAGCGGCAGTATCGCGTACACGAGGCATAAAATTACTATGCATTGGCGGAGCTGTCATCTGTACTCGAGCGATTTATGTGAGGTTTCCTACGTGATTGTGGCTGCACAACAGGAATTAACAGGCTTTGAAAGCGGAATGGTAATTGGAGCTATCAACATGGGACTTTCTATTTCGGAATTCGTTGCAGAATTCAGTTTCCCGAGATCCACAGTGCCGAAAGTGAGTATCAGATTTCAATCATTACCTCCCACCACGGGCTACGTGGTGGGCGGTGGGCGGTGGGCGACGGGCCTCACTAAAAACGACCGAGAGCAGCAGGATTTTCGTAGATATGTCAGTGCTAACAGACGCTCAACAATGAGTGCAATAACCGCAGAAATCAATGTGCAACGTACGACGAGCGTATCCGTTAGGACAGTGCGGTGGTATTTGGCATTAATAGGCTAAGGTAGCAGACGATCGAAGATAGTGCCTTCGCTGAGGCGCGCTATCGCTTGCAGCGCCTCTGTGGGCTCGTGACCATATCGGTTGTATCCTGGATTACTATAAAACCGTCGCCTGTGGGGTTCATACCTATCGGGCCGGCCGGTGTGGCCGAGCGGTTCTAGGCGCTACGGTCTGGAACCGCGCGACCGCTATGCTCGCAGGTTCGAATCCTGCGTCGGGCATGGATGTTTGTGGTGTCCTTAGGTTAGTTAGGTTTAAGTAGCTCTAAGTTCTAGGGCACTGATGACTTCAGAAGTTAAGTCCCATTGTGCTCAGAACCATACCGATCGGTGTAGTAGTTTTGTCTCGGTAGTGACGTCATTTTCATCGAAACCAGTAAGCTTCTGAGACCTGTTACCGATTTTACGACAATTGTACCGAGAGGTTTTGGATTTCGGTGCGGCCCTGTCGATCGGTGAGCTGTGGTTTACGTACACGTATAATTTGTTATTTTAAACATATTTAGCGATTTTTAGCTTTGGATTTAGTGATTGTGTTACTAAAGAATCACCAGAGGACGCATCTGGTTGGAAAGTGAGTTCATAATAGACTATTTCTCTTTGTTAGAAATGTGGTTAGGTTAGGTTGTTACTCTAAATGATTACATAAAAAAAACGTTTTCCGTCAATATTCTCTCAAAATACTTGTTATTTTTACGCAAATAAGATTTTAAAGATAATTAAATATCAAAACATCGGCTCTGCTTACGTATATTACACGAGTGTGAAATTGCGTTACTAGCGACTTTTTGTACTTTTCCCACAAATTGTTTAGTTAGTAATTATCGAAACGTGTTAACAACAGTCAAGCAACAATGGAAAGCAATTATGTGAATCCTGATATTGTAAACCTTCCAAACTATCACGCAATTATGGCTTACGCAGCACCGTTTGGCAACGAATTCAGCCTAGGTTCCTCAGCACAATAGGACAAGAATTGAGAACAAAGTTCTGTAGTTTGGCGTGGCCAAGCCGGCACGATAGCTCAGCCTGTTCGGTCAGAGGGTTAGCTGCCGTCTGTAATAAAAAAAAAAATAAAAAAACTGAGTTAATCGATCAACAACGAAGTTAAACGGATGTCTTACGACGTCCGCCCAAAGCTGATGCAACGAACATAAGCGAACAAAATGAGATTTTAAGGCTGCCATGCTAGCTCAGCGTGTTTGGTCAGAGAGCCGGTTGGCCTCTGTAATAAAAGAACTGAGTGGAATGATCAACAAACGAACTTGAACGGATGTCATTGTGACGTCCGCAACGACCAAACACAACGATCAACAACGAAGAAAATGCAAAAGTGGTTAACGCGCGGGAATGCCATACTAAAGAAAATGAGTTCGCGCACGGATGGGTGAATTATTTTTTTTTCCTCTTCATATATACAACACGTTCTGAGACACTGTGATTTTTCTGCAATTTCGTTATTACTTACATGTAAGAGCGCACTTCCTCAGTAATAATTTCGTGATTTCTGTGAGTTTAAAAAACGAAATATGAAATTGCTGGAGATGAAATTGCTGTGAGTGAAACAACCGACAGTGACGTTTATATTTTTTCTTGTCAGAAAGAGTTCACCATTTTTCCGAATATGTAGCGATTTCCGAGTTGCGCTTAGACAGGAATCTAAGAGCACAACTTAAATTACTGGGAATGTAACTGGCAGCTGTCATCTTCATAATCTTGCTTGTCACAACTGTTTATGTGCGATCGAATCCTCAACAACAGTAAAAATGTTCAAATGTGTGTGAAATCTTTTGGGACGTAACTGCTAAGGTCATCAGTCCCTAAGCTTACACACTACTTAACCTAAATTATCCTAAGGACAAACACACACATCCATGCCCGAGGGAGGACTCGAACCTCCGCAGCCAATTAGTCCATGACTGCAGAGACTTAGACCGCTCGGCTAATCCCACGCTGCTCAACAACAGCACACAGAGGTGAAAGATCTCCGCTGTAATATTTTTAGACTGTAGCACCATATACGAAACACTTTCATTCATGAGGTGCATGTTATAAACTTCGACGAACTGCAGGAGCTCTCGAAAATGCTTTTTTTCAATTTTGTTTTTAAGACCCAAATCGTTGACGTATCATATAAGGAAGTGGGCTACTTAATCATCTGGATCTCTAGGAGCGCGTTGTAACCACATTCTGTTTATCTTCTTATTCTTTGAATCTCTCAGAATCAATTTTTTGGGTGTTTTTATAGATGTATTAGTACAATGTGGTACTACACACTATTCCTAACTCATTTTCCGAAACGTAAAATCCAAAACACGATGTCAGTGGGAATGAGAATAAAGTGACATAATGCGGCATTTACGACAATCTGCAGAATAGATTCAAATACGCTAACGTTATTATGCATGCATGAAAACATGCGGTTAGAGAAAGTGTAAAAATTTTAATGCATTTCAGGTGTGAATCTTGGAAATAGATATACTGCGCCTGATACTGTTAAGGAGGAGGCAAGGGCGATGAAGGCGGGCACGTCAGCTCGATGGAATGCGGCGTCATGCGTTATGGCAACGTAAGCGCAATTGTGGGAACTTGGAAGAATAGCGCCCTAGTGTCGTATGCTAGCCTTTGTATTCGTGGCGCTGTGCGCGCTGCAGTACGCATGCGCGGATCTGCGGCCGCTTGCTTTTGATTGGCTTGCGTGATGCGAACCGACAACAGCGCTTCGGTTCTCTAGACCCGAACGGTATCGCTAAGAAATGCATACTGAATTATGCAGGGACTCTAATTCGAGTACTAGACTGTTCGGTGCTCTTGAGTACCGAAACGATCGGCACAATGGCGGAAAGATACAGAATAGGCACCCCTCTGGTCAGATGATTCCCAATTTCAGCTGGTAAGAGCTTTCGAGTGTGACGCAGAGCCCACGAAGCGATGGATCCAAGTTGTGAAAAAAGCGCTGCGCAACCTGATGGTGGCTCCATAATGGTGTGTTCTGTGTTTACATGGACTGGACAAGGTCCTCTGGTCCTACTGAATCGATGATTGTCTGGAAACGGTTATGTTCCGCTCCTTGGAGACCTTTTGCAGCTATTCATGAACATCCTGTTTCCATGACTAACCTCCGCATCACTGGGTCACAATAGTTTACGATTGGTTTGAACAACATGCTAGACAATTCGAGGGAATGATTCTTCCACCAAGACTGCCAGATATGAATCCTATCGAATAATCATGGGACATAATCGAGAGGTCAGTTTGTGTACAACATCCTACATGGAGAACATTTGGCATTTATGGACGGCTATAGAGGTTGCACCGCTCAGTATTTCTGCAGGGGTTTTCTAACGATTTCTTGAGTCAATGCTACGTCTAGTTGCAGCTGTACTCGGGGGAAAAGGAGGTCCGGCACGATATTAGGAGGTATTCCATGGCTTTTTCACCTCATGATACATACACTGATCAACCAAAAGATCATGACTACGTGATGCGGTAGGGAAAGTACAAAAACGGAGCAGAGGTGAAATGTAAATCATTCTACCGACGATACAGCCCTCAAATGAAGGAAGTCATTGACTCACGGGGAGATTCTGGTCTAGAATGCTTTTTGTATATAATTTGCATCCCTAAGTATATATTTTTACCTTAAAAGAATCTTTTTGATTGTGACAGCATTACAGAAGTTACAGCGTGTTGAAAGGAACCGTGCTCCGGCCGAAGTATAGGTAGTGGTAGGGACGCGATGAATTAGTTCAAGAAAGGATTCGACCAGTATATGAATTTCGTCCGGTGAAGGTTTACTTGGATGCACGGATGCCAATACCCAAAATGACAACGAGAGCTTCGACGCTTGCATTTGGGAACTGGTATGAAATCATCTTCATTGAAGGGCAAACTCTGTTGTAATAGCAGTATAAATAGCGGCAAGTTTATTCGGGAAAGGCTATTCATCTTTTCCGGGGACGATGAACGTGTTAGAAATCGTCTTAGGCACGAACAGCAAAAGTTTTGAGGAGTTTTCTGACAGGAAACGCGTGGCTGTTACGGAGAAAGTAGTATCTCAGTTTGATAAAACAGATTATTTTATTTATTTATTAGCCTGAAAAAAAAGAAGCACCACATTCAGAATTAGAGCATGTTTGAGGGAGAGGAAGGTCGTGGGACTGCAGATTCACCGTAAATTTTGGAACTTTTTTTGTTACTCCAATTTTTATACCCTTTTTGCTCGAAACAACATTTCTCAGCATGCCAGAGCCACGACTGATTAACTGAGTCATTTGATTTTTTTTAACACGGAAGGTAATGAAATTTAGATGTTTTAGCGAGAGTTTATTATTCTAATTTTAAAAATTGTTTTTAAGCATTTGAAATCAGAAAGAGACATTTCAAGGGATTGACAAGTTTTCAAATAGCTGCTGTTTTTCTTTTAGGTATTTTTCTAACCCCAACGTGATGGCCCTCTAGATTCATTCTAATTTAAGAATATTTTATTTTTGTGTGTCTCAGAAATGGTCACGAGTCTTTGAAAATGGCTGTAGCCGCCATTTTTAATTTGTTATCAGACAAAAAAATTGTGTGTAGTAAAGTGGAAAAATTCCCCATTTTAATAAAAACAAATCTTATACGGAAAAAACTTCACCTATTGTTAGTGCCTCTTGACTAGAATTTCCCGTAAGCGATTTTAACATAGGATTGATATGACCTAGCACCAGGAATCGAAAAACTACGAAAGGGCGAAGCTGACTGGCTGCTCGCGTGCTACTGTCCGTTGAATATCTTTGAGGAGCTGTTGAAGAACGAATAAATGACAAGACGTTTGACTGCGTCACCTCAGCACAGAACTTTGAGGTCTGAGGCTTGCCTGCTCTGTAAAGCAGGATAGGCGGTTATCTGTTGCAGATTTGATTACAGAGTACAGTACTGACGCAGGCAGAGGTGTTTCAAAGTACTCAATTCGGAGCGCACATTGACTGAACATATAGCTCAGGATCAAACAAACCCTTCGTGTTTCCATGTTGAACACAAGAAATCATCAGTTATGAGTGTAGTGGGCAAGGCATCATTGAGACTCGATCGTGCATCAATGTAAACTTCTCGTCTGGTCAGATGAATCCTGTATCGCTCTACACTAGGTCCATGGACTTTTCCGGATATTATGTCATCCAGTCTAACGGCTAACCGAAAAATTCACTGCGCCACAGTCTCAGCCCAATAGGGGCAGTATTGTGATACTGAGTCACTCACCTGTGCTCCTACGTGAACTTTGGTAGCAGTCCAAGGCCTCATGACAACTGTGGGGCCACGTGAATGCTACTGCAGGCCAGTTGGTTTCAGTCATGCTTCATTTCTTTCCCAACGGCGATGGCAACTTCCAGCAGGACAACGTTCCATGTCACAAGGCTAGAATCGTGCTACAGCGGTTCGAGATAATAATTGCGAACTTACTTCCGGTTCTGGGCCAGCAAATAGGTCTGGTCTAATTCTGAGGGAGCACAACAGGAACACTATCCGGTGCGAGATCTGATCCACATACCACTGGCCGTTCTTTAAGACAATCGCGTGAACAGTTTATAGGCGACTGGCTCCGACCTTACCAATGGCCAGCCCTTAAATCACTTGGAGTGGTCAACCACTGTACAGCAATTAACTCGTGTAAGTGTACTGACACTTTTCTCACAGTATATTGTTGATATAGGCGATTACATTTTGCGACCTAACTTCTCAATTTGTAAAGCTTCAAGAACGTTGCAAAATGTAAAAAAACTGTGAATGGGCAGTATAAATAAGATGAATACTCTACGGAAGTTTGTATTAAAGAAAGCATTTCTTTTAGAAGAAAACAGGAGTTTTAAGACAAAAGAATTTTCACCATAGTCGCTAGAACAGAAGCAACACAGGTAAGAGATATTAAATTTTGCAGCCACAAAAATTAAATACTGCAAATTTTATCGAAGCACTTACCATTTAGTTCTACTTTCTAGAAGTAGCGTGATCCTTTTTCTATATTAAATCAACAAACGCTAATCAGTAAGTTATAAAACATTATTTTTAAGTTAGTAAATGTATCTGTAGTGTACGTGAACAAGAGAAATAGAGATACTAACTTTGAAGTCGTAAATACATATTATCTTAAAAAATATATGATTAGTACATAAGTGCACTATCTGACACATAGAATGAGAAATTTTAACAAGCAGCCATTGAAAGTAGTGTAAGGTAAACAGGTTTGAAAGATATAAACTGAACTGTATGCATCACATGGAAAATTTCCTTGTAAAAATTAAGCTTATTTCAGCGACCGTAAAGTTTTTACTCTGAATTCCTTGAGACATTCTAGTAGCTACTGGACGATTAACTCAAGTAAAAACATCATTAAATTAGCTGATGGTACCGTATTTTTGACATTTTCCCCTGCCTTCTGTGGTGTACGCTGGAGTAGGAATTTGCAAACTGGAACATGACTTAATGAATTGGACTTGCAAACACGGCTTGAAATGCCGTGTTTCTTGCTCTTGAAAACAGTATCTTTTCGAGAGCTCGACTGGATTATGCTCTAAATGTAATTTTATTTCCACTGTTGTCAATGTTTATATATATATATATCCACTAAAGCGAGACCCTCAGGTTGGAGAGGTAGAGTGAAAGTAATTCTAGCACCAGTGAGGCAGACAGCATTGTGTGGAAGTAGGGGGACTCTACCTGTGCTGCTAGAACATGTGCCTTTACAGGTACGACACAACATGTGTTTCATGCACGTTGGAGCTCCTGCACATTTCAGTCGAAGTGCTCGTACGCTTCTCAACAACAGATTCGGTGACCGATGGACTGGTAGAGGCGGACCAATTCCATGGCCTCCACGCTCTCCTGACCTCAACCTTGTTGACTTTCATTTATGGGGGCATTTGAAAGCTCTTGTCTACGTAACCCCGGTACTAAATGTAGAGACTCTTTGTGCTCGTATTGTGGACGGCTGTGATATAATACGCCATTCTCCAGGGCTGCATCAGCGAATCAGGGATTCCATGCGACGGAGGGTGGATGCATGTATCCTCGCTAACGGAGGACATTTTGAACATTTCCTGTAACAAAGTGTTTTAAGTCACGCTGGTACGTTCTGTTGCTGTGTGTTTCCATTCCATGATTAATGTTATTTGAAGAGAAGTAATAAAATGAGCTCTAACATGGAAAGTAAGCGTTTCCGGACACATGTCCACATGACATATTTTCTTTCTTTGTGTGTGAGGAATGTTTCCTGACAGTTTGGCCTTACCTTTTTGTAACACCCTGTATATGAGCCAAGGAAACTGGTACACCTGCCTAATATCGTGTAGGTGCCCCTCGTGCACACAGATATGCCGCTACACAACAGGACATGGACTCGACTAATGTCTGAAGTAGTGATGGATGGAATTGACACCATTAATCGTGCAGGGCTGTCAGTAAACCGGAAGATTACAAGGGGGTGGAGATCGCTTCTGAACAGCACGTTGCAAGGCAGTGTTCATGTCTTGGGATTTAGGTGGGCAGCGAAAGTGTTTTAATTCAGAAAGGTGTTCCCGGAGCACTCTTTAACAATACTGGACGCGTGGTGTGTCGAATTGTTCTGCTGGAATTGTCCAAGTCCTTCGGAATGCACAGTGGACACGAATGGATGCCAGTTATCAGACACGATGCTTACGTACGTGTCACCAATCAGTCGTATCTAGACATATCAGGAGTCATATATATCCCCAACTGCACACGCCCCACACCATTGCAGAGTCCCTTGCTGACACGCAGGGTCCATGGATTCATAAGGTAGTCTCCATACCCGTACACGTCCGCCCGCTCGACTCAATTTGAAACGAGACTCGTCCGACCAGGCAACATGTCTGCAGTCATCAACAGTACAATGCGAAGTTGATGTGCCCAGGTGAGGCGTAAAGCTAAATGTAGTGCAGTCGTCAAGGGTACACGAGTGGGCCTTCAGATCCAAAAACCGATGTTGACGATGTTTTGTTGAATGGTTCGCATGATCACACTTGCTGACGGCACAGCGCCGGCCGCTGTGACCGAGCGGTTCTAGGCGCTTCAGTCCGCAACTGCGCTACTGCTTCGGTCGCAAGTTCGATCCTGCCTTGGGCATGGATGTGTGTGATGTCTTTAGGTTAGTTAGGTTTAAGTAATTCTATGTCTAGGGGACTGATGACCTCAGATGTTAAGCCCCATAGTGCTTAGATCAATTTAAACCATTTTTTGATGGCACAGCATTGAAATCTGCAGCGGTTTGCGAAAGGGTTGCACTTCTGTAACGCTGAAAGGTCCTCTTCAGTCTCCGTTGGTCCCGTTCTTGCAGGATCTTTTTCCAGCGGCAGCGATGTCGGAGATCTGATGTTTTACATATTCACGGTACACTCGTGAAATGGTAGTACGGGAAAATCCTCACTTCATCGCTATCCCGGAGATTGTGTGTCTCATCGCTCGTGCACCTACTATAACACCACGTTCAAACTCACTTAAACGTTGATACGTGCCATTGTAGCAGCAGTAACGGATCTAACAACTGCGCCAGACACTTGTCTTATACCGGCGTTGCCGACTGCAGGACCGTGTTATGTCTCTTTACATACCTCTGTATTTGGATACGCATGCGTGTACCAGTTTACTTGGCGCTTTAGTTTATATCAAAGTAAAATAAGACGTCTGAATACGGCATTGCCACTGACGATAGGAACACTTAAATCTGCACAGTCATGACTCAAGCTAATTATTAAATAAAAAGTTTTTTTTATTATTTTTTTTCGTGCCACTACGAGTATTTCACAGTCAAGAAAAACGGCAATACTGTGGAATTCACAGAGACGGTACATTCCCCGTGCATGACGTCCCTACTTTTATCTACCCGCTCTGCTTCTCTTTCGTGTGATCCACTCGGTCCCGTGAGCTGGAATGTGCGCCAGAAACACCGTCCGCCTGCACAGAGTTGGGCCGTCGCTCACAGGCGAGACGACAGCAGCGCTCCAGCCGAGAGGAAACGGAAGCTCCTTCTGATGCCGCTTCAACGATCACCGTATTCGGCAAGTCAGCAGTTCCCCTACTTCCACACAATGCTGTCTGCCTCACTGGTGCTAGAATTACTTTCACTCTACTTCTCCAACCTGAGGGTCTCGCTTTAGTGGATATTTATATATATATAACTTCATAAACATTGACAACAGTGGATATAAAATTACATTTAGAGCATAATCCAGTCGAGCTCTCGAAAAGCTACTGTTTTCAAGAGCAAGAAACACGGCATTTCAAGCCGTGTTTGCAAGTCCAATTCATTAAGTCATGTTCCAGTTTGCAAATTCCTACTCCAGCGTACGCCACAGAAGGCAGGGGAAAATGTCAAAAATACGGTACCATCAGCTAATTTAATGATGTTTTTACTTGAGTTAATCGTCCAGTAGCTACTAGAATGTCTCAAGGAATTCAGAGTAAAAACTTTACGGTCGCTGAAATAAGCTTAATTTTTACAAGGAAATTTTCCATGTGATGCATACAGTTCAGTTTATATCTTTCAAACCTGTTTACCTTACACTACTTTCAATGGCTGCTTGTTAAAATTTCTCATTCTATGTGTCAGATAGTGCACTTATGTACTAATCATATATTTTTTAAGATAATGTGTATTTACGACTTCAAAGTTAGTATCTCTATTTCTCTTGTTCACGTACACTACAGATACATTTACTAACTTAAAAATAATGTTTTATAACTTACTGATTAGCGTTTGTTGATTTAATATAGAAAAAGGATCACGCTACTTTTAGAAAGTAGAACTAAATGGTAAGTGCTTCGATAAAATTTGCAGTATTTAATATCTCTTACATGTGTTGCTCCTGTTCTAGCGACTATGGTGAAAATTCTTTCGTCTTAAAATTACTGTTTTCTTCTAAAAGTAATGCTTTCTTTAATACAAACTTCCGTAAAGTATTCATCTTGTTTATACTGCCCATTCACAGTTTTATATACATTGTGCAACGTCCTTGAAGCTTTACAAATTGAGAAGTTAGGTCGCAAAATGTAGAGTATCCCTTATGAAATCATGATAACGTGCTCCATTGAGCGTAGGTGGAAGAACATGGGGCCCAATCAAGACATCACCAACAATGACTGCCCAAACGTTCACAGAAAATCTGTGTTGATGACGTGTTTGCACAACTGCGTGCGGATTCTCGTCAGCCGACACATGTTGATTGTGAAAACTTACAATTTGATCACGTTGAAATGAAGCTTCATCCGTAAAGAGAACATTTGCACTGAAATGAGGATTGACACATTGTTGGATGAACCATTCGCAGAAGTGTACTCGTGGAGGCCAATCAGCTGCTGACAGTGCCTGCACACGCTGTACATGGTACAGAATCAAATGGTTCTCCCGTAGCATCTCCATACAGTGACGTGGTCAACGTTACCTTGTAGAGCAACAACCCTCTGACGCTGACATCAGGGTTATCGTCAACTGCACGAAGAATGTGCAAATTCCTCGTCGTTCTAGGTCTTCCCCAGTCGCTAGTCGTAGGCTGGAATGTTTCGTGCTCCCTAAGACGCCGATCAATTGCTTCGAACGTCTTGCTGTCGGAACACCTTCGTTCCGGAAATCTGTCTCGATACAAACGTACCGCGCCACGGCTATTGCCCCGTGCTAATCCATACATCAAATAGGCATCTGCCAACTCCGCATTTGTAAACATTGCACTGACGGCAAAACCACGTTCGTGATGAACACTAACCTGTTGATGCTACGTAATGATGAGCTTGATGCTAGTACTGTAGAGCAATGAGTCGCATGTCAACACAAGCATCGAAGTCAACATTACCTTCCTTCAATTGGGCCAACTGGCGGTGAATCGAGGAATTACAGTACGTACTGACGAAACTAAAATGAGCTCTAACATGGAAATTAAGTGTTTCCGGACACATGTCATCATAACATCTTTTCTTTATTTGTGTGTGAGGAATGTTTCCTGAAAGTTAGGTTGTACCTTTTTGTAACACCCTGTATACAGATAGAGATAAAACAAATATCTTATAAGGGAGTTGCAGGGTATTTCGTGTTCAGGAGGAATTGTTAAGAATGAATTTTAGTACGTTGCGCCGATTCCGAGTTAAATAGCATGAATGTCAGCCAATCAGATAACTGCCTGTGCAGATTCAAGCGGCCTGCCCGATACAATTAGTGTTATTTATTGTCATAGCGTAGATGAAAGTATACGAGACTGCTCAGCTCTTGGCTGGGGTCACTACTTACTACTGCTTCTATGCGACTTCTGAATTGCTTTCTTGTTCACTTTTAGTAAACCAAAGGAAGCAGACGTTTGGTGACGCAGCCACTGGCGCTCCGCATGAAATTGCGCATACAACTGCCTCACTCGCCAACTTCAGTGCTCATTGATTCCGGAACGGCGCAATGTATCGAGTATTTTTCCTTACTAATTATTGCTTAGTACAGCCTACCCTGCAATACACTTGCAAGCTTTGCAGACTTTTTTCGCCTTGGGAGAGCCAGTCCTGGCAAAACTCTACCATCTGGTGAGCAAGATGTATGAGACAGGCGAAATACACTCAGACTTCAAGAAGAATATAATAATTCCAATCCCAAAGAAAGCAGGTGTTGACAGATGTGAAAATTACCGAACTATCAGTTTAATAACTCACAACTGAAAAATACTAAAGCGAATTATTTACAGATGAATGGAAAAACTGGTAGAAGCTGACAACGGGGAAGATCAGTTTGGATTCCGTAAAGATGTTGGAACACGTGAGGCAATACTGACCTTACGACTTATCTTAGAAGAAAGATTAAGGAAAGGCAAACCTACGTTTCTAGCATTTGTAGACTTAGAGAAAGCTTTTGACAATGTTGACTGGAATACTCTCTTTCAAATTCTAAAGGTGGCAGGAATAAAATACAGGGAGCGAAAGGCTATTTACAATTTGTACAGAAACCAGATGGCAGTTATAAGAGTCGAGGGGCATGAAAGGGAAGCAGTGGTTGGGAAGGGAATGAGACAGGGTTGTAGCCTCTCACCAATGCTATTCAAGCAGTAAAGTAAACGAAAGAAAAGTTCGGAGTAGGTATTAAAATCCATGGAGAAGAAATAAAAACCTTGAGGTTCGCCGATGACATTGTATCCTGACAGAGACAGGAAAGGACTTGGAAGAGCAGTTGAACGGAATGGACAGTGTCTTGAAAGGAGGATATAAGATGAACATCAACAAAAGCAAAACGAGGATAATGGGAGGTAGTCGAGTTAACATTGGTGATGCTGGGGGAATTAGATTAGGAAATGAGACACGTAAAGCAGTAAAGGAGTTTTGCTATTTGGGGAGAAAAATAACTGAGGATGGTCGAAGTAGAGAAGATATAAAATGTAGACTGGCAGTGGCAAGGAAAGCGTTTCTGAAGAAGAGAAATTTGTTAAAATCGAGTATAGATTTAAGTGTCAGGAAGCCGTGTCTGAAAGTATTTGTATGGAGTGTAACCATGTATGGAAGTGAAACATGGACGATAAATAGTTTGGACAAGAAGAGAATAGAAGCTTTCGAAATGTGGAGCTACAGAAGATTGCTGAGGATTGTTGGGTAGATCACGTAACTAATGTGGAGGTATTGAATAGGACTGGGGAGGAGTTTGTTGCACAACTTGGCTAGAAGAAGGGATCGGTTGGTAGGACATGTTCTGAGGCATCAAGGAAAAACATATTTAGCATTGGAGTTCAGCGTGGAGGGTAAAAATCGTAGGAGGAGACCTAGAGATGAATACACTAAGCAGATTCAGAAGGATGTAGGCTGCAGTAGGTACTAGGAGATGAAGAACCTTGCACAGGATAGAGCAGCATGGAGAGCTGCATCAAACCAGTCTCAGGACTGAAGACCGTAACAACAACAAGACAAATATCGCACTAGACTGATCTGCGATCGCTCTAAGGGACGCGTGAAATTTCTCTTTAAAAATTTGTTGTATGTAAGAGGAAACAAGCCGACGTTTTCCGTTGACTATTAGTGTCGCGTTAAAGATGCGTGCGTAGTATTTGTTTGAGTTGAATCCAGATACACATTGCAGAAAAAGGAAACTGTAAACATCTGCTGACGTCTCATTTTATTCTGCACGAGTGACAATTCTTGGATCATCCAAAATGACAAAGAAAATGCGCCTGAGGGTTCTTGGCGGGGACACCCACTGTATGATGATTTTAAAAACCATGATCACCTGGTCAATAGCAGGGCGAGTGGAAATTGTAGTGGTTAATTAACTAGATAAAAACGTCACCTGTCATGAAATACTCTCTTAAAGGACTACAATAAATTCATTTGCTCTTAGCCATTGGTGAAATCATAGATTTGACACACATACATCTCAACGGAAAACACCAAAACTATAAGACTGCATTGGTAATGAAGCAGGTGAGCTAGAAATCTTTTGTGTTATTGACAAAATAAATAAATATTAAATACAGTGCATGGTTGCGGTTTATTAGGCTTCATTTATTTTTACTGCAATTGGTATTCCATTCGAGACTCTGGCGATATATTCTTCGAAAACCAGGTGAGTGGCAGCATCATTTCGAAACTACGTTTCAACGACTTTCCTATTCGGTGTCTTCAGACGAAATAATGATAACATCGTTCCTGTAGGGATCGACAGTTTTTTTTGAGTGTATTTAGGTGCAGCGCCGTATAACGATCCTTCCTTGGAGGCGGTTAAGTGGGAGACATGTCTCAGAGCTGGAGAGTGACAGATGCAAATGGTGACGCGAGACGGGACGCGCACGTAGTTTATGTATCAGCCGATAGAGGCCAATATAAGATAGGGGGACTGTGATTGTAGTTTCGATTGTGCCCACTAGAGTGCACTAAAGTAATAGAATGTTTTTCATAAACTGTTCTAGTATTTTCGTAAAGTATTATTATGTCTTTTTGTGTATGTAAAATGTTATAAATGTGTTTTAGCAGTATCAATGATGCGTGAGTGTGGTTTAAGGTTAATATGAAGATAATTGTTTAAGGAGTTATGTAGTAGGATTTAGTGTGGAAACATTTCGAAGAAGTATGGATATGGACAAAGGGGATTTTTGTAGAATAGATTTGTAAAGTAAGTTTATGGTAAAGGGATAGTTAATTCAGGTATAAATAACAATATTAAATAACTTTATGCATAAGCAAAACTTCAGCATATTAGATAATTACGTCGGTAAAAAGTGCAGTCGTTAGGTTTACAATTTTGCCGTTGGGTATTGATGGAAAGCGCGGACTGACGCGGGAGAGTGTTGTTTTGCTATTGGTTGTTGAGTAAACTGACCAGTGGTAAAGCAATATTGTTCGCGCGCCTTTCTCTGCTGGTAGAGAAGACAGAGTATTCTAGAGAAGAGTCGGAGCCTAGCCATGAAACAGCTCGGACGTGTGTAGTAGTAGTAGTTCCGATGGAAATGACAAGTTGCCGGATCTAGCAGTGTTTCATACATCAAACGTGTTGTAAAGTGACGGCATAATTATTCCGATGTGTGTGTAGAAATTTCGGAAATTTTTAAGTGAATTTTGTGACGAGACAAGACATAAATTCCGCGTGGCGTATTGAGTAGGTCGGTGGCAAAAAATTGTGACTGCATTTGTACCGACAGACTTAATATTTGGCGAGCATTCTCAATCAAAAACAATCAGTATTTTTGTAGCTATTACGTTTTGTGAGTTACTGTGTTAAGACTAGCACGGGCTTGACAGTGATACTTGTTCACCTAAGTTTCAGAATATATTAATTGAGGACAAAATTTCCAACCTTTCATTTCGTGTTCCTCCCGAAACGTAGATTAGTGACTTTAATTACAGCCTGGTTCACGTCGAAGTGGAATAGGTTTCACTCGGTTTTCTTACTGATGATCTGCTGAGACATTGTTCACAGGTAGATGCAGGTCCGTCGTAAAGGGACGGAAAGAACCGCGCCGCCGCAGTATGGCAAATGAACTTTCTTGTGCCGTTCCGATTAACTGCTAATGGGTACGATACCTAATTCATATCGCTATCGAGACACCAGAGGTCACGCTCTCCGCCCTTGGTGACTCTAGGGACCGCAGCACACTGGAGTAATTCCGCCCTTTACACGGATCGGCGGGTAGACGCCAGAGATTAATGCTCCAAACACAGAGACGTTAATGAAGGATGGAGCTGTGCCCAGCAGTGGGTTAGCAACCAGGCCACCCCCTGATCCTGTGGATCCGAAATGCCGGTGGCTAATGTCAAGCGATCGCTGCGGCCGGCCGCGTTGGATAGATTTACGGCGATGCCCGTAGGGCGTGGCAGCGCGGTAGCAGATGCGGCGCTTAGAGAAGCGTTTAAGGGCGGTCGTTAACCTGCCTGCTCCCGGACGCTCGTAACCTGTAACCAAACCCTCCTACCTCTTCCCCTCCTACCCTCCTCAACGTCCGTTCTTCTCATCGCCAGTTAAAACCTTATCCCCCGAACTCAGCTGTCAAATTCAAACACCACACGCAGTAGTAGCAACACATTTTTATGGGAAACTTTACATACGACGTTTTTATTGTGTTAACTGCACACAGTAGAAACGATAGCAGCAAACAGTGGTTACTAGCCCATTCTTATCGACAACATTCTTCGAAAGACTAAAAACGCAATTTAAAACACTAGTAAAGCCACTGACAGTGCCCCAAGCGATTTCCAGACAAGAGATTTTTTTTTAAAAAGAACACATGCTTTTGAGCGAAATCCTTGGTTGAAGTGTACTGTGAACTCCTTTCATTTTTGACAGCTCTCTTTTTTACTGCACTATCATACCCACCTTTGGTTCCCCATTAACCCTCATCAGATACTGCTAGTCCTGGGCAGTATTTGTCACCTAATGCCTTCCAAAACATATTATCTGAATGTGGCTAATACAGGCAAAAATGGCTATGACTGTGGCATAACATACAATTTTAAATAGAAAGGAATGTCATGATATCTACAGACAAATCTCTTTAGCGCGGACTTCAAGGGACATTACACGAAGTTCGAATAGCAGAGAGACCGATTATGTACACAGACCGTGCCTCCATCGCGGAATTCGACAACCTCGACGACTTTTGCCTGTTATCGACATTTATACATCCAAAACATTCCAAGACTTTCGAGAATGTTTTAAGTTTGAATTCGTATAGGAAATGACAAAAACATTTTTTGAGAGGTATAATAAAAAATTAACATTTTTCGGATTTTTTTCTTTACTTTTACTGTGAAAGCTTGCTTTTTGCCAAATTTCATGATTCTGAATCAACAGGAAGTACCCTGTAGATTTTGATGAATGAGTTCGCGGGTATCAAAATATGTAAGTTAAATGGCGGTTCCGTCTTTTGATTGCAGTGACTTGGAAGCTTAAGCTTTTCACGCTGCCAAGCGAGCTTAGATCTCAGTATGTAGCATACATTTCAACTTGATACCTCTACCTGTCCCTGAGAACAACGGTTTTTAACGGACAGACAGAGAGACAGACAAACGGAAAACAAAGTGATTGCATAAGGGTTCCGTTTTTACCGACTGATAGGAATCCTAAAATTTGTGCTGAAGTTTCGGTAACGTAAAAATGTGTTTAGAGAAGTAATCAGAAAGTAAAATTTACAAGTCAAATTAGAAGAAAACCTTATTTTTACCTGTTTAATTTTTTATTTATGTTAACTTACCAAAAATGTTTCAAATGGCTCTAAGCGCTACGGGACTTAACACCTGAGGTCATCAGTCCCCTAAACTTAGAACTACTTAAACCTAACTAACCTAAGGACATAACACACATCGATGCCCGTGACAGGATTCGAACCTGCGACCGTAGCAGCATTTGCTTGAGCACGAACAACTGCTACAATTCCGCACTGCATTAATAATGACCTGACACAGGTCGAAATCTGATATGCGTTGTGACTATAAATGTCGTATTAAAACAACTTAATTCCACGACTGATTGCTGCTCTATCTAACCCAAAGACATAAGCTGTTACTGCTTTTTCTCATGCTGGTTCTACACGCTTCTCTATGCTGGCTTGCTTGCGGAGTCGTTCGAGCCACACGCGCCATGGGGAGACTTTCTGTACCGAGTCGATATTGCATTTCGATACTTTTTTCTAAGCTTTAACATATAAGAATATAAAGCGAGATCGTTGCTACCGAAGCGAAGCTTGGCGAAATATTTTGTCCGCAACGCTTTCAGGAATATAAATGGCCCTTCCATTGCATTCACGCTTAAAATGCGTTGTTCAGAGAGACACGTTTGTTCCCTGTTAACGGAAGATTATCGGTATTTCAGTTGTTCACTCGTGAGATTGACACTAGTGCGGGAATTCTAAACTGTATGCGGTTTGCTTTTGTTATAATTTTCAAGTTTCAATGAATTACATTCCACGTCGTCTATCATAGGACAAATGTAATTTTGTTCGTAGTTATTGTCATACCACAGCCATTTATTAAACTCTATAGTTATTCTCGTGGCACAATCATTTATGGTACTCTATTGTTTCCACGTGCTCTTATTTGTGTCGTAAAGCAGTAGTTGGTCAGAGAACTAGCTACGAGGTGAATTTTGCCTTCGGCAGAATTATTATTCACAATGAGTTTCGAAACTCAGATTTTTTTGTCATCTTTGCATGCACATTAGAGCCAGTAGGATAAATAAGTATTGGTAAGAACTCCGAGAGTTCCGTTGGTCCTGACTGTGTTGGAGCTGACTATTTTATTTCACGTTGCCCTAATCAGTTTTTAGTGTCCTCGAAATTTGGAAAAGATTTGTCAGAGGGGTCAAGAAGTAAACCTAAGTTGCGTTTGCGCAGCCGGCCGGCGTAGCCGAGCGGTTCTAGGCGCTACAGTCTGTAACCGCGCGACCGCTACGCTCGCAGGTTCGAATCCTGCCTCGGGCATGGATGTGTGTGATGTCCTTAGGTTAGTTAGGTTTACATAGTTCTGAGTTCTCCGGGACTGATGACCTCAGATGTTAAGTCCCACAGTGCTCAGAGGCATTTGAATCATTTGCGTTTACGCAAGAAATATTTTACGGCCATGAGTGATCGCTTTAGTGTTGCCATCAACGTTGCTGCAAAGTGGACACTATACATGGCAGTAATGTGGTATGGGCGGCCAGTATCGCTGCTCCAGCAGACTGTCGCAAGAAGCTGTTGACGTATTGCCGAAGTGTCGCCGATGTTGTCCACCGAACATGCAGAATGTTTCGTATGGCCGGCCATATCGGCCTCTCCACATGTCCGTGTAGTACGCTTCTTTCTGTTTGTCTCCGTCAGACTTGTGTCCTCTTTACCACGCGGGCAACGCTACATTGCAGTCACGTGAAAAATATTACTTCCTTTGAGTTCGACGGTAGTAGCATTCCATTTGCATGTTGCCTGCAGAAATGCGGAAGTGGGTAAACTAGACAACCATGAAATCCATAAATGTTGTGCTTATATTTAGACCGGATCGATTAAACACAGAAAGTAATACCTACGAAGGCGAAAACGTGAAAAAGGCCAATGTCGTTTCCAGCGTCCGCGCGGTATATTGTAGTGAGCCACACGTGCCGCGCGAAGTGGCAACGCGCATTGAGGCGCCATGATACGGTCTCCCCCGCCGGAAGTCCGAGTCCTCCCTTCGGCATATGTGTATGTGTGTGTGTGTGTGTGTGTGTGTGTGTGTTGTTCTTAGCCTAATTTAGTTTAAGTTACTTTAAGTAGTGTGTAGGTCTAGGGACCGATGACCTCATCAGTTTGGCCCCTTAGAAATTCACACACATTTGAACATTTTTTGGACCCACACGTTTATTACACACGGGTTGCGAAGTGGTATATACAGTTTTGAAGTAGAATCACGTATGTGTCATGGGCAGCAACATGCCAACTGCTTTTATATTATATGTAAACGTAGGCTTCCGCGGTCGTTGTCACAGTCAATAAAATTCATCTGGGTTTGAGGCCGCATTGTCATCTGTAAAATTCTGAAGTTTCGGCGACTGTTGCAAGGCGCCTTCCTCATGGTGTATTGAGTTAACAACACACCCTGAGGAAGGCGCCTTGCAACAGTCGCCGAGACGTCGCAGTTTTACAGATGACAATGCGGCCTCAAATCCAGAAGAATTGTATTGACTGTTTTTATATTTTTTATTTTTTTCAAGCCTTTGGTCGTAGACGCGTTGCATTTTTTAATTCGTAGTTCTCACTACAGCGGTGAACGTCAATAAAATAAGAATTTAAGTGTTGTTTGAAACTACTTTAAGGGGAGTTTCTTGTCGACAGGCACGAAAAATGAATGAGGTTTAGAATTTTTTCATATGAGGACTGTTTTTATTAAAATGAGGGTGATTTTACCACTTTGTTATACATACATTCAGGTATGTAAATTTTTTTTTATCTCATAACGATTTAGTAATGGTGGCTGCATACGCCTCGAGACGTGTCCTCCTATGCGCGAAACGTTGTATCGACGCGTAGCATTTCTGAAAGCCATAAAAATAGAAACTTCTTTGATAAAAATGTGTCACCACTAAGTGATTATGAAAAATACATCAAAATGAAAGCTATTTGAAAAAAAAAACAATTTCTTGGGATGTTTTCTAGTTTAAAAGGCTAAGAAAAGTAATACACAAAAAGCTTTCACGAAAGCCACTAAATTAATTACCTGTCATTGAAAACAATCAAGAGAAAGAGTTAAACATGTTTCTTGTAGTGGCCATTTTCGCAGCAGCTGTACATAAACTGCAGTTTTTTCAAGGAAAATGCTTTTCTTGCATGCTGCACATCGAAATTATTTTTATTTATGCACCCAGACGCGTTTCGCATTTTTTACAAGGCATCTTCGGTGGGTGTCAGGTAACTTCTAATCCATTGCTTGTAAGCAAACTGCTTTATATCATCTGCAATGAATTAGAAGTTACCTAACATCCACTGAAGATGCCTTGTAAAAAACGGCGAAACGCCTCTGGGTGCATAAATAAAAATAAAAATTTCATTGTGCAGCATTAAATAAAGGCACTTTCTTTGCAAAAACTAAAATTTGTAATAATTTGAACTATCGAGGCTCCAGACCGCTTCGCGAACTAAAAATTTTGTTTCGAGAAAATTGCGTCGGTGGGTGGAGTAAGAGCAATAAAAAAGAAAATTTGTTTTAGAATCTAAGGTTTATCTGCGAATTCAGGTAGATAGAAGTATCTTTCCTCTTCTTCAAATATGCTCTGATTCTGAATTTGGTGCTGTAATTTTTTTAAATCTGGAGTCTTTTTAAAAAGTAATACATTCCTTTCTTCGCGGCTGCCATGCGTTTCCTGTCAGATAACTTTGCGAAGATTCTGCTGTTTGTCCCCATGACGG
The DNA here is from genome assembly GCF_023897955.1 of Schistocerca gregaria. Classification (NCBI taxonomy): domain Eukaryota; kingdom Metazoa; phylum Arthropoda; class Insecta; order Orthoptera; family Acrididae; genus Schistocerca; species Schistocerca gregaria. The sequence continues at coordinate 275,778,332 of NC_064920.1, read as the reverse complement.
TCACTAACACGTTCATGGTCTTCAGAACACAACAGTTTTTGTCTCACAGTGAAGATGTTTCGGTGCTAGTTTCCAAATGCGCCCAGGAAAATCCCCGTAGCCGTCCCCGACCTGGGTGGGACCAGCTCTGATGTCAATTCCCTTTCAATGCCAGTGTCCGCGATACTGAGGACCAGTTACATCAGTTGTGGGCCAATTATCTCAGGAGAGGATACAACGCTATTACCATCATCCACCCCAAGAGAGTCCAGGCAAGCATCCAGGCCTGAGAAGGTACAGCGTCATACTGGTAAAATTTGTTGTAAGGTCTTATGAGACCAATCTGCTGCGGTCATCGGTCCCTAAGCTTACACACGACTTAATCTAACTTAAACTTACGCTATGGACGAGACACACACCCATGCGCGAGGGAGGACTCGAACATCCGGCGTAAGGGAATGCACAATCAGTGACATATCACCTCTAACCGTACGGTCACTTCGCGCGGCATGTTTGTTTCACTTTTTTATCAAGCGGTGTGTATTTTTGAGCGTGGTTAACATGGGGATAGAACAGCTACAACGTACAGAAAAAGAAATAATTCCAATAGTTTCGTAATTAAAATTGCACAGAAATATTTTGGTTGCATTCGATTAGTATAGCGTAAATTTGAAATCGTATTTTTGTCAAGGTAAAGTACTTCAAAAGTTATCTATGCTTTATTTAATTAACGTAAATTAAATGCACTGTTTCAGATGACATCGGATGGGATACCTAAACTGCATTAACATGCCTTTTGGTGGAAGTATCAAACAGTTAGTTGAACAGTGATCTCTAGTACCAGTCTTGGTGGAATTCGTTATGGGGACTACCTACCCCCCTCCAAACAATACCTACTACGTTACTGTGAAGAAGAAATGATCCTGAAATTAAATAATGATTAGATGATACGAAATGAGAAGGAAGTTTATTTTGTAGAGGAACGTGAAATTTTGCTTACATTTGTACTAAACATTCACTGTCTAGCATAACCAATTATCAGCTAAATGTTCATGGATTCTGTTGACCCGCCAGGTTAGCCGAGAGCGTTAATGTGCTGCTTCCTAAACTCGGGTGGGCGCCCCGGTCGCGGATCGAATCAGCCCGGCGGATTAACGAAGAGGGCCGGTGTGCCGACCGGCCGGCCTGGATGCAGTTTTTAGGCGATTTTCCACATCCCTCTAGGTGAATATTTGGCTGGTCCCCACGTCCCGCCTCAGTTACACGAGGGTGCGGGGTGGCGGCAGGAAGGTCATCCGGCCACCCCTGCATATTAACCTTACCAAATCCGTTGTAACCACGCCGACCCTGCAAAACCTGCGGGACAAAGGTGTAAGCCAAAGAAGAAGAACAAGTTCATGGATTCTAGCACATAATCGAATAATCTCGATTTTGTCCAGTCCCTGTCCTATTTGTTATTACATGAAAGCGCGAGGGAAGACATTACAAATTTAAAACGCTGGTATATTAACAACCGGTTTAACCTCAGAATGGAGCGGGAGTTGTTGTCCGATGATGTCTCATATGTGCTAAAGAGGTGACAGATAAGGTGATCGAGTAGACGACGGCAACATGTCGACACTGTGTAGAGCATACTGTGTAACGACAGCGGTATGTGATCGAGCGTTGTCCCACTGGAAAACACCACATGGAATGTTGTTTATGAATGGGAGGACAGCAGGTAAAATTAACACTCTAACGTACTAATTTGTGTGTGGTAATCACGAGAGTGCCACTACTGTTATACGAAACCACAGCCAACACCACAACTCAGGTTGCAGGGCCCAGTGTGTCTAGCGCGCAGATACACTACTGGCCATTAAAATTGCTACACCACGAAGATGACGTGCTACAGACTCGAAATTTAACCCACAGGAAGAAGGTGCTGTGATATACAAGCAACAAACATCTACACGAACAGTTCAACGTTTTTTGCAGCAGCATGGCCTATCAGCTCGGAGACCGTGGCTGAGGTTACCCTCGGCGCTGCATTACAGACAGAAGCGCCTGCGATGGTGCACTCAATGACGAACCTGGGTGCACGAATCGCAAAACGACATTTTTTCAGATGATTCCAGGTTCTGTTTACAGCATCATGATGGTCGCATCCATGTTTCGCGACATCGCGGTTGACGCACATTGGAAGCGTGTATTCGTCATCGCCATACTGGCGTATCACCTAGCGTGATGGTATGGGGTGTCATTGGTTACACGTCTCAGTCACCTCTTGTTCGCATAGACGGCACTTTGGTCAGTGGACGTTACATTTCAGACGTGTTAAGACCCGTGGCTCTGCCCTTCATTCGATCCCTGCGAAGCCCTACATTTCAGCAGGATAATGCACGACCACATGTTGCAGGTCCTGTACGGGCCTTTCTGGATACAGAAAATGTTCGACTGTTGCCCTGGCCAGCACATACTCCAGACCTCTCATCAATTGAAAACGTCTGGTCAATGGTGGCCTAGCAACTGGCTCGTCACAATACGCCAGTCACTACACTTGATGAACTGTGGTATCATGTTGAGGCTGCATGGGCAGCTGTACCTCTACACGCGATCCAAGCTCTGTTTGACTCAATGCCCAGGCGTATCAAAGCCGTTAGTACGGTCGGAGGTGGTTGTTCTGGGTATCGATTTTTCAGGATCTATGCACCCAAACTGCGTGAAAATATAATCACATGTCAGTTCTAGTATAATATTTGTCCAATGAACACCCGTTTACCATCTGCATTTCTTCTTGTTGTAGCAATTTTAATGGCCAGCAGTGTACTTTGGTTGCAGGCTCTCAACTGGCCTCCTTCTAACCAACAGATGGCCATCACTGGCACCGAGGCACAACCAGCTTTCACTATAAAACGCAACAGATCTCCGCCTTGCGCTCTAATGTGTCCTCGCTTGATACCAGTGAAGTCGCAAATGTCAGTGGTTTGGGAACAGTGCAATGCACTCAATAGGGCGTCTTTGCAATAAACGATTTGCAACCGTCCGTTGTGTCACTGTGGTGCCAACTGCTGCTCAGATTGCTGCTATAGACGCAGTACCAGGCGCCAGAGCCATACACCGGAGCAGACGGCCGGTAGTGCCACGTGGCCGTCTGGCGCCTGGTATTTTGCGTCCGTCCATTCTCGTGACCGCCGCTATCAGCAGCTGTGTACAGTTGTCACATTCCTGCCAAGTGTTTCTGCAATATCTCAGAAGGGACTTCTTGATTCTCGTAGCCCTATCAAACTCAGTGAGGTGTTGATAATGGCGTCTTTAGCGCCTTAAAGACATTCCTTACTAATGTCAACACGACGTCCGATCTGTAAAGTAACTCGCCCTCACGACCTTTGCAGCTTGTATTTAAAGGAAACCTGCATTCACTTAATGGTGCTACAAGCGCCACTCTTATGCGACTGGAGCGAAATTTGAATAGACAACATCATTCAGATGTAGAAACACGTCAACCAACTTTAGTTTATCTCGCACAGCTCCTTCTTGATGCTGTGAATTTTTTTTCCGTCAGTGCGAGCAGGACTTGCGCTGTGAATTAATCATGTATATAGATAATAATAATAATAATAATACCGGAGTGGCCGAGCGGTTCTAGGCGCTTCAGTCTGGAACCGCGCGACCGCTACGGACGCAGGTTCGAATCCTGCCTCGGGCATAGATGTTTGTGATGTCCTTAGGTTAGTTAGGTTTAAGTAGTTCTAAGTTCCAGGGTACTGATGACCTTAGAAGTTAAGTCCCATAGTGCTCAGAGCCAATAATAATACGCTCGTGTGGCTCAGTGGCCACTTGGGCGACTTGCATGTGCGTGATCTACACCAGTTATTGAACCGGAGACTGGAGACCTATCGTTTGACGTGGAATCCATACTATGTGTCGTTTCTGACGATTCTTCACATCGTTTAGAGGTGAAGAGCAGGCTAAGGCGAAGACTAAAAAATCCGTGGTCCTGCAGAGATTCGGAGATTCGAGCACAAGATTTAGCGATTTCCTGGCACGTGCTTATCCTCCAGACTACCAGGCCCGACATGTATATAAACAGTTCATCTATTCCATTTGACGAGTGAGTTTGCGATTATCAAGATATGTGACATAGATTGTCGTATCTTTTTTTTTTTTTTCATTGATTTCGAAGCTTAAATTTTTTGTACCGCCAAGGGACCGTAGACCTTAATATTTGACATAAATTTCAACTTGATACCTCTAGCCGTTCCTGAGATCAACGGGTCTTATCCGCCGGACAGACAGACAGACAACAAAGTGATTCCATTTCAACCGACTGAGGGACGCAGCACGAAAGAGATTAAGAAAAAAAAATCTAATGTGTGTAAAATCTTATGGGACTTTACAGCTAAGGTCATCAGTCCCTAAGCTTACACACTACTTAACCTAAATTATCCTAAGGAAAAACACACATACACACCCATGCCTGAGGGAGGACTCGAACCTCCGCTGGGACCAGCAGCACAGTCCATGAAAGAGATTAACAATCTTAAGGATATGTTACAGTTGCAAGTGTAAGTGAGGTAATATCGCGATAAATAAATAAATAAATAAATGCCATGTGACTAGGGCCTTCAGTCGGGTAGACCGTACCCCGGGTGCAAGTCTTTCTATTTGACACCACTTTGGCAACTTGCGCGTCGATGGGGATGAAATAATTATGATTAGGACAACTTAACACCTAGTTTCTGAGCCGTAAATTCTCCGACCCAGCCGGGAATCTAACCCTGGCCCTTTGGATTCACATTCTTTTGCGCTGACAACTTACCGGCGGCGGACAATATCCCGATGATTACAAATCCATAAAACATGACAAACATACAACCACCAAACGGAATTATTGTTCCTTCACTCCTCATTCAGAATTAACATAAATTATCACCAGCTGTCACTGTTGTTTACAAAGACCCACTAAACGGATCTTATATTCTCCGACATGAAGTCGAGACGAGAGCTTAAAGTTAAACGGGCAGCCGCTACTGCCTCAGGACGTGGTAAATGCGGCCTGCCTGTATTACAACTAAGAGGATTGCCGTTCGCCGATAGTCGCCCAAGACCCCCTCCACACGGGCCCGAGTAATCCGATTATCAGATTACGGCCTCCGACACCAGAACTTCTTTTATCTCGAAAATTACGTCCTGGTTGTCTTGTGCACTCTCATTTAAGTTACGAAGTTTACAGACACTTCCACGACCGACCCGTGCCACCGATAGGTGTTGGGATTATGAGCTAACAATTACGTTAAGGACTTTGATCGCAGACTGAGTAACAACCATTTTGTATCATACGGCTCTATCATACACTGCAGTAGCGCAGCGCGTTTCGAAAACATGCGTCCGATTTGACAAGACTACATCATGTACACTATCTGACCGAAAGTCCCCGTACATCTGTAAGTAGACATTAATATCGGATGTTGAAAGGATGCTGTTTTACTTGTCTTCACAATTCTGAGGTAGTTTTGGCCATAAATGTGAATGAAGTTGTGAATTAGATAAATGTACGTCACTCTGTACTACCAATATAACCACATTATTTGTAAGTCTGTTCTTAAGACCACAGATTGTTGGTCGGAGAGAGCAGCAGTGTTTGTTGCACAGTCTGGCTATGTACTTGGTTTGAAAAGCCGCAGAATGATTTAACAATGATTTTGTAATAACACGTTTTGAAATTTTCAGGAAATGAGACGAGATGGGTGCATGAATGACAGAAGTAATCCAGTCTTGTTATGTTTGTTACCGTGTAATTTCTTACATTTGGAACATAGTGTGTGGTTAAAGTTTTCTGTAGTAATTTTATAGTGCAAAAGCACATGGACACGTCTGATAGTTGAAATAAATGTCAAGGGAAGCTATTGTCCACACGAGAGTTCTTGAGAAATACATTTTATCACTTGTCTAGGTGTGAGAACTTTATGGTTCAAAAATGAGAATTGCAAGTACGGCAAATGAAATTTGGGTTTGGACTGTCAGATCAATAATATAGTCCTGTTAGTGACAGGTTGCAAGCAGACGAGCATTCCGTGCCCACAGGTAGGCCAACAAAGATGATTATAGTCAAAATTCATGTATACCGTTAGGTACAGCGATTGTCAGTGTGTATTTGTGAAAATAATGTTGCCTCAGTTCAGAGGCCTATTACCAGTAAAGGCTTTCAGAAAAGTGCTATCTTGTAGATTTCGAAGCAGTTGCATCAGATGCGTTGAATTTTTATGTCCATTTGCTGTGTAATTACCATTACTGTTCCGATACAGGTATTATTTACAGAACTAAGATAAATATTAGCTGTATTCGGGGCCAACAAAATAGTCTGAACCATTTTGTTTTGTAGTCAGATAGCATACATAAATTTAATTGAAAAAGGATTACTTTCTCGCAGGCGAATTGCTTGATGTACCGGCTAGTCGGGATTTCGCATCGTGTAGTGTAAGCGTCACGTATTTCCGTTCAAAATTAAATTTTAACACAGCTTTGTTATGCTGCACTGACTTCTACGTACTTCAATATCAAAATAACTTTTACAGATTTCTCAGGTGTTACAAACACAAGTTCAAGCATAACAAGAAACTTTCAACGACTTGAACTCATCTGGGGACACTTTTTAGTGTGGTATCAGAATGTCTGTGGAGGAATGGCAGCTCATTATTCCTCAAGAGTCTAAAGAGGAGCAGCTAGCGATGGTTGCTGTGATCTGGAGCGAAGCCGATGTTCTGATTCGTCTCAAAGGTGTTCCACTGGATTCACGGCGGTACTCTGGACAGATCAGCCCATTTCAGTGACGTCACTGTCGACAAACCAGTGCCTCTTAGGTGACTGTTTATGACAGGGTGCCCTGTCATGCTGAAACAAACCATCATCATCTTCGAACTGTTCCTCTGTTGCACGCAGTACATAATAGTGTATAATGGTTCGATATGCTTCCGCATGTAGCGCTTTCTCAAGCACTATACGGGAACCATACTCTAAACACGAAATACACAGCCATATCCTAACACCACGTCCTCCGTACTTAACTGCTGGCACTACAGACGGAGGCAGGTAACGTTTTCCAGGCATTCACCAAACTCAGGCCCTCCCATCGAATTCAGTACTAAAAATCACTTTTTTCCATTCCTCCACTGCCCTGTGAAGTCGCTCTTTACACCACCTCAAGCGTCACTTGGCACTGACTATAGAAATGTGTGGCTGTTGAGCAGCTGCTCGACCATTGTAGCCCGCTATTTTTAACGCCTCATGGGATAGTCACCGCTCTAGCTGGAGTGCTGGTACCATTTTGAAAATCACGAGTGATTTCTTCTACATAATTCATGCGATTTTTTGCAGCCCCCCTGCGCAATATTCGACGGTCACTGACCGCGAGCACACAGGGTCTGCCATGTCTTGCTTTAACTGTGGTTGTTCCTTCGTTTGTCCACGCCACACTCGCGTTACCAACATTCGACGGTGACAGTTTTACAATGGCTCAAATGTACCTGATGGATCTTATGTTACATCCAATGACTAGTCCGCTTTCGAAAAAAAAAAAAATCTCTGCTTCTGCTGACAGATCGATTTTGCTGTTACTGGCTTGTATACTCAAAACTCAGTACTCCCTCCTGTTATACTGGTGGATCACCTGTCGTGGCATTCAAATGGCTCTGAGCATTAAGGGTACATCTGAGGTCATCAGTTCCCTAGTACTTAGAACTACTAAAACCTAACTAATCTAAGGACTTCACACACATCCATGCCCGAGGCAGGAGTCGAACCAGCGACTGTAGCGGTAGCGTGGTTATAGACTGATGCGTCTAGAACCACTCGGCCACAGCGGCCGGCTGTCGTGGCATTGAGAGATCAATTCCGCATTGCGTCCAGGAACCTGATGGTCTATACACATCCTCAGCTGACTTCCTTGTTGGTGGTCACTGAGCTAACTGTAAGCAAAACTACACAGTAAATGTGCGGCACGATAACCCGCAGACAAATTTTAGTTTTTGCCAATATTTTCGCAACAGTCGCGATGTGTGCGTAGAAAAAATAACTTGGACAGACTAGTTTTGAATGCAGAAATATTGTGATGGGTACGGACGATCAATATCAATGCCTGTGACGGTGGTCATCATATGCTATTAACTTCACAAGTCTTAAAAGAAGTCTACGTGCAACCTTTACAACGAAGCACAGATGTGTCCAGTAATCAAAAGTGTGTTAGTGACACATAACATATATTGTGATGTTTGCTAATTTATGGAAATATCAAGGCAAATATATGTAAGACATGAGACAAAAACGTTTTGAAACTACTTTTAGTGGAATAAGTATCCAGTGGCACCCATACAATGCGTTCTAAGGATTTTCAACAGTTTTTACAGTTTAGTATTGACCTCAATGTCTGCTTTATTTATAATTATCAGAAGATCGTCCACGTATATCAATACTAGCAGCACATGTCAATGAGTCTTATACAGCAGCTGATAGTGCACATAGGCGTGTCCTTCATTAACTTGTGCTACTAAACCAGAATACACTGAGTTTATTGCAAATAATTGAGCCAGTGGCAACAGAGTCTGTTAAGAGACGAGTGAAAGCCCCTTCGTATTCCTTAGCGACGTCTGTTTAGAGCAACTCTTTCGTTCATTCTCTGCAGATGGTCCACTTGAAACGATTTTCACCTTTTTTCATTGCAAGCATATTAACTATTCTTGGAAAAGGCAGTACAATGAAAGGATAACTGTAACATTTGTCTAGTGTATTTTCGATGCCTTTTTATTTTTTACTTTGCCAGGGAGCATTTTTACGTCACAGCCTCACCATCAGAACTTCGTTTCACTGTAAGCTCTGTTGACGTCACAAGGAAGGTACTCACGTAAAAACTGTTGCCCTGCTGTCTTACCGTTTCGAACCTAATATTGTCTGTCCACGTACCTACCAAACACCATTTCTTTTGCCTATTTTCTTTAGGTGTACCGTGCTATTACTTCCTTGGTAACTATAATGTTTGATCTTATTGTGTCCCACTCTGTAAATATCATTATTTTTGTTTTCTAGGAGGAAGTTTATAACTGGAGTTCTTCGCATGTTTCACCTAAAATGCGAGTACTGAAATGAAGCTTCGTCTCATGTCTAAGCCTAAAACTTCGCAATCAGCATTGAAGACTGAGCTGAGCAAAGTAGTCTTGCCAAGGTGTACACTAAGTGTCATAAGTGGTAATTGTAGCAGAAAACTGGGTTTCTGCTAAAAGACAAATTGAGTTTGTCAGTATACAGAGTTCACTCTAAAAGCAGCAGTTAAAATACAGGAACGGACAGTTTACTGAGATTACTCACTTTTACGAACGCAGTGTTGTCCTGGTTGGTGCAAATGATTTGTAATTGTAAACTTTTCGATTATGCGCCCGTCTAGCTGCGCTCAAATTACTGACGTAATCTACATTACCAAGAAATGCAGTACTACTACAGCACGTTGTGTGTTACAATTTACTATACATTTCTACTTGTTAAAGTAGGTGCTGTCCTTGCATTTGGATTCATCATGTCCTGGTGCACAGAAAATTTTAACATGTAACGTGCTGAAACATTATAATATTTCTTGTTAAGGTAGGTCAAATATGAAATTTGAGATGACTTAGATCGTGACTTAGTCAAAAAGTTTGCATTTACAATTTTTTTTAACTAGGGCTGTTTTTCATACTGAACTCCATGTCAGTTCGTAACAAGAGTTTCACAGTTATCTTGCAAACGCTTCAGTTGTCGACCCTCGTTGACTGGAGCGATTTTGCAGCTGTTATGGTTTGCATTCAGCCGTGTTACTCTTCGCTATTATGATACACCGTGTACACAGAAGATAAAAAAGATCAATCATGGTTGTCAACAGCATTACTCGTACCGTCGGTGGAAGGAGGGAAACTGTCAGTGTTTGCAAATGGCCATCAGTTAAGCCCAGTACGAAACGAACAAGCAGTATATCACGACTCAACAGCGAAGTTATTTGGTAAATAAGCTGCTGGGAAGTCTGACGCGGAAGTGTGTGTTTGTTTACAAACGCGCAACAAGTGCTGTGGCGTGTTTACAAGTCAAGTGTTTCGTACGGGGAGGAAACAAACGGTAGCTCGCAGTTCACTTCTGCATACGGCGACAAAGTAAGAACACACACTAAATCGAATTCGTTGTGTCTGAGATGCAGTAAAAACCTTAATACTGTTTCTGTGTTTTCTGCCGTTCGTTCTTTCACATTACTTGTAGATGTATTCCATGTTCCACTCATATTAGGGACATCCAATTATTATGTAGAATAGAAGGAATCATCGATGTGAGAGGTTAGCTAACAATGAAAGTTCTGAAGTCACATCACGCATACACAACGTACGCAACTGAAGCCATGTTGCTTTCATTTCGGATAGGTACTGCAATTTTAGTGTTGTGTTAGCCGTGGTCTGAGTACGTATAGGTAGCATCTTGCAACGGCTCTATGCTCACAGCGACATAAGGGATAACACAATGCCGTAGTATTACTGGATGTATTGCACACTATGAATTAGCAGGCATGCAGTGTGTCCAAGGCATTTAGAGTTAAAATTATGGAGACGACAGGAGTCCCAGAACCGAATATTTGTATTTCTTGTCGTGCGATGTCTTGTAAGAGGAAATCGTGTATGGCAAGTGTCTGGAAACTGCCAAAGTTTCATAAATAAACGACTGCTAATTGCACTACCTTGAAAAACAATATAAAATCGTAAGTGGAGTGTCCCCGGTGCATTTTACTACGGTCTACAGTTGAAGACTACTTGTCGAAAATGGAACATTACCCCTCGTAAGAGGTTGCAAATAGGTCTCTTCTTGTTAGAGAAAAACCCAACAGGTTACTGAAAAAAGTTTATTTTTGTTATTCTGTAACTTTTTTCAATCTTGAAGTCATCATCTGGCAAAAATCTAATTTTTTCATGCTGGATTCCGCATATCTACGACTTTAAAATAGAGGTTGTTTCAAAAAGAATATACGTATTTCGAATGACTATAACAAGTTTGTTTGTGTGGCCATCGTCCGCAGCAAGCATAGAAATACTTGTTTTGTAAATAATACTGCATTTTCCTGCTGCTAGTTACTTTATTTATCCTATACGCGTTTCGCCCTTTCCTGTTCTTATGCATCAGCAGTAGGATGATTTTCTGATCTGCGTTTCCTCACATCTGTCCTGGAAGAGCCGGCCGGAGTGGCAGAGCGGTTCTAGGCGCTACAGTCTGGAACCGCGCGACCGCTACGGTCGAAGGTTCGAATCTTGCCTCGGGCATGGATGTGTGTGATATCCTTAGGTTAGTTAGGTTTAAGTAGTTCTAAGTTCTAGGGGACTGATGACCTCAGAAGTTGAGTCCTATAGTGCTCAGAGACATTTGAACCATTTTTTTGTCCTGGAAGTCGCAGTACCAATTTTATCACTGCCTTATAATCACAACTATGTGTTATGGCCTTCCTCATACTGTTCACCATGCTCCTCACTTTTTCTTGTGGTGTACCGTTGTTCTTTTGTCACTCGATACAACTATTTCGTCGGACACTGTTTTTCACAACGTAAATATTGCGACTCCATTACGTGTTTCATCCTTGACAAAAGAGGATGTAATGCAGCAATTCACATCGTCGTCTAGCTACATTTATTTATGTTTAAAGTCGTCTGTGCCAAACATCGAGATGGTTCTTTCGAAAGACGACGTGGCAAATATCCTTCTGCATACTCTCACAAACCGAGCTAGTGTTCCGTCTCTAAGTGCAACCCGTCGACGACGGTAAATCCTGATCTTACTTCGAGCCATCACATTGCAATCGGCGTAGCGCGCGGCGCACGAACAAGATTGCCGGCTCGAGCAACACGTCGTCGTAGCAGCAGAGTGTGGGTAGCGTCGACAGCGGGCGACCCTGCGACAATATTTACGCTCGCTTTGGCGACCAAGAAGGGCCCGTCGGAAGGGTGGCAGAGGTTCCGTCGTCCGTTCTATTCCGGGCCTCGCAGCAAACAACGGGCAAGGACGGCGTCGGCGTAGTAGAAGCGACAGCGCGCGCCCCAGCGCTTAATACGTCACTCGAGCCACGGTTCACTCGTCCTGGCTGCGAGGGCTGCATAAGCGGCAGGGGCACAAGCGCGGGGCGTGCCGGCTCCTGCTCCACCGGCACAACGGTGGTGCTTGGTGCACGGCGACATACACGTTACCAACAAAAGTTCATGGACCCTTCGGTGACATTTTCTGAGTATTTCGCTTCGACGTTCCAGTCTCTCCTGTGACTCGCACATTGTAATTGAACTGAATTTGTTCTATTACTTCCATATACACTGATGAGCCCAAAAAATTAGCATCTACTTAACAGCTTGTCGGCCCCTTAGAAACGCTGTACAGCGTCTAATCTGAGTGACAGTGGTTGTAACTGTTCCGAGAACATCTGCTACCAGATGCCTTTTCCTGCAAATTAGGTTCAAATGCCTCTGAGCACTATAGGACTTAACATCTGAGGTCATCAGTCCCCTAGACCTTAGGACTATTTAAACCGAACTAACCTAAGGACATCACACACATCCATGCCCGAGGCAGGATTCGAACCTGTGACCGTAGCGGTTACGCGGTTCCAGACTGAAGCGCCTAGAACCGCTCGGCCACAGCTGCCGGACGTAAATTAGGAGCAGGTGGTTTGTGGGCGTAGAGTTGGCGCCCAATAGAGTCTCAGATGTGTTCCATCAGGAGCAGCCTCGGCTGATTCTGCGGCCAAGCAATCAGTTTGAATTCACCAGCCGGCCGGGGTGGCCGCGCGGTTCTAGGCGCTACAGTCTGGAACCGCGTGACCGCTACGGTCGCAGGTTCGAATCCTGTCTCGGACATGGATGTGTGTGATGTGCTTAGGTTGGTTAGGTTTAAGTAGTTCTAAGTTCTAGGGGACTGATGGCCACAGCAGTTAAGTCCCATGGTGCTCAGAGCCATTTGAACCACTTTTTTGAGTTCACCAACACGCTCCACAAACCACTGCAGCCAAACTTGTTTAACACGTGCAATTATCCTGCTAGTTGATTGCATCACCATCTACATCATGCACGAGGAAATGCAAGTGGTCGGCAATATTGTTCACGTAGTCCTCTGTTGTCAAGTTGCCTTCGATTACTACCACAGCTGCCAAGAAAGCCCGGGTGAATGTCCTCCATAGCATAACAGCGCCCCCCTCCTTTCCCCACACTTAACGGCCTCCTTCCGGTACGCTGTCTACGTTTGGACTGGCATTCGCCTGAGTTTCCGGATACGACCGTCAACAGCAGTTATAAGAAGCTTATCTGACCAGGTGACGTTTTGCTATGTTTCCAGTACAAGCTTGATGATCCCGTGTGGATTTTAATCGTCTTTGGGTCAACATAACAGCATGTACCATAATGCAGTGACTATGTTGTCCAGAAATACGACCCGAAGTCTACTGTATCGTATTTCTGAACAACCTATGCTCTGCTATGTCACATTTGTTCGCCGACACCGGGCAAAACGATATTCAATTCAAATGTCTCCCTTGTACGGGAATATACATACTGACTGTTGACACATGGCTGACGACATGTCGAAGTTTGGGTCTCGCCGTGAGCCGTGCTTGGATAGCCTAAGGCGACCGATCGCGATAAGTGGCAAATCCAGGTTCAGATCCCAATCCAGCACAAACTTTTACAGTCGTCATTCCTGAATACATTAAATGTATGACAGGCTGTATGTGTCACTGCAGAGGCGTCCCATGTTTAACAAAGTGGGCAACACTTGTTCGTTGCACCAGCATTGTACGTCCTCAAACACAGTTTTCATCTGCCTGAAAGTTTAATTCTGGATTGCACTCTGTCGTTAAAACTAACACAGATTGTCACATATCCTTCTTTAAAGATTGGGCAAGGCAAAGACCTTCACATTATGTGACGGGTAGTGGAAGTCCAACACTCGTAGTGTACTTATAGTTTCACTGCACTTCGACCTCTTCCCACAGACGCCGACAACTGTAGGAGTTGAACACTCGACCAGCTGCGACATTTACATAACAATCCACTTTAGTCAAAGTTGCCTGTGTCAGTGTAGGTCTTCATTTGAGGTCAGCGTCTCTGCTAGAATGATTTCGCCGCGCGGGATTAGCCGAGCGGTCTAGCGCTGTGCGGCTCGTACCGTTGGAGGTTCGAGTCCTCCCTCGGGCATGGATGTGTGTGTTCGTCCTTAGGATAATTTAGGTTAAGTAGTGGGTAAGCTAAGGTACTGATGACCTTATCAGTTAAGTCCCATAAGATTTCACACAAATTTTTTTGAACACTTCAATGATTTCCCATTGGCCCCACTCGTCTTTCAGAGGATAGTCAGAAACTGCCTCAAAAGCTTTTAAGGGTTTTCAGGGTAGGTTTCCTGAGAAATAACTGGTGAGAAAGAAATTCGATATGTTGCCCCGTTTACGGGTTAATTATCATTGATGTTAACCTATCAGGTCGTTGGGCGTGCAGCCCAAGTAGTTCGCTAGAGACGATGTCACCAAACGTGTCCTCTGTTTGGTTTCCTAAAACCGAAAAAGGGAGCGATACAAAAGTTGAAGAAGGGGCAGTAGCAAGGAATGAACTCGAGCCAAAGGCTAACAGTCTCGTGTGGTACCGTCTACGCTACGAGAACAACTGACACTAACCGTAGTTGGGGAGTCCGCTTGAATTTGGCCGCGCAACGGACCGATTCGCTAACTTCAAAAGAAATTAAAAGTTGAAAGTTTCAAATTTTTTCTGATCAGTTATTTCTCAGTACAGCCTGCAACACCCTTACAAGCTCTTCAGTCCGTTTCTGACAACCCTGTACACTTTTCTTTCGCACAAGACGACGAGGCAGCATTCATTTTCGCGATGGGCAAAGACCAAGATGTTCATTAGGCTTATCAATGCATTTTTGTATCTTGTAAGAACAGTATACCGACCGGAATATCAAATTCTTGGGAACGGGGACTTGCGTGTGGCACTGTCGTCTCAAAAATGTGAGCCCTATTGGTTGAGCGCGCGTGGGTTTTCAGCGGATAAGTGGTCGAGGGGTAAATTCGAGCACGGACACGTGTTGTGAGAAGAGGAAAGCTTCCTGATGTATACTGAAGTATATTGAAATCTGCAATATTAAAATCTACACAAATTTCGACGGGAGGTCGGAAGTGGAAGTGCTATAAAATGGAACCCATTAATTCAGGAACTGAGTCGATGGTTGGTCGAGCTCAAATTGCTGGAGTGTTTGGCATTTGGCACTAACAGTCGTGTGCCTGATAAGAAACGGTGATTGCTCTACACGGTGATCTATTTAATTATGTTAACACTGCTTCACAGCTTCAATGAAATCGACATCATGAAAGCACCAGACGCTTACATAATGTGCATTTACACACAGACAACCACTTTCGAACAAGTGAACGTCTTCAGATCCTCTCAAACCCATCTCTCACAGATGCATTCATCTACTGCATTATTGTATACATTTTTTCTTCAATCACTAAGCGCAAAAACTGAGGGTTCAGCATACATTCTGCCCCATTTCCAGTTACAAACTAATTACATTTAAGATACAGCAATTTTCATGGATAACATTGCCGAGTGACACGAAACCAGTAAAAATAGTTTTGTAAAAGCAACGAAAAGTGTGAGTGGAGTTTGAAGTATTGTTAGGTTGAGACTGGGTCCGCAGCTGCAGTGTACCCTTTATGGTTGTACGATTGTCCAATTTCCGCCTTAGGCAAATGTCAAGTACTTTTTAAGAATCTTGTGGTATACTAGCTCACACAGGTCTCTACACCATTGTATATTTAAATAGCGCCCACCGTTACTTTGACTATAATTGCAAGTTTTCTTCGATAAAACCGTTCGAAACCGTCAACTGTGCTTTTTCAGTAAATTAAACCGCAACCAACTTGTGGCTGATTGCTGTTCTGCCTTATGATAATTTCTCTCTGTTTTGCTTGGAATGTCAAAAATCTGACATTGTTTGTAGTTTCTACATAACCTGGTTTAATTTTTTCCTACCATCAATTCCCTGAAAGAGGCAATTCAGTTGTTCGATGCTCACTCTCTCCCATGACAAACAAAATTTACAAATAGTGGTAGCTGCCAATATTAATGTCTAAACAGTACATTAAATTACTGATCCGCTATATTGGCACGGTTTTCCGCCATTAAACGCGATGAATGTTAACACGCTTCTCTGATGCCAATATCAGTCCCTTGTTTCTAATTGTAATTAACTTCCTATGTCCGATAAATTATGCATTATTAATGTAATCATCATAACCACGCGGAAAAGGAATGTGGCTCTTGCCAGAGCAGAAAATATCCCGGAGCGGCACACGCATTGTTTCGTACGTCACCACACATTTAATTGTGCCGTATTTTGGTTTTTTAAGCACGTGAACGGTAAAATTACAAAAGTGTAATGAAAAACAGGGGGTATCGAAACGAAATGTCCTCCGAAAGCGAAAGTCATCAATTTGCTTTCTTCTAAGATAGAACAGCTGATTATGGATTGGCCGGCCGATGTGACCGATCGGTTCTAGGCGCTTCAGTCTGGAACCGCGCGACCGCTACGGTTATGTAATGGAAGGTGGTCGTCATTAATGACCTTGGAATGGTAAACTCATATGAGATCGTGATATTCTGTGAGTGGCAGAATTGTGGAATTAGTACAGTCAGAACAAGTAGGGCCACATTATATGAATTTAAGGTGGAATAAAATTAATTATGTCGCACAAAAGTGTTCACATATTGCAACTTTTAATAAAATATTCTGCGACAGATTGAATCAAAGAATGGATAGAAAATGTATCTTAGGCTCACGGTCAGAAATTAAGTTATCGGCGCATGTAAGTTGGGAGTAGGTTGCCCTCTGTAACTCACTAGTTACTGATTTCCGATACCTAATTTTTCCCATCAGCTAGATTACAACAAATATCAATTATGAATAAAAAATTCATAAAATAGTAGCGATGGCTTACAAGACGTAGATGGCAAAGTTGCCGACAAAATCATATACCAGACGTCGGTTGACAGTTGAAGTAAGAAGTAGTAGTCACATCTCGTACGTTATGTGTTGCCTGCAAATGTCTATTTTACGATTTGTGTGTCACTGTACGTTCCGACTTGCGGTAGGCGGAAAATTTAGAGAGTGATGAAGACTCGGACGATCGAAAGCAGAAGAAATAAAAACAAAAGGAGCGAGGCACCTGACTTGCTTCGTTGGAACTGTAGATATGTCTGGCAGCGGGCACAAACGAGACAAGAGTGCGGCGAACAAATGGGGACGTCTAGGACGGGCCAACGGCTTCCGTATTTTTAAACTGTATGGCGGCGCACGGCTAAGTGAGTGGCACCTCGTTGTCTCCGCCTTCCCCTCGACCCCACATTCCCCCCCTTCCCCCCACCCCACCCCGCCTCACACGTCGACAGGGCACGACGCAGGAATAGCAGCGTCCCCTCTTCTCGTGTCCTCCCATCTGCTCCCAGTGTTCTGCTCCCCTCGCATCTTCTTGGTACTTCCTGCAGCGCTTCCGAGGAGCCCTTAACCCAAATCTCTCCGCGACATAATCGTCTGCGCTTAAGAGGACGCAAGCCGTCGAGATAGCCTGCTCTTCAAGCAAACGCACCGTGCAGAATGACGAGAATCGAGTTTTGTACATGCCAACGTACTCTATACATCACACAGTTTATGCAGTGATGAGCCAAAACATTATAACAACTGGCTTAATAGCTTGTTTTTCCGTATTTGTAACGAAATACATAACTGATTCTGCATTACAGGTATCCGATAGTTCGTTGGTAGGTTTGTCAACGTATGTTGCATTAGACGCTGTAATGGTACTTGAATTACGTAACCATTACGGCACCTCATCTGAACCTCTCGATACCAGCAATATTCTACTGTGTTTCTGTAAAATAGTTAATATAGTTCTGTGACAACATTCAGATTTGATTTCATTAATGTAGAGGTACTTCGATACATCGATATGTGTATATTGCAATGATATTATTCTTATGTGTATTCTTTCTTTTGTCACTATAATCATTGACTTACTTGTAACTCTGATTTTTGGGAGCGTAAGCGGTTATTAGAGAGTAAAGCTTTGGTCGTCATGTTAAAAAGACGCAAATTGTAGTCAGTTTATGAAATGTGAACTTTAACAGTCAGGAAGATATTTTCAAGTATTTCATATTGTGAAGTGATGTTTTGGAACGAGTTACGTGTTACTGCAACAAAAGTAATGAAAAGAATTGTAACTAAAATTCGGAGTGCTGATTACTTTTTACATCACCATTGTGCTAACTTGCGAAAGTTTAATCTTCAAGAATGGTTTATGAAACACATCTATAAAACTTTGGAATATCGCAGAATAACACCTAGGCCTCTTTGCATCTGAGCTTGGAATCATCACTACCTAGATTTTCGACGATTGAGCCATGAGTTCACAACGAGACCAGCGTGGGAAACACGAAAAGATGAGTGCCTACTTTATCCATTATTTCAAGAAAAGACTTTATGAACTGTGCTATAATGACACCTGCCACATAATATAACTTTATTTTTGCCCGAAAATGGAATATTTTAGCAGCGTGAGCAACACTACAATCACATACTACCTTTGTTGTGGTAGGGTTGTTATAACGTCTACCTACAGCTCATGTTATTCACGTTAATAAAGGGGCGCTGATTTGCGTACACAGAGACAGTGCGCGATAGCGACTCAGATAAGTTTCATAGGATGTACAAGAGGCCAATTTGGACGCCGCGACATCAAAATGAGTTCACTATAGTGCTCCTCATACCACTGTAGCACAGTTCTGACTCCGATACGCGGACAGTTATACTGCTGAAAAATGACATCGCCGTCGGGGAAGACATCAAGTAAGAAGGAATCGAGCGAGGTGGCGCAGTGGGTAGCACACTGCACTCGCATTTGGGAGGACGACGGTTCAAACCTGCGCCCGGACGTACTGAGTAAGGTTTTCCGTGATTTCCCTAAATCGCTTGAGGGAAAAGCCGGGATAGTTCCTGTGAAAGGGCACGGCCGACATCCTTCCCCGGCCTTCCCTAATCCGAAAATGATAATTATTTATGATCTAACTAGTAATCTAGCGTGAATATGTGCACCTGAGACTAATCATAAATATTTTAAAAAATTAAGAATTGCAGAATCTCTCCGGAAATATTTCATCCTTTATTTTATTCGATTTACGCAAATTTCTTCCTCTTGGATTTGGTGTACAATGTCATATGTACAATACTTTTTGTTTTCCGATGTACAGTAGTGTTTCAGTTATATACATTGCCTAGCACAGAAGGAACCAAGTCGTAAAAAATAGTTCAGAAAGCTCTAAGCACTATGGGACCTACCATCTGAGCCCATCAGTCCCCTAGACTTAGTTAAACCTAAGGACATCACACACATCCATCCCCCAGGCTATGGCTAAGCCATGTCTCCGCAATATCCTTTCTTTCAGCTGTGCTAGTTCTGCAAGGTTCACAGGAGAGCTTCTGTAAAGTTTGGAAGGAAGGAGACGAGGTACTGGCAGAAGAAAAGCTGTGAGAACGGGGCGTGAGTCGTGCTTGGATAGCTCAGCTGCTAGAGCACTTGCCCGCAAAAGGCAAAGGTCCCGAGTTCGAGTCTCGGTCCGGCACACAGTTTTAATCTGCCAGGAAGTTTTAGATTTATGCAGTTTTCCGAACTAGCCCATTCTTCACAAGTCTCGACTTCTTGACCACTGCGGCCTACATCCATTTGAATCCTATCTCTCCCCTCCTTTACATAATTAAAATTTCATTGATGCCCCAGGGTGTTTACTATCCACCTATTGCCCGTTTTAGTCAATTTTTACCACAGAGCAGTCAGGAGGATAACATAGCTCACAGGCCGGCCGAAGTGGCCGAGCGGTTCTAGGCGCTACAGTCCGGAACCGCGCGACCGCTACGGTCGCAGGTTCGAATCCTGCCTCTGGCATGGATGTGTGCGATGTCCTTAGGTTAGTTAGGTTAAGTAGTTCTAAGTTCTAGGGGACTGATGACCACAGTAGTTAAGTCCCATACTGCTCAGAGCCAACCTAGCTCACAGTCAAAACAGTGCAGGTCAGTGCAGCGAAACAGCCACACGTCTTCACACCTGCGGACTGTGATGACAAGATCTTTGTCTGCTGTTTGCAGTGGGAATTCCAGAGTCGTTACTTTCAGAACGACAGATCTCCAGCACATTGTGTGCGGCCGGTGACACGGTACGTCACTGAAATCTATGCTGGGCGTGGGAACGGTCGGTGTGGATTGATCTCTCGGCCACCCAGAAAACCCTATCTACCCCAATTAGATTCGCTCCGTAGCGAAGTCTACAAGCGCAGAGAGGGCACAAAGGAGAAACTTCTCGCTCAAGAAAATAAGCGTACGAATGAGGTCATATCAAGAACACAGCAACCATTTCAAGATCTGCAGAATTCATGGCAGTTGACGGTGAAGTTTTTAATTTTCTTTTGTGAGAAAACGTACACAGTTAAACGAAACATTAGATCTGAATGTTTCATCTGCATTTATCCTGATTCCCATTGCTTTCATTAGTTTCCTGGAAAACTGTTAAGAATAGGATATATTTTGATATAAAGTTTTTTGTTCGGGATCACTGTCACCCCTCCAAGCTTGATCTTTCCTCTTTACATACCCTGTATAGCTAAGTTCACCTCTCGAAACAAGCTCAATAATAAAATTTTGGGACACAACTAGTTGAAAATTGAGTTTACATGTAATATCTCGGTTTCAACTTAAAATGTGGTGCACCTAAACAATGTCTTGATTGCAATTATGTTCTCCCAACAACGATCATAGAGCTGAGAAATATTAATGTTCCATCAGTCTCAATAATTTCAACTTTTTAACGCATGACTATATTATTGTGAGAAGATATTTTGGAGTACTGCAGCCAGTGTGTCGGATGCAGTGCCCACACTTTGTACCTGGTGTCTCTCTCATTGCCTCTTTGACAGTAAAATAAGAGAACCAGTTTCTGTGTCACGTCCGTGATAAACACTCAAGCTGAGACTGCATAATAAGCAATAACAACGGAAACAGAAATATTTCCGTGTCTCTGTACCTGATGCCTTTTGGTAAAAACGGTAGGTAATGCAGGGTCAGTGCGCCATGCGGTGTACCTGACTGACTGAGCGCTTCAGTATCGTGATGTTTGCATCAGCCGTTTGCCTGCATAACGGCCTATCCGGGTACGACAATCGACCACTTGTAATTGGGCGACACGTTTCCAGTGATTCATGACCCAGTCTTGGTTGAACCAACCCTCTCTACAATCTTTTTAAAGATGTCATCGGGGCAACGTGGGAACACCTAAAGGGGGCCTACTGCGAAAATTGCCACAGATCCCAACCTATACTGACTTACAGAAGGGGCATTCCTGCGACCACCACGTCCTATGATCAGGCGTCTACACCCATCACCCTGCCGGCTAGTACAGCACTGAAGAGTTTAAAATCAACTTTCAGCTGGAGGGCAATTCTGCTTATTTGAAACAAGGTAGTTTCAATAAACGAAGCAAACTTTGCAGCAGACACAGAGAATACGTGATTATCGGTCATAACTGGGACTAAAATCGTATTAAAGGCAATATAAAATTGAAGTGAAATATTAAAGTATAATGTGTAGCAGACGTCGTGCACGGAACAGTTGAAACTAAACCACAGGCGAGTAACTTCGACCATTTTTTAAGATACCAGCGCGTTTAGGAACAGTTTTATAGTGTTCTAGCAGAGAAATAATTCCTCGTGTGAATGATGCAATATCTCGCTCTGCTACTTCTGTCAGACAATGTTTCAGTAAATCATAAGAACTGCCTGCTGGTCATCTAATCTCAACGTCTCCGTGTACCTCAGGGTGAGTTACCGGACCAAATTTATGACTGGCCTTTCTTGCCCATAGAAATGAGCAAGTCGTTCCGAACGGAACAAGAAAAATTAGATATGAATTTAATTTCAGTAGTATCTCGAGGGAATGCGACAATACTGTTATTCTTTACAGTGTATATGAATGATTTAGTGGATAACACTGAAGGCTCCATATAAATTTTCGTGAATTATGCTCTTGTCCTTAGAAAGGTTGCAACGCCACAAGACTTTAGCGAAATGCAGGATCGATTTTGATGCAGTAAGTGACGGTTACCCTGATTGCAAATCAGCCTAGCGTGCTTCAGGCAAATAAGAGAACCGAGAAATTAGTCGGTGCCACTATTGGCGATAAATCACTGAAGAAAGTAATCATCGTAAAATACCAAGGAGTAACTATCTGGAGCAGTCTGAAATGGGATGATCACATAAAATGAGCAGGAAAAGCAGATGCAATTCTGATTCATCGGAAGAATATTATGAAATGCAATTCATCCACGGAAGATGTTGTTTGCAGAACATTTGTCTGACCAGTTCTTGAGCAGTCTAGGACTCTTACCAGAGTGGGTTAGATATATAAGTAGAGAGATAGAGAGAGAAAGAGAGAGAGAAGATGCAACGAAAAGTGGCGCGTTTTGTATTTTGTCACGGTGTCGATTACGGCAGGGGTGTCCAGCCTTTTAGCATACCTGGGTACCGAGCGAGGTGGCTCAGTGGTTAGCACACTGGACTCGTATTCGGGAGGACGACGGTTCCAACCCGCGTCCGACCATCCAGATTAAGGTTTTCCGTGATTTCCCTAAATCGCTTCAGGCAAATGCTGGGATGGTTCGTCTGAAAGGCCACGACCGATTTCCTTCCACTTTCCTTCGCTACTTTCTGTTTCCCACATTGTGTGTAGGGCCGGCAGGATTAAGTACGGATTTGGCATGATGAATTTTAAGGGGCGGTCGGATGCTCTTCCTGCCGCAACCCCATACCTCCCGGGACGGAATTAGTGTACCCCAGCTGTCAGCATCTAGTGTAAATCGTGAAATGGTGTGACTGTGTGTCGAATGTTTGCGAGTCGTGTGACTGAGGCGGGATGTGGGGACCAGCTCAGTATGCACCTAGCAGGATGTGGAAAACCACCTAAAAACCACATCCAGGCTGGCCGGCACACCGGCCTTCGTCGTTAATCCACCGGGTGGATTCTCTCCGGGGCCGGCGCGCTTACCCGAGTCCAGGAAGCAGCGCGCTCTTGGCTATCCTGGCGGGTGACCGATTTCCTTCCACATCCTTCCCTAATTCGAGCTAGTGCTCCGTCTCTAATGACCTTGTTGTCGTCGGGACGTTAAACGCTGATCTGTTCCTCCTCCATACCTGGGTCACATTGGAAGAAGGCGAGTATTTTTGGGCCGCATACGTAAAACTAACAACAACCACTGAGCGGACAAAAAGGGATGGACCAGTGAGAGAATAACATCGTGTGGAGCAAATTTCAAATTGAAAATACTGTTTTTCCTATCGTGTGATAGATCCTCAATTGTCTGAGCAACAATGACACTTTGGTTTGGGTCGCATAAGGCCCGCGGGCCGCTGGTTGGACACCTTTGGTTTAGGATGTTGCGGGCAAGCTCAACACTGGTTCCAGTGGCAGACACTACAAGAGAAGAGAAAACTGACGATGGGCTCACCATACAGATTTCGTAAGTTATAGTTACTTAACGTGCGCCCACTGATTTGTAATTAACTACGTTCAATCTCTCTCTCTCTCTCTCTCTCTCTCTCTCTCTCTCTCTCTCTCTTTCTCTCTCTCTCTCCCACTAAGCGCTTGCACACACACACACACACACACACACACACACACACACACACACACACACACACACACAATGCTGCTACACATTCAGGTAATCTTGTATGAAACGGGAATTTTCAGGGATATATTATTTTAGTTTGTGTTTGAAACAAATTTTATCATCTCTTGAACCCATTGACACCATGGGAAATTGGGAAGTTGACCAGAGACTGTTATGGTTGAATATCTCACTTCTTTCTGTGCCACACTAAGGTTTAGCGATGGGCAGTTTATATCACAGCTCGTTCTAGCAATAGTCGTCGAAAATGTTTAAATTCTGAAACACAGGGGGAAGGCACAGCAGTAATAGAACTCAGGAAGAAGATAATCGAAATTTCGTGTCACGTATTCATACGTCTCGTGTAAATATGCGTAACTGTCGATCCATGTCCGAGAGGTCTGCCCTGTCCAAACAGTAGACTGCAGAACATTTCAGTGGTTCTTGAGCGGCAGAGTGGCTTCTACCGATAGCCTGTAATTACCGATCTCCTCCTCCCACCTCCAACGGCGGCGCGACTTCATTAAAGAGCCCACAGATCGTAATCCCCTTTTCTCATCGTTATTTGCCGGAAACCAGTCGTCTGATACGAGCCTTTATCGGTGCTGCGAGCGCCGGCGCCGATATTAAATTCCAGATGCTTTCATGACTGAGCCTGCCTGAAGTAGAAACACCGTGAGACTTCGCCGTGCTATGAAGCTGGTTCGAAGGGGCCGTATCATGATATGGGAGAAAGGAAGTAAGATAAGTGTTTAACGATCCGTCCTCAACATCAACGTTTGGAGCAAAATCTCGAATTAAGGAAGCATAGGGAAGAAAATCGGCCGTGTTCTTTCAAAGGAACTATCCCGGCATTTACCTTAAGTGATTTACGAAAATCAAAGGAAACCTAAATCTGAATGGCAGTACGGAGATTTCAACCGTCGTCCTCAATGCGAATCCGGTCTGCTACCCGCTGAGACACCTCGCTCGATTTTACGCTGTCGAGTACATTCACCTGGCTATTCTGTGGGACTTTAGGTTTAGTAATCGAAAGGGTCGTAGCAGCTATAGACGATGCATATATAATTGCGGGCAACATCCATCAGTTCGTGCTTGGTATCTTTCCTGACGGCAGGATAACGGTCCATAACAGGACGCCTTGATCTTGCTACGATGATCTGAGGAGCAGGCCAGTGAGCTCACTTAGATACGAGGGCTATCCACATAGCACATTACGTTTTGGAATTAAAAATAAATAAAGTATTGGAATTTTTTTAATTATATACAGATGAAAGCCACACGTAAATGCTACTTTTCTACATAGTTGCCATTTAAACTAAGGCACTTATCGTAGCGATGGACGAGCTTGGAAACTCCTTCGTCGTAAAATTCGGCCGCCTGCGCCTTCAGCCACGTGGTTACCTCTTTTGGGACAGAAAAGGTGTGGTTTTTGTGGATTTCCTGGAAAGAGGCACTACAATAAACTGTCAAAGGTATTGCCAAAGTCTGCACAACCTCAGAAGAGCAATACAAAACAAGCGCAGGGGAAAGTTGGGCTCAAAGATCTTGCTGATTCACGACAACGCCTGGGCCCACACGGCAAATGCCACTCGTGAAGTTCTCGAATCTTTTAAGTGGGAGTTGCTTCCTCATACGCCGTACAGTCCCGACCTGGCACCGAGCGACTGTATATAACAAAAAAAACAAAAAAAATCCAATACTTTATTTATTTTTAATTCCAAAACGTAATGTACTTTGTGGATAGCACTCGTATCTTGATCACCAGCTCGTCTGATCGAAACACAGTGAATGCATCCGGGGCGCTATCCAGAGCCACTCTGCATGCAGAAGCCAGCGGCCCGTAAGCAACTGGCCATAATGTTTTCGTACATTAAGATACGTGAAATGAAAAGCGTACAACGTAGAGGAATATTTTAGTGGCTCACCAGCGAAACAGATTCCGTCAGTGTGTGGGTATAATAATAGCGTTGTAGTCAGTTTGTTTTACTAGCGCACATGCATTTTCCCGTTTTCTCGAAAACAACTACTTCGCTAGTTCATGACGAAAGTTCGTATGCTGTGTTGGATATCCTGAAGACGAAAATTATCCTAAATACAGTCAGCTGACATTCTGTTCTTCACAATATATCTCTATACGTCTAAGTTTCGAGAGACTTTATCTGATAAAATACCTACTAGTGCCTTCCAGTTTTTAGCTGCCAGAAAGTACTTCTACGATGTTTAGTTGTGCCTTGTTGGCACGCTGCGTAAGTGACATAACACAAATCCAAAGTTGCAGAACTCAGTTTCTGACGTTTATTTCACAAATCAGGTCCTTATTTTATTTCATGCAGAGCTGCGCGTTTGTTCACTGCTGTAGCAACGTCAGTAATTAGCAGTAGGCGGGTTTACCCACTCCACATGGACAGGCAGCTAGTACACGTACGACCAAAGCGTGGGGCCGTTTGAGTTCATGAGACATGTCCTTGATCGAACGCAGACAGCGAAAACCCTCCTTGCAAATAGGCGATAATATGGATACATTAAACACCAATTATTAATACAATAAGTTAATAAAAGCTGTGTCGACCAGATCTTTATTGAAACAGGTGTTCGTATTTTCAAAATCATTTAATAAGGAAAAACGCTACACAGAAACTAACAACAGGACAACGTTAACATTACAAGAATCATCGGAGATCGATCATCTTCATCCTGAAGCAGTAAACATGCAGCCTGAATTATCGTAATGTGAATATGTTACAATTCACGAAACTACAGAAGCTCTCAAAGTTACCCGGACAATTGTTGAAAGATGGTGACATTAGCCATGAAGGAGCTGTAGTTAGACATCGCCGAATTGGAATAAATTTTCAGTCACGGAGCTTACTTGCCCATATAACTTCGCTAAAACTTCAGTTTTATGTGTAATTTCTTTATTTTACAAAGAAGGACAAATAAAAAATTAGGTGGCACTCGTCAATAAATTAAATTCGGACCATCGTGTTCATTTCATTACTATGACCTAAAAAAAGATTTTATGATGGTTACAAAAGCAAAAATTACAGTGTACTTTTATCATTGTACATGGAAGACAAACGTTACAAGAAGCACTACAAAAAATTCTTTCTTCTGTGCAGGACATGCTTTTACTTCCTTTAGACGTAAATGTAATTATAAATGTCCCATTAATTAACATGTAAGTAACCAAACATTCATCATTCCTCAGCAGTAATTATTACGCAGATATAAAACGATAAGCTTCGAATGAGCATACACAGCGACTTCTTTCCAATCGAACTCAACAAACTGAAATGCTGCCCTACCCTAATCACCTCGTAACCTCGGTAGAGGTCGCTACCACGAACGTGGGACAGCCTCATACGTAATTGAAACATTTTGACCCTTTTACTCAATGGTAAATTACCACTCTTAACAGTAAAAACCTTCGTCACAACTGTCACATTTAGTTTCAGTCGTTTACATTTCTTTTACATACACAATTGTAGCACATCATGCAATATGATAAAACTAAAGTAGCGCCAAAATACGGCGTGCACAAAATTAAAACATGACGGACATGACAAGTTGCAAATATAATTTCTTTTACATAAATTTTATTAAAATAATCATTAGTCATAAAGTATTAAGATTGACACACTTGCAAAATAACATTTCATGCGTGCAGTAACCGTTAGGTTAACAGGTAGTCCATTTTTTTGTTTATTCATTAAATTACTAACATTTTCATTGTCATAGCCAGTAGCCCATACAGATTTGCCTATTAAATTACCACCCGTGAGCTATATCGCGAATTATAGTCCCCTCACATCATCTAAATCTACGTTTACATGGTTTTTCTAAATATCACAGCTAAGTGCCTGGCAGAGAGGCTCCACCGAACGACCTTCACAACAATCCTGTGTTATTCCGCGCGGAGGAAAACGAACACTTCAACCTTTCCGTGTGAGCTTTGATTTTCCTTATTTTATTGTGACAATCATTTCTCCTTATGTTGGTCGGCACAACGAAAAACACCTTTCTTAAATTGATTTCCATCCAAATTCCTGTATCGTGCCCTCAACACTCTCCACCCTTTCTCTCAATAATACAAAACATGCCGCCCTTCATTGAACGTTCTCGATGTACTCCGTTAATCCAATCTGGTAAGGATCCCGCACCGGGCAGCAGTACTCCAAAAGAGGACTACCGAGCGTAGTATAGGCAGTCTTTAGTAAATCTGTTCCATCTTCTAAGTGTTCTAAAAATAAAGTACAGTCTTTGGTTCGCTGTCTCCACAACTTTTTCTACGAATGATTTCGAATTTCAGTTGTTCGTAACTGTGAATCTTAAGTATTTAGTTGAATTTGCGGTCTTTAGATTTGATTGATTTATCGTGTAACCGCAGTTTAACGGATTCCTTTTAGCATTCATGTGGATGACTTCACTCTTTTCATGATTTAGAGTCAACTGCCTATTTTCGGACCATACAGATATTTTATCTAAATCGGTTTGCAGATGGTTTTGATCTTCTGATGAGTTTACTACACGATAGACAAAATCATCATTTGCAAATAACCTAACAAGGCTACTCAGATTGTGTCCAAAATCATTTCTATAGGTAAAGACCAACAAGAGGTTTATAACACTACCTTGAGGAATGCCAGAAATCCCATCTCTTTTTTCGATGACTTTCCGTCAGTTACTACGAACTGTGACCTTTCTGGCAGGAAATCTTGGATCCAGTCGCACACCTAAGAGGATAGTCTATACGCACGCTATTTCATTACAAGCCGCTTCTGTGGTACAGTGTCAAAAGTCTTCTGCAAATCAAAAAAATACGAAATCAATTTGAAACATTTTATCGACAGCACTGAACACTTTGAATAAAGAGCTAGTTGCGTTTCAGAAAGCCGATGCGTAAGGGGTTCATTAGGTGTTCGTTACTATTCGATAGCGCACTTGAGCAAATGTAATTTCGATGGATTGCTGGCGCGCTGCCTGCGATATCGAATATCTATGCTACAGTAGAATCGCAGGTCAGAGCAGTGTCGGCAGCCTATGTCGAGTTTAGCAGCTCGCAGAGAGCAGTCGTGTTTTGTAGCTCGCACAGAGCACTTGAGTTCTGGAGTTCGGACTGGGCGGTGCAGCGGTTGACTTGTCTTGGGCCGATCGTGCAGAACGATGGCGGTGCCTGAGCGATGTAGTATCAGGTATTAAAAAAATATTACTGTTCTCTGTTGCCGCTTGCAGATGTTAATTGCCAAAACTGATTTAACCATAATTGTAATGTTAAAGTCCCATGTAATTCCTTGCAAAAATGTTTCAATAATAACTTTTGCTTCGAAGAAAACTTTTGCCAGTCGTTTATCTGAGTTTAAAGATTTTACGAATTTTTCCTGTGTATAATGATCTTGATTAAGCAAAAGAAAATTAGTTGGTTTCCTACAACTGAAAATCTAGTGGCCAGCATTGCACTGGGCTATGCCAAAAATATCTTATAGGAGCATATGCATAGATAGCGTTATCCGGCGACATCATTGTGAGGTAAGAATTTTTCAGTTTATTCAGGATGATTTCACAGAGCCATGACGCAGCGCTGCTGACGTCAAAACTTATTAATCTTGATATGAAGTCAGTCTTTAATGAAACGTCACATTAAAACTTGAAATTTTATTATTGGAAATAAATTTTTCTATTGAATATTATAAACGAGACTTTTCTGTTGGGAGGTTACACTAAATGTGAATATTATAATCATTTTTCTGTTGGGAGGTTACTGATGTTTTCTAAATCAGAGTTGACTTTGTGTCAATAGAGCGTTCGTAAAATATTAAAACTTTTAAACATATCGTGTGCTATATTCTGCCCACGTCGTAAAATATTAAAACTTTTAAAACCCATTTATCACCGTAACAGGTAAATTCCTCACATCTACGATAATGTTAGTGACCACTGACGTTTAGAAATGTCCTACCCATAGCGCATTTCATTCGTGCGCTAACCAGTCACCTGTCAAGCGGCCTTTACCTAGTTACACGTTAAGGCCATGGTTTGATTATGGACATGTACCCGAAACTAGTCACCACAAGGAAATGACTCTTGTCGCAGTTGTGGATGATATCGAAGAAAAATACAAAGTTAAAAACCGAAGTTTCTGATCGTATTTCCAATCAGTACATTGAAACTTCATTAATAAACTAAATGACGTATGAGAATTGATTTCAAGACACTAGTGGCAATCCCAGTCGCCACGCTCACACTCATTGTTGAAGATACACTAATCAGCCAGAACATTATGACCACCACCTACTCGATACCCGGTATGTCCACGTTTGTCACGGATAACACAGGCTACGTGTTGTGGCAAGAAAGCAATGAGGCCTTGGTAGGTCACTGGAGGGACTTGGTACCACATCTGCACACACAAGTGTTTTAATTCCCGCAAATTTCGGGCAGGCGACGATGAGCTCTCAGTCACATTCCAGATGTGTCCAAATATGGTTCAAATAGCTCTGAGCACTATGGGACTTCACGTCTGAGGTCATCAGTCCCCTAGAACTTAGAACTAATTAAACCTAACTAACCTAAGGACATTACACACATCCATGCCCGAGCCAGGATTCGAACCTGTGATCGTAGCGGTCGCGCGGTGTCAGACTGTAGCGCCTAGAACCGCTCGGCCACCCCGGCAGATGTGTTCGATCGGGTTCAAATATGGCGAGTTGGGGGGCCAGCACCTCTATTGTAACTCGCCATTGTGTTCCTCGAACCACTCCATCACACTCCTGGCGTTGTGACATGGCGCACTATCTTGCTGGAAAATGCCACTGCCGTCGGTAAGCATGATCGTCATGATGGGGTGTACGTGGTCTGCAACAAGTGTACTATTCTCCTTCGCCACCATGATGCCTTATACGAGCTCCGTTGGGGCCGTGGATGCCCATGTGAATGTTCCCCCGACTATAATGGAGCCACCTCTCTCTTGTCTCCTTACTGCAGTACATGTGTCAAGGAGCTGTTCTCCTGAAAGACGAAAGATTCGCGCTCTTCATGGTGAAGCAGATATCGACATTCATCAGAGAATGCAACGCCAGGCCACTGCACCAACGTCCAGTGCCGACGGTCACATGTCCATTTCAGTCGTAGTTCCCGATTCAGGATGTTAACATTGGCACATGCATGGGTCGTCGGCTGCGGAGGACCTCCGTTAGTAGTGTTCGGTGCACTGTGTGTTCGGACACACTTGTACTCTGACGATCATTGAAGTCTGATGTTAGTACCGCTTCAGTTCGCCGCCTGTCCTATTTTACCAATACGCCCTGCTTACGTCAGATATTTGTGAAGAGAGGTGGCCGCTCAACTTCATGACGTCTGAACGTGGTTTTAGCTTAGTTTCGCCACGTGTTGAAGACACCACAGCACTTTTCGAACATCCGGCAGCACGAAATGCTCTTGCCGAGCCTCCGGACCATCATAGACTGCCCTCGGTCAAACTCAGATAGAGCACTCTCACTGATATACAGTGCGTGTGTCTCACTATCAGGCTTTACTCGCCAGCTGTCGCCTGGATAGGTTTCTACCGATACTAGGTCGGTGGTCATAATATGCTGGGTGATCAGCGTACATAGACCAGAAGCCACCAACTACGACGGAGAGAATGTAAGATTTTTTTTCTGCCACTTACCTCTAATTTCACATCAGGTTAGATTTGCAGGTAAAGCACTATACTATTCAAACCAAATTTGAAGTTGATGACAGTCTTAACTTATGGTAACTGGAAAGGAATTCCAAGATGAAAATTACCCACCAGTTGTGTACATAGTTCCGCGTAGTCAGCGCGTACACAACTTTCCCACTAGAGCGCGCCCCGCTAAGCACAACAGCGCAGGCGCAGCGCTCGTCCATCTCCACACTACGAGAGGGCGCTGTCTTAGAGTCGGACCAAATCCTGTTTCCGCCGATCCGCGTATTAATATGTATCGCAGCCAATGAGATTACTGCTAACGTAGAACCTTTTCTCCTCGCGGATCACACTCGCGCAGTGATACCTGAACGCGCGAGGTATTATAACGTGTGTACAGAGCTCCGATTAGTCAGTCTGCATCAGTCTGCAGTCAAGTTTCAGTCTGCGCCTAATAAGATTATCATATTCCTGTACATAGCCATGAAGAGAAATGTATAGACACTTTGTCAAGTATCAGAGATATGTGAGAATAAGATTAACGTACCAAGACCAGAGGAACTTCAGATTGTCAATTGTAAATAGCATCCAGAATCAAGTTAAGTAAGGTTTATGATTTTTAATATTTTAGTAAATGTGTGTGAAAAAATAATCAAGTTCTGTTTAAAGTTGGTCACCGGCAATCTGCTACTCTAAGCGTGCAAGTGGCATTTCTATCGTCTGACGTAACGGCAGAAAATAAAAACGCCAAAATAAGATCACGAGACATATTGCTGACACTCGCCTACTTCGTTAAGGCGACAAGTGAAATAATCTGATGGTGTGTGTGTACCGAAGGTCTTACAGTACGCACACCACATCACCAAAATCAAATTCGTCACGCAATAATAATGTTTTTACAGGATAAAGAAATATAAAGCATTACCTATGCCCCCGCATTTGTACCTCATCCACAAGCGAATGTGTGGTGTGAGTGCTTTCGCCTGGCTGCTCGGTCTGCAGGCTGACTCGCAGGTGCAGTCGACGGAGCGCTCTCCTCGCCTCCCCCTCACCGCCTGCCCAGCCACCCCTCCACCCCCGCTCAATCCCACTGCTCCTTCGCCAGACCCTTCTGCCGCAGCTTGTGTATAATCTAGGCCCGTCCCGACGCATGCTGTCTGTGCTTCTGACAAGGTTATTCGGCGCTCCTGTAGATACAGCCTCTCTCTCCTCTGTCTTCTCGCCACTGTGCGCCGACCTCGCGCACCTCTGAATCTCACTTCCTAAAATCCTGTTATGCGAGTTGACAAGACAAGCTGTTATTTCTCGTCTCTTATCAACACTATTTTCCTTCACGTAAAATGGAAATATTGATCTCCATATATAAAAGGCAATGTCCCGACGACTGACTCACTCTCCGACATATTACCGCCCAGCCTAAACTACTAGGGACTGGAAGTTGAGATTTGAAGACTGTGTTGATATTATACTGTAGGCATCATTTAATAAGGGAAGATTCCATTCGTAAAGGGATGAAATTGGGGATGAAATGTTTATGAAAATATGTCGCGATTAAATAACTTTGAAGCTAGACCTATGATAACTGATATTTGGTTTGTAGGTCAGAGACAAAAGAATACGGTTTCAGTACTTTTGGAAATTTAGCCCTGTGGGGATGAAATTGTAGGTGGAAGTCTCCTGAGAATAAACCGTTATTGAAGAAGTACTAAACTATTTTTAAAGCTACAACTATAAAAATAATTATTTGACTTCTCGGTGTCAAATATAAGAAAACTGTTTCTGTGTTTTTAGAAGTTCGACCCTTCAGAGGGTGAAATAGGAGACGAAATGTTATATGAAATATTCCATTATGAATGCATTTTCAAAGCTAATCTATGGAAAATTTGCATTTTGCTTCTGGGTCATCACTCCCCTAGAACTTAAAACTACTTAAACCTAAATAACCTAAGGACAACACACACATCAATGCCCGAGGCAGGATTCGAACCTGCGACCTTAGCGGTCACGCGGTTCGAGACTGAAGCGCCTAGAACCGCTTGGCCACACCGGCCGGCTGTGTTATAAGTAACTTCTACGTCTGTTTTTGCAAATTCAATCTCCTTTGGGGGTCAAATAGGGATGAAATTCTTTGTGGAAATATTTCATTATGCAAGCACTCTTGAAGCTGGGGGGAAATAGGAAGTGAAATGTATAATAATAATAATAATAATAATAATAATAATAATAATAATAATAATAATAATAATAATAATATTTCATTGTGAAAGCATTTTTAAAATTAAGTATATGAAAAATTGGTATTTGGCTTCTCTGTTAGAAATACGTGGTTAACTGTATTTGAAAAATCAGTCTCTGAGAGGGTAAAATAGGGCCAGACTGATTTAGTGACTGTCATCGCCCAGCCGAAACAACTAAGGATAGAAAAATTAAATTTGGAGAGGGTTTGACTCTTATACTATAGGAATAAACAGATCGAAATTCCACTCCTAATGGTGGTCAAAAACGGGATAAAGCCTTTTTAAAAGTATGTCGCTATTAAGGCAATTTTGAAGATAGAAATACAAAACTGGGTATTTTGTTTCACAGTCCAAAATAGAAATTACATGTTTCAGAATTTTTGGAAATTCAAACATTAAGTGGGTAAAAGAGTGGGTGAAATTTGTTTCAAGTAATTCATTACTAAGGAACTACTAAAGCATTTTGAAGGCTGCATCTATGAAAACTGGTATTTGACTTCTCGCTCGGAAATAAACTTCTTGTCTTGAGGACAATAAAATAATTTCTCGTAAAAATGCCTTATAGTATCAAACATAGGTCCTGATTTGCGAAAAAAGTTTCAGAAGATACAGTCTGAAGCGCAGCACTGCAGTCAAGTGAATATCTCACTGTCGATAAACCAAAAAATAAGATAAACGGAGCGTACGAAATGTTACATAAGACTGCTGAAATTTAAATGGACTTGCAAGAGAAATCTGTGGAAAGTACTGAATATAAGAAGGGATGGGATGGATTGATATGTGTTAAGGTGCGAGGACATAAATTCTACGGTGCTAGAGGGAGCTGTAGATAGTAAAAACTGTAGGGGGAAAACAGAGATTAGAATATATCAAAAAAATTACTCAGGTAGCTGGTAATTAGCAGTCCTCGACCACGCCCTCCCCCCACCCCCTCTTCCCTCCTCAAATGAGCCTTGCACAGGGCTTGCTAGTAAGACAGTGGTGTGTCTATGGAGTCAACGAAAAGAAAAATTTATTTGCCACATAACATGTTGTCGTTTGACTAACAAACAACTGTAGTTCAAATTTAACACCCGCCCCTACATGCCCCGTAATGAGTTCACTTATAATTTAATGATCTTATGCAGCTAATATTCTCCTGTGACCTTTACAAGCAGTATGTTGTTATAAAATTACTTTGGACCTATGAACGCTAATAGACAGATGGGCGAAAGACTTGTTAAAATCTACGTTATTGAGTTCTACATCTTCAGGCTCCCAAGCAAGCAATAGTTTACAAGGGGAGGGATAAAGTTATACACTTAAAATCTTTCTCTTGCGAATTCTGATTAAAGACTACGAATATAACGCTGAATAGATAAGATATTTATTTTATAAGGGTGATATCAATATCACTATGTAGATTCTGATGACTAAGAAAGCCTAGAGTGACTGTCCAATCGCACCACATAAATAAATTTACAACTATATGGTGATTTTTTGTCGTTAATTAACATCAAACGCCTAAGATAATGAGCGTCACGAACTCACGTTTGCATACGACTTAGTGCTTCTGACGAGAAGCGAAATTTAGTAATCGAGTTACGGGGCCTTCAGCACTATTTGACATCAAAGGCTTTATTTACGAGCTGCCACTGCCAGAACCCGTACGGCACCATGCGGAATTCAGAAGCGTAACATCACTAATCACCTCTTTCACAGCGCTGAATATACAGGTATTACGCAATGGAACGACAGAGACCTTACAAATAGAAGAACGCGCCATCAACTGTATACAGAATTTGGCTGTCAATGTGTTATGAATACGTGATCCAGAATGTCGCAATTATTCGCTATTGAATGTGTAGTTATGAGCTTTTATTTAGAAGTTTCTCAGTCAAAGGAGAATTGTATTATATTCCTGCGGCAGCAGACGTATAATGACGAGAAAAAAGAACTTCGATCCTTGGCACTACTGTAGTCAATCATTATAGCGAATAAACGAAGACTTACTTAGTCCGACTTTTCATAAGTGTGTTAACCTATATATCTGGACAGTTTCTCTCATCTCGTCTCAAATTTTTTCATCTCTTCATCACCTGCGGAGATATAAGTATTTATATTGCAGTGGTGGGTGTTGTCTTTGTGTCTCTCTTGCCTATGATAATGCATTCACTATGCTGTTTATACTAGCTTAATCTCCTTCCAATTTTCTTATCCATTATTAGACCCACTTCTGCATTACCTCTATTTGATTTTTATGCTAAGACCTGTAGAAGGACAGTCTTTTTTTCTTTTTTTTAGCCTGATGACAACATTATGCTGAGTAGCTCCTATTGGACGTCAGAGTGGTAGAATTCTGGAATATTTCACCCAAGAGTATTCAATCATCATTTAATCATACAGCAGAGCTACATACCCATGGGGAAAGTAATGGCTGTCGTTCCCCCTTCCTTTAAGCCGTTCGCAGTATGCGCATGGCACTCGCAAATCTGACAGAACAGAGTAGATACACTTGAAATATAAAATTATGATATTATTTAAGTAAAAAATTATAATACAACAAAACACGATACGTTTTATGTACTTAGATGTGCGGATAATACCTTGATTCGCGAGAGGAACAGGGAAGGAGGGGGTGGGTTAGTTAGTGGTGCCAGAAGTACCCTCCGCCACGCATCGTCACGTTGCTTGCGGAACACTGATGTACATGTAGTACGTTTTCTGAGAAGTCCATCAAACGTCTCCCTCAAGTCATCCACCGTTGAGCGAAATCTTTCGCAACCAGGTGTGAATACGTAGAGAAGGATAAAGATCTTAACCTAATGTCATGCCAGTTGTTCGGTGTTTTCCAGACCATAATCAGAACCCTACGCTTCACCCACGCGTTGTTTCTCGTCAGTTCATCTTTTGTACTGAATTGTTTTCATCGAGAAGAATCGCCATACATGTGATTACGATTTTGCAGTATATTGTTATTTGACGAATGTTTTCTTCGGAACTCGACTTTTTTATCTTTTTCTGTGCAAGAAATCGCTATGGTAAAAAGTAGTACAAACATTTGTCTCCCTCTTGTAGAAAAGTGTATGGTTTCTTGGCACTAGTTAAAAAATTACTAATTCTAAAGGATGATGTGCTATGACTTTCTTTCGCCTGACGGTGACTAGGCACTGAACTTCCCAGAGAGGGGAGCCAGTTTGAACTTAAAAATAACAAACGTCAGCGCTTAACACTTATAAGTGTTGGGAGAAACTGTTGATGCTGACATGAACAGACGTGTTTGAGGAAGACTAAGGAATGAGCAACATGAGATAGTATCCATACATCACCATCACCACGAACCATACGACTATGATTTATTTTTCCTTGACGTTGCGGTTTGCTGTCAGAGACATTAAGTGCGTTAAAGAATGTACTGTTTCTACACGACAGTACACTGCACGTAACAATATATGCCCGACATTTATGCTCTTGTGTCAACTTAGTAGTTCATCTTCGCTGCGGTCTAAGATGACATGTAGTAGGGTGTGCTGAAAGGTAATTTCTCCCAGTCCTGTATGAGAAAACTCTTAAAGCTTTTTAAATGAAACAAACGTTGTAAACAACCATAATAGTCTTTGTCCTTCATATCTACGTATTTATTTCTCAACATAGTCACACTGGCGACGAACACATTTCATCCAGCGAGAGACCGGTTTGTCGATACTTTCAGTGTAGACAGTTTGACTTTGTTCAAGGAGCTACGACCCAACCTCTGCTTGCACAGCTTCATCAATTTCAGAATGAAGCCCTCGAAGGTGTTCTTCAGTTTATGGGAATAGATGAATATCTGATGTTGGATGACGATAACAGTGAAAACAAGGTTCGGAATTGGTGCGAATGCCGCAACGCCCGTGTGTGGTATGGCATTGTCATGTTGAAGAGGAGGGTTTACTATGTGTGGACAAAATCTCCAAATTCCATTTGTCACAGTGCAGAAAATCATACGTCAGTTCGCACCTGGACAACTGTAACTGGTGTGTAACTAAGCCATCTAGAACCGACACCTCACTATGAAGTTCATAAAGCAGTGCCTCGCTCGTGATCTCCACTCATCGCACTTCCACAGAAATCAGCATGGGCCTAGAAACACAGACATTGAACCGCTGGACTGGTGTCTCATGCTGTACGTAGAGTGCGTGGCTACGACAGTCGACAAGACGCACACTACATGCGGCACTGAATCCCACTTGCCAACAAATCACCCAGTAAGTCATATTGTGAAAGTACGCATATACTGGGATCTTCAAAAGGTATGAAGCAGGATTCTTTACACGTCTGTCATCAGTTAACAGTAGTGAAAGACATACGAATGTACTGTCCTATCATGTTTGGCTGTAGCATGGCACAGGCGATCTCATTTTTAGCAAGACAATGTGCCGCCGCAATATTTGAATCAAGATGGCTGGCGAAACTTCAGGAGGTTTGTGTGGCCCCTCAAGAAATGGGCTGGGTATTCCAATGACGTCATCAAGCAACAAATGCGGATACATCCGTGAATTGTGGGTCGTGGTTGAGCAACCGTGGGTAAATATAGGTCCTCAATGCTTCAAACGTCTTCTCAAGTCCATAGCATGACACGTCTTCATCGTTCTCTATGCCAAAAAGGATGCTACACAGTACTGGGTAGATGTTTCTATTTCACTTAGAAGTTTAAACGCGCATTATATTACACAATCGGGATCCATAGCTGAGCGTGCAGTGTGTCCGACTGCTATGCAGAGATCCTGGGTTCAGTTTCCGGTACTACCAGGCACTTACCCTTCGTGAGAGGTTATAAAGGATTGCAGGCAACTACGTGTGGTCAACTAAGGACTTGAATGATAGCTAGCGGTTGCGAGGTCTCGAAAGCTGACGACAGTGGTAAGAGCGGTGTGCTGATTCCATGCCTACACCTACCCAACCGTGTCCCAGTGACACCACATGAAGACGACCAGACAGCCGTCGGTCGGTACAGCGTGGCCCTCTGTGTCTCATGGTGCACTCGCTTTTTTAATATTTCTTTAATATTTTTGTAGCCACTCTACAGAGCAGAGACATAGAGGTAAACTAATTTCGTAGCCTCATCACCTGCTCTAATGCTATATTAGTTTGTGGCTTTGCGTCTGTTGGTCGGTTTAGCCGACATCTGCCACGAATGGATCTTTTCTTTATGTGCTAGTTGTGAAAATATATAGATCAGTATGAATCATGTCTGCTAGAACTAATTCGAACCGTAGGCAACTGCAATGCAGATGTGAAACGTGCATTCCCATCAAGATGGCCTTTTCTTGAACAACTTGTACGAGGTGACCCAAAAGCAGAAAACGACATGTGTATTGAAGAGTGTCATTAATTGACATAGCACTCATAACCGTCTATAACTTCTTAATTTTAGGCGAGATGTCCACTGAGTACTGAGCTGATGCATTTGTTATGTCCCATACATACGATCAGACAGAGTAAGTTATACAACATCGTATTATTTGCGGTTCACGGGGGAGTTAGTCAACGGCCAGATGATCACAGGCCCACGGCTCACTTGCAAAGTTCAATTACAGAAGTCATTGCTGGGTACTGATGACACATATGAAAAACAATATATAATGATCGTCATGCGTATGTCTTCCCAGACATATATGGACTGATAAAAATTATGTCACCCAACATCACATAATGATCAGATAGTGACACACAGAAAAGTTTAACTATTACTCGTTGTTAGTATATGAAATCATCGCAACAGGAGATGAGTGCGAGAAAACCCTTGTTCCTAGTTATATTCGCACACACGGAAAATATCGACTACTACTAGAGACAAACTCAACACAGTTTGTTCTTGGCTATCAGGCAGGGAACCCAAGATAATAACTGTTTCTGGGTACTTATCGGAAGCTCATCTGTCCTACCTCAAATGTGTACAGTCGGCTTGTTATTTACTGCAGCAGCACCGAAGTCTCGTTCTATAGTGACTCTGAGGCTCAGTTTAGTAATGCTTCTGCTTCCTGATAAGGACTCTTTGTAACCGATGGCATTAATGGCTTAGCCCTGCGCACTCGCTGTTAATATACTCGTTTTTCACGGATTTTTGAGCACGTTTCTTTTATGAAGATGTTTTTGCCTGATTCTACAATTGGCCTCGTAAATAATCTTCTACAACCTTCCATAAGATTCTCGAACGTTCAGGCTGTAGGGCAGTATCTGCTTGTCGCCTTGGTGCCTGAGGGTGTTGTCCTTGCCTGGCCGTTTCAGCACCGCTCCTTCCTCGGCAGGTTGTCAATAAGTCTGACTTCCAACAGAGTGCTGTCAAACTTTCTCATGTCTGTACGACACCGCTATTACTGACTTGTCTTAAATATTATTCCTCATGAAGTTTCCCTCCCTTTCTCACAGTCATGCTTTTTCTTACATTTATGAAATTCGATGGCCACGATACCATTTGAGGTCTCCCCTCTTCCCAATTCAGTTAAAAAGGGTACTCGCTCTTGAGCGAGGCGTCTGTGGTTGTAGGTAACTACATATCCAAGATCATGCTGCCCATAGCGGGCCAACGTGTCAATTGCAGTGCTATTTTGACTTTCCAGATTTATCAATAGAGGCTGCTTAGAAAGCCTTTTTTCTTGTTGGGAAGCTACCACGGCGATTTCTCATGAGCAAAACAAAACAAAAAAGTAGCAGAGCGTTGTGAACGATCAGTTAATGTGTACAGTCTTGTGTGCAGTAGTAGCATACTTTGATAACTGTGTTTAGAGTGTGGAAGTGGCACCAGTAAAACCGTGATCCAGACAAATGGATCTACGATGTCAGAACGTGACACAGCATAGACCTCTGTGAAGCCAGCACGGCATTTACCAACCATTTCGGATGTTGAGAAGTTTACCAAACGACACGAAGACATCACCAATGACAGAAGCTATGGTTTAACTTACGTGAAGCAATTTGAGCGCATTACAAACGATGCGACCAACATGAACACTTATCTCTTTCCTTGGATGAAGGAACGATTGTGTAGAAGGCTTTTTCAGAATGACGACGAGGTCATTTTCGAGGTGGAACGTTTGATGAAGAGTCAAAATGTGGGCATCTAGATTCAAGATCTCCAAGTCACACACCGTCGAGAAAAACTGTCGCATTCTGGGGTAAATATGAAGAGAAGAACTAACATCGCCACAACGTTTCGTCAGCGCAGCTTGATTTCTTCGTGGTAATTGTCTGAATATTTGCACATCCAAGAGTGAATAGCATCTGTTTGGGCACAGAATGACAGACGTCGTGTGAAAAGCGACGCAAAAGAAAATCGGCTTCGTGTAGTCGCACTAACGGCCTTCTACCAGTAGCTACACACGATGTATTGGTAAACGTCCTAGATTTCCAGAAGGCTTTTGATACCGTTCCCCACAAGCGACTATTAATCAAATTGCGTGCATATGGAGTATCGTCTCAGTCGTGTGACTGGATTCGTGATTTCCTCTCAGAGAGGTCACAGTTCGTAGTGATAGACGGTATATCATCGAGTAGAACAGAAGTGATATCTGGCGTTCCGCAAGATAGTGTCATGGCCCTCTGCTGTTTCTGATTTACATAAATGATCTAGGCTATAATCTGAGCAGCCCCCTTAGATTGTTTGCATATGATGCTGTAATTTACTGTCTAGTAAAATCATGAGACGATCAATTTCAATTACAAAATGATCTATAGAGAAATTCTGTATGGTGTGAAAAGTGGCAATTGGCACTGAACAAAAGAAAGTGTGAGGTCTCCACATGGGTACTAAAAGAAATTCGATAAATTTAGGATATCAGATAAATCGCACAGGTCTAAGGGTTGTCAATTCGACTAAATACCTATGGATTACAATTACGAGCAACTTAAACTGAGAAGAACACATAGATAATATTGTGGGGAGGGCAAAACAAAGACTGCGCTGTGTTGGCAGAACACTTAGAAGATGCGACAGACCCACTAAAGAGACAGACACTTGTCCGTCCTCTGCTGGAAGATTGCTGTGTGGTGTGGGATCCTTGCCAGGTAGGACTGACGGAGGACATCGAAAAAGTGCAAAGAAGAGCAGCTCGTTTTGTGTTATTGCACAATAGGGGTGAGAGTGTCACTGATATGATACACGATTTGGGGTGGCAGTCACTGAAGCAAAGGTGGTTTTCTTTGAGGCGACATCTATTTACGAAATTTCAATCACCAACTTTTTCTTCTGGAAGCGAAAATATTTTGTTGACACCCACCTACGAACAGAGAATTGGTCATCATAATAAAATAAGAGAAATCGGAGCTCGAATGAAAAGATTTAGGTGTTCCTTTTTTCCCATGAACCATTCGAGAGTGGAATGGTAGAGATGTAGTACGAAGTGGTCCGATGAACCCTCTGCCAGGCATTTAAGTGTGAATTGCGGAGTAACCATGTAGATGTAGATTTAGATGTAGACGTAGGTGACATGCTTCGCACTCATCACACATAGTTATACTGTTAGTTGTCACAAGATCCTATATTAAAGTTGTTGCGTGCACGGTAAACAAGTTCTCTGGAGGGATGCGGGTGGTGGGTGTGAGGCGCGGCGGGGTGTTAGCGTGGTCCGTGGCTGGTTACGGTACCTCGCAGCCGGCGGCGACCTACTCACCGGAGCATCCGTGTCGCGACCGGCCCGCCGCGACGCTGCGGTTCGCGGCCAGAATTAGGCCCCTTGAGCTGCCGGGGCAACCGTTACCCAACATCACCCACGCGCACATTGTTCCCCACCGCCTGCCACACAAACCTGCTCTCGCGGGCCCGCACCTGCGCCTGCGTGGCCACGCCGGTTGCGCTGTCTCATCCCCGGAGCAGACGCCATTCTGCTTATCAAGAGCGGCGTCAGTGCGTTAAGGGCCGAGTGACCTACTAACATTAGTATTGGTATCGGCTGTCCCCTTGCAGCCTCTCCCGAAGGGTAAAATAAGCTGTTGGGCAACACTTCAAAAGACGAAAGTAACTTTCGCGTGGGGTGTCACTGCCAAGCTACACAGCTCGCTGCATCAATAACGCCTGCTCCTTTTGTCCAAGCTCA
Source organism: Schistocerca gregaria (assembly GCF_023897955.1). NCBI lineage: Eukaryota > Metazoa > Arthropoda > Insecta > Orthoptera > Acrididae > Schistocerca > Schistocerca gregaria. The sequence continues at coordinate 275,735,624 of NC_064920.1, read as the reverse complement.
TGTTGATACATCAACGCGAACACTGTGACTGGACTTGTGTGTGAGACTATGAATCACGATGACTGATCACAGCACCTGGTGGCCGTAGTTGCAACTGGACGTTGGCGCTGTGACGCACGGAAATCATGCATTCCATACTCTGGACATTAAAGCTACCAAGTTTGGTACACGTACGGTAATTAGTTTCCGTGTTACTGCGTGTAAAATAGGGGAAGTTTAGTAAAAGCCAACCGGTATATAAATTCGTTTGCCTTACTATTTCGTCAGTCAGTTCTAGGGCTAGGTGTGAAATTTTGGGTATACGATACATCGCACAAATCTAAGGGTTGTCAATTCGACTAAAAACCTAAGAATTACAATTACGAGCAACTTAAATTTGGAAGACCACATAGGTAATATTGAGGGGAAGGCGAAACAAAGACTGCGCTTTGTTGGCAGAAAACTAAGAAGATGCGACAAACCCACTAAAGAGGCAGCCTACATAACACTTGTCCGTCCTCTGCAGGAATATAGCTGCGCGGTATGGGATCCTTAGCAGGTAGGATTGACGGAGGACAACGAAAAAGTTATGTTATCGCGCAATAGGGCTGAGAGTGTCAAAACAAAAAAAATGGCTCTGAGCACTATGCGCCTTATCTTCTGAGGTCGTCAGTCGCCCAGAACTTAGAACTAATTAAACCTAACTAATATAAGGACATGACACACATCAGTGCCCGAGGCAGGATTCGAACATGCGGCCGTAGCGGTCGCTTGGCTCGAGACTGTAGCGCCTAGAAACGCACGGCCACTCCGGTTCAAAATGGTTGAAATGGCTCTGAGCACTATGGGACTCAACATCTGTGGTCATCAGTCCCCTAGAACTTAGAACTACTTAAACCTAACTAACCTAATGACATCACACACATCCATGCCCGAGGCAGGATTCGAACCTGCGACCGTAGCGGTCACGCGGTTCCAGACTGACGCGCCTAGAACCGCACGGCCACACCAACCGGCGCCACTCCGGCCGGCTTGAGAGTGTCACTGGTATGATACGCGAGTTCGGGTGGCAGTCACTGAAACAAAGGCGGTTTTCTTTGCGGCGAGATCTATTTACGAAATTTCAATCACCAACTTTCTCTTCCGAATGCGACAATATTTTGGAGACACCTACCTACGTAGGGAGAGATGGTCATCATAATCAAAAAAGAGAAATCAGAGCTCGAACGGAAAGGTTCAGGTGTTCCTTTTCCCCACGCTCCATTCAAGAGTGGAATGGTGGAGAAGTAGTACGAAAATGGTTCGATGGACCCTGTGTCAGGCACTTAAGTGTGAATTGCAGAGCTACCATGTAGATGTAGTAATTTGTGTCCACATACTTTTGATTACTGAAGTATTTTCCACAGTCGTGGAGTATTACCTGTTATTTATTATGCTGTTTTACACGACAGTATGGAGAAATGTCTACAATTCACTTCTTTGTTACAATGACCTGACTCGCTCGCCCCCTACCGAACTGCTAGTGAAGTGTGTGTACTTCGAATTCATACTCTTATAATTGATATAGAACCTTAAAAATCCTTGGAAGAAAGATCCTGATACGAAGTCGCGTGCCCTATGGAAGGAACCGGGCTTAAAAGGTACGACACCATTTGTTGCCTGGCGTGGGAAACTGTTCCGCAAACTATGCCAATAAAGCCTCGGAGAATTCAATAGCGGTGTTAATGCCTGCCTGGTGCCCGCATATTGGTTGCAACGAGACAATTTCACGGCAGCGAGCACGTCCATTGCCGTAAATGTTCCCCGGACCGCTAATGGAACTTGCTGCCCTCGCGTTGCGGATGGAACCACGCCGTCCAGGAGGCGGTTGACTACCGCCAGGTTAATTACATCGGTAAGTACGTGAAGACAGCAGCATCATCGGCTTTCTGACTATGAGGAGAAATCAAAGTGACTATTCCGTTATTTTCTGCACTACAGTTAGCTTTCTGGATGAGGACCAAAACGCGTAACCTCGTCTTTTCGTGGACAGTGCTGTTAACAAACTGAATTTACTGTACCGGTGCATAGTTTTAAATTTCCGCGATGTTTCAAACCACTGAACACTTCGCTAACCAGTGAAAGATTCAATGAATTATATCTATATTGGATGCTGTCAAACTCCGTGACTGGAGGGTGTAGAAAAGTGTACGCTACTAGTCACAATAAAAGGTTATTTATTTGTCACACGACCGGTTTCGGGCTTGAGTCCATCCTCAGGTGTTCATACATTCATTTACATGTTTATACTGTTAGAAATCACTGTATAAATACAAAAAAATTATTTGCTAGTGACTACACAGATACAAGTGGGACAATTGTAAGTGGTAAGGCAGCATTTGACGAAAATATATCTGTACTTACATAAAGATGAAGCACCAATATTACAATTATGCTGTGGTGACAGTTTTGCCACTTAGTTACACACTTATTGTCATTTTCACGTCCATATTGCAGTTTTACTAAGTATAGCTTCATATTTCACTATTATGATGTGCACTCGTGAAATACACTTTGTTTTCACACAAACATGTGGGCTGTGGTCAAAGAACTTGGATGTAGCACATGTAAAGATGTGTCTCATACAGAAAGTAGTAGGTTATGGTCAGAGAACTTAGCCACAGGAAGTGCAAGTAATTCCTTTGTTCACAGTGTATAGTATTTGTAGGTTTTCTGTAATGGCTGTGGCTGAGTGACCATGGTCTTTTAGGTCCATTGCAAAGGTGGATTTATCAAATTTATTTAGCTGGAAGGCATCCATATGCTCACGGTATCTTATTGTGAAACTCCTTTCAGTTTGGCCTATGTAGAACTGTGGGCTATACTTAGTAAAACTGCAATATGGATGTGAAAATGACAATAAGTGTGTAACTAAGTGGCAAAACTGTGGCTCTGAGCACTATGGGACTTCACATCTATGGTCATCAGTCCCCTATAACTTAGAACTACTTAAACCTAACTAACCTAAGGACAGCACACAACACCCAGTCATCAGGAGGCAGGCAAAATCCCTGACCCCGCCGGGAATCGAACTCGGGAACCCGGACGCGGGAAGCGAGAACGCTACCGCACGACCACGAGCTGCGGACTGGCAAAACTGTCACCACGGCATAATTATAATAATGGTGCTTCGTCTTTATGTAAGTACAGATGTATTTTCGTCAAATGCTGCCTTACCACTTACAATTGTCCCACTTGTATCTGTGTAGTCACCAGCAAATAATTATTTTGTATTGATACAGTTATCTCCAACAGTATAAACATGTAAATGAATGTATAAACACCTGAGAATGGACGCAAGCCCGAAACCGGTCGTGTGACAAATTAATAACCTTTTATTGTGACTGGTAGCGGATATTTTTCTACATCCTATAGTTAAAGATTCGTTCTGGAAACAATCTCATAGGCTGTGGCAGAGCTATAGTATGCAGGATGAATCTGAACTCGTTCGAGAAACTTTCGGATGTTGTTCAGGATATTTTCTGGGTATTTTGGTGTAAGGGAATCGCGGTCTCTTGCGGCTTTTTACATACTGTCCACTCACACAAATGTGAACAACTTTAAAAAGCCTAAAAAACCATAATTTGCAGTGCCCATCCCTGCGAGACGTGCGGGTTCTGGAAGGTAAATTAAGGAAACGCTGTAACAAATGATGAAACTGAAGTGGTGACTATGAACAAAAATAATAAAATGCTGTTGTTTTAAGATTGATAGAATAATTTTTTTCCATGCGAGTTTTTTTTTATTTACACCCAGACGGAGCTTACAGTCTGAACCGCCTTCATAGTAGCAATAAAGACGTGATTGTTTTGTACATCCATCAACAAGCTTTTAACAGTCTCACCTTCTTGATAAACAGGCTACACAAACAGAACGATGATACCATCAGAATCGATCTCTACGCGAAGCACCATTTGTAAATGGATTAAGCTTGATGAAGAGATCTTTGCTACCTGGCCTCATATAACGATTATAATGTTTTCACCGTTCTGTGTGGGTGAATCAATACACCATTAAAATGAGACACTAACAGGCTACAAATATTATACTTTTCACCCTGTCACGCAAGTGTTGCACCTATGAGGGGTGGGCGTAAAATTATAATTGTAATTTCGAAAAAATGAAAGTACATAAACATCTTTCGTTTACTTGCAGTTACATATCCGCATCACTGCATCCCTGCGCCACACTTACGCAGTATGACGCTAAAGTGAAAAAATTTCGCGGACCACAGATAAAGTGGAGTGTTAAATTCAAAATTAACAGCCTCAGTTGCGGAGTTCCAGTACAACACTTGTGGCTGCCGCATCGCGGTCGGGAAGTGGGGCTGAGGCAGCTTCAGTTAAGTTTTTAAAATATGACGACACTTGGTGTATTTGTATTTTTAGTTTGACAATGTCCATTATGGACAAACATTAGTAAGTGTAATTCTGAAGAAGGTTGGGTTATCCCAATTGAAACCTAGGTAAGTCTAGGTAAATCCGCAACTGAGGCTGTTAATTTTGAATTTAATATTTTTTTCCCTTTTTTTTAACTCCGCAACTGAGGCTGTTAATTTTGAATTTAATATTTTTATACAGTTGGTGACAGGGCCGCGAAATGCTGAAAGTATTGAAAGTGGAGTGTCTATTTCAGCTTTATTAATATTTGATGGCTGGTAAATATTGAAACTGTAAAGGTATTTATTTATTTATTGATGTGGTTTACAGTAGGAGAAAACATAGATTGTAAAGTGATACAATCTGACCTTTTGATGTTTCAAAATTTAAGATCTGCTTCAGGAACATGCGGCACCATCAGACAAGTGAAGCAGTCCCTCCCCTACCTTTCTGAGACCATTACACTGAGTAATGTCAGATGTTAGCTAGTAACCACAACCCCCAACTGATAACCCCCGCCATCATCAGTATCAGCGCCTAACTAATCTTTAGAATTAAATGAATTTTCTCATTGGACACATTTTTAAAATTATGAGAGATAATTGATACTGGTTTTTCATTAAATTGCGAACTAATAACTCAATGAGAAGATCAGCAATGTTCATTCCTAGCAATCTTTTTTCTGTTTTTTTAGAAGTATGAGGCAATTCTCCGTGCATCGCGAGTGCGATCTACAACTTCCGTTAACTCCTTATCACTCTCACGACAGGCACTTGTGACAGAATATTCTTCTTCTGCACCAACCCTCTCCCTAGCGACAGTGGCTTCACCCGCACCCACCCACGCACACACCCACCCACCCACCCACCCACCCACCCACCCACACACCCACACACACACACGAAAATCAACCAACTTAAAGTGTGTGTACTGTACTTAATATTCGTAAACCACTTGACTGTTGGACTCTCGCCTTCTGAAATGGAAAAAAACTGGAAGACTTCAGATTAGCAATGCATTGTGTACGACCAACACCACTAATAATAATAATCATAATAATAAATAGGATCTACAATTCTAGTATAGTTACTGTTACATTTTGCTGCCAGTCAGGTTTTTAATTCTCGGGAAGTGAATCATGAAGAAATGTCTGGTCCCTACTGCAGGAATTATCTTCAGTTCGGAGAAGACACATTCTTAAAATGTCTGAGCATATATGATCCGTTACTTGCAATTTTACTGTCATAAATACACGGAACAAAGAACGAAGATCTTTAATGGGTCGAATTTCTGAGGAAGCTAATCCATGGATATCATCTTCCTCAGATAATCGATAACCTCCACCATGTTGTGTAACGGTTTAATGCTACTATTTAGAAAAACATAATTACTGGAAAAATACGTAGTCAGTATTAGAGAGTTACAAAATAGTGATAATATTAATGATTTTTAAAAGTAATGTTTCATGTTCGAAATACAATGAAAGCCTTTTGTTTTAAACTGTAAGCGTTTTTTGATAATCGTTCTACATAATTTGCTGTCACTTGATGATTATTGGTCTGGAGTAGAATAATAATTTAACAAAAATTTTAAATAGAGTACTGACAGGATTTTTTCTACTGCAGTGCTTTCATATTCGCACAAGATATTTGCTCTTAACAATTGGGTGGTTATTCCGAGTATTGCAGTGCGGGCTGCGTGCGTAGCAGGATGATGATACATCCTTGATGTGTTTGACAATCGGTACACTCGCTTGCTGAAAATATAATAGTCCCACCTGCTGCCACAAGATGAAAATTGTGAGCTGTAAGAAGCCATAAAGTTGTGATCGTGCAGGAAAAGGGGAGGAACGACCAAGCACGCAATAATGGTGGTCCTGGTAGGTTTCTTAGGATATGGTTACAAGTTACTACGTACGTTCAACACGGTCTCCAGATTCAGATAAATGGTGTATCCATAACACGGAGTGGCTGACTGTTGCTAGCAGAATATAGAGTGTTATCAGGAGGATATGTCGTCATATTCTATCCTTCAGACCAAGGAAAGTCCGAATATATCCCTGACAGCCAGGATCTTTCAAATATCCTCACAACCAGAAGTCACATGGATTTAGGTCAGAAGATCTGGAAGGCCGTACACCTCGAAACTGGCTAGAGATTGTGCGATCGTTAACCAGGATTTATCGAAGCAAATCTTTCACCTGGTAAGTGTGATGTGGTGTCGGCCGATCTTGCGTGAAAATAGTGGTCTGCACATTGTTGTGTTCACGCAAAGTTGGGATCATATGTTGAACAAGGAGGTCATATAGGCCTCATTTGTAGATGTGCCTGAACATCTAACAGACTCGCAAGGTGTCGTCTCCTCGCAGAAGAACGGACCGAGAATGAACCTGTGAAACCACACCGCACATCACATAAGCTGAGTGCAGTGGATGTTCCTGCACAACACGTAGTGGAGTAGACCCCCAGTTATGTGCATTCGCGGAACGGTTCAGAGTGAAACGTGCCTCGTCCGTTCAAAGAACATTCCCCGGCCACTTGCCCATTTCCACGGGTGCCAAAAAACGAAGGCCAAAGTCATGGCGTTGTAGCGTACCTTGGGGCTATATTTAGTGTACATTCTGAATCTTATAGCGATACCAGTGCACGATGCTCCGCAAAATTCATTGAACTGTTGACCATGGGAGAGAGAGAGAGAGATCCTGTGTCACAACTTGAGCACTGGCTGCAGACTTTGAAGCATAGGCTGCACGTTCAACTAAGCTAAAACAACTTTACCTGCAACTGCAACGGAAACAGGCAACCTCCGTCTCCCTGCTGGGACGTCATATTCTTTAGCCCTTTTATTGTCAAGGCGCCTCTTCGCAGCTGTTTCTCTGGGCGATATTCCCGCAATGCAGCGCTGTTATAGATAACTTTATGATAAAGCAACTTTACCAGCAGTGCATGGTCTTTCTTCTCAGTAGCCATTGTGTATTGCACGGAATATTTCAACAATCTTTTATCCTTGACACCAACAATCACGTGATAAAAGAAATCTACAAACTCGCCACCAAGCGGTAAACAGTATACTAACTCAATGCAGTCACACTGTGACTACTTACAGAACCATATATTCACCTGGTGGCAGAAAGTGGAACTGCTATTTTTTAGCATGGTTTGCGAGCACGCCGATTAATGAATATGCCGAGGATATTTGAGCGTTCTGCGACGTACACAGCCCGCATTGAAACATTCCGAACGCTGTCAGTTTAATTATAACCACATTTTTGCACATCTTTTTACATTTGCAAAAATCTTACTTTTCCGGAGTTATTTATATAGTTCCAGAAAGACCGCAGCATACAAAATGTGATTGCCATAATCTGAAACAGATTAAGAAAATCTTCAGACTTTTATTACATCGCTGGATAGAGGCGAAGGTGTGAAAAAAGTTTCAAGCTATAAGGTGTGCAACATAAAACCGATACGCGACACGTACCTATTAATAATCTCTAACCGAATTGCTTGTGAACCGGTCTCGGAAGTTGGCTAAACAGCATTTTATCGGAAAGTTAGGACACCTGTGTGTTCGTGCACCAGTTGTTGTGCGAAGTTCGTATTGTTGAGTTGTTACACAACTGGCACTGTTTGCATTAGAACAGTGTAGTGTTATATGAAGAGAGCTCCCATCAAGGAATATAAAAGTATGCTGGTAGGAAACTTCGCACGACCAGCGCTATCTGAGATCTGTGCAAGAAGCGGAGGACTGTAGGATCCATACAGAATGTGCAGAGGACTTGGTGACCGACAGTAGGTACGCCTGAAACGTCAGGCGGAATTCGAATGCACAGTACGAGAAGTCCCCACAAGTCAGTAAAGAGGTTATTGCAGCAGATTGGAGTATCACGTACGTCGTGTCACGGTGTACTAAAAGATACGAAAGTAAAAGCCTACTGTCTGAGTGTGGTGCAGCAGTTGAAATTTGAGGGACAGAAAAGTAGAGTTCATTATTGTAACTGACTGTTAACATCAACTGCTAGCGCTTACTTGGACTCCTTGCTTTACTTCATGTCAGATGAGACCTGGTTTCATTTGTCAGGTTATGTAATCTTCCAGAATTGCAGATATTGGTAGCAGAACAACTCCCATATGCCGCATGAAGTACCTCAACACTCAGAATCATAGGATCCCAGGTTCGATTCCCGACAGGGTTGGGGATTTTCTCTGCCAGTGGACTGGGTGTTTGCATTATCATCATCATCACCATCATCATCATCATCCGTGACAGTGTCTCGACTGGACAGTGCACCTCACCACCACCACCACCACCACAACCTTCATGACTCAGAGATAATTTGTCTTTGCTTAATGTTGTCCGACATGCACATTTTACCACCGTTATTTTCTATTACACCTTAGACAGTGCCAGATACCTAAAAATCTTTCACTCTTTCTGTGAACAGTTAACAGATGCAGGGAATCTGTATGCAGTGTTCCAACAACATGTAGCAACAGCTCACACATCCAACCAAAGCAAAGCCCACATCATCAACGTGTTCCTTAAAATGGAAATGCCGTGTGGCTAGGGCCTCCCGCCAGGTAGACCGTTCGCCTGGTGGAAGTCCACCACTTCGATGACTTGCGTGTCGATGGGGATGAAATGATGATGATGATGATGATGATGATGATAAGGACAACTCAACACCCAGTCCCTGAGCGGAAAAAATTTCCGACCCAGCCGGGAACTGAGCCCGGGCCGTTATATGACATTCTGTCGCGCTGACCACTCAGCTAATAGGGGCGGACAATGTGTTCCGTGAATTTCGACTTGTCAGTAGCCTACATAGAGATCTCTGGCCCCTAAGGACCCCGGAATTAGCACAGCGTAATATTTATTAGTGCAGTACACTAAAAAGCAATGTGTATGCCAACAATCCTAGCAAAATAGACTAATCTTAAACGCAACAATACTAGATAAACTAAGACCACCACACTTGCAGAATTACAGCGTGTTGCTGGAAACGTCATCACATCAAGTCAGCGAAGCCTGGATGCTCATGGCCATCATTTCCAGATTCTCTTATAAACAGGTAAGTGCGTGTTTCTTAAAGTTACTATTATTTATTCTTTTTAGTTGGACACCACGTTCAACATTCCCCTCTACCATCTACCACATCTTTTCAAACCTGCAAAATCAGTGGACAAGTAATACGACAGAAAGCAGCACTAAGTGATTCTATCTTGATGTGGAATCTAAGCACATGAACCAAAAATCACGAATCTCAGATTACATTTTCTTGTTACAGACCCGTATGGCGTATGATATAAAGAACGGCACTGTACATGTTTTCACTTTAAATCGGGTTATTACAAAGTCCAAAATGTAGAGATTTGAGAGGTGTGCCGGCTAAATTTATTAAAAAGAAAAGAAAAAGAAATAAAATAGAATAAAATAAAATAAACACAAAATAAAACGATCTGGAACCGCTGGAACGTGTAGAAATAAGATCGAGGATTTGCGTCTCCATCTCTCCCCCTCCCACCCGTTTCAGAGCTCAATATCGGAAAAAGCAAGGAAAGCTTCCGAGCTCTCTGTAACATGGGCGTCATTCGAGTATTTTTATTGCCGCAGTGAATTTCGCAAGCAATCGTGCTGAAATGACGACCATTTAAAAAGAAATTATGCGACAGATATCTGCACTCGAAGTACACCGAATCGCTCATCCAAGCCCCGCAGCGCCAGTTAAACATGACGCAAGTGCCGTCGTAACTCGCCCTTTCCGTACGTCGTCCCCTACAAAGGAATTCCAATTTTGGCAAGTAGGCGGGCGTTTTTGTGCTCTGCGTTATCGTGTTCAGGTCTCTGAATCTCATACGCTCATATCGTAGTTGACTTAGCGTAGTGGTAGGAAATCTTAAGTTAACATTATTCTTAAGAGAATTAGGAAGTTACTTCACCTTGTAAAGTATAAAAAAGTACGGCTGCCTAGAATCATTATGGTCGTTTCCCGACAGAAACTTAAATAATAATAACACAAGACCTGGTAAAAATATAACCGGAGGTTTCTTTTACAGCAACAACGAAGCGTCACAGAGCCATTCAATTTCCTCATTATTTTGTGTATTTTGTGAGCTATTTTTGAGTGGAAGATGGCTATTACTGTGATGTCTGATTTACTACAGCAACTAATGTTTTTGTGGGAGTGGCGAAAAATTTTGAGGAATGTTTAAACCTTTTAGAAGGAAAGATGGTGAGCAGACGAGGCTCTAAGTAAAACGCAGTGTTACGTTCTCTCGTTTCATTAGTGATCGTCGATATGTTCCGCGTGTTTCTTCGCCAGGAAAACACTTAGCGCCCTAAAATGGTTGCGAGAGAAAGTTTACGAAAACAGAGCATATCTGTGGCAACGCAGAAGGGAAACGTGGTTATTTGCCCATGATGACACCTTCTGCATACTGTAATGGTTTCTGAGGTCCAGGAGCTCGTTTTATTCAGTACCGGCCTCTTCATGCCTCTTCATGCCTCTTCATTTTCATCGCGAAGAAATTTAATTTCGGATTCTTGATTTTTGGTTCATGCGCTTAGATTCTACATCAAGATAGAATCACTTGGTGTGACTTTCTGTCGTATTGCTTGTCCGCTGATTTTGCATCGGGAAGATTGATGCATTTTGTTATTATCCTATGAAGAATCCGAACACTACATACTTGCCTATGAAGTACCAGCTGTATATATAACACTTATGCGTGTGTTTCTGTCACATTCGAACCAGTTGTTTACATTACTTTACTTTTATAATCAGAATATAAAATTTAAGTGTTAGAAACAATTATGTCGTTTGTTTTTCGTTTCACCCGTATTTGAACACAGATTAATAGTACATATACTTCCAAACTGTATTAACTTATTTAAACAAGTTCGTTGGTGTGGACGTGGGTGATGCTTCTGTTATTTTTCCCAATTAATAAATGCAAATCTATATTAATAGCTGATTAGGACGTTGAGAACACACGCATAAACGTTTTATCGAACAACTATTACTTCAGAAACGGATGTATAAATATCGGAGTCTTCAGACAAAAATGACAAAATGAACTAATCTATTCAGCAACGTGATCAACGTGAAGAGACCAATACTCAACAAAATGAACTCCAGTACCTCTAAAACTATTAAAGTCGGCAGGAGATGTCATCATAGGGAAGGAATGTGAAAACTACAAAAGAAAAACATGGTGATGTGAAATTTTTTTTTTGTGTTTTACAACTGAAGTGGCAGGGCGATCTTTAATCTATTACGAGGGGAGAGGAAAAACCGAACAGGTGTAATCAAGGATTTATTAATGTAAAAATTATGATGTCAACTTTTTTCTAACCTGTAAGTGTCGCACGTATAAAGAAAATTATTCTATTCCAGATCAATGCAGTAAAGATGCCTTGTTATAAAAGGCGTAACGCGTGTATAACATAAACATAGACTGCAGCTATGAAATAGGCGTTTTAACTTATAAAATGCTTAAGGTATACAAAGCTGTATCATTTCCGATTTGTATTTTACTCTCTTTGTATGTAGGTTATATCTTTGGAGAGCTTTGCTTAGAGAACTTTGGCAGTTGTTGTAGTGCAAGCAGAGTCAGTGCAACGTTTAGTATGCAATTGTGTGATTACAGCTACAAAAATTGTGATATAGACTTTCAGCCGGATGGTATGTCTGCAAGAGCAGCAAGATGTAAATATAAACTAAATTCAGGGCTATAGTCCAATATCTACAACGGATTTCTGATGAGATCTTCCTTACAGAAGACAAGTAGAAATGATGTTAGGTCTCCTGACCTCAAATAATTTTGTAAAACATTGCGACAAATCGTTATTTTGCGTAGGGTGCAGCTATCAAAATTGAATACTGAATATATCTGGAATTTATGAACCGTAGCGGAAGACTAACACCATACACATTTGCTGATTCACGAATTTTTACAATATTAAACTGAATGCTGAAAAGACGCTCTTTCAGAACATTAGTGGTATTGTGCAAAATTCATCACGACACTGAAGGGAATTACAAAAGAATGTGTTATAGAATTGCAAGTCGCAATAGAAACTGTATTGTGAAAAATGTCTTGTGAAAAGCCATTTTACTGCGTAAGCTCTTGCATTCTTTTGAAATAATTACTATACTTTATAATTTAGAAATTAGCTGATTTTGCTCCGTTGGACATTTATATGCTACACCACAATAAATAGCTGTAATGCATATACCATGGTAAATGACACACACACACACACACACACACACACACACACACACACACACACACACACACACACGCACACAGAAGAGTCAAAGAAACTGGTGGAACACCTGTCTAATATCGTGTAGGGCCCCCGCGAGAACGCAGAAGTGCCGCAACATAACGTGGCATGGACACGGCTAATATCTTAAGCAGCGCTCACATCATGAATCCTGCAGGGCTGTCCATAAATCCGTAAGAGTACGAGGGGGTGGATATCTCTTCTGAACAGCAAGTTGCAAGGCATCGTAGATACACTCAATAATGTTCATGTTGTGGAGTTTGGTGGCCGGCGGAAGTGTTTAAACTCAGAAGTGCGTGCCTGAAGCCACTCCGTAGCAATTCAGGACATCTCTGGCATCACATTGTCCTGCTGGAATTGCCAAGTCCGTCGGAAGGCACAATGGACATGATTGGATGCAGGTGATCTGACGAGATGCTTACGTACGTGTCACTTGTCAGAGTTCGTATCTAGCCACATCAGGAGACCGATATCACTCCAACTGCACCCGCCCCACAGCACTACAGGGCTTCCACCAGTTTGAACAGTTTCCAGCTGACATGCACGGTCCATGGATTCATGAGGTCTCCTCACCCATACACGTCCATCCACTCTATTCAGTTTGAAACGATACTCATCCGACCAGGTATTCCTGATGGTTCAAATGGCTCTGAGCACTATGGGACTTAACCTCTGAGGTCATTAGTCCCTTAGAACTTAGAACTACTTAAACCTAACTAACCTAAGGACATCACACACATCCACGCCCGAGGCAGGATTCGAAACTGCGACAGTAGCGGTCACGCGGTTCCAGACTGTATCGCCTAGATCCGCTCGGCCACTCCTGCCGGCGGTACTCCTGATATCCACGGTACACTCGTGAAATGGTCGTACGGGAAAATCCCCGCCGGCCGGTGTGGCCGTGCGGTTCTAGGCCCTTCAATCTGGAACAGCGTGACCGCTACGGTTGCAGTTTCGAATCCTGCCTCGGGCATGGATGTGTGTGATAGGTTTAACTACTTCAAATTCTAGGGGACAGATGACCAAAGATGTTAAGTCCCATAGTGCTCAGAGCCATATTTTGGAAAATCCCCACTTCCTCGCAACCTCGGAGATGCTGAGTTCCATCGCTCGTGCACGACTATAACACCACGTTGAAACTCACTCAAACCTTGATAACGTGCCATTGCAGCAGTAGTAACCGATGTAACAACTGCGCTAGACAGTTATTGTCTTATGTACGGTGTGTGTGTGTGTGTGTGTGTGTGTGTGTGTGTGTGTGTGTGTGTGTGTGTGTGTGTGCGCTCGCGCACGCGCGTGCTTGTGTTGTGAAAGCAACGTGTGACGTCGCCCGTAAAATGTTTCCCACAACAGAAGTTACGGAAACAACTAACTCAGAGGTGAAATATGCATCTAAAATTCTAAAATGAAAAAATTGTGCTAACACTCAATACACTGAAATACATAGTGTGAAATTAAGTGTAAGGGTCGCTTTTTTTCCATTTTGTATATGGATTTCACCTCTGATGTATTTGTGTCCGTAATACTCGCCTAGAGCCGTACCCTGACTTGTGACTCTATCACATGTTGCTTTCTCCACAACCCTGCGTGATACATGCATTGGAATTTTTTTAGTGTGATGGAGCTGGAGAATGCCCAAGGTGGTGAAATTACCTAAATTTTGTAACAAAGTGATTAATTCAAAACAGTACCACAACTTACGCAGAAAATGATTTCCCTCAGCCAATTCACAGCGGCTGTGGACCTGTACATACAAAGGATTTCTGATGTCTGTGGAAAGTCGAGTATGCAGTAGGACAGTACTCCCGTGCTGCATCTACATCTACGTGGATACTCTGCAAATCACATTGAAGTACCTGACAGAGGGTTCACCGAATCACAATTCTCTATTATTCCACTCTCGTATAGTGCGGAAAGAACGAACACCTAAATCATTCGGAATGAGCTCTGATTTCCCTTATTTTATCATGGTGATCGTTTCTCCCTATGTAGGTCGGTGTCAAAAAATTTTTTTTCACGTTCTGAGGAGAAACTTAGTGATTGGAATTTCATTAGAAGATTCTGTTGCAACGGAAAACGCCTTTGTTTTAATGATGTCTAGCCCAAATCCCGTGTCATTTCAGTGACACTCTCTCTCATATTTGCGCGAGACGCAGCAGCGAGCGGCGCAGTACACACACCGGCCATCTAACGATCTTCTTCAAGGTGTCTAGCCGGAAGCACGCTCCCAATACTACCCGAATACATAAAAAATGCGGAATTATAATAACACTCAGATAATGAGAATTGAAGTTTATACGCGAGAAATAGAAGGTTCAGATCGTGACAAGTTAGTCTTCTCTCTCTCTCTCTCTCTCTCTCTCTCTCTCTCTCTCTTTCTCTTTAATTGACTACTCTACGGAATAGTGTATCAATGCATATATTTTTGTTGCTGCTTCTTGTTTCCTTTTTGTCGACATGAGCCTGATACCGTCCAAGACAGAGAGATTTTTGCTCCCGTATACACACGCAACAGATTACTGCTTACTCTGGGACTGCTAACAGTAAGCTTCTTGTTAGCTGGAATTCCTCAGCTCAGCTTAACGAGACCATGAGCGCCTTAACTCAGGTGCGATTTGCGATTGGCTGGGAGTCTGATTCCGCCAGCAGCACAGCCAAACAAAGGGCAGCTAACGATCGAGCGAAGCACTGCTAATCATGCCTCTTCAAACAGACTTACAAAACAGCCCTGAGTTGGCGGTTCAATATATATAGAATTACCCTGGGACGTATCCGGCAACTTCCGCTGTGTCACGATTAAAAGTTCTTTCGGGTCGGGCGGGTGTTTAAACTTCAGCTCAGATGTTTCCTTTTCCTCTTGCTTCAATATCGGTAAACAAAATTAAGATTTTGTGGCCACTCGTACGAAGGTAGCAACAGCTGCTTACAAGTTTGTTAATTTCAAGCAGCTGTTTCGGAAAAGTTTAATCTTAAAAGCAAAATTCGATCAGCAGCCAGAATCAAATTACCGTGCGGAATATAAACTTTGCAATCAAAGGTTCAAGGCAGTTGAGACATGCTGCTACAAAGTGTCCGGGGTCACCGGGTCATTACACTACTCCACAAACGTCACAGTACTGTGTTTGTGAGGAGGTGGGAGGTGAGGAGATGCATAACAACACCTCGTAGTGTTTCAGGTAACGTGACAGATAGCGTTGTAGTATTTCCCAAATTTCAAACCACGGTAAAGAAGGAAACGTGTTGCCAATGACAAGCTACTTTTCTTCAATGGTAGAGAAAGATGAAACTTTTCCGAAAACCATCGAAATTGTTGGTAAACTCGGTACTTCCGCTACATCCCATGTGTTTGTCAGGAGAAACATTAACTGATGGCTGCGCGAGATTAGCCGAGCGGTCTTAGGCGCTGCAGTTATAGACTGTGCGGCTGGCCCCGGCGGAAGTTTGAGTCCTCCCTCGGGCATCGATGTGTGTGTTTGTCATTAGGATAATTTAGGTTAAGTAGTGCGTAAGCTTACGGACTGATGACCTTAGCAGTAAAGTCCCATAAGATTTCACACATATTTGATTTTTAAATTGACTGATGAAGGTGTATACAAAGAGGAATATCTATATTTTAGGTAAGACGAAGACAAATAGAATCACACTGGTCTGTTCATCCTATATTCCCTACCTTCCACATTTCTTTTTCTACATCCTTCTCCTAATTATGAAACGAAAGAAATTACGTGCAAATGAAAATTGGCGTTAGGTTACTGATCGTGTTTCCTGTGACAGGAGTGCATGAGTGAAACGTCCTGGCTAGTAAATACCTCGCGCTGGCCCAATATTGAAACCAGATGCATGCCACACGCGGGCAATGCCCCAACAGGTGACGGATCCTAACGCCTTCGTCTTTGCTAGGACCTCTCTAGCTTCATATGAAGGTCTGCCACAAATTTTCATGTGTCAAGAGATTTCAAAACAGTGCATATTATACTGCAATGTTAAAGGGACATTATAGGGCCAAGACTGTGTTGAGTAATTATATGAAACAGGCATAAGCTATAGAGAGAGACGGGTAATATATAATGTGAACCAGAAAAAAGAGGGAACAAAGAGAATGGCACAGAAACAGAGAGACGTTACAGGGTTAAAAATGGTGTAAGATAAGGATGCAGTGTTTTTTCAAAACAGTGCATATTATACTGCAATGTTAAAGGGACATTATAGGGCCAAGACTGAGTTGAGTAATTATATGAAACAGGTATAAGCTATAGAGAAAGACGGGTAATATATAATGTGAACCAGAAAAAAGAGGCAACAAAGAGAATGGCACAGAAACAGAGAGACGTTACAGGGTTAAAAATGGTGTAAGATAAGGATGCAGTGTTTCCCTCCTAATAGTCAGTCTGTATATCGAAGACAAGTTCAGGAAAAGGATTACACTTCTGAGTGGAATGATATCTGTGACACGACCCGTTAATAAACCTTCTATCGACACGCCTATGCGGGTGGCGCCCGATTCTAAGGTAGGCCTAAGCCATTTCGAATCCCGGTAGTGGAACACTTTCGCTGCAAGTATGTGGCCGACAAGGGAACAACGGGTGATGGCTTAAAGTTGATAATCACCAGACTGTACTCGAATGTCCTGGATTACATTCGAAAGCTGCATATAGCCCACCAACACAGCAGAATTGCGGATAGTCGAAACAAGAGTTCTTATTAACCCAACCACGAGAGATAAAGCAATACTAGTTCTGAATGACAACAAAAACCACCACAGCGTGCTGCCAACGGCAAGTCAGGCCGCCACCGCTGCGTTCAGTGGCGCCCGCCTAGCCGACAAGCGCAGACTCGTCGCCCGTAAGACTCCCAACTAGCACGGCCCTCTCCTGCCTGCGCCTTATCGCGTAGTCACAAACAGACCACGACATATTCTTCCGCCGGCACTGTATTTAAGACACCGCACTGCCAGTGTCCGGCAGTCGAAGCCTCCTCATCAGTCTAGAATCCGCTGTCTACGCAACCTACCTAGCGCTGATTGCCACCCACTGCAGAGCTACTCTGCAACTCGGCCTCACGAAGCTCTGGCGCCAGGACGTTAGTATTGAACGGACTGTGTCCTTGGACAGCCATCCTCCACAGTCGTCCTTCCGCACATTGACTTTCATCGCGTATTTAAAATCAGTGAACTCGTCTGCTCCAACAGACAGATACAACTCTGTACCAGGCAATTGGAGTACTCGGACAGAGAATCATACGTTCGTCAACAGAATTTGTTGTAACTTTTCTTATCTTTGAATCAAACAGCACTTGATCACAGGACTGAAAAGTGTGACTTTGTGTGGTTCTTAATAAATGTTTTGTTCTTTCTTTACCTGGGAATGAGTTTTTGCTCATCGAGGCCAGGACGGGCCAGTTTGTTCCCTTGCGATGTCTAGAAGTAAGGGCGTGTGACTGTCGATGGTGATCCGTCCGTCAGATGGGAACGCTAAGCTTGACGACCATCTTTCTGACACTGGATGATGTGTGAAAGCCTAACGGACCAAACGCCTGAGGTCATCAGCCCCTAGACTTCCACATCACTCAAACTAACTTGGGCTAAGAACAACACACTCACGCCCACGCCCGACGAGGGACGACGCGAACCTGGGGTGGGAGCGCCGCGCAATCAGTGACGTGGCACCTCAAACCGCGACGTGACACTAGAGAAGGAAGCTATGTTCCATCACCAGGTTTTACCTTTCCTTTCCCTTAAATCAACACAAACACAACATTACTCTGTACATGCACTTGACGTAGCCATCCACACGATATCCGTCAGTGCACGACAGAGCGCATTACCAGCGTATTCCAAATCTGTCCGTCCATGTCAGCTAGCGGTACCAATATTTTCAACAATCTGCGAGCGAAAACGTGATTCTTCAGGTATTCATGTATCGGGTATTACTGATCACAGAGATTAAGAGTCAAGTATTTTGGACTGTCCTTGTCCTAGGATTCAAAATGGCTCTGAGCACTATGGGACTTAATATCGGAGGTCATCATTCCCCTATAACTTAAAACTACTTAAACCTAACTAACCTAAGGATATCACACACATCCATTCCCGAGGCAGGATTCGAACCTGCGACTGTAGCGGTCGCGCGGTTCCAGACTGAAGCGCCTAGAACCGCTCGGCCACACTGGCCGGCCTTGTCCTAGGAACCATTTGTGTACCTATCTGAAAAGCGGGCATACTGTACCTATCATAATTTAAACATTATACACTTCCTCCAGCTTGCGTTTATAAAAGCACCCTCGTTATTTGTCGGTTCCCGAGAAAACTCCGAAAACCCATGACTTTCGGATACGATAAGTACCTATTGTGAGAATACACACTTCTATTATTTCTATTCATGGCAGATAGAAGAAACTTTGTACCATATGTTCTTAAAATTAATTTCTCTAGGAGCTACGGAACTTGTTTCGATACAAGTATACGTAAAACATACACGTAATACCTGGTCTGAGACGTAATTGTAGTTTCAGCTGACAGAGAACACACGGCATAGGCTCTGCGGTCATCTTGCGCTTTCTAGAGGACACCAAACTATGTTTTTAGTCAGCATTTTTTCACCACTAAAACTTTAATTACGCGCAGTCCCTGGATAATGGGCACTTCAAACAGGCTGTCTTGACCTGGGAATTATTCGACGTAAACATCTTACAAAAAGTTATTTTGTCATACGAAATTCATTGTACCTGAAAATCAAATGCCAGGTTTTTTGGTATACTGTAGGTGCAGTCCAAAAAGTTGTGCATTTTTATATAAAGTAGTGGAAAGTGAGCACACGTTGAATGAGAGTCCTGCGCTCAATTTAAGCTAGAGGAAGCATCTATTGTCCGTTAACATGCCTCAAAATAACTTACAACGACTGCCAAATATTACGTAACACTGACTTACTAAGTTTGTGTTCTGCCTTACGGCAGGTCTTGTCATGGGGGAAGCCTCATCAACAAAAGTTGAAGATCTCGTCAGAGAGGTCCATCGCATGAGCGTCTAGGGAAGTGAGTCCAGTGGTGGTTTCCCGTTGCCTTCGACTGATGATGATGAAATGATAATGAGGACAACACAACACCCAGTCCCTGAGCGGAGAAAATCTCCGACCCAGCCGGGAATCAAACCCGGGCCCCTTGGCGTGACAGGCTGCCGCGCTGACCACTCTGCTATCGAGGCCGACTATAAAACTGAAATGTCTGCAAATTCACTAAATATTTCCGATAACTTTTTACTCTTTTAAGATACAAATAATAAACAGATGAACTGCGATCGATGAGCAAAGTATCTAGAAAAGTTGTACAGCAAATCATTTTGTGTTACCTTATATTATGCGTACTTATTTGTTGTTTATGGATGTCCAAGTATGTGAGTGTTTCGAAGTATATAAATAAACAGTCAAAACTTCACTGATCCACAGAATACGTTTTATGTAGGCAGCACTATCGGAGCACAAAAAAGGCTAATATGTTCGTATTTAACAGAGCCTGCCTCGAGGGATTACCCGAGAGGTTTAAGGCGCTGTAGTCATGGACTGTGCGGCTGGTCCTGGCAGAGGTTCGAGTCCTCCCTCGGGCATGGGTGTGTGTGTTTGTCCTTAGGATAATTTAGTTTAAGTAGTGTGTAAGCTTAGGTACTGATGACCTTAGCAGTTAAGTCCCATAAGATTTCACACCTTTTTTTTTTTTTTTTTTTTTTTTTTTTTTTTTTTTTTTTTTTTTAACAACGCCTGACAGAGAAGTGGAGAACCAGGCTGTCATTCAAGCTCCCTCACCAAAAATTTTGCTACGCTAACATATTCTCGCTTTTTTGTGCTGAAGGAGAGTAAAAGAGTGTCAGAGACGGAGGAAGAGAGAGGAGACAATACATGTGGGAGAGAAAAAGAGAGAACACAGTGATGGTGGGAGAGAGAAAGTTCCAGTGAAAGCGAAAGAATAAATGAAGACAACAGCAGTGGGAGCCAAAGAGAGAAGGAATACTGATGATAGGTGAGAGGCTATGGCAATAAAAGAGAAAGAGGGATGGATGCAGGTAGAAGCAGTGAGAGCAACAGAGAGAGGAGACGGTTGAAACGAAAAATACGGGTGAGTTGAGACCATACATATGCTTGGGGAACCTGTAACCTCCCAGATACGTGAACTTTTAATACGTAGGTGTATGGGAACATTTTGAGCACGTAGGTAGAAGGGAAAGCATAAGCTGGCCCCCATAAAACGTATGAACTGACGATGTGTAGTGTGGGGGGGGGGGGGGGGGGGAGGGGAAGGGGGGGCAGTGGCAGTGGGAAAGAGAAACAAAAGGAGACATTGTAAATGAGGGAGGAGACAACGGCAGTGGGACATACTGTAAATAAGTGGGAGAAAAAGAAGACAACGTGGGGAGAAACATATATAGACAGTGTCAGTGAAAACCTACCTGCAAAGAGAAACTGGGTACAAGAATTCATATTTTTCTGTGTTGAAATAGCATGAATGCGTTCGCATGCCAAAAGTTTTGGTGAGAGAAGCGGAATGAGGATTGAGACAACTAGTTTCCCACTTTTCTGTCACACTCTTTTAAAGAGGAACATATTCGTCTTTTTTGTACTATGACTGCAGCATTTTTCCGCTAGTAGATACTTGACACTTCATAACAGGTCGGAAGAAGGCAATGGCGAATCGCCTCCACTGCGACCTTGCTTACAGCGATGATGCAGGAATGCTGCATCTGTGACCGTAGCTCATTCCTTGAGTATTGATTACTTTTGCTTTGTTCCTCTATGAATGCGAGTAGGTATTACAGAATGTGTTGGCGGTGAATAATCTACAAAGGATACAAATGGAATGAGAGGTAACCCCAAAAATACGAAAGTATTGAGGAGTAGCTGATGGGACTAGCGATTAAGACTAAAAAAATCAAAACTGGGGGGGGGGGGGGGGGGGGGGGGGGCTTGTAGTAGACGAAGTGAATGAACTCTACTATCCTGGATGAAAAATAACGCATGACGGACGAGGAAATGAGGACAGAAGTGGATTAGTTCAAGTAAAGAGGACATGTCTTGCTGAAAGAAGTAAACTAATAGCAACCGGGGCTTAGTTACAGAAAGAAACTTCTAATAATGTACTTTTTGAGCACATCAGTGTAGGTAAGTGAGAAACTGGTTTTGGCGAAACCGCAAAAGCATAGGAGTGAAGTGTCTGAAATGTGGTCCTACGAAGTATGTTTTACATTATGTATGTTTAACATTAGGTGGACCCGTAAGATAAGAAATGAGGATCTCCCCACAACCGGGGGGGGGGGGGGGGGGGGGGGGGGGGGGGGGGGAAGGAAGGTGTAAAAAATACGTATGAGTCAACTTCCACGGTACTAGGGAGATTTGTAAGGTGAAGGTAAGGCCCATGGCAGGCTAAAAGCCCGTTGTCTGTTTTGTGGGGAGGGGACCAAATAAGAGGTCATAGATTAAGGAATGGTGGGGAAGGAAGTCCGCCGCGCACTTTTAAAGGAACCCTCTCGGTGTTTGTCTGAAGAGATTTAGGGAAATCACGGAAAATCTACGAATGCGGATCCAGTGTGCTTATCAGTGGACCATCTCGCTCGGATTGGGCACCGAAGAGAAAGTCGTAGCGCGCAACATCACAGTGAAGTGACGGGCCGAGTGGTCTAACGCGCTGCCCTCATTGACTTTGTGGCTGGTCCCGGCGGAGGTTCGAGTCCTCCCTCGGGCGTGGGTGTGTTTGTGTGTGTTTGTCCTTAGGATAATTTAGGTTAAGTAGTGTGTAAGCTTAGAGACTGATGACCTTAGCAGTTAAGTCCCATAAGATTACACACACACACACACATTTGAAGTGACGGACGAAAAAATACATAAATAAAGTGAAAAAGGAACACAAGATTATAAATGTTGGGGCTGTAGAGGGAAATAATGCGAGTGCTGTAACTATAAAGTTTTAATCGCTTAGAGTCGTTTAAATTTCGACTCTACCTCCTCTACTTCTTACGTCTGTACAGTACCACTGAATGACATGTAGAAGGTTATGTCAGAAATAGCTGTCGACTAACAGGGAAGAAATTCAGTAATTAGTGATAATACATTAAAACCCACTAGGCCAGGGGTAGAACCTTTTTCTTTTACTTTTCTTTTTCATCAGTCTTCTGGCGTGATTAAAACGGACCACGATAATTTCCGTTCCTTTACCTTAGAGTTGTCGTTACACCCAACTTCACAATACTATTTGGTTAAAATGGCTCTAAGCACTATGGGACTTAGCATCTGAAGTCATCAGTCCCCTAGAACTTAGAACTACTTAAACCTAACTAACCTAAGGACATCACACACGTCCATGCACGAGACAGGATTCGAACCTGCGACCGTAGCAGTAGCGCGGTTCCGGACTGAAGCGCCTAGAACCGGTCGGCCACAGCGGACGGCAATATTATTTGGTGTATATATATATCCTAATATGTCTCTTCCCGCACAATCAGTGCCCTCTACGACTTCCTGTAGAGTCATGGAACCTACACTGATACGCCTTAACAGATTCACGGTCATTTAATCTGTCTTCTAGTTTATCTTCTCCAAATATTGCTTTCCTCGCGGATTCTGTGAAGGACCTCCAGTTTTTTTATCAGTTCACCTGATTTTCAATGTCCTTCTACAGCTCGACATCTCAAACTCTTCGACTGTTTTCATCTCCACCTTTCCTACAAATCATCATTCGCTTTCATACGGTGTTGTACACCAGATCTACGTTCTTACATTAATTTATATTCTTCGGTCTATGGCAAAGAATATTCTCTTACCCTGTGCTAGTCCACTTCTAATTTCACGCATGCTTTATCTGTCAAGCGTTGTTTTGCTGGCAGGATAATTCCTCCACTTCATTCCCTACGTGCCCCTAATTCCCACGTTACGTTTATCGATAATCTGTTTTCGGTTTTTCCTCAGTACTGTCGGATTTCGTGTTTTTTCTCTCAATACTTACTCGACGCTTCTGTATATACCTAAAGAAAATGAGGGACATTGCCCTCAGATGCGGGGATCGCGCCGCCCCTGGCCATTGCACTGTGTCGGAGCGTGTCAACACAGCCAGCGGCGTTGCTGCGGGCTTCTCCGGTAACCGCCGCGTCCATTAGCCAGGCTAATTGCAGAGACGGGTCGCGCAGCTTGTAAAGCGTTGTAAAGCGAGTAGGCCGCAGCTGCCGAATTTACAGCCGCCTTCTTAAGAGGCGCGCTCGAGACAACCACAGACACGCTACGACTCTGAAACACTTTCCATACGAAGTCCTTCTTTATTTATAAACTTTTAATGCTCCTAAAATCAGAGCCAGAAGACTCTGCCGTATGTTCAACTACGCTTTCTTCATACTTTAATTTTTATCACATTAACTTACAAAGTGGTATGTCTCGTTACTTTATTACCCCAGAATCTCACAACATATCTCAGCACGTTCTATACGTCTAAAGTACTTCGACAAAATCACTGCTGACCGGGGTGGCCGAGCGGTTCTAGGTGCTACAGTCTGGAATCGCGCAACCGCTACGGTCACAAGTTTGAATCCTGCCTCGGGGATGGATGTGTGTGATGTCCTTAGGTTAGTTAGGTTTAAGTAGTTCTAAGTTCTTGGGGGGACTGATGACCTCAGAGGTTAAGTCCCAGAGTGCTCAGAGTCATTTGAACCATTTTGACGTACCGGCCCTCACAGTCGACAACGGAAAGCTTCAGGCACTCGAATAAAGGGCGTCACTGAAACCACTCGTCTCCTTGGGCCGCTGATTCCCGAACATTTCCAGGTCGAAAACGTCAGTTCGCAGTGCGATGACAGAAAGGACGACGTTCCTGACAACCTTTGCCGTTGCTGACACCCTCTCTAAGGGCACTGTGGAGCTGCAACACACTTAACCTGATCTGACCCCTTTGGGCTGTAGAATGATCGCATATTTTGCTCTGGTGTGCAGGATGGAATCTCTAGGGACAGTTCAAAACAACTTGACGAAATTTGAACGTGAACAGCAGCAACAAAGGGTTTCTGCTTTTTGCTAGTGTGGCTCGCGATGAAATTTCGTCTATCTGTTTTGAGCAGTTCGTAGTGATTCCATACTGTGTACCAGATCAATATTTGCAGTCGCACTGAACTCCAAAGGGTCAGATCAAGTACACTGGGGTAGCAGCTCTACGATTCCTTAGGGTAGGTTTGAAGCTCCCGAAGGTTGCTAGCAGTGTCTCATGTCGTTGAGATCGTTGTCTTGCTGCTCACAGCGCTGAAAACTATCGTTTTCCACCGAGAAAAATGTGGGAATCAACACCCCAACGGGTGACGTAGTTTCGTAAATTCACTTTACTCCTGAGGCCTTTTCGCGTCAGTTCTGAGAGGCGGTGCATCTCAGATGTTTTCCTCGGGCCTCCCACGACCCATAAGAAAAAAAAAAAAAACAGAGTTAATTCAACGTTAGGTGTCGCCGCTCTGACCTTCGTGTCAGAGACGTCCAAAGAAGAGGTGAAACGTGTGTAGGAGGGGATGTGAAGACCTTTCCATCGTGTGATACGTCCACGGCAGCGTTGGACGAATTGCAGTGAAATTTGGTGCCATAAACCTCTGGGTTGTGGCGTCTTACGTTCTTTTTTTTTCATCTGTCGACACCTATCGCTCTGGAAGTGTGATTTTTAAGATTGATTCTTCCTATCGCCTGGCGGTTTTTAACGTTCATGTAATTATAAATTATGTTTATGTTTCCTTTCATCAGCATCCCACTGAAGTGTAATTTACGACTTAGTTGCCGCACTTGCTTGGCATCCGTTCACAGCATTTACATTGTTAGTCCGTAGCGACATGTCGCTAACATGGTACATTCTCGTACATCGGTGATATGGGGAGGGCTGAATGTCCTAGTTTTGGGGAGATTCGAATATGCAGAATATTATTGGCTATAATACTATATGGGACACTCAAAATTGGTATTCGGAGGTCCCATAAGCACTTTCATGCTTTCCCGGTATAGGAATGTATTTATCATATACTTCAGTTCGTAGTTTTATTCACCCAGATTATTCCGGCTGTTAATGTAAACAATCTGTCAGCAATTTTTAGAAAACCAATCATCTATAATTACTGTCATTGTTTGCTGTTGTGACAAGATTTAGCAACTGAACATTACCGTAGCTCACAGATTGCAGGGACCATCTGCCGAGAGCTGCGTGCAATGGACTTAAAGGGGCTTCTACGTTTTCACATCCAGAGTGATGCGTGCGGCCAGAATATGCCCCCCATCTCCGGCATCTTTATGATGTAGGGCTGTACGGTAAGCCTCATCCGTTTGGTTTGCATTGGACTGCACCACGTGCCGCAATAAGGAAATCTACCGCTTTCTTCTTATTTCCCGTGTGGGTTGTCAGTTTTGCGACAAAGCAGGTTAAATACTTTTTAGATATATCTTTCGGTGATACCTCCCCTCATCGGAGGTTCGAGTCCTCCCTCGGGCATGTGTGTGGTGTCGTTAGCTTAAGTTAGATTAGGAAGTGTGTAAGCCCAGGGAAGCCCGCTCGGCTAGCCGCTCGGTCTAACGCGCTGCTTCCCGAGCGGGAAGGCGTGCCTGCCTCCGGCACCAATCCTCCCGGCGGATTTGTGTCGAAGTCCGGTGTGCCGGCCAGCCTGTGGATGGTTTTTAAGGAGGATTTTCATCTGCTTCGGCGAATGAATTCTGGTTCCCCTTATTCTGCCTTAGTTACACTATGTCGGTGACTGCTGCGCAAACACTGTCTCCACTTACGAGTACACCATAAATACTCTAACACGCAAACATTTGGGGTTATACTCGGTTGGTATGAGACGTTCCCGGGGGGTCCACTGGGGGCCGAACCGCACAATAACCCTGGGTTGGGTTGGGTGTGGGGCGGCGGTGCGGTGGGTGGACTGCTGTGGCCCGTTGTGGGGTTGCGAAACACTGAGGACTACGGCGGGACGAAGCCTCTCCGCCGTTTGTAGGTCCTCGGTTCAATACACAATGCACAATACACAACACAATACACAAGCCGAAGGAGCGATGACCTAAACAGTTTGGTCTCATAGGTACTTACCACCACCGCCACCTTTCGGACATCTTCTATTTATTCTGTTTTATAAAACACCACACGGTGTCTTTAAAGCATTGACAAGGGACATTTACCTGCCGGAATATTTTATGCGCGGTATCCTATGTACCCATCCTTATCAAGTATCAGTACGTTGTTTAATATTTTTTTGCTAATGCAGTCTCACTAAAATGGGGTCACGCCAGTGTTATGAAGTTTTTTTTATCTCTTCCTCAGGCCAATCCGAAGATCGCTAAATAAAAGTGAAATGTATCACTGGGAAACAACTGCATTTTGGTAGAGCCAGTGTCCTTTCTCACTTATCGGCAATTTACTCAAATAGTTACTAAATTGCATAGTAGCAAAAAGTAGTATAATTATCAGTGGGCTCAATAATGTTGCTGTGGAGAGCCAATGATATTGGATGCAGAAAGGTACTACTGCTGAAAACATGTAGGGATAATCGTTACTCATTGGAATTGAACCGGAGTTATTATTTAAACATGAATAACTGCAGGACAATGTGCAATAACAAGTCAACCAATTCTGTAGCGTTGGCTGTAGTTTTATTGTTACGCAGTAAGAATAATTCGCACATTTTCATGTAAGTCTGTAACGCAGTATAAATAACTAATGCATAAAAATTTTAATGGAGAACGAATAAATCGTGTAGATTTCTTGAGGGGATTCTGGGCAAGTGGTGTGTTCAAAGAGTGTTCAAATGTGTGTGAAATCTTGTAGGACTTAACTGCTAAGGTCATCAGTCCCTAAGCCTACACACTTCTTAACCTAAATTATGCTATGGACAAACAGACAAACACACACACATGCCCGAGGGAGGACACGAACCTCCGCCGGGATCAGCCGCACAGCAAGTAGTGTGTGTAAAAAGACTTAAAAGTGAACTGTTCACGAGTCCCGGTCGAGACTTTTGGGTTACCCAGCAGGTCGGGCAAGACGAGAAGGGTCAATTATCAGAGAGACAGTCTGCTAACCTCCATTAAGAGCACTTCGTGAGTCAGGCGATGCTCGAACAATAGCCTATCAGCAGCTGGCGCCGCAAAACGCGTCGTGGAGGCGCCAGTGGCTGCCATCACATTACGGCAAGATGCCTTCAGCTCAGCGTGCCGTGATTGCAGGGGGTGAGGCTAACAGCCTCAATTACACGCCGGAATCTGAACCACTCCCTGCTGAACAGGCGTCGTCTCGCTAGAGGCGTCGCGGCACGTAATACTGCCATAAGCACATCTCAGAAATCCAAGAACGGCCCCTAATCAAATTGGCAGCTGAGGTTTCGCACAAAGTCTAATAGAAATGTTCCAGGTACTTCTAAATCTGATATTATGAATGAATAGCACATAAGTTTCTGATATGTTACTGGTCATATTTAAGTTCTTTTCTACCGTTAGTGAAGTTTGACACCTTACTATCGTAATGCGTGGGTTATTCAAGTAGAAACCAGAGTATCGAAAAACAAGCTTTTTGGTGCTACATACAAATATAAAGGAAGTGCCTTATTTTTTTCTGCGTAGACTTCGCCGAACGAAATACATCTTTTCCATCGTATAGGAAGATTTCTTATCCTTTCATGAAGTACACTACTGGCCATTAAAATTGCTACACCACTAAGATGACGTGCTAAAGACGCGAAATTTAACCGACAGGAAGAAGATGCTGTTGTGATATGCAAATGATTAGCTTTTCAAGTTATTCTCACAAGAGTGGCGCCGGTGGCAACACCTACAACGGGCTGACATGAGGAAAGTTTCCAACCGATTTCTCATACACAAACAGCAGTTGATCGGCGTTGCCTGGTGAAACGTTGTTGTGATGCCTTGTGTAAGGAGGAGAAATGCGTACCATCATGTTTCCGACTTGATAAAGGTCGGATTGTAGCCTATCGCGATTGCGGTTTATCGTATCGCGACATTGCTGCTCGCGTTGTTCTACATCCAATGACTGTTCGTAGAATATGGAATCGGTGGGTTCAGGATGGTAATTCGGAACACCGTGCTGGATCCCAACGGCCTCGCACCACTAGCAGTCGAGATGACAGGCATCTTATCCGCATGGCTGTAACGGATCGTGCAGCCACGTCTCGATCCCAGAGTCAACTGGTGGGAACGTTTGCAAGACAACAACCATCTGCACGAACAGTTCGCCGACGCTTGCAGCAGCATGGACTATCAGCTCGGAGACCACGGCTGCGGTTACCATTGACGCTGCATCACGGACTGGAGCGTCTGCAATGGTGTACTCGGTAGAAAACAGGTTCTGTTTACAGCATCATAATGGTCGTTTCCGTGTTTGGGGACATGGCATGAACGCACATTGGAAGCGTGTATTCGTCATCGCCATAAAAAAATGGCTTTGAGCACTATGGGACTTAACTTCTGAGGTCATCAGTCCTATAGAACTTAGAACTACTTCAAACTAAATAACATAAGGGCGTCACACACATACATGCCCGAGACAGGATTCGAACTTGCGACCGTAGCGGTCGCGTGGTTCCAGACTGTAGCTCCTAGAACCGCTAGGCCACTCCGGCCGGCGTGATCGCCATACTGGCGTATCACCCGGTATGGGGTGCCATTGGTTACACTTTTCGGTCACCTCTTGTTCGCACTGACGGCACTTTGAACAGTGGACGTTACATTTCAGATGTGTTACGACCCGTGACTCTACCCTTCACTCGATCCCTGCGAAACCCTACCTTTTAGTAGGATAATGCACGACCGCATGTTGCAGGTCCTGTACGGGCTTCCTTGATACAGAAAATGTTCGACTGCTGCCCTGGCCAGCACGTTCTCCAGATCTCTCACCAATTGAAAACGTCTGGTCAATGGTGGCCGAGCAACTAGCTCGCCACGATACGCCAGTCACTACTCTTGACGAACTGTTGTATCGTGTTGAAGCTGAATGGGCAGCTGTATCTGTACACGCCATTCCAGCTGTGTTTGATTCAATGCCCAGGGGTATCAAGACCGTTATTACGGCGAGTGGTGCTTGATCCGGGTACTGATGTCTCAGGGTCTATACACCCAAATTTCGTGAAAATGTAATCACATGTCAGTTACAGTATAATATATGTGTCCAATGAATACCCGTTTATCATCTGCATTTCTTCTTGGAGTAGCAATTTTGAATGGCCAGTAGTGTAGTAGGCTGCCCCGGTAGCGAGTTTCACACGAACAGTCTGACCGCAGCGCCAGCTTCAAATTGTTGCCCTCCTGATTCTTTCTTCAGTGAACTTAACATGCGGTAGTCACATGCGGACAACTGTGCTGAGTAACATGGGTGTGCCAGGAAGCTCAGTGAACTGTTTGTAAGCCAAAGCTGCAGTATGCGATCGTGCACTGTCGTGCAGGAGCTCCGTGTCACGAATGGTTTGCTGACCTGTGTTGGTCGCAGTAAGTAGTCTTGCCAATGTTCGTCAGTGCTTCTTTGGTCCACTCAATAAGGCGTAGGAGGGAGAGATCTGCAGAAGACGCAACAGTCGAACAGCACCTGCGCAATACGCTACTGGGGTAAATAACTTCTTTCATCCATAGAGGTATCAGAAAGCGCTCTTTCCGATGGAGAAATTGTAGTCTGTTGACAGAAACTAGGTAGAAAAATTGGAGACTCCATTTGTATTGGTATCTATTACGAATAAGGCTGTGTTACGATATTCCTGTTTACATTTGAACCTGTTGTGTCGGCTATTGCGGTAGTCAGTATGGCCACAAGCAGGGAAGAAGATGAGTTGCAATGGCCGGTGACAGAAAGCCAGAATCATCTGCACAAAACACTTTCTAATACAAAACTTTATTTTTAAAAATAGCTGAATTTCTCTTGATTCCTGTACCTTCTACATGCAGTTACATTATGCGCTATTACTACTCGCAGTAAGCGGGCCGAGTCATGTCTCCCTGTTGGTCAGTACTCAAATGGCTCTGAGCACTATGGGACTTAACATCTGAGGTCATCAGTCCCCTAGAACTTAGAACTACTTTAACCTAACTAACCTAAGGACATCACACACATCCATGCCCGAGGCAGGATTCGAACCTGCGACCGTAAAGGTCGCGTGGTCCAGACTAAAGCGCTTAGAACCGCTTGGCCACACTGGCCGCCTACTCAGTACTTATACTCTCGGTGTCTGTGACCGAAATGGGGCCGACCAATGATGGACAGCTGCTTAGATAAACCTTGACAGGACATGTTGAACTCTGTCTTCCTAGAGATGTGGCGCTGCCCGCTCTTTCCATTGGCGCGGGGGTCATCGCCTTTTTGATGCCATTTCGCGGCCTTGCGCTTGACGGTGTGCAGTCTGCACAGAATCACCGTCGTACTATTAGGTGTTCTAGTAGCTACTGCTATACTGGAATGAATTAATTACTGTTACCGCGTTATAGGCAATTGTTCAACAGTGGCACTTGGAATAATTTATTCAGGGTGAGCCTTTCAACCTGAGGATTGTATGCTATTTTTTAAACGTCTTGGCGGAATAAAACTATGTGCCGTATTGGTATTTCAACCCGATATCTTACCTTCCGCCAACAAATTTAGCAGATAGGAGACATATATTGGCGGAAGTAAATACACTCCTGGAAATGGAAAAAAATAACACATTGACACCGGTGTGTCAGACCCACCATACTTGCTCCGGACACTGCGAGAGGGCTGTACAAGCAATGATCACACGCACGGCACAGCGGACACACCAGGAACCGCGGTGTTGGCAGTCGAATGGCGCTAGCTGCGCAGCATTTGTGCACCGCCGCCGTCAGTGTCAGCAAATTAGGGACACTGTTGCTCCTGGGGTATCGGCGAGGACCATTCGCAACCGTCTCCATGAAGCTGGGCTACAGTCCCGCACACCGTTAGGCCGTCTTCCGCTCACGCCCCAACATCGTACAGCCCGCCTCCAGTGGTGTCGCGACAGGCGTGAATGGAGGGACGAATGGAGACGTGTCGTCTTCAGCGATGAGAGTCGCTTCTGCCTTGGTGCCAATGATGGGCGTATGCGTGTTTGGCGCCGTGCAGGTGAGCGCCACAATCAGGACTGCTTACGACCGAGGCACACAGGGCCAACACCCGGCATCATGGTGTGGGGAGCGATCTCCTACACTGGCCGTACACCTCTGGTGATCGTCGAGGGGACACTGAATAGTGCACGGTACATCCAAACCGTCATCAAACCCATCGTTCTACCATTCCTAGACCGGCAAGGGAACTTGCTGTTCTGACAGGACAATGCACGTCCGCATGTATCCCGTGCCACCCAACGTGCTCTAGAAGGTGTAAGTCAACTACCCTGGCCAGCAAGATCTCCGGATCTGTCCCTCATTGAGCATGTTTGGGACTGGATGAAGCGTCGTCTCACGCGGTCTGCACGTCCAGCACGAACGCTGGTCCAACTGAGGCGCCAGGTGGAAATGGCATGGCAAGCCGTTCCACAGGACTACATCCAGCATCTCTACGATCGTCTCCATGGGAGAATAGCAGCCTGCATTGCTGCGAAAGGTGGATATACACTGTACTAGTGCCGACATTGTGCATGCTCTGTTGCCTGTGTCTATGTGCCTATGGTTCTGTCAGTGTGATCATGTGATGTATCTGACCCCAGGAATGTGTCAATAAAGTTTCCCCTTCCTGGGACAATGAATTCGCGGTGTTCTTATTTCAATTTCCAGGAGTGTATTTTGGGGTGGGTCGTGGGTTGTGGGCCCAGATAGCTCAGTTGGTAAGAGCTTTGACTGCAATAGGTAATGTTCCGTGCTAGAGTCCTGATAAGGCACGCACTTTTAGTTTGTCAAGAAAGCAAGGAAACTGAGCCTCAGATTTCTATACGAATCCTGGAAATGCTGGGATGTAAACGGAGAGTCACGAGCTTCTGACTGGAGCTACTGTGTCGAGCAAACAAATAAAGAAAATGAACCGTGAATCAAAAATTATGGCTTCTTTCGTGATCTAAAGGTTTGCAGTCTTGGCTTCTGACATCTAATTTCAGGGTTGTTTTCTCGCTGATCAACTAAGGTTTTAATCCTTGTGAAAAAGCCTTCAAGGCGATCCTCTCTACCTCGTGAGGCCATACCACAAATTACTAAGTGAATCGCGAGCAACAGAAATTGTCGCCAAATGGAAATTGTCACAATAGGTTGCAAACCACGTCATAGTTACTTGGCGAAAATCTGAAAAAAATGGTTTAACCACCAGCGATTGGTAATTGGAGATGTCTGAAGATATTTTAATTTAATCGAGTCTTAGAGCTTCTGATTAAGGAATGTACAGGGTGCGGCGCTTAAATCCGGAAAAAATTGAGTTTGAATTTCCCGCCATGTCGTAGTTTCGCAGGAGATCGCGATTGGCGTTCTTGAAAGCTACAGGCATTTAATAAGCACATATAAGTCGAGATGTTACGAACAAGTGTGGAGTACAACCGAAGAGCCGCGACGGTCGAATGTCTTCGCGCTGGGCGTTCGCCCACTGAAATAGTTAGGTTTTTCGGGTACCCGAGATGAACTGTTTGCGAAGAAGTCTGGGGAAAGTTCCACTAACGCGGCGAGGAAAGCTCATCTGAGGAATCGGGTGCCATGAACTGCGGAAGTCATCGAAAAGGGTCAGGCGCTGATTTCAGTGGACCGGGACACTTGCTGAGGCAACTGGTGTCAGTATTGGATGTCAGGGAGCAAACGATGCGTCGGATGGCAGAGGAGGACCTTATGCGAGCCGTTTAATCCCGAACTGCCTCTCGGATAATATTAACATGTTCTGGTAGAGGGATTTCTGGCCCCCGAATATCCCGGATTTGAACCCGTCGACTACTATGTTTGGAACATACTCGAAAGAATTACGAATAAGACGAGGCACCATAATGTCGCATCTCTACGCACTGCTATGAAGCAGCATTCGCGCATATGGAAAGCGCTACTTTAAAGAGTGCGTGAGATCACTCCAGGAGAAGATTGGAGGCGGTCATTGCGGTTGAAGGGGGTTACATCAAGTTACGTTTTCATGAAAGATACCACTACTTATATGTGAAAGGATTTTCATTTTCATTTGTATTTTTTTTAATAAAGTTGCTTTTACAAAAAGTTTAATTTGTCCGGATTTAACCGCCGCAGGCTGTAAGTTAGCTTGAACCAGTTTCGGGTACAGAAGTAATTGTTCACCATAAAATGGTGATCGTTAAGAGGAAATACCTCTCTTAGTGGTGTGTGTTTAAACTTTCTTTCGCCATCTGACACATTAATACGGTAAAACTATCTCTCAGGTTTTCTCAGCAACATTGATTACAACGCCCTTCTGGAAGTTCAGCCGATTTGTTGGGTCCATTTTTTGAACAATATTTCGATAGCCAAACCAGACATTTTCTTTAGATGCCATACGATGCCAGCAAATTATTATGTTAAATGCGTGGTGTAATTTTATTACTGTGGTGTTCGTCTGTACGTTTTCGGGTTGAAACTCGACCAATTACAAAAAAAAAAGGGAAGAAGAACAAGAAAAAATTTGAGTAAGTGCATAGGAGGTTCGGTTTTCGAAAATCGTGGCTAAGGGTCGACAAATTCCTATGTGACGTGCTGGTTGAACAGTTTATTATTACGTTGAGATGCCACAAGTTTGGTCCCTGGTAATTAACAGAGCAAAGAAACTCCTCGTAACATCACGAAAATTTAAGGGGAAAAAATGTCGCTCAATTGAAACATCTTATTGAAGAAAACTATAGTGATGCAACAATCAAGCATGAAAGTAAGAGTATTGCGCCACACATTGATACATTAATGAAGGGGCTCGTCTATCTACAACAGAAAAGAGCGGTTATTGTAACAACTACGTTTATTACCGTAAAGTAGCAGCATATGAATTCAATAATAGAGGTAAGCATGTGACTATTTAATGAATGAACAAGGGATTGTAATTGTGAAATCTAGCCCTGACACAGATAGGTCAACACAATAAAAGCGATACGATCAGTGACTGCACGAATGGTTAGTGTTTTAGAGAAAGAACTAGACAATGTAAGTTCGAACTTCAGTAGAGATAAAGTGCATAGTGGAACCAACTAGGTGACCGCCTACGTTAAAACACGGGAGTTTAGTTCCTGATGAAAGTTAACTAGCAATGCATCGCTCATGACTCAGTGTTTGAATCGCTGGCTCATTCTTACCACTCTTATACAGTATGAAGGTGGGAAATGGGTTCAGTAACAGATTGATTTCTGAGTCGAAGTTTGCCTTTGTGATCAGTATTACAGTGGACAAATCCTTCTGGAGGACAGCAAGTCTCACCTTATCAGTCTTCTGGCAGCAAGTCTTTACTCTTCCATCACCCACCAGCAAGTGTTAATACCCTGAAACTTGCCTCTTTCTGTCAGTGTTGGAATCTCGCTGGCCATCTGCACGCGACCTTACGAAATCCGACCAGT
This sequence comes from Schistocerca gregaria, assembly GCF_023897955.1. Classification (NCBI taxonomy): domain Eukaryota; kingdom Metazoa; phylum Arthropoda; class Insecta; order Orthoptera; family Acrididae; genus Schistocerca; species Schistocerca gregaria. The sequence goes on along the minus strand of NC_064920.1, from coordinate 275,700,458 downwards.
AATAATTTTTTAAATAAGTTTAACGAACTCCTAGACTTGCCGATCTCGCTATGATTAAACAGTCATGTCACGATATCGGAAGGAAGGCAGAAACTCTCTCCCACGCTATGTCAGGACTCAGTTAAAGGTCCAAACCAGCTCGAGTACTAATACGAAACGACAGACCGTCCGTTGGCAATGACAGCAGACTCGATCCTTTTCTTGCCGTACCTCGTGTAGTACTAATTATCGGACTTTGCCAGTTTTTCTACGCGTAATTCACTTTTAACTATTGGAAACTTGAATCTGTGTCTCATTACTGCTCTCACGGTAACTGAACGCTAGGCCGGCCGGAGTGGCCGTGCGGTTCTAGGCGCTGCAGTCTGCAGCCGACCGACCGCTACGGTCGCAGGTTCGAATCCTACGTCGGGCATGGATGTGTGTGATGTCCTTAGGTTAGTTAGGTTTAATTAGTTCTAAGTTCTAGGCGACTGATGACCTCAGAAGTTATGTCACATAGTGCTCAGAGCCATTTTTTAACTGTACGCTAAACATGTGAAGCACGCGCTGAAACTAAAAGACAGAACTTTTGACCGTCCTCCTTGTTATCATGTGGGATCCAGGATCTTTGCAACATTAGGAAGACTAACAAAAGTAATCCATAAGACATAAAGCTGTTTATTTGCCTTGAACTCATTACGTGGGAGACACGTTCCTCCAAAGTGTATTAGAATGTTATAAGAAATAAAAACTTCAGTCTACGCACTGTCCGTAAACATAAAAATCCATTTCGAAATGGAGAACAATAAAACCGTGACCTCCTCTGCAGATTATGCAATAACATACTTTGCAGTTGCGGAGTGTGTCGACGGTGAGCACGTGTGCCAGATGTTGAAGCTTTGACGGCTCCCAAATAGATAGAGATTGATAAACAACTTTAAATACAGTAGCGTGAAATGGATACCATACTGAAGTGAATAAACAATTTAGTATTCATGGCCATAAAAATGTTATTATTCAGTTCACTTTAAAGCCAGTATTTTGATTTTATGTTTGCCAATGGCATGGTAATGCTTCAGAGATGGCAAGGAACTTGAAAGTACAGCTGAATGGAACGGGTAGTATATTGAAAGAGGTTATCAGATTAATATCGACAGAGGTAACACAAGGATAAAGAAATGTAGACGGATTAGATCAAGTGATGCTCAGGGAACTGGATTGGGAAATGAGACAGTAAAAGTACTTGATGGGTTTATATATTTAGGTAGTAAAATAACTTATTATGGCCGAACTAGAGAGGATATGAAATTCTTGCTGGCTATTAGCAAGAAATCATTTCTGAACAATAAAAATGTTGTGGACATCAAATATAAACTTAATTGTTCGGAAGTCCTTTTTTGAAGGTATTTTCATGTAATGTAGCCTTGTACGGGAGTAAAACATGTATGATAAGCACTTCACTCAAGAAGAGAATTGAATCCTTTGAAATACCCTGCTAAAGAAGATTGCAGCAGATTAGACTGACAAATTGAATAACAAGTGAAGAGACATTGAATCTACATCTCTTCATCTACGTGATTACTCTGCTGTTCACAATAAAGTGCCTGACAGAGGGTTCAATGAACCACCTTCATGCTGTCTCTCTACCGTTCCATTCTCGAACGGCACGCGGGAAAGCGAGCACTTAAATTTTTCCGTGCGAGCCCTGGTTTCTCTTATTTTATCGTGATGATCATGAACCGAACTTGGAAAAAAAATTGTGGCGCAGCTTGACCAAAAGAATGTATTGTTTGGTACGACATACCCTGAGACAGCAAGGAATCATTAATCTGGTGACTGAAATAAGTGACGAAGGTAACCACTGTGGGAGGAAATCGACGCTTGAATACAGTGAGCGGTCTGAAGTGGATTTAAAGCTGCAGTAGTTATGCAGAGATGAAGGGGCTAGCACAGGTTAGGCCAGCGTGACATCGAACCAGTCTTTAGACTTGAAATGAGTGTTTGGCGTCATTGGCCGGAAGGCCCCTTGCGGGACAGGTCCGGCCGCCTTGGTGCAGGTCTTATTACATTCGGCGCCACATTGGGCGACCTGCGCGCCGGATGGGGATGAAATGATGATGAAGACAACACAAAAACCAGTCCCTGAGCGGAGAAAATCGCGGCCCAGCCGGGAATCGAACCCGGACCCCTTAGGACGGCATTCCGTCACGCTGACCATTCAGCTATCGGGGTGGACAGTCTTTGGACGTTGATCAGCAGCGCTGGTGACAGTCCCGTAGAGTGATATATATATATATATATATATATATATATATATATATATATATATATGTGTGTGTGTGTGTGTGCGTGTGTGTGTGTGTGTGTGTGTGTGTGTGTGTGTGTGTGCATGCGCGCAGTTTGCTGGCCAGACCGACTCTTAATGAATTAATGAATATAATCTTTACCAAATGGGAACTAGCCACACCCTGAGACCTGGGATATTCCCTTAAAAAATTAACTGTTCAAATGGCTCTGAGCTCTATGGGACTTAACATCTGAGGTCATCAGTCCCCTAGACTTAGAACTACTTAAACCTAACTAACCTAAGGACATCAGACACACCCATGCCCGAGACAGGATTCGAACCTGCTGCCGTAGCTGTCTCGTGGTTCCAGACTGTAGCGCCTAGAACCGATCGGCCACTCCGGCCGGCAATATTAACTGTTACGGTACCGGTACTTGAAATAGTTCATAATTTTGTATCAAAACATTAAGGATCAAACAGACTCAAGTCATGGAACACATTTACAGATTACAAGAATTATATCATCAACGTTAGTCAGTCTGTCTCTAAAGCTTAACCTAGCTGAAATACGTGTGTTTGCTGTAAAAATCGAGATGAATATTGCGCAACATTGTGTGATACATTATTTAAAGTATAGGAGCACTATATTGTGTAATTTGACGGTATTTCATTGCTTAACAAATACTATTAACTACACCCCTTATTTACACTAACGGTAGCCGATAAATTTTAACATACATTACTGTCAGTAGAAAACGTGAACAGCTGTTCTACCCATTGATGGAACTCGTCAGTATTATAACTTTATTACAGTTCTGTTAAAGAATGTTAGGAAAAGGACAGTGTATTACAGCTTAGGTGTCACGACTGTAGTACGACACATCCTCATGAAGGACGTTTCAGACAGTGATCGAAGACAGTGGGAAACCTTTCACGAGGCGAGTCACGACGATGTGTAAATAAACTGAAGAATTCGCGATCAAAGCCAAATTTTGATTCCTTTAAGCGGATTATCAGTTCCGGTTTTATAGCCATGATCAGATCATTCAAAGAGTAGTGATACACAGGACGTGCAGTCGCAAAAACATTGATGATTGTTCGTCTAGTGCGTTGCTACTCTCATTGAGCCGATTATCTGTTACAGTGAATCAAGATGTCACAAAAGCTCCGAATCCTTCAGTATCATTAAAAATTTCAGTGTGCAGAATCGAGTCGCGCTGCCGATTCGCTAGATGGCAGGTCGCGCTCTGGCTGGACTACTACGGTTTCGCAGCTAGTCGAGACGTAAAGCTCGGCCTTAACGTGGCTGCTAGCATGCTCCGACAGCTATTACGGGGCGGAACGCCCTGACCGGACATCTCGCTCGCCGCACCACAGCACACAGTATGATGGCGCATCGTAAACTCCTGCTTGGGGGAAGCTCTGCCGTTGGACAGCCGCTTCGGGTCCCGTTTGAAGGCCTCCGATACTGCAGCGTAAACACGATACTGCCGTCCTCGGACTGCTCTGGTACAGGGTATTGCACTGTTGGAAGGAAGCTCGGAGGTTAACGCTCTGTCGACATCGGGGTCATTACTCATGGAACACAGCCTCATTTGGAGATCGATGGCGTGGAAACAACCCAGTATCCGTCTGAAGTGATTTAGGATAAATAAGGTAAATGTAGACTGGTATGGCCTTTCGAGGCTTTGAACCTGGCAAACGTCTCCGGCTATTCAAGAAGTTCTCGCAGCTGATGCAGGTGTGGAAATATTGCAGTTCTGTCAGGGAAATCCTTGGCCGCCTGGACACTGTGGTCTATACTTATAATGCCCGAAAGAGCAGATACCAATTATGATCTATCTTCAGCCATTGTCTGCAATTTCTTTGTGTCTTACTATGGTTTATAATTGGAACAACAGCCAGCCACGAGTATGCTTTAAAAAGATTTATCTGAATCAGGCTATGACCAGTTTCCACCTTCACATGGGCTGGGTTGTTTCCACGCCATTGATCTCCAAATGAGGCCGTATTCCATGTGTAATGACCTCGATGTCGACTGAGCGTTAACCTCCGAGCTTCCTTCCAGCAGTGCAATACCCTGTACCAGAGCTGTTTCCAGGCTGAGCCTCCTTTTGTACTCATTATTCGTTCGCTGCACTATGATACACTGAACATATTTTGTTCACGTTTTGTTAAACTTTACTAGAGACTTAGACTTTTTAGATCTACCAAAGCAATTATGAAGGTGGTTTGACGTTATTAAAACGTGAAATTTGGTCAGAACGTATGTTATCTATGGCTGTGAATGATGAAATCGCCCTGTGTTTTTTCTACGACTTTTAAACACAACTGCTTTGTGGACGAGCATAATGTAAGCACAGTTCAATTTATTGGAAGACGTTTTACACCACAAAGTTCTCTATTTAATGTCAGCACACACTATAAACATTTATAAAGCATAGCCGAGCTCTAAATGACTGGCATTAACAATACCTTTAGTTATGTTACAGTTGGAAAGATGTTAGATTACTGATGTTGTCAGAGTGCACGGGGTTAGAAAAATATATCGCTGCTAGTGAAATGGAACTAATCTGAAAATCGAAAAGAGAAGCATAACTTACAATTATTTCTAATATGCTGAATGGTCTGGAATACGCATACAAAGATTACGTAATAAGACACGTACTCTATTATAGTGACAAAGTTAAGTTTGAACTCTGACTCTATTAGCTGTATTTTACATTGCAAATACATTAAAGCGCAAAAAAACTGGTCTAGTAATGTGTATTAAAATACAGAGATATATAAAATGGCAGAATACGGCGCTCCGGTCGGCAACGCCTACATAAAACAATACGTGTCTGGTGCAGTTGTTATATCGGTTACTGCTACTACAATTGCACGTTATCAAGATTTGAGTGAGTTTCAGCGTGGTGTTATAGAAAGCGCACGAGAGATGGGACACAGCATATCCGAGGTAGCGAGGAAGTGGGGATTTTCCCGTACGGCCGTTTCACGAGTGTACCGTGAATATCAGGAATCCGCTAAAACATCAAATTTCCGATGTTTCTGTGGTCAGAAAAAGATCCTGGAAGAACAGGACCAACGACGACTGAAGAGAATCGTTTAGAGTGACAGAAATGCAACCCTTCCGAAAACTAACGCAGATTTCAATGCTGCTCAGCGTGCAAACCATTTAATGATACATCATCAGTATGGACCTCCGGAGCCGAAGGACCTCTCGCGTAACCTTGATGACTGCACGACACAAAGCTTTACGCCTCTCCTGGCCCCGTCAACAACACCGTGACATTCGACTGCTGATGACTGGAAACATGTTGCCTGGTAGGACGAGTTTCGTTTCTGATTTAATCGAGCGGATGGACGCGTACGGGTGTACAGACCTCATGAATCCATGGGCCATACATGTCACCAGGGGACTGTTCAAACTGCTGGATGCCCTGTAATGGTGTCGGGAGTGTGTAGCTGTAGCGATATGGGATCCCAGATGTGTCTAGATACGAACTCTGACAGATGACACAGACGTAAGCATCTTGTCTGATCACCTGCATCCATTCGTGCCCATTGTGCATTCTGACGGACTTGGCAACTCCTGCACGACAATGCGACATCAGAAACGTCCAGAATTACTACAGAGTGGCTTCATACACACACTTATGAATTAAAACACTTTCGCTGACCACCAAACTCCCCGGACATGAACCTCATTGAGCATATCTGGGGTACTTTGCAACTTGCTGTTCAGAAGAGATCTCCACCCCGTTGTACTCCTACGGATAGCCCTGAAGTATTCATGGTGTCAATATGTTCCAGCACTACTTCAGACTTTAGTCGGGTCCAGGCTACGTCGTGTTGCGACACTTTTTCGTGCTCGCTCGGGCCCTACACGATATTAGGAAAGTGTGTCAGTTTCTTTGGCTGTTCAGGGTAGTAATGCTTCAATACACGAGAGTAATGAATATCAGTTCAATGTGAATTCAACAATAAAGATGTAAATCGCCCACACTGAATTCGTATACGGTGTTTTGTACTGTTTATACTCTTGTCTAATCTTTCTACGTGTAATACCGGCCATGCAGCATACTAGAAATAATTGTAAATAATTCTTTTCTATTTTTAAATTAATTCCATTGCACTAGCAAGTCACATATTTTGTTATTCCCATGCAGTGCAACAATATCGTTAACCTAACATCTTTGTATCTATATACACCTCTACATCTGTACTCAACGAACTACTCTGAAGTGCACGACAGAGGGTACGTCTCACTGTGCCAATATCAGGGCTTTTCCCGTTCACTTCGCGTACGGAGCACGGAAATAATTGTTGCTTAAATGCCTCTGAGTGCTGTAATTAATCTATGCTTAATCTCATGGTTCCTGTGCTAGCGGTATCAGGAGGTTCTAACATATTTACAGAGTCATCATCTAAAGCCACTTCTTGAAACTTAGTTGATAGATTTTCCTGGGACTGTTTCCGTCTATCTTCAAGAGTCTGCCACTTTGCCACTTCAGTTCTTTCAGCATCTCAGTGACGCTCTTCCACGGCCAGACAAACCTGTGACCGTTCCTTCTGCCCTTCTCTGTATAGGTTCAGTACCCCGGTCTAGTCTTATTAGGTATGGGTCCCACACACTTGAGAAGTATACTAGAATGGATAACGTGAGTAAATTTGTAAGTGAAGTCTTCTGTAGACTCTTTCTATTTACCCAGTATTCTAGCAGCAAACCGAAGTATGCTTTACCTAACACTGAGTGATCTGCTCATTTCACACCCCTACTAAGAGTTACACCCAGCTCTACTTTGTGGTCAAAGATATCCGGACACCCCCCAAAACTTACGTTTTTCATATTAGATGCATTGTGCTGCCACCTACTGCCAGGTACATACATATCAGCGACATCATGAGAGAGCAGAATGGGTCGCTCCGCGGAGCTCACGGACTTCGAACGTGGTCAGGTGATTGTGTGTTACTTGTTTCGTACATCTGTACGCAAGATTTACACACTCCTAAGCATCCCGAGGTCCACTGTTTCCGATGTGATAGTGAAGTGGAAACGTGAAGGGACACGTACAGCACAAAAGTGTACAGGTCGACCTCGTCTCTTCACTGACAGAGAATGCCGACGGTTGAAGAGGGTCGTAATGTCTAATAGGCAGACATCTATCCAGATCATCACACAGGAATTCCAAACTGCATTGGGATCCACTGCAAGTACTATGACAGTTAGGCGGGAGGTGAGACAACTTGGATTTCATGATCGAGCGGCTGCTCATAAGCCACACATCACCCCAGTCAATGCCAAACGACACCTCGCTTGGTGTAAGGAGCGTGAAGATTGGACGATTGAACAGTGGAAAAACGTTGTGCGGAGTGACTAAAAAAAATTCAAATTCATGGTACACAATGTGGCGATCCGATGGCATGGTGTGGGTATGGAGAATGCCCGGTGAACGTCATCTGCCGGCGTGCCTAGTGCCAACGGTAAAATTCGGAGGTGGTGGTGTTTGGTGTGGTCGTGTTTATCAAGGAGGGGGCTTGTACCCCTTGTTCTTTTGCGTGGCACTATCACAGCACAGGCCTCCATTGATGTTGTAAGCACATTCTTGCTTTCCATTGTTTTCGAGCAATTCAGGGACGGCGATTGCATGTTTCAACACGACAGAGCAGGGTTTGTGGCGGAGTGGTTACACGACTGGACTAGCCTGCACAGAGTCCTGACCTGAATCTTATAGAATACCTTGGGATGTTTTGGTACGCCATCTTCTTGTCAGGCCTCACCGACCGACATCGATACCTCTCCTCAGTGCAACACGCCTTGAAGAATGGGCTGCCATTCCCCAAGAAATCTTCCAGTACCTGATTGAACGTAATCTGCGAGAGTGGAAGCTGTCATCAAGGCTAAGGGTGGTCCAAAACCATTCTAAATTCCAGCGTTACCGATGGAGGGCGCCACGAACTTTTAAGTCATCTTCAGCCAGGTGTCCGGATACTTTTGAGCACACAGTGTATTTGTATTAGTTTACCGATTCCAGCTGTGACCCACTGATATTGTATGCATATGACAGTATGTTTTCTTTTACACGTTATGAAGTGTGAATTTTACGGTTTTGAAAATTTAAAGTAAGTTTCCAATCATTGCACCATTTTGAAATCTTGTCAAGATCTGACTGGGTATTTGTACAGCTTCGTTCAGACTGTACGTCGTTTAAATAACAGCATGATCTGCGAAACGTCTGAGGTTACTCTTAACATTGTCTATATGATCAGTAATACAAAACATAAACTGCATGGGCGTACACCCGAAGTTACTTCTACTTCTGTCGATGACACTCCATGTAAGGTAACTTGGTTTTACCACTGTTCCGTCTTTGAAAATGCTTTTTATGTTATTTCTGTAAAGCTGGATCACACTTTGATAATTTTTATACTTGTGCTGCCATTAAACAGAGAATGGCCAGGAGATAAACTTTCCCAGTGAACTGCAGTGTACTTACATAGTGCGCGTTAACAAATGCCTCAGTTTTAAGATTCGAAACAATTACACAGGGCAATTTCGTCACTTTTAACCACATCTCATATTTTAATGACTCTAAAACCCCTTTTGTAAACGTTTTAATAAACGTCGGAAGAATTAAATCTCAAGTAAATTTTACGGAATAGTGAACAAAGAACTTCCTGCTTCACTTAGTGCAGCAAACCATTAACGACAAAAAAATGAGGCCCCAGCGAGAAAACAACGAAGCCTGTAACAACCAACTGAAAACGGTTTTTTTAAGAAATCGAAACAGGTCATGGTCTGATTCAAATGTACCTTTTTACACCATACTTGTGGCTGGTTGATGTTAAGAAAGATGGTTCAAATGGCTCTGAGCACTATGAGACTTAAAATCTGAGGTCATCAGTTCTATAGAACTTAGAACTAATTAAACCTAACTAACCTAAGAACATCACACACATCCATGCCCGAAGTAGGATTCGAACCTGCGACCGTAGCGGTGGCGCGGTTCCAGACTGAAGCGCCTAGAACCGCTCTGTCAGAGCGGCCGGCGATATTTCAATGATAAACCTTAGAGTACTACAATCAGGGTTCAAAATTGCCAAAATTGCACTATAGTCAATTGTGGGAGTATCACTTTTATCCAGAGGGAAAGGAGTGAATCACAGTGCAGACATGTAGATTCAACAGCGCCGATAAATTAGGAAATTCAACCGTTATCTTTTGAGCACCAATGGTTTCTGTCGCATTTCATTAATTTTTTTAGTCATTAGTGCCTTTAGCAACGCTGGTTTCATGCGGAAAGCACTGAACATCCAAATAAAATGAATAAAATTGTGAATTGCGGCAGAAAAAAACTGTGTCTCGAAGGGTTAAAGAGCAATGAGATGCTGAGTAGTTTTTATGACTGATCGTAAGCAGAAAATATCCACTAAGCATACTCCTAACCTCCTATGGAGGTTACCCGAGGCTGTCAACGCGAAACACCGTAGGAAGCTGTCTAGTGGTATGCTTTTGCTTCACTATAATGAAACAGTTCACTGTGTGCAGGAGGCGGACATTTATGCTGCGTTTTTGCGCTTTCAAAATTTACCTCAGTGCCGTATTCTCTTCACACAGAATAAATTATCTCTCTTTCCTCATATACCAAAAGACCATCTGCGTATTGCAAGATGATTTTTGATGTGTATTTTCACTATCAAGGTGTCCGCCAAGACATTCACCATTGGGAGAAGGGGGTCGCACTTCAGAGTGAATATGTACTGAAGGATTAACACCATCACCACGTTTCGGGTTGCAGCTTGGTTTTTTTCGACGAGATAATTAAAATTAGATTACTGCCTCTCACACTTGTTTTGTTTTGTTTCGGGGCGCAAAGCAACTAGCGCCCTCACATTTAGCATATCTTTTCATACGTAACACATCCGAGAGGGCTCTTTCGTTCCATCTTTGATCCTTAGAACAGTGTTGCGTCTTCAGTGCTGCTTTCTGTTATACAAGATCGCCAGTTAAGCCTCTTTTTCTGCTGCTTTTACTGTCTCTGCAGCTTCCACGCAGCTACATCCGGATTCGGCTGCGCTGATCGAACACGGTGGCGCAGACTTTTGGATCTTTTATGAGTTCACTGCGCCTTCTGCACTGTTGAGGAGTCAGCCAAAGTTCTTCCCCTACGCCTGCGGGCCGCTTTTTGAACGGAAGATGCCTGTGGTTTTTGACGAGACTGAAGAGGATTATACAGCCTGCAGAAGAGACAGGCAGAGAGGCGGCTTCACGGTTTAATCAGCTTCTTTCACCCCTTTCATCGGTATTGAGTTACTTAGAAAATGTTGGTGCCGAAGTATCAGAGAGAATTTCTTAAGTATTTCAGCGTTTACAACACCACAAACCAGTGTACTGTGTCTGGTGGAAAATGCTTTTTTTTCTTTTTTTTTAACCATCAGTCTTTCGACTTGTTTGAAGCTGTCCTTAGTCTCTGTCAGTGTGCTGCTTGAGAGGTAGCGCTCGGCTTATTTTAGACCTTTATTGATGCATGTATGTGTATTGACTGTAAAATAGCACAGTTTCATACCTGAACGTAATAATATCATAGGCATTTTCATAACATAAAAATCGCAACATCAGAAAATAATTAATGTAGATTAATGAAATTTCGGGAGTACATTTATCTCGGTGACATAAGAGGGTCCTTCAATAAATAATGAACCAAAATTGTTTTAAGAGAACATATTTATTGTTAAGAATCAGAATTTTGTCACAAAATACATCAACATGTCTTGTCCGTGTTCTATTTTTATACGTAGTCTCCATCACGTTCTATGGCCATACTCCAACGTTGTGGAAGAGCATGTATTACCTGCTGGCAAAAGCTCTTGTCCTGTAGATGTAGCCATGTTTCACAGCATGACGGACCTCTCGTCGTCTTCAAAGTGCGTTCCTCGTAGAGAATCTTTAAACTGCGTAAAGGAATAGAATTCCGAGAGTGCCAGGTCTGGACTGTAGGGTGTATGACGCAATGATGTCCAACACATCTGGCGAAGTTTTCCCGGGTTCTCAGACTTGTGTGTGGGCGTGCAGTATCGTGTTGGAGCAAGATTTCTTCTGGGTTCTTGTCTGATCGAACACGTCGGAAACGGTTCTTGAGATTATTCAGAGTCTTCACGTATGCCTCTGGATTGATAGTTGACACTTTTGGCATCACACCCAAGAGACTGACGCCATCACAATCGCAGAAGATTGTCACCATGTCTATTCCAGAAGGGGGGGGGGGGGGTTATGTTGAATTTCTTTTTATGTGGTGAATGGGGAGACGCCACTCCATGGACTGCCTTTTTGTTTCTGCCGCAAAGTGGTGCACCCAGCTTTCGTCCCCCGTAATGATCCGTGACAGAAAGGCCTCTCCGTCGGTCTCGAAACGCTCCAACAATTCAGATGAATTGGCCTTTTTGTGAACCTTGTGGTCTGCTGTGAGGATTTGTGGAACCCATCGTAAGCACCTCTTTGAATGTCCGCGAGTATCGATCACTGCAGACGCACTTCCACTGCTGACCGAAAATTGTAAAGCCGACAGTCTAGTTGTCATGCGCCGGTCGGCACGAATAATGGATCCGCATGATTCAGCATGTCTCGAGTAGTGGCTGATCATGGAGCTCAGTTTCTGCATTTTCTGAGGCTGCAACTTTCTTTACCCATTTCCCAACTGTACTCCTATCAACTACAGCATTGCCATACACTGCACACAAACGTTTTTGGATATTCACCGCGATTTCTTTTTCCGCACACAAGAATTCAATAACAGCACGCTGCTTGTAACGTGAGTCGTATGTAGACGCCGTTTTGCGCTGCACTACGGCTCTACCATCTACCGGCGCACGGAACAAACATCAAATGTGATGCACCAACAAGGACGTTTGTCTATGTATATTAATGGCATTTAAAAAAAATGTGGGGCAATACTTAATTGAACGACCCTCGTATTTAAGTGATTAACACTGCAATTCAAAGATTAATTTAGGCACGAGATAAGCCATTGCAAATGTGAAATGCTGGTATGTTAATAATGACTGCAAAGTTGGCATGCGAACGTGCATGCATTACGTTGTACAGGTGATCGATGACAGTCTGTGGAATGGAGTTCCATACTTATTGCACTTGGTCTGTCAGCACAAGGATGGTTATTGCTGTTTGTGAATGACGATGGAGTTGTGTCCGATGGTGTCCCATGTGTCCGTATTGGAGACAGATATGATGATCGAGCAGGCCAAAGCGACATGTCGACACTCTGCAAAGCATGTTGGGTTATAAGAGCGGCATGTGGTCGAGCGTTATCCTCTTGTAAAACATCCCATGTGTTAGGAATGGCAGCACAACAAATCGAATCACCTGACTGACGTACAGTTTTGCAGTCAGAGTGTGTGGGATAACTGCGAGAGTACTGTCACATGAAATCGCAGTCCAGATCATAGCTGCAGATGTAGGCCCAGTGTGTTTAGTACAAACACGTTGTTTGTAGCCACCTAGTCAACACACGACCCTCGCTGTCACCGACGCAGAACCATCTTTCATCAGAAAACACAACAGGCCTCCACCCAGCACTCCAATGAGTTTTTGCTTGACACCACTGGAGTCGAAAATGGTGGTGGTTTGGTGTCAGTGGAATGCACCCTACAGGCGTCAAGCTCGGAGTGACAAATGCCGGTCCAATTTCTGCTGTATATACGATGCGCCAACGCCATACGCCGAACACAGTGGTCTTCTCTTTCGGTAGTATCACGTGGTCGTCTAGAACCAGGTCCTCTTGCAACTGTACATTCTCATGACAACGCTGCCAGCAGTCATGTACAGAGCCTACATTCCTGTCAAGTATTTTTGCAATATCGCAGAAGGAATCCAGCCTCTCGTAGCCCTATTAGACGATCTCGCCCAAATGCGGTGAGGTGTTGACAGTGACGTCTTTATCGCCTTAAAGGTATTCTTGACTAACGTCAACTCACTACGTCCGATCTCAAGCGTAACTTACGCTCACTATTGCCACACCGTGTATTGAAAGCAATCATGATTTGTATCCTCATAGTGGCGCTACAAGTGAACGAGTGGCATGCAATTTAAATCGACATCATGTTTCAGATGTAAAAACACGCCTACGAATTTCTTTTATGTCGCTCAGCTCCTCCTTAGAGTTACAATTTTTATGTTTTAATGTATTAGGCAAAAATTTAGTTAAGTTACTTCGTAAGAAGTCACAACGGATTAAGATGATTAAACTATTATTAATCATATATTGTTCAATTTCACTCAGCTACGCCGGCCGGGGTGGCCGAGTGGTTCTAGGCGCTAAAGTTTGGAACCGCGCGACCGTTACGGTCGCAGGTTCGAATCCTGCCTCGTGCATGGATGTGTGTGATGTCCTTAGGTTAATTAGGTTTAAGTAGTTCTAAGTTCTAGGGGCTGATGATCTCAGAAGTTAACTCCCATAGTGCTCAGAGCCATTTGAACCATTTACTTAGCTACACACTGTTGAGCTAAACCATTATGATCACTATACCACAAGAGGCTTAATTCTATTTGGTGGTGTTGATGTAGGTGAAGTGAGAAAAGTACATAAACGGAGCAGAGAGGAACAGGGTCAAATGGCTCTGAGCACTATAGGACTTAACATCTGAGGTCATCAGTCCCCTATAACATAGAACTACTTAAACCTAACTAACCTAAGGACATCACACACATCCATGACCGAGGCAGGATTCGAACCTGCGACCGTAGTGGTCGCGCGGTTCCAGCGGCCGGCGAGGAACAGGGAATCATTCAAGATGAGATACCGGCCATAAATTGGAAAATCTACTGGCATAATGGAATAGTTATGTCCCACCGTCTGGGTATGAGCCTGTGGTAAACAGCTACCCCTGTCGGGTGTTTGCTTGCTGCTGTCGGTGGCAACCCGGAAAGCATGGCGAAACCACGAGAGGGCGACAACGTGAACATGGGGCTCCGTAGCAGACGGCTCTTTCATTGGCCGAGTGACTTCGTCTAGTACGATTCTAGTGGAAACCAAACCATCTATATTGTACTGTGGGTCAATGAAAATGTGTGGCATGGTGAGCAGCCAACGTCATCGGGGCGAACGGCTGTTAGAACATACACTGAGCCTCCGACGCGGTCCGAAGTGGGAGCTGTTACGCTTTAGGGGCATTCACCATGGCTTGAATGGCGCCTGCGACGGTATTTGAAAGTTTGTAACAGCTGTGGACTACCGGAACCTTATTGCGGCCACCTATCTCACTTCATGCTTGATGTATTCCCTGTGGTAATGTTATCTTCCAGCAGGATAACTGTCCGCATCACAAGACCAGAATCGTGCCACAGTGGTTTTAGGAACATGAAGCGAATTCAAATTCATGTCTTGTTCACCAAATTTGCCTGATCTGTACCCAATGGAACATAGCTAGGACTCAAACAGCCGCCAGCTGCGCGCACACAAACCACCTAGTTGCAATTTGCGGCTACTGCGAGATCTGTGGGAGGACATCTGGTGCTACACACCTCTGGATATACCAAGGACATTCATAATCTGTGACGTTCGGAATCATTGGTTTATTTCGTTCAACACACTATTAAGAAAGTGGCCATAATGTTTTGATTCATCATTACAGTTTAATAAAATAATGTGCCAGGCAGCAGTGCAAAACATAATTTATTCGTAACAGTTACGGCAACAACAACTTCTCTCTCGGGCCTCAGTCAAGAATTAATACGAATACGCGTCGAGTCTGAGATACTTTAACGTAGACTTTCCGGAAGTCAAGAAACACTGCAACATATAGGGCCACAAACGGAGAAGAAAATATCTCTCGACGTAATCGGCGCGACTTGCGTCACCAGTGTTCCAAGAGGCCTCTTCTTCTTCTCCTGCTTCCGGCAGAGGCGGTGGCCGAGTTTTATCTGGTCCTCCGCTCGGGATGGGCGAACTTTGACTTTTACGTCGGCTGCTGAGAGAGCATTCCCACCCACCCCCCTTCCCCCGCCCCTCACTTTTATCCCATGGGACAGAAGGCGTGCCGGCCCCCCTGTAGTATTAAGGCAATACACAGTACACGACTGCGCTCCCAATTTAATTACTGGCGCCCACATCAGCATTTTTGTGGCCAGCCCGACCGCGAACTGCGGACAGTAGTAAAGGCCACTGGGAGCTATGTACGCCCTGAAGCCCATGGAGCTTGCAGTCTCTCTAACGTAGTAACTTCCATAGAACCTGCATCCATGCATATCGCTGCTACTTACATCGGGCTGGCTTTAAAATGAATTAGCTGAGGGGCAATGAGGGCTAGATTACAGATTTCACTATCATTTCTACGTGAAGAATCTGAACTCCACTGAAAAAATTTCGGAGTATTTGCAGGAATATTTTTGAGTAATATATAGTGAAAGGGAATGTCCTGACGGGCTGACTCATCATCGGCTAGCCCAAGCCGCTGAGGACAGAAACTTCAAATCAGGAGAAGGTGTTGATCTTAGGCTATAGACGTCGATTAGTGAAGGATTTTTCGAAATATCTTTCCTAAGGGGTTGAAAAAGAGGACGAAAAGTTTTCTGAAAATATGTAGCTATAATTATGGAGCTACTCCCGCGACAACTGGTATTTGATTTCTTGGTTAGAAATAATGAAATACGTGTTTCAGCATTTTTTTGGAAATTTAACTTCTAATGGGATGAAATAGGGGACAAACAGAATTATGAAATAATTCATACGAGAACATTTTGAAAGCAAAATCTATGAAAATTTAAATTTGGCTTCCCTGATAAAAAATAAAAAAAACACGTCTTTCACCGTTTTTGAAAGCTCAGCCCCTGTGGGAATGAAATAGGGGACGAAAATTTTTACGAAAATACTTCATCATGTGAGGACTTTTGAAGGTAAATCTGCGAAAATTGCGCATCTCAGTGTTTATGGAGAGTCAACCACTAAAGGGGTGAAATAGGTAGGAAGTGAAATGTTTTACGAAAATTTTTCATTGTGAAAGCAATTTCAAAGTTATATCTATTAAAACTGGGATTTGGTTTCCCGGTTAGAAATGAAAAAAATAAGTGTATTGCTGTTTTCGGAAGTACAAGCTCTAAGTTGGAGAAATAGGGTCATACTGACTCCCTGACTCCTCATCGCCCAGCCCAAGCCGCTAAGGACAAAAACTTGAAATTTGGAGATAATGTGGATCCTATAATGCAGGCATCGTTTAAGAAGGAGTTATTCGAAATTCCACTCGTAAGGGGTGAAATAGGGGATGATAGGCTTTTTGAAAGTATGTCGCTATTAAGGTAATTTTGAAGCGCTACGAAAACTGGTATTTGGTTTGAGTCAGGAAATGGAAAATATGTGAGTGACCGTTTTTGGGACTTTAGCCACTAAGGGGGGTAATACAGAAGGTGCAAGTTTTTTTAAAAATAAATTAATGAAGAACCACTAAAACATTTTTATAGCTAACTCTATGGGAACCGGTGTATGACTTCTCGGTTAGATACGAAAAAACAAATGTTTCAGTGTTTTTGGAAATTCAACCCCCTATGTAAGTGAAATAAGGGATGAAAAGTCTTTTGAAATTATTTCCTTATGAAAGCATTTTGAAATCTGTATCTCCGAAATTTATAATTGGTTTCTCCGTTAGAACAGAAAATATGTGTTTCACTGTTTTGGGGAATTGTATCCCTTACTGACTAAAATAGTGGATTAAAATACTTAAGAAAATATTTCATTACATTTAATAAAATTAAAAGCTAAATATATGACAATTTGTATTTAATTTCCCGGTTAGATATAAATAAATATGTGTCAGGGGCTGAAAGTTACAGTAGAAACATCACAAGAAGTAGGCGAAAGGAATGCTTTTTGGTCAGAAGTACATTCGGAAAAGACCCTGCTTGTGAGACATTAATTAACGTGAAACATTTTAAAGGTGTTGAAATTTGCGAACAACATAGAAATTCAATTAAAGAAAAAAAAATACTTGCTAACTATAAAATCAACGCGAGCGACGGAATCTGTGGTCTCCAGAGCCTCCCCTCCAAATGATCAAGTTTCCACTCGTACTTGAGTTTGACTCACACATCAAGAGAACTTTACAAAGCGTGGGTTTTACAGTGTGTTTGCTTTGCCTTAAACGTACATGTAATGAGAAATGTCGTATTACCATCTTGAGCTGCTGGTAAAATTCTTTATTTACACAACTAGTTTCAGTCATCTGACCATTGTTATCCCTACTAGGAATTTGATTATTGCGCATTACTTCTTATTTGGAATAATATTTCTCACGAATATGCAGTGAATTTGTACGCTTCGAGAAATCTCTAAGGTGGCCTTACAACAGGAAAAAAATTAACTCTTTTGACAACAGAAACGCAAAAGCAGCAGAAACAAATGTAAATATTTGCCATGTATGCGTATAAATTTGATAACTAGAAAATGGAAGAAAATTTTTTGTCAAGTGTAGGGTGGTGCCTCCCAAGCGAAGAATTGTCCCTATGCCTTAAAAAACAGAGTTGTGTAAGCGAGTTTGTTTCGGAATACCATCTAATCTTGGTACAGACCGTTCAGTTTCTTTTAATTCAAGATTGTACAAAAAGTAACTAACTGCTCAGGTCGGTAAGATTTTACAGAAATATGGCATCAGACCGGGTTTTAGACCAACTGCGGAAATATGTCAATCACTCCGATCTTCGAAGGACAAACGCCCTCCTCTCTCAGCAAGTGAGGTACCGGTATATAAGAGTCCCTGTACTTGTGGAAGGTCTACATTGGAACTACCAAGAGAAGAATGAATACAAGACCGAAAAAAATTAAAGTATTGGCCGGCTGAGAGAAACGGAGAAATCAACAGTAGCAGGGCATGCTTTTCAGTCAGGAAATCATTAAGTTAATTTTTGCGAAACCAAAGGTTATCTACTATGAGAGTCTATTTTCCACGAGTATATAGTACAGCAATCGAAATATTTAAGCATAATGATAATTTTAGCAGAAAAGAAGAAGCAATGAAACTCGGTAGAATCGATAGATAATTTTATACTTGACAAATGACAATCGATAGTTGAGTTTTATCTCTGAAAGGATTACCTCTGCTGAAGACGTGTAAACTCGACCACGCCCATTTTACACAGTGTTTTGTTGCTCTCCGACGTCCGACTCGTGAGACAGCGAGACTCCATGTCGCCAGGAGCACCTCCGAAGTTGTCCGACGCAGCTCTGGACGAAACGTCAGGAACCGGAAAGTTTCTTCGAGGACCGACATACAGCCCGGAAGACTCATTACATCCGGTCGTGAAAGCCCTCAATGTTTTTATACAGACGGAAAGGTAAGACTGCGACGCTTTATTCTGTCAGGGCCATAAACTTCCGGAAATACTTCTGTCACTGAAGTAAATAAACTAACAACCTCGTCTATCAGTTCTCTGGTGAATTATGCCGCCATTAAGGTAAGTATCCGAATTACTAGCTGTGGAGTCTACTGAAGCTTTAAATTACTTTTTTTTGTGCTAGAGGTACCTGTGAAAACCCCACAACAGTTCTTCTAGTGATTTTGAAGACTAGCTTCTACAAATATGCAGAGAGACAGACACAAAGATTTTATTTTTGTTATATATATCTGGAAACGCGCAATCAAAATACCTTCACTGGGCGATAAAAATTGTGATGTTACTTATGACTGTGCCACTAAAGCAGGGTTACTAATCACGCTTTCCCGAAATTCCTTCAAGAGACCCGCGCCGTCTTAGGCGGCTTGTCGCGGTCCGAGCGCTTTCCCCGTCGGAGTTTCGAGTCCTTCCTCTTGTGTGTGTGTGTGTGTGTGTGTGTGTGTGTGTGTGTGTGTGTGTGTCTGTGTGTGTGAGTGTGTGTCTGTCTCTGTGTGTGTGTGTGTGTGTGTGTGTGTGTGTGTGTGTGTGTCGTTCTTAGCATAAGGTGGTTTAAGTTAGATTAAGTAGTGTGTAAACTTAGGGACCGACTACCCTCTGCAGTTTGGTCCCATAAGACCTTACCACAAATTCCCAAATTCCTTCATGAGAGAAGACGAAGTAAACGTTACGGCGCGAAGTTAAGCGCCGGTACGCCAGTCGGGAACGAGACAGCAGAGAGGGCTGCGACAAGACGTCAGCCATTGCACGCTAACCGACCTCTCTCTAGGACGACAACGTGACAGCTGCGGCCTCTGTGGGAAGAGGACAACAGAAGCGCCGAGCCCGACTAGTCGCGGCCCTGTTCTACGACAAGCTTCAAGACCAGCGACCTGCAAAGGAGCGTCACAGCTCATTACTTTGCTCGTACATCCTATGTAGCTCAAACTTGTAGTTGTTATACTGCAGAAGCTCGATTATTTTGTCTGTCGCCCCTTGCTTACTACAGATCTACGAAATTCTCAAAGTATTGACATTTGCTTTTCACAATAAAACGCATTAATACGATTTGTTTGAATTGTTTGTCTAGGGATCCGAGGAAGCAGGTTTCCTAGACGTTTCCATTTGATGACTAGGCAGGATTTAACAATAAATGCTCTAGAGTTCAAAAAAAGAACAACTGTCAACATGAATAACCTGAAGTACATTTCCTCGACGCAGTGAAGCAGCGTAAAATACTCAAGGAAGGCAAGGCCTCTGGTCCAGATTGTATACCAGTCATGTTCTTTTCAGCGTAAGTCGATGAAGTAGTTCTATACTTTGCAATGATATACGACCACTCGCTCGTAGATGGATCAATTCCCAAAGATTGAAAAGTTGTATAAATCACAGCAATATCGAACAAAGGAAATATGAGTAATCCACTGAATTCAATACACATATTACTAACACCGATTTGTAGTAGGATTTTGGAACGTAAACTGTGCGCGAACATTATCAATCAGGTCGAAGAAAACGATTTATAAACAAATGACCAACACAGATTCAGAAAATATTGCCCTTGTGGAACCCAAATAACTCTTTATTCTCCAAAAGGAATGAGTGCTATCGACAGGGAACGCGAATAAGATTCCATATTTTTAGATTTCTGGAAGTCTTTTGACACTGTTCCTCAGAAGCAAATTTTAATTAAATTGCGTGTCTATGGAGTTTCGTTTCGGTTATGTGACTGGATTCGTGATTTCCTGTTAGAAAAGTCACGGTTTCTAATAACTGGCGTAAAGTTATCGTGTGAAACAGAAGTAATATCTGGCGTTCCCCAAGAAGTTAGAAGACAATCTGAGCAGCCCTATTAGATTGTTTGAAGACGACGCTGTCTTGTAAAGTCATCAGATGATCAAAACGAATTGCAAAATGATTTAGACAAGATATCTGTACCGTGTAAAGTGGCAACTGACTTTAAATAATGAAAAATGTGAAGACGCCCATATGAGTGGTCAAAGGAATCCACTAAATTTGTGCTACACGATAACTCACAGAAATGTAAAGGTTGTGAACTGAAATAAATACTTAGAGATTACAGTTACGAATAACTTAAATTAGAACAATCACATAGATAATGTTTTGGAGAAAGGAAAGCAAAGACTGCGATTTATTGGCAGAGCACTTAGAAAAAGTAACAGATCGACTAAAGAGGCTACTTCACTACTGTTGTCCACCCTGTTCTGGACTACTGCCGTACCATGTGATATCCGCATCAGATAGGATTGTAGGATTGACGAAGGGCATCGAAAAGTTCAAAGAATGGGAGCTTGTTTTGTATTAACACGAAATCTGAGTTGGAGTGCCGCGATATAATACATGAACTGCTGTGGCTCTTTCTTTTTTTTTTTTTTTTTTGCTGCGGCAGATTGTAACATGAAATTTCGGTCACCAAATTTCTCTTCAGAGTGTGAAAATATTTTGTTGGCGCTTATCTACATAGGAAGACATGATTATCATAATAAAATAAGAGAAATCAGAGACAGAGCAACAGTAGAGAAGTAGCTTGAAGAGGGTTCGATGAACACACTATCAGGCTTTTAGCTGTGAGCTACAGAGTAATCATGTAAATGTAGATAGACATAGATATTAGAATAGATATAGATAAGACATTAAAACCAAAATAAGAGTAAAGTCAAGCGATTAGAAAAATAGCAAAACTGAGTAAGACACGCCGAGTTCCCGGGTTCGATTCCCGGCGGGGTCAGGGATTTTCTCTGCCTCGTGATGACTGGGTGTTGTGTGATGTCCTTAGGTTAGTTAGGTTTAAGTAGTTCTAAGTTCTAGGGGACTGATGGCCATAGATGTTAAGTCCCATAGTGCTTAATGCCAATGAGTAAGACACGGTAAGGAAAAAGGAGAATTGCTGTAAACTTTTATGGATTGGCGATAGTAACAAGGAGAAGTAACAGTACGATAAAGAGATGGAAGATGACTGTGTGGATCAGCTACTAAAAATGTGACATATGGTGAGAGTAGAGAGCGAACTTTTATTATGACAGTTGACTGTCCTGTTTAAGCTGATATTCAAAGCAGAATTTATGTCCTGGGACGATGTGGGTATGGTACTTCGAAATTAGGCAATTGTTAGGAAATGAGTGTCAATACCTAAGCATTGTTAACTACCTAGCCAAGCTTAATGTATAGTTAGAGAATTACAATATCTACACGTACATCCGCATCCATACTCTGCGAACAGTTCGAAAGACGTGGCGGACAGCATTCCCCAATCATTCTCGTTCCATTTGCGTATGAATGGTGGGAAAAGTGACTGTTCAAATGCCTCTGTGAGCACTGTAATTAGTCTAATCTTCTTTTTGTGGTAAGGAGCTGTCGTACAGGGTGACGCATGAAGGACCGATGAACAAAAAAAAAAAAAAAAACAATATATCGTCACCTGTGCTTTGAAAGATTTTTATTTACAGAATAATACTCAAATGATGTTGTCATTTTACATAATTAATGCTTAAAAACCACTCCCAGGTGACGGCCGTTGTCATTGATGCACTTTTCAAGCCCAAACCGTTCTCCGAAGTTGGCGTCCACTCTCTCCAACGAACCGTTTCCTTCGGTTCTTCAAGTGTACGTGGTCTATGCTCTTATACACGTGACCTGAGGTAACCCCATAAAATGTAGTCTCACATAAACAGGTCTGGGGAACGAAAAGGCCAACTAACGTCACGAAACCGGGAACCACAAGACCACGAGAAACAGTCCGAACACCTTCCATTGACACTCTTGCTGTGTCAGCTGTGGCCCCAACTTCCTGAAACCCAACTCGCCGGATAGGAGTACGTTTTTATTCAGATACGAAGAAGTCAGTGATCATCAGTCTACAACGTTCCGAGGCTAGAGTTACAGTATTCCAGTTATCGTCTTGGAAAAAGTATGGGTCAATAACATCTGTACCGGTTACAGCACACCAGTCACTTTGGGACTGTGTAACGGTCTCTCAAGCATTACTGGATTTTTTACTGGCCCAATAACGACAGTTCTACAGGTTTACCATAGCTTTCAGTTGCAAATGAACCTCATTACAAAATACTGTCGTTCTGCTGAAGTATAGCCTCCACTTCTCGAGTAAAATTTAATCTGTATACGTAGCCTGTAGGGTTCAGTTGTTGTACCACACCATTTTGTAGGAATGAAGTTTTACATCAATATGGAAAATACGCCATGCTGAACGATTACTGAGGTGTAGTTCAGCAGAATGTCTCCAGCAGATTGACCAGGACTATGGGCTGCTTGCCAAACTCTTTTAAGATTTTCTCCAGTGCATATTGAGCGAGGAGCTCCTGGTGTTTTCTATTTATCACCGTTCCTCGTATACGAAATGATTCAGCCCAACGTAAAATGGTGTTAAGAGTGGGAGCACTATCACTCTCCAAAGATTGAAATGTCGACTGTTTGTAGTTTTGTTTACTTCTTGTACAAGTTGTTTACAATTTAAATTATTTCGCTGCTAAGGTTTCTGTTGTTCTAAGCCACTACTAATTTCTGAATGCCGACAATTTTGTGGTGGTAAAACACACCAATTACTTCCACGCTGAATTTTGGATACTTCAGAATCTTTATTTAAAGAGAATATGTTTGCAGTTCAGCTTTTATAGGAGTGTTCACCTTTAAATATTAACAACTATTAAGATTAAATGCTGCAGATTTGTTTTGGAAAACTTTTTATTTGCCAAGGTCGTAAGAAATGACACGACGATTACAAGTTTCGAGCAGTTAAATGGCTATTTTTAGATCTGAAAGCATACAGAAGGCCACAGGCCAATATTCATGACCTAGAGAATAAATAACAATAGTGACTGCGTAACGGTTGCACGGGTACATATCACACAACCGAAAGCACTGTCTATACTGGTTATTAAAGCGAGACGCTTTTTCACAATGACGCTTACAGTCCCAAACTATAATAGTAAAACTGCCGGCCACGGTGGCCAAGCAGTTCTAGGCGCTACAGTCGCAGGTTTGAATCCTGCCGGGGCATGGATGTGTGTGATGTCCTAGGTTTAAGTAGTTCTAAGTTATAAGGGACTGATGACCTCAGATGTTAAGTCCCATAGTGCTCAGAGCCATTTGAACCATCTGAGTAAAGCTGGCTCATACGGAAATAATCCACAGTCATGGATAAAAAGTTATGTTCAAAGATATTTTTAGTCTACACATACCTCAAAAATCGTAGTTACAATACATATATGCTACGCACCATTGCATTGTAGGGTATAACAGATCTTTCATTACGATATGAGGTAATATAGGGAGCCATGTTGTCTGTCGACAATATTGGAAGAAGTTATGCAGCTGACAGCAATAGGCTGACTGACGGTTACTGTGTTTACCGAAATTTAGTTCACTGAAGCTGCCATTAGATGCGTGTATTCTAAAAATCTGTTTCTAAATAACTTTTTACCGGTGATTATGGATTATTTCCATATATTTTACTCGATTCCATCTTACAATCTGGAATGATAAAAATGATTGTGACACGACGTATCGGTTTAATAACCGACGTACACACTGCTCACTGTTATATGGTATGTATCGTTAAAACTACCATGGAACCATTAATCTATTCTTTATATTAAGAATGCTGACCTGTAGCCCTTTGTATACTTTCCGATCTGGAGGTGGCCATTTAACTGGTCGAAAGTAGTAATCGCTGTATAATTACATACGATCTCGGAAATAAAAAGTTTTCCAAAAGATGACTAAAATACTATATTTAAATATTGCTCTTGCAACTCTGACTATGTATCAGGTAATAACTGTGTTAAGACTGAGTTGATTATAAGAGTTTCTTTTATTTGAATTTCCGTAATTTCGAAAAAATAAAGATGGTTCAGATGACCTCACCATACAATTAATGGAACAAAAACTTCATCGTACTACTAATGGGTTAATGATGACGTCAAGAACAAATTGCGTGGAACGAAGTCTTAGGAGCGTACGGGAGAAAAGTTGCACGAGTTTATATAGCGTACGTAAGTACGTGATCTGGCACTGAAGGGTTGACGTTGGTGAATTGGCCGCCTTGTTATATGTACAATGAGAACAAATTGTTTGCGGCATTAAGAATAAAGAATAACTTGGTTTGACAGGTTGATTATAGAATTAAGAAACCTATTGTTTGTTGGTGCCGCTTAAATCCTTATTGTGTTTGGTAAAAAGTCCGTAATTTGGCGCTGCAATCAGTGTGGGCTAACAAGCCGCTACGGCGCTGATTGCGGGCTACTGGCAGAAGTGACGCCTGCATTGTTTCGTCTGACATAAATGTCATACGCTATGGTAATCAGGCAGCGCTCCCACAAGTCAGTATTGTATCACTTCAAGCTTCGCATCTGCTGATTCAATTTAACTTACATTTATTGGTAGCTCCTACAGCATTAGAGCATCTATCTATTCTATTAGGGTCACTCCAAAATAAATGCACCCTATTTTTGTAAAAATACGGTTTTCATTCTGCACGTGTGCAAGTTTTACAGCGCGCAGATACATCCTTCCCGCTTGTTTTCAAACTTAGTTCAACTTGTTCCTGTGAGTGACGCATTCACAGTATGTCTTCAAGGTGGCTGCTACACTTGACGTTAGTCAGAAGCAACGTGCTGTCATATAAAATCTGTGCTCGGAAAAGGAGACAGTGGGAAACCTATTGCTGAGGTTGAATATGGTGTATGTAGATGCTGCTGTAGATCGCAGTATAGTTAGTCGGCGGGCAAGCAGTTTACTTGATGAAAGCGGGCACGGCAATATTGAGGATTGTCATCGCAGCGGCAGGCCTCGTATTGCACACACTCCAGACAATGTGCAGAGAGTTAACGAATTGGTGACTGCTGACAAACGCATCACAGCGAACGAATTGTGACGCTACGCTGGAATAGCGGAAGGAAGTGTTTGCACAATACTGAAAGTGTTGGCGTTAAGAAAGGTTTGTGCCAGGTGGGTTCCCAGGATGTTGGCAGAAGCTCACAAAAAAAAAAAAAAAAAAAAAAAAAAAAAAAAAAAAAAAAACAAGAAAAACGGTGTGGAGTGAACTTTTGGAACAGTACGAGAATTGTGGAGATGAATTTCTTGGTAGAATTGTGACAGGTGATGAAACATGGCTCCACCATTTTTCACCAGAGACGAAACGCCAATCAATGGAGTGGCAACATGCAAATTCACCCAAGAAGAAAAATTCAAAACCACACCTTCTGCTGGAAAACTTATGGCTACGGTGTTTTTCGATTCCGAAGGACTCTTGCATGTGAACATCATGCCAAGTGAAACCACAATAAATTCTGATGCATATGTGACGACACTGAAGAAACGTCAAGCTCGACTGAGACGTGTTCGACCACATCGGCCAAAGCTGTTGCACGAAAATGCACGGCCACATGTCAGTCAAAAAAGCATGGAAGCGATCACAATACTCGGATGGACAACACTGAAACACCCGCCTTACTGTCCTGACCTGGCTCCATGTGACTATCGTCTCTTTGGGAAACTGAAAGACTCTCTTCGTGGGACAAGGTTTGAAGATGATGACTCCCTTGTGCACGCTGCCAAACAGTGGCTCCAACAGCTTCAAATGGTTCAAATGGCTCTGAACACTATGGGACTCAACTGCTGTGGTCATCAGTCCCCTAGAACTTAGAACTACTTAAACCTAATTAACCTAAGGACCTCACACACATCCATGCCCGAGGCAGGATTCGAACCTGCGACCGTAGCAGTCGCACGGTTCCGGACTGCGCGCCTAGAACCGCGAGAACCGCGGCCGGCTCCAACAGGTTGGTTCAGAATTTTACCATGCGGGTATACAGGCGTTGGTTCCAAGATGGCGTAAAGCAGTTGAGAGGGATAGAAATTATGTGGAGAAATGAAAATATTGTTCCTAAGGGTGTATTTACACATTGTAAAACTTATAAACACGTAGAATAAAAGATGGGTTTAAAAAATAGTGTGCATTTCTTTTGGAGTGACCCTCGTAATCTTATCCTCACTGCCAAGGGATCTGCCGTGTTTCAGTCATACTAACGGAACTAAACCGCAGTCATCATCATCTCAGCAGTGAACGCGGGTCTTTCCAGATTCTAGCCCGTCGTCCCACACACTGCCCAACTTCGTCTGGTGTTCATTACAGTGGGCACTATAATTCATTTCAATGGACACGAGACGTAGTTGTGTAATGTGTGGGACAATGGAATCATATGCGGAAAGAACCGTCTTCAGATATTCGTCGATCGTATACCCTGTGGTAAGAAAAGTCATGGTGTACCTCTTAATATCATGTCTGACCTCCGATTGCCCGGCGTAGTGCAGCAGTTTTACGTGGCGTGGACTTAACAAGTCGTTGGCAGTCCCCTGCACAGATATTGGACCATGCAGCCTCTACAACCGTCCATAACTGCGAACGTGTTACCTGTGCAGGATTTTTTGCACGAACTTGCCTCTCGATTGTGTCCCATAAATATTCGATGTAATACATGTCGGGCGATCTGGGTGGCCAAATCATTCGCTCACATTGTCCAGAATGTGTTTCAAAGTTGGTGGGATGGTGCATTGTCATCCAAAAAGATTCCATCGTTGTTTGGGTACGCGATACTAACGTCATCTGTATATGTCCATATCGATATTCCGTCAAATGTCATCTCAAGGTATAATTATGTTACACATTCTCTCCTTAAAATTCTTAAGGCGAATAAACAAGGCCGACTGCCTGTCTCGTCTTTGTCCAGTCAGAGCTTTCGTTGTCGACAGGCCGTTACACGTTAATTGTCCTTTCTTCTCCGTTATCACTGTACGACATTACTTCATGCTTATGGTTTGAGTTGTAGTATTCGTCACGCTTTCCTACACTTCTTTTATCTATGAGTTGTCAGAAATTTCGGTTACATGATAAAACGTACAAATTCAAAAGTTGTCCTTTCGATTGAATTCATAGGCATTACACTTACGAGCAACTTAAATGCCAACCACCACAAAAGAAACTTTATTAGGAAGACGAGATGAAGATTACATTTCATTGACATATCGCTTAAAAGATGCAACCGCTCTACTAGAGGGACTGCCTACAGTACGCTTGTCCATCTTCTTATGGAATACTGCTGCTCGGTACGCAATCACTGACAGAGAGAGATGATCGATGACATCGAAAAAGTTGAAAGAAGCGCTCTCGTTTTGTATTATCGGGAAATAGGGAAGAGAGCGTTACGGTATAATATCTAAATCCAAAACTACATCTATACCGAGCAAGGCATCTTGTAGTAAGTGCCGCAGATACTCTGTGTATCATTGTGAGGTGCCATATGTCCTGTTCCAGTCGCGAATGATTCGCGGGAAGAACGATTGCCGGTCAGCCTCCTCGTGGACTCCAATCTCTCTGATTTTATTTTATCTTGATGGTCTTTTCGCGAAACATGCCTAAGAGGAATCACTTTATATGTTGACTCTTCTAATAACACACGGTCTCAAAACAGCAGAACACACCATGACGTAGAACGACTGTCTTGCAGCATCTGCCACTGGAGCTGGCTGATTATCTCTATAACTTGGGCAATTCCAGCAGGACAATGCGACAACCTCTACGTACAGAATTTCTACAGAGTGGTTCCGGGATCACTCTTATGAGTTTAAACACTTCCACTGGCCACCAACTTCCCCAGGCACGAACATCATTGAGAATATCTGGGAAATCGTCCAACATGCTGTTCAGAAGAGATCTCCACTCCCTCGAACTCTTACGGATTTATGGATAGCCCTGCAGAATTAATAGTGTCAGTTCCTTCCAACACTACTTCAAACATTTGTCGAGTCCAAGCCAAGTCGTGTTGCGGAATTTCTGCGGTCTCGCGAGGGCCCTACACGATGTAAGGCAGGTGTGACAGTTTCTTTGGCTGTTCAGTGTATGAAGTCTCTGCCAAGCGCTGAGGTGTCAGATACAGGGGAGTCATGTACATGTTTATGTAGAATATGGAACTGACTATTGTAGTAGCGTAGACTGCTACTTCGAAATCTGAGTTATCAATAGTTCAGCAAAATGAAGTGTCGTCTTGGACATACAACCATTTAGCGCCTAGTGGTAGTTTCACTGTGCTCCTACCTCTTTCCGTAGATGCTTACGACGATAGAATATTGACGTTCGACCAACTTTGCCGTTTTGAGATACTCGTTCATAGGCTACACTTAATAATAATCTGCCTTTTGTCAAAAGTCCATTATCTAAATGGATTTCTATATTAGCAGCCCGTATCTTCGCTAGAGTGATACCCCATACGTGCCTGCTCCGCTTACACCCTTCCGTTGCCAAGTCATGTGTCCGGAAGGTCACCAGGTGGTATCCAGCGTTGCGATTGGCAGTGGTCATATTGGCCTCCCGGCTAACAATGCCATGCGATCATTTCATTTCATTGGCTGATTATTTTATAACAGGTCGTGAAGCCATTCTCAGGATCCCCTTCCACCGCCCGAAAGCAGCCAATGATATTTTGACCTCCTCCCCACACTTGGCCGTGAACATCTTTGGATGGCGATGACAGCTCAGATCTATACTGCAGCATGGGCGTCATCTTAGTAGTGGCGAAATTTTATTAATTGTTGTCTTCAGGAATACTCTTTAATGTCTCGCAACGGCAGCGTGGAAGGTTGTCTGATCCCTCTCTGTCGCTACGTGTTCTGAAACATCCTCCCGCCAATCCCACATCGCTCAGAGGAGCCTTCAGACGTGTTGCGCTCTTCAGGGTCTTTCACGAAGAATAAAAGACATCTTAGATGGTGAAACTTCCTGGCAAATTAAAAATGTGTGCCAGACCGAGCCTCGAACTCGGGACCTTTGCATTTCGCGGGTAAGTGCTCTGCCAAATGAGCTACCCA
This sequence comes from Schistocerca gregaria, assembly GCF_023897955.1. Lineage (NCBI taxonomy): Eukaryota > Metazoa > Arthropoda > Insecta > Orthoptera > Acrididae > Schistocerca > Schistocerca gregaria. The sequence goes on along the minus strand of NC_064920.1, from coordinate 275,670,921 downwards.
AGCACGACTCAGACGGCGACCGATGTGGCCGTGCGGTTCTAGGAGCTTCAGTCTGGAACCGCGTGACCGCTACATCGATGTGTGTGATGTTCTTAGGTTAGTTAGGTTTAAGTAGTTCTAAGTTCTAGGGGACTGATGACCATCGATGTTAAGTCCCATAGTGCTCAGAGCCATTTGAACCATTTGAACGACTCACAGCTTTACTTCTGCCAGTACCTCGCCCCGCTACATTTCAAACTTTACAGAAGCTGTCCTGCAGAGTGAAAATTGCACTCTGGAAACATCCCCCAGATTATGGCGAAGCCATATCTCCGCAGTATCTTTTCTTTCAGGAGTGCTAGTTCTGCAAGTTTCGCAGGAGACCTTCTGTAAAGTTTGGAAGGTAGGAGACATGTTACTGGCAGAAGTACAGCTGTGAGGACGGGGCGTGAGTCGTGCTTGGCTAGCTCAATTGGTAGAGCACTTTCCCGCTAAAGGCAAAGGTCCAGAGTTCGAGTCTCGGTCTAGCACATAGTTTTAATCTGCCAAGAAGTTTCATATCAGCGCACACTCCGCTGCAGAGTGAAAACATTTTGGATCGTAGATGGTCTTAGAACAGACTATTAAAAATAAAACATTCTATTCTAAAGACTATGTGTACAGGTTTTAGTAGTCACAGAGGCACAGCAGATTACAGAGATAATTTATCATTTCGCGTGTTGGCACATTTATCAATTATCGTTGTGATGAGGTTACCGTTGGCTAGTGTTGCTTCAGTTTACAGTTCCAGGGGTGATTGACATTTGTTGGCCAATTCTGCTGCAACATTTAAGCATGCCACATGCATTTACCAATGCTGAGTATGCAGATATGATTTTACTTACGGTTTTATCAATCAAACGCTGTTGCTGCTGGGGCCTACAGTTTGGAGATAATATACTAAATTATTTCGTAACCGCGTAATACTAGACACAATTTTTAAGATCGAAGATTAGCGTTTAACGCCCCGTCGACGTCGAGTCATTAGAGACGAAGCACAATCTCGGATTTTTGCAAGAATGGGGAAGGAAATCAGCCATGCCCTTTCAAAGGAACCATCCTGAAATTCGCATGGAGATATCAAGGAAATCACGGAATACCTAAGTCTAGGTTGCCGAAAGCTCTATTTATGAATATAGATAATACATTTTACAGACAAGTATCAAAAATGTGGGCACGTTTGCGGAGTTGTGTTTTGCAGGTGCCTTTCTTTTATGGGAATCGCATTATAGTGTACCGTCAGTGAACATTAATCTTACTGTTACTAGTAAGTACGTTCGTCGCTTTAGCTTTTGCAGCACATACTGGTTAATCTCTCCTGCTGCGTCGTCAGATGTAATCCTTGCCAAGAGGGGACAGCCATGTTGCATAATATTGCCGGACTCAGCTGGCAGACAGACGTGTCCCCGATGTTTTCGATGCTTTAGAGATAAAGTGCGACTGCGAGTGTAGGTAGAAAGGGATGGAGGTGCGGATGGCTCCCTTAGGTGTGAGCGTATAAGCCGGTCGAGAGGCGTCATTAGAGTGCGGGCTAACTTTCTCTTTTTACACCCGCCCGGCGCCACGGATAATGTTTGTAGCGGCGAGGCATTAACGCCGGCTCCCTGCCTCCTTATCGCCGTGCACACAGCCTGCACCCCCAGCCGGCGTCGCTATCGTCAGCTGCAGACCCTCCTAGAGGCTAACTCCTACTGACGCCATGAGCTACTTCCGTTACACACACCAGTATTTCCAAACCAGACCGGAGATGTTAGCCCCAGTCTACGCTTATATAACAAAATGTATGTATGTATGTATGTACAGCATCTCAACCTAACCACTAAATCGATTTCAATTAAATTTGGTACACAAAGTGCTTGCTAAAGGAGAATCAGCACTGTAGAAGCTAGAACCTCTTAGCTCTCACAGGAGCAGGGATACAGGCAAAGGAGGTTTCCTCAGCCACTGGCATGTAGGCTGGTCTGTACAACAAGAATGTTTTGCAGTCAATATACATGCATTTGCATGGGCTAAACGTTTGGATGAGTACAGCTTAGCAGAGAGAGAGAGAGAGAGAGGGGGAGGGATGATGTGAGCAGAGAAAGGGGGGAGATGGAGAGACTGAGATATGGGAGTAGGATGGAGCGACTGCAATTGGGTATGAGGAGATGAACAGAGATGGTGGGGAGGGGAGCTATCCTGAATGACTGGGGTGTAGTAGATTGGCAGATAGAGTAATTGGGAGGAAATAGACAGGGAGAGGGGAAGGAGGGGATTGTCAGAGCGAGAGACATGATGAGGTGGACAGAGAGACAGGGGGGAGGAAGAGGTGGACACGAAAAGGGGAAAGAGGAGATGCATTGTAATAGAGTGGAGAGATGGAGACAGTGATAAACAGAGGCAGTAGGAATAAATGGATAGATGGAGAGGGGATGGTGAGTTAGCCTGAGAGCCTAGGGAGGTGGAGGCAGATAGAGGCAGAGGCTAGGAGGAGATGGGCAGAATGAGGTAGGTGTTGGTGATGGACAGAGAGAAAGGAGGAGGCAATGTATGTGCCATACACGGATGTGTGGCTTGTCTTTATCTTTGAGCTAATGTCAGGAACCTTCTGTAGGGATTTTTATATAGTTTTCTCTAATACATACACTGATTCAAGAGGATACATAGTTTCATTTGTTGCTGCTAAATAATGATGAGAGTGCTATGTTTGTTTGGAGTAACATCCTCTGGCAATTACTGGATATTCGAAATGGTCAGGTAAAGAGGTGGTATCTGGCGGGAAACTCCAGAGAGCCACGAAGTTAGACTAGAATCTCTGTCAGGTTTGGTGGCCTAGTGGTGGAGTCATACTTCACACGATCACTTGCGTAGCATGTCTTGAACTATCTCATGTTCAAACCTGGAGTAGGCTAAACTGCAATGGTGAGTCAGTACTTTCTCTGACAATTAGTGTGAGGCATACTGATCGAGGTACGTTGGCACTCGGATATAAACATTGAACTTTCACAACGTTCTCGGGAATGTGGGAAGGTCATAGGCTTTTCGATTGGTGGTTATTACAAATTTGAAACACAAGGCATTGTCGTAACTCAGCGTGTTCGGTCAGGTGCATTGGCATCCTTTTGAATAAAAAGCCGAGTGAAATGCCCATCGATGCAATACGAGAAATGTCATGCGACATTCGCACAGAACTGCTCGATCAAAACGAAGACGAAACATCTGGAAAGAAAGAAGAACAAACTAAAAAGTGGTAAAGTGCGGTCTGGTAACTGAATAGTCGCGGGAATGAATTCCATTCGGACCAGAAAACTTTCAGTACGCCTTTCAACGTAGTATTCACTTTTCAGTGTTGTGAAGAATAGCGGGAAATGTTCACCTTAAACTGTAGGTCTCCTTTTCACATGTAGAGAACTGGGATAGGCTAGCGACGCTCATGTCGCCGAAGTGGCGTCCAGTAGAAAGACTTGCAGCAGGTTATCGAGACAAACGAAATTATAATCGAAGCATACTTCTCTGATGCATGCTACGAATTGTTGTACCTCGCCGTGTTTTTATCTATGTGTGATAGCTACTGTGGTGATTTTGATATTGTTTTCGTGTAAATAGGTATTCGCCAGCAACTTTTGTGTATAGAGGACGGTCTGAGAAACTCCGAAAAGATCGTAAGGGTGTTGCTAGATAGGTGGTGCTGAGAAACAACTGTTAAGGAAAGAAATCGATACTTTGCATTGTTTCAAGGTTAATTGGCATTGGAGTTAGCCAATCAGACCGTTACGGCGCAAATTATAGTGATCCGCCAGATACAATTAGTGTCAGTTGTTCTCATGGCATAGGCGATAGCGCACGAGACTGCCCAGCCTTTGCTCGAGTTAATTCCTTGCTGATGTCCCACGTGCAATTTTTGTATCGCTCTCTTGTTCGGTTTTACGAAACCAAACAAAGAACTCGTTTGGCGACAGCGTCTCTGGCGGGCCGCTTGAATTCGCGTGCTCAACGTCCTGATTGGCTAATTTCAATGCTAATTAACTCGGAAACGGCGCTACGTATCGAATATTTTTCCTACCAATTATTTCTCAGCACAGCCACACTTAAAAGATATTCAGACTGTTACTGACAACCCTGTTTTATTTTGTAACGCTACTCTATCCATGTCATCTTACCCTAGATACTTGCTGCTACCCATGCGAAGCCGGACCGCGCCACTAGTGTAGTGTGCTGAACAAACTGAAACTGGTAACAGTCACTAATGACTCATCACATGGTGGTTCGATGAACACTCTGCCAGGCACTTAAATGTGATTTGCATAGTATCCATGAAGAAGTACATGTAGGTCACACCAGACGTCGCGTTTCTAAGTTTTACTCGTCATTTTCAGAAAATTTGTGTCTACTGCACGTGGGTTGGTGTACAAGTGTTTGATAACCACATGCTATTACGTCAGTAGCCATTAGCATTACGAAATACAAGGGAAATTCTCACTGTGAGCAAGCTGTAACTAGGCTGATAGGCTCCTATGTTCCAACCTGATAACAGGGTCTATAAACTTAACAATTGTCTAACAAGCTCCACGTAGAACGTGAGGTACCCACATACAATCAAAATACACTGCAGAGGTGGTACATCGCGACCGTTTGCTGAACAGCTTTGGAACACAATACGGCATCGATTCTGGTTGGAATTCCTTGGTGGGTTTCTGGGCGGAGTGTGCCAATAGTTGTAGAATTTGGGACATGTTTCTTCTAGAGACCGAAAATTTGCTCTGTGCGGACCCACATGGCTTCCGGGAACAACGATCACATGAAACCCAGCTCACTCCGTTCGTCCTCGAGACACAGAAAACAGTTAATAGTGGACTTCAGTAAGGCAATCTATGTACGGCAGTTCTGCACTGTAGCCTAATACACAAAATACGAGGTTATGACATATCACACCAACTTTGTAACTAGACTGAAGAGTTTGTAGCAAACAGAACACAGATGTAAAATTAACTTCGGACGTTTCCCAGAGGGGTGTAACAGCAACATTTCTTTTCAAGATACATATAAAAAGAACGTAGTAGATAAAGTCCGAAGTTCCATGCGGCTTTTCGAGGGTGATGCTGTTGTGTACAGAGAAGTCGCAACGCTAGGAATCAGTAGCGAAATGCAGGGAGAGCTGCAGAAGATCTACACTTGGTGTAAACAAATGTAACGTATTGCGAGTTCATAAGCAGAAATATCTTTTACTGTATGATTACAATTGAAGAACAATCACTGGAAGCAATTACATTCATTACATAACGAGCTAATATCTTGCTGCACTCAGGGGGTAATGGTGTGAGAAAGATTGAAAACCACTGATACAAAGTAAATAATTTTTATCCTGGTTTTCTTGGTTGCTGCTGCAACCGACAGTACGTCGCCAATAGATAAAACCAGAAGTATCTGAAATTCCTGAAGATGGTTGAAACCTTGAAATTTGTCACAGGACACTAATAAAATCATTCACAACTGGTCACATATTTTTTTTGTTAATCACACTCTGAAATCATTGTTGCTTCTAAATGACGTTCGCCCGACCGTCTCCAAAGTCTCACTTTAATGTTTCATTCCATTCTGCATCGTCAAGGCCGAAAAAATCTTGGCAAGTGAAAAGAAATGCATAATTATTCTCAGTGCGTTATTCGCTTTTAACGGCAATGTGCACCGTGACTTCCTGCCACAATAAAGAACGATCCGAAAAAAAAGGTGGCAAAACAGTTCACAACTTTTTTACGCTGATGATGCAACTGCTCGCACTTCATTACTTGGTCGTGAGTTTTTTGCGCAAAATAATGCTTTAATTGTGCCCTAGTCTTCATATTAGACATGGGCCAATATGACACATCACTGAGAGAGCTGAAAGCTATTCCAAAGATGGGGTTCCAGAAGTGGAAATAGTGCTGGCGTAATTCTAAATATTAATGATGATATTCGTTTCCAAAAAGTCGCGTTATTTTGTTTTCTATATTACTTAAACTCTCAGCCTGACGGAAACAAAGCCGTCATTTAAAACATCAATGCCTTAAGTCTGTTCAACTAAAACAAGTACATAATTTGTGTACAAATATTAATTTTAGTCTTCAAACTAATTTGTTTATATGTAAGAAGTAATAGTGGGAAATGCTATGTACAAGTAATGATAACATTAGTACGTGAAGTAACTGAGGATGAAATTTATTCACGATTCGAACACTAAATATATTAGATAAAATTAAATAGGCTACCGTAAGCACAAAGAATTCTGATAGAATTAAGGAAGAATTTTATCTGGACTGTTGGACTGTAACACACACACATAAAAAAAAAGTTTTGCATCACCTCTATTCCGAGAGTTCCGCAACCTGTACAGAAAAATGGAATAGAGATCAACAGAAACATAATTTCCGCCATTTTTACTGCTCATGAAAACCACACATTACATGTTGTACCGCCATACAGCGAGACAATCAGAGGTGGTGGTCTATATTGCTGTACACACCGGGACATCTAATATTCAGTAGCACGTCCTCTTGCATTTATGCATGCCTGTATTCGCATACTATCCCCAAGTTCATCAAGGCACTGGTGGTCCAGATTGGCCCACTTCTCAAAAGCGATTAGGCTTAGATCCCTCAGAATGGTTGGTGGGTCACGTCGTCCATGAACAGTCGTTTTCAATCTGTCCCAGGCATGTTCGATAGGGTTCATGTCTGGCGACTCTACTCGAGCGATGTCGTTATCCTGAAGTAAGTCATTCACTAAATGTGCGCGATGGGGGCGCAAATTGCCGTCCATGAAGATGAATGCCTCGCCATTAAGCTGCCAATATGGTTTCACTATCGGTCGGGGGCTGCCATTCGTAATCCTTAGGTAGCGGTCATCCACTGTAGTAGTAGGCCTTGGGCGGCCTGAGCGAGGCACGATATCGACAGTTCGTGTCTCTATATCTCCTCCATGTCCGAAGAATATCGCTTTGGTTCACTCCGAGACGCCTGGACACTTCCCTTGTTGACAGCCCTTACTAGCACAAAGTAACAATGCGGACGCGATCGTACCGCGGTATTGACCGTCAAGGCATAGTTGAACTACAGACAACACGGGCCGTGTACCTCCTTCCTGGTGCAGTGACTGGAACTGATCTGCTGTCGGGCCCCGTACGTCTAATAGGCGCCGCTCATTCATGGTTGTTTACATCTTTGGGCGGGTTTAGTGACACCTCTGAACAGTCAAAAGGACTGTGTCTGTGATACAATATCCACAGTCAACGCCTGTCTTCAAGAATTCTGGAAACCGGAGTGACGCAAAACTTTTTTTCTGCGGGTATTATTCGGCGGCGAATCATGGATCGTTAAAAAGAAGAGGAAGGACGGTTCGCGGATAGTACTGAAATGCTGTAATGGAGAAAAATGCTTCGACTAAAGGAATGACGAAAGAAGAAGTACTTCGTAGAGTAGGAGAGGAAACTGGTGAGAAGAATGAGTATAACGAAAACATCTTCACTGGGACACACAGTATCTCATCAAAAGTAACCGAACACCTATTTCTTGACTCTTCGTCTTTATGACGTCTTGATCTCTGCTGGGGATAGCTTCAGTGAGATGTCTCAAGTTCTGTGGAGGAATGGCAGCCCACGTTTGCTCAAGAGCCGACGCCAGGAAAGGTAGTCATGTTTCCTACTGGCGTGAGGATCCAAGTAGACGTTCCAACACACCACAAAGGTCTTCCATTTGGGTGATCCGGGACTGAGGGCAGGCCTTACTATTTTACAACAAACCATTGCTGCCTTATGACAGGACCACTCTCGTGGTGATACAGACATCATCTCCGAAATGTTCCTCTATTGCACGCAGCACACACTGCTGGAAAAACGTGCTCATATCCGTCTCCATTTAACTTAAAATAAGGGGACGACACCCTAACCACGAAAAACACCTCCATACCGTAACATTACCTCCTCCGTACTTCTCTGCTGGCACTACACACGATGGCAGCACACGTTCTACAGGCATTCGCCAAACCCAAACCCTTCCATTGTATTTCCACAAGGTCGCAAGGTATAGCGTGATTCGTCAGTTCAACTCACTCGTTTTCAGTCATTCACTGTATACTAGCGTCGGTGTTTACACCACATAATGCATCGCCTGACAGTGACTACAGAAATGTGTGGCTTATGAGCAGCTGCTGGACTATTGTATTTTCAACACCACCCGCACAACTACTGTGACAGCTGGACCGCTCGTAGCACTATGGAACCCATGAATTTTTTTTTCTCCGTTGGTTTCATGCGATTTCTACAACTCTTTACAATGCTGCACGGCTCTTTCCGTCAGTACGTCCGCACGGTCTGGGTTTAGCTGTTGTTGTTCCATAGCGTTTCACTCACATAAACGACTTGGGCTGCTTTATAATGCCCTTCGTGAATTTGTTACGCAGGTGATATCCAGTGAACGGTCCAAGTTCGAAGTCACTGACGGCTCCTGACCGACCCATTCTGTTACAACTACTGTAGTGACAACACGGTACTCGCTGTCTCCGTTTGTAATGGCAGCTCCGCCTCTCGTTGCATCTAATGGTCAATTCCGCATTACATAGACGTGTCAGAGTAGTTTCGAACAAGTTGCAGAAATTGCCTGTAACAAAGAGCCTTTGGGAAATAGATTGCTGAGAAGAGGATGAAAAAATCTGGATGGTATTTTAAGAAGGTGAGTCAAATGAAAACCTTAAATATGTTTTTAAATATTATTTATTGCGCAGAAGTGGTACAAAGCTGTATCACTTTTCAGCAAAATCTCCCCCACGCTCAATGCAAGTCCTCCAGCGCTTACAAAGTGCATAAATTCCTTTAGAAAAAAAAATACTTCTGGTAGTCCTCGCAACCACTCATGCACTAAATGGCATATCTCTTCACCAGAACGGAACTTATTTCCTCCCATTGCGTCTTTGAGTGATCCAAACATATGGAAATCAGTTGAGGCAAGGTCTGGTGAGTATGGTGGATGAGGTAGACACTCAAAATGCAGGTCTGTGATTGTTGCAACTGTTGTACAGGCAGTGTGGGGCCTTGCATTGTTATGTTGCAAAAGGACACCAGCTGGCAGCAATCCACGTCGCTTTGATTTGATTGCAGGCAGCAGATGATTTTTTAGGAGATCTGTGTATGATGGACTGGTGACTGGTCCCTCTAGGCATGTAATAATCCAAAATGACGACTTTTTGGTCCCAAAAGAGAGTCAGCATAACCTTCCCTGCTGATGGCTCTGTTCGAATCGTCTTTGGTTTTGGTGATGAGGTATGGCGCCATTCCTTGCTCGCTCTCTTTGTTTCCGATTTGAAGTGAATTCAGGTTACGTCCCCGGTAACGATTCTTGCAAGGAAGCCATCACCTTCTCTTTCAAAGCGTCGAAGTAGTTCTTCGCAAGCATCAACGCGTCATTCTCTCATTTCCGGAGGCAGCTGCTGTGGCACCCATCTTGCAGACTAGTTTTGAAACTGGAGCACATCATGCACAACGTGGTGTGCTGACCCATGACTAATCTGTAAACATGGTGCAATGTCATTCAGTGTCACTCGGATGTTGTCCTTCACTATGGCTTCAACTGCTGCAATGTTCTGTGGAGTCACAACTCGTTATGCCTGCCTTGGACGAGGGGCATCTTCCACTGAATTCACACCATTTGCGAACTTCCTACTCCATTCGTAGACTTGCTGTAGTGACAAACTTGCAGCACCGTACTGAACCTTCATTCGTCGATGAATTTCAATAGGTTTCACACCTTCACTTCGCAAAAACCGAATGACAGAACGCTGTTCTTCCCTGATGCAAGTCGCAAGTGGGGCGCCCATCTTCATACTGATACTGCGACGGTATGTGTGCATCTGCACTATGCTGCCACGTACAGGCCATTCTGCACGCTGTTTGTAGCACGATTACCAACTTTCAGGATAACGGCACGACATTTATTTGTTATTAGAAATTTAAGGTTTTCATTTGACTCATCCTCGTAAAAGGACGACATTCGGAGCGGATTAAGGGATAAGCACAAGACAGAAGTGTCAGTTTCCGGTCATAAGACGCACTAAGAAAGGTAGAAGAAGGATCGTCACAACAAAATCATCCCCCGGGCGCAGCCGACAGTCGCTGATGTTTCGCTGTGGAGGTCCTGTAGCTGCCTTCATGTTATGTAGAGAACAGCTGTCGTCTAACAGCGTCGTAAAGGCATAAAATGTCACGCTCATTTCTGGTAATGGCTCCCCATGCAACCGATACTTTGCATATGTTTAAGCTACTCCGTACGCATAGTAATGCAGTAACATCGACGATGGACCACAATTACGCGTAACAAACGACACAAGCTATGCGACGTGCGATCAACGTCGGAGAAGCAGAACCACGAAGGAACGCGCGTGGTCGGTTTCACACCGGGCTCTCCCCGGAGAAAGCGATGTGCCTCGCATTGCGCATGCGCGCGGTCCTCTGAGTGCGGGCCCGTGGCGCGTGCTATGAATAACCCATGGCAGTCCGGCGCGACGCTTGACCAACCAACTGCCGCAGGGTGCGGGACACGCCTCCAGCTGATGCCGCTGTCTGCCGCCCGCCGCACGTGCTCCCTCTGGCCGGCGCTCCTGTATTTTTAATTCGACTAAGCAGCTCCGTCTGACGGTCTTCCGCGACTGTGCTTTCTCAGCGGCGAAGGTCGATACCGCATGACGATGTCATCGTAACCTTGGCTCACTGAGCGAGTAAACAAAGACGATGTGCACATTATAGTCCTCCGTAAGAAATCATGGAGCAGAAACTTTCAACTTGTATGTTAATAGTACCTTCCGGTTATTTTATTCGGTGAACAAGATTCTAGCGAAATGATACATAATGCCGGGTGACTACAATGAAAATGCAGATACGCGCAGCAGTACAACGCGGGCTGCAATTTCCGTATAGCAGCGAAACTTGGTAGATATTCTGATGCATTAATGCAGAACCGGATTTTACGCTGAAAAAAAAAAATAGTTCCAGCTTTGTCAAAAAGATGGCTCTGAGCACTATGCGACTCAACTTCTGAGGTCATTAGTCCCCTAGAACTTAGAACTAATTAAACCTAACTAACCTAAGGACATCACACACATCCATGCCCGAGGCAGGATTCGAACCTGCGACCGTAGCAGTCGCGCGGTTCCAGACTGAGCGCCTAGAACCGCTAGACCACCGCGGCCGGCACAGCTTGGTCCATCAGGTATGAAGCTAGCGGTGAGAATTCAAGAAAGACGTACAGAAATGTTTACTTATATGATGAATTTGGCATGGAATGTGGGTACAAAAGGTCAAACAAATCAGAAAGGCATAATGTTGATTTTATTATTAATCGATGATTACACAATTTTTCACGGGGAGACGAAAGGGAAGTGGGCTTCAACAATTAGATTTTTAGACCTTAGCATATTTGAAATGACTGGTCTGTCCTGCGTGAAACAGTTTTTGTTTTATATAAATACGACAATTTTTTGGTGAGATATGATGGATTTCCTGACGGTCTGTGCAATCTGGCATTTAAATACCACGCCTTCCATTTTGCGCCTTGTAGAGATAATGCACAGTATTTAATTAAATTAAATAAAATTAAGCACATATTTAGAGATCTTTCAAAATATACCTTGTTCAAGAACAGTCTTCATGGGAAAACCCAAAATTTAAATGAATGTGTGAATTCTGTCATTTGGAACCGATTACCGGAAACTGTATTTGTTCAGCTTACAACACCCAAATTTGGTGTTTATGTGCTATTTCATGCTTCAATGATGGTTTAATTGACGGCTGGAGTGGCCTTGCGGTTCTAGGCGCTACAGTCTGGACCCCAGCGACCGCTCCAGTCGCAGGTTCGAATCCTGCCTCGGGCATGGATGTGTGTGATGTCCTTAGATTAGTTAGGTTTAAGTAGTTCTATGTTCTAGGCGACTGATGACCTCAGAAGTTAAGTCGCATAGTGTTCAGAACCATTTTTGATGGTTTAATTAGAAAACTGGATGTTTTGTAATTATTGGGCATCAAATCTAGTGGAAATACTGCAAAATCCTTTGCGCAAATAAATAAAGAGATAGAATCCACAAAGCAGATATTGCTAATTTAAGAAGCACAAAAGAGTCCACAAAGAAAAGGAGAGGGACCAAGAGAAGAAAAGATGATCAGTATGATTCAGGAAAATATTAGTGGTAAGTAATTCTCATCAATATTAAACTTTAAATCGATTTTTCTCAAAACTACATTTTTTTTTTACTTTCAGGTACCATCATCTGATAAACTAATGGGGATAGAAACATGAAATCTGGTCAGTTTGTATTGCAAATGGTACTATGTTATTACAAGTAAACTGAGAACCACCAAACAATCAGAAAATGTTCTATAATAATTAATGTACAAGAAGTTAAATTTTACTAGTGAAAGAATAAATTTTATTCTTCAACACCATAAGCCGTATTATGTTAATTTTACTTGTAAATTGAGGGATATATATTATATAAATCCAGTACAAATTTGTTTTATCACTTATAGTTCTTTTGAAAAGTGTACCTATTCAAAGGGTAAAATAACATTGGCAGAACAGGGGTAAAATTTGCCTTCCGTCTCCCCTCAATATCAGAACTAGAGACGTCAGTGAGATGCCACATAAGCACCTGGTAGCCAAAATTGGAACTAATTTTTTCCAGCCTAAATCAGTTCCGCATTAACATCTATGCCAAGTTTCGCTGCGATACGATGAATACATCCCACGCCGGAACTCTGTGAGTACTTGCACTTTAATTATAATCACCCGGTACTTCTCTGGAGTGCAACGTAATACGAATGTGAAAAGTGGACAATAAACAGAGGAGGGAAAAGAGAATCTAAGTTTTTGAAATGTGATGTTACAGAAGAATTCTGAAGGGTAGATGGGTTGACTGGATAACTAATGAAGACGTATAGCACAAAACTATAAAGAAAGAGTCACATGGCACAACTTGACCAAAAGGAGGAACAACTTGATAGGAAGCGTCGTGAGTCATAACAACCGTCAGTCTGCTAAAGGACGAAACTACTGGTGGTAAAAATTGTAGAGGGAGACCAAAGATTAAATACAGTAAATAGTTTCAATTGGATACAGATTGTAGCAGTTGTTCGGAAATGAAGAGACGTACACAGGGTTGAATAGTGTGAGGAGCATTACTAAATTAATCTTCAAAGTGAAGATACCAATAAGGACGGCACGTACCATAAAACACACATAGAAAATGTTGCAGTGGGCATCTGTTGCAGGCAAATTTTTCCGATAGAAGAAACAGCCATTTCGAACCTCATGTCCCACAAAGCGGTCAAGATAGATTCAAGGTTTTCGACAAATGACAATAATGCCTGCCAATATTGGAAATGAACTTTTCGCGGACTTCCGCGTGATAAGCTGGAGATAAAGAGCTCTCTCGATACATTCTGGTACAACCACTACTAAACGTGACACTATCATGGCGCTCCATTCACGAGGCGGCAAATTCCTTCAAAAAACGTATTGTTTCCTTTTTCGTCTCAGTAAGCTAATTGTTGCAGGTACTAACTATTCGTAGAATCTCTTTACGATCACTTGCCGAATCCTATACATGTGCATTTGGGAAAAGAGAGAGAGAGAGAGAGAGAGAGAGAGAGAGAGAGAGAGAGAGAGAGAGAGAGAGAGAGATATGTAGGTTACGGAGGCTATTGTTATACCTTAACATTCCTTCTTTACATCACACTCTTCACGCAACGCTCGATAGTTTTTATCAGGTCCAGGTCTGTTCTAAACGTAATTCTTCTGATGCTTAAAAATGGAAGTCAGTATTTATATTTCAGAAAGGTGTGCTGAAAGTAGTCCAATTAAATAAAAATCTCTCATCTCTGTGAAGTGATAATTTGAACTAATATTGCAATGGCATGCCAATGTGTATTTCTGGGAAATGTCTCCTTTTAATCAGCAGAATACAAAATTGTCATGGTGTTCTTGGACTCTGTTATCATTATAGAAACATAAACGGGAGCATTTACCCTTCTGAAGATATAAAGGATGCACGCCTCAGAATATAAAAGCTTTAGAAATTGAATATGATGTTCCAATAGCTTAGTACAGGTATGCCTCTGTAACTTACACTTTGGAAAAACAATGCAAAACACGAAAAGGAACTCTGAGATCGAGAAAGCGCGTAACTTCATAGTTAAGTTTATCCTGGGCTGAACCTAAGAAGGATGTAAGAAGTTTCATCACACTAAGTAACTCGTAAAATGGCTCACAGGGAGCTGAATGACAGGTGGAAGTTATTCCGTTTCTCTCCGGTGCTAATCATACCCATTTTATTTAAGTTATTTCAATTATGGACATAGAGAATGTAATACATGAAAGGCCTTAACGAATTATGTAAACTGAATTTATTCGAATGTAGATGAAATTTAGTATCGATAAAATACTGCTGCATGATGGCGTTCTTTCCATTTCGCTTCATGCTTTCTTAGTTCTTCAAAACAGGGAAACAGAAGATGGTTGGAATACTCGTCTCATGATGTGAATAGATTAGCATAGCATTAGCGTAAGGGATGCTGTGATTGCTAGCTCGTCAGGTCTGTGGATCAAACCGCCGGCACACACTTTGACACTTACCGCCGAAGCAGCGACATCCGTATTCGCGGGACACACACGCCGCCGTGCGCACACTTGTGACGACTAAGTCGGATGGAGGTTAAGCGAAAACTGCGATACTCGCTACGCCCAGTTGGGCACCACTGATCACACAGTATTAAGATTTTCAAGTGGATGGTGGGGAGACAAAGGAGGTGTCGCAAGGAGGGGAGGGCCTTGAAGGACGCTTCAGCAACGGTTGGTTGTCTTAGGGACGAGTCTCTGCCACTGGATTAGCACGCTGAATCGCAAGGAACTTTGCAGGTGCTTTTCAGACGTTGGATCGCTGCTACAGCCGGTGCACGGACTGCTCTCCTAAAAGTGTCATCAGTGAGATGTGTTCGTGCTTGCGTGCGCCCGATTGTATGTATGTGTGTGTGTGTGTGTGAGAGAGAGAGAGAGAGAGAGAGAGAGAGTGGAAGGAGAGCGCTTTCCGTATTGACACTGATGTACGTTTACCTTTATGGAGTTATAACTGAGAATTTTCTTTGCAAGTTGTCGTGGCCGCTGCGCATTCAAGCGAAATCAGTTTTCGCCTCTCACAACCCCGCGTTCAGCACCAAACGATTCAACATCAGTGCCTAAGATCTCACTACAAAATTATTCCTCATATGCCTGGAAGATTATGTTGAAGTTCTCGCCTTCTGTGAAGTTTCTGGAACAAAATGAAGGTTTCTTCTACAGATGCATAACGTTATTCGTTACATTGGAACGCTGGAAGTAGGCTCACAGAAGCAAAACTCAAAGCAGACATGCGTAGAAAACGTCATGCAGGCACCAACGAAACAGTGATGAAATGAAAATTATGAAGGCATATATTAGGGTTGGAAGTTTCGTTAATAACAACTACTACGAGACGGGCCTATGTACTCTTTGCAGATTTAAATCTGCAGAGGTAGTAAACTTGCGTAAGATAACATGTTCCTCGCACTGGCTGTTGTTAATAGTAACCAAACTTGCAACGGGCCAATTTTTAAAAAAGGTCAGCTCTGACATATATTTAGTGGTGCTTTGAAGCTTATGTTTCACTACTTGTAGACAGAAAATTAAATCAGACGCTTCTGGTACAGATTAAAATAAAGGTACCTGAGAGATATTGATCTATGTGTCTATTTTTGAAAACTGAGTTTTTGCCGACTGCTAAATGCAAGAAGCGTGTTGGTATCAACGGAAAACGGAATTCGTTAGACCAGTGCTTCCCAAAATGTGGTCTGCGGACCCCTTAGGTGTCCGTCGGTTCTTTCTAGGGGGTCCCCGGCCACCTTTCACGAAATCGTCTAAAATAATGAGTAAAATTATTGAATAAAAATGAGAACAAATCATCACTTCCATTCGTGTGAAAAATGTGTACTTTTACTTAGATCGTATTCCCAAACAGCCTTTGCGGTTCCTAAATGAGAATGCATATACAGTTTAGTGCCTGAGAATGCGGCTTTTCTGATCGACTGTTTTGCAACAATGTTGTTGTTGTTGTTGTCTTCAGTCGTGAGACTGGTTTCATGCCGCTCTCCATGCTACTCTATCCTGTGCAAGCTTCTTCATCTCCCAGTACTTACTGCAACCTACATCCTTCTGACTCTGCTTAGTGTATTCATCTCTTGGTCTCCCTCTACGATTTTTACCCACCACGCTGCCCTCCAATGCTAAATTTGTGATCCGTTGAGGCCTCAGAACATGTCCTACCAACCGGTTCCTTCTTCTAGTCAAGTTGTGCTACAAACTCTCCCCAATTCTATTCAATACCTCCTCATTAGTTGCGTGATCTACCCATCTAATCTTCAGTATTCTTCTGTAGCACCACATTTCAAAAGCTTCTATTCTCTTCTCGTCCAAACCATTTATCGTCCATGTTCCACTTCCATACATGGCTACAGTCCATACAAATACTTTCAGAAACGACTTCCTGACACTTGAACCTATACTCGATGTTAACAAATTTCTCTTCTTCAGAAACGCTTTCCTTGCCATTCGCAACAATACGGGGGTCGTTTGTGCACCGGCTCACGGCGCTAGATGCGCTGAAACCTTTTACGCATGAGCGGAGCGAGGTTTGTCGACCAATCACAGCGCTCGCTGCTACGTATGCTGCGCCAGGCATCATTAAGTGTTAAACCTGCTTTGTTAGTGCACTACTTATTTCATAAGTCAATTTTTGACCTTCAAGTTTTTTCAATCATCTCTAAACCTAAGACTATTGATAAATCGTGGGGGTGGGTCATTCGGAACATGGCACTTACATTAAGAAGCTTAAAGTTACTGTGCTCTTGACTGACTATTGGTCAACCATGGATTTTCGACCGAAGAAGGGGTCCGCCAGCTGAAGAGGTTGGGAAGCCCTGCGTTAGACCAATACACATCACTGTTATATCAGATTCGATGTTTCCTCTGTGACGCATTCTACACTAAATCTTAAATTTTTTTATTGTGATTCTGTTGAGAAATACTGTGTTCCATTTGTTAGGAAGTCTTCAAACCATCCAAGCTGGTTTGTTATTCTAGAAGCTTGTACTTTTCTCATTAGATGACAGTGCGCGACTGTATCGAACGCCTTCAGGGAGTGAGGGAACACGCCACGAGCTTGGGCGCCGATATCTACTACTTTCAGGGCCTCGCGCACGAACTGGGCGAACCGGGTTGAAATGATGCACTAAAAATAGTAGACCGCCAAACGACACCACGTGCCAGTCTCGTGTCAGGGTGCCCAGTGGCAGGTGGCAGGTGTCGCTCGCCGAACAGAGCGGCCTCGTAGCGGCGTGAGTGAGCCGCGATGTAGCCGGGTGGCACAGTTTGTGACAGCGGCGTGTTCCGGAGGCGCGCGACACGCTCGCTTGCGACACGCTGGGCGCCGCGGCGAGGTACGGCGCCCAGCCTTGCCGGCGGTGGCCCCCTTTCGCAGGCAGCGCCCAGTGTCGCCGCCACCGCGGCTCGGCGCACAGTGGCGGTTAGCACCGGCTAGCGCCGGGAAGAGCCGACCACCTGCCGTGGCTCCTCCACCCGCCTGCTCCGCGCTAAGGGAGGCGACACGGCCGGACCAGTCCACAACTGACTGACGCAATCTTCTTCCGCGGACAATACAGTAACGTCAGAGACAAATTACAGTCAAAATATACTAACATACACGACTGCCCATAAAAATTGCCGCACCACGAACACGACATGCAACAGACGCGAATTTTCTCGGACAGGAAGAAGATGCTGTGATCAACAAATGATTAGCTTTTCAGAGCATTCACACAAGGTTGGCGCCGGTGGCGACACCTTCATCGCGCTGACATGAGGAAAGTTTCCAACCGATTTCTCATACACAAACAGCAGTTGATCGGCGTTGCCTGGTGAAACGTTGTTGTGATGCCACATGTAAGGAGAAGAATGCGTACCATCACGATTCAGACTTTGATAAAGGTCGGATTGTAGCCTGTTGCGATTGCGGTTTATCGTAGCAGAGTATGGAATCAGTGGGTTCAGGAGGATAACGCGGAACGCCGTGCTGGATCTCAACGGCCTCGTATCACTACCAGTCGAGATGACAGGCATGGCTTGTAACGGATCGTGCAGCCACGTCTCGATCCCTGAGTCAACAGATGGGGACGTCTAAAAGACAACAACCATCTGCACGAACAGTTCGACGACGTTTGCAGCAGCATGGACTATCAGCTCGGAGACCGTGACTGCGGTTACCCTTGACACCGCATTACAGAGAGAACTGCCTGCGATGGTGTACTCAACGCCGAACCTGGGTCCACGAATGGCAAAACGTCATTTTTTCGGATGAATCCAGGTTCTGTTTACAGCACCATGATTGTCGCATCTGAGTTTGGCGACATCGCGGTGAACGCACATTGGATGCGTGTACTCGTTATCGCCATACTGGCGTATCAAATGGTTCAAATGGCTCTGAGCACTATGGGACTTAACTTCTAAGGTCATCAGTCCCCTAGAACTTAGAACTACTTAAACCCATCTAACCTAAGGACGTAACACACATCCATGCCCGAGGCAGTATTCGAACCTGCGACCGTAGCGGTCACACGGTTCCAGTCTGTAGCGCCTAGAACCGCTAATGGCGTATCACCCGGTGTGATGGTATGGGGTGACATTGGTTACACTTCTCGTTCACCGCTTGTTCGCATTGACGGTACTTTGAACCGTGGACGTTACATTTCGGATGTGTTACGACCCCTAGCTCTACCCTTTATTCGATCCCTGCGAAACCCTAGATTTCAGCAGGATAGTCTACGGGCCTTTCTGGATAGAGAAAATGTTCGACTGCTGCGCTGGCCAGCACATTCTCCAGATTTCTCACCAATTGAAAACGTCTGGTCAATGGTGGCCGAGCAACTGGCTCGTCACAATACGTCAGTCACTACTCTTGATGAACTGTGGTATCGTGTTGAAGCTGCATAGGCAGCTGTACCTGTACACACCATCCAAGCTCTGTTGGACTCAATGTCCAGGCGTGTCAAGGCCGTTAGTACGGCCAGAGGTGGTTGTTCTGGGTACTGATTTCTCAGTATCTATGAACCCAAATTGCGTGAAAATGTAATCACATGTCAGTTCTAGTACAATATATTTATCCAATGAATACCAATTTTTCTGTGCATTTCTTCTTGTTGTAGCAATTTTAATGGCCAATAGTGTAGAACCGTGCGCCTGGTTAGCCGTGCGATCTAACGCACTGCTTTCCGGGCTGGAAAGCGTGCCGGTCCTCGGCACGAATCAGCCCGGCGGATTAACGTCGAGCTCCAGTGTGCCATCCAGTCTGTGGGTGGTTTTTAAGGCGATTTTAGATCTGACTTGTGAATTCGGGGTGGTTCCCCTATGTCGGCGATTGCTGCACAAACACTGTTTCCACGTACGCGTACACCATAGTTACTCTACCACGCAAACATTGCGGTTACGCTCGTCTGGTGTGAGACGTTTCCGGGGGTTCCACTGGGGGACCGAACTTCACAATAACCCTGGGATCAGTGTGGGGCCGCAGTGGGGTGAATGGACTGCTGCGGCCGGCTGTGAACCACTGAGGGCTACGGCAGGGACGAAGCCTTTCCGTCGCTTCTAGGTCCCCGGTTCCACACAATACAGTAAAACATAGAACCACCTATTAGTCGGCCCTGGTGATCAAGATCTGCCGGCACAGTAGCTCCACGTTTTCCGTCAGAGGGCTGGCTGCCTTCTGTGACAAAGTGAGTGAGTGAATTGTTCGAAGGTGAACTCGAAGACGTGTCATGTGACGACCGACCAGACCAAATGTTAGACAACGAGGAACAAAACTGGAAAAAAGCGATAAAGCGCTCTACTATAAAACAAGAGGTAGCGGAATCGAAACCCGATCGGACTTGCGACTTTTCAGTCTGCGTTTGAACCTAGCCTTCACCTCTCATAAACGTGAATAGTCGCCAGAAGCGACACGTGGTTCGGGTTTCACGTTAAAAATGCAGGTCCCCTTTCCCTGATTTGATAAATAAGGTAGGTTGGGGACACGCAATTCGCCAAAGCGGCGCCAAATTGAAAAACTTGGACCAGGCCAGTGATCCACCTCGAAATTTATTAATTTACCACAAATCTACAAGTAATTACAAACAATGAGCAATGGAATCAACTTAACATATTAACAAAGAGTATCGACAAAGCCACTTTTGGAGAATATTGGCCTATACGAATACAAGCCAAGAGACGACAAACCTACATATGACCTCAAGACAGATTTCCTTAGGGCGATGCCAAAGAAGAGAAAGGAGAAAGAAAAGCGAGAGAGAGCCGATTGGTCCGCTACTTCGGACGAATAACACGATCACACCATAGCATAAGTTACTGTATGAAAATTGCCAACAAAATGCACTCTAAGACTGTACATAAGTTAAAATAATATCAGATAGTAGTGTGTAAATACTGTCATAATGCGCGCACTATAAATATGTATATACATACAGTAAACTGCAGACAAAAGAAAGTGAAGGTGCTATAATAGGCTAACCCATAGGATGCTGCAGTGCCAACTGTATACGGCCGGCCGGTGTGGCCGGGGGGTTCTCGTCGCTTCAGTTTGGGACCGCGCGACCGCTACGGTCGCAGGTTCGAATCCTGCCTCGGGCATGGATGTGTGTGATGTCCTTAGGTTAGTTAGGTTTAAGTAGTTCTAAGTTCTGATGACCTCAGATGTTAATTCCCATAGCGCTCAGAGCCATTTGAATAATTTGTTCCCTACGTCTTCTTCTTCTTTTTTTTTTTTTTTTTTTTTTTCTTTGAACGCATGGAAATGGATGACGTGTAGTTGGGTAATATTCTTTCGATGGACGAAGCACATTTTATTATGCACAGTCCCGTGAACTCACAGAACTCTTGCATGTAGGGTTCCACTCCGCTACGTGTTGTGTAGGAATGTCTACTACACTCAGCTTATGTGACTGTGCTGGGTAGTTTCACAAGCTCTTTCATTCTCGGTCTGTTATTCTTCGAGGAGACATCATCACGCGTGCCTGATAGCTGTACGATGACATCTGCGCGTTATAAGCACATACGTGTGCAACAAGTGATTTCAACTTTCTAAGAACACAACTGTATCCACACCACTATTTTCATGCGACGTGGGACGACACCTCATGTCACTTGCCAGGTGAAAGATTTGCCTCGATAAACGTTCGGTAACGACCGCATCATCTCTAGGCAATTTCGAAGTGTATAGCCTACCAGATCCCCTGACTTAAATCCATGTGACTTATGGTTGTGGGGATATCTGAAAGGTCGTGAATTTTCTTTATCATCATTCAATCTTGACTCTTTCTGATCTGGTACAGTGGCATATATATTATGCTGGACATGCTGCGATCATGCCGTGATAAGGATGCAGCATGTTCCTGAGTCTGGAGGTCGTAGTGAACACACATAACATGAGACCATATCGTAATAAGCGTGCTAGAACGTTCCTCACCTTTTCATGCACCCACACCATATTCCGAGTGCTTACAGCGCCTTATTTTCACCTCTGTGGCAGAAAGTAGAACGTTTTTCAGCATATCTCACGAACGCATCTATTAATAAACACAGATACGTCGTTCCAGATTCCTGCGCTTTATACAGCCGGTATCACAGCACGTGAAACACAGTCAGTTTAATTATAACCAACTTGGACCTTCCTTGCCATGTAACGTGCCCACAACGGATTCAGGCATTTCCAACAGAGTGTGGTCACTTTTATGCAGAGATGTCCATGCAATACTTCTTAGCATCTATGGTGTTGACAGCCGCAAGGTTACATCTGTAACACTAGGTTTCTGAATTCCTTCCATGTCTTACATTAATAAGATCATCTGGTGATCACAAAGCCGGCCGGTTCTAGGCGCTTCAGTCTGGAACCGCGCGACCGCTAGGTCGCAGGTTCGAATCCTGCCCCGGGCATGGATGTGTGTGATGTCCTTAGGTTAGTTAGGTTTAAGTAGTTCTACGTTCTAGGGGACTGATGACCTCAGATGTTCACTCCCATAGTGCTAAGAGCCATTTGAACCATTTTTGAACCGGTTTAGTCAGTAAACAACGTATGTGAACATTGAGCGATGACCACTTACTCAAATTTAGTTTGCAGACTGATGTTCTATACCAATAACAAAGCAGATATGAACAAAAGAAAGTAAGCTGTTATTCATTACATAAAGTGGACATCATGTTATTCTGGATTCCTCTGCATTCATTCAAAGATGACGACAACTACTTTCCTATACAATACAGCATTGTAAGCAAACTATTCCGTTGACACTATTAAGCTCCGCTTGCAACATTCGCTGCATAAGGCGATGTGGTTTGTTTTCAGCCAATAATAGTGCGAAGATGTCTGTAGGCTCATACCGTAGCTGACAACCGACCTTGTGGAGTGACAGCAGACGTCGTTTGTTAATCGAGTGACACAGAGATATCACAAACAGTTGCATCATTATTTTTGATTCAGATACTCTGATCAGTATTTTGAGAACATGGTACAATATTTTACAGGTATCCAACGTACCACTGTCACCTTATCCTCTGTAAGCTTATAGTTATCAGTTACTGTCACAAGTGTTTGTTCTGGTGAAAAAATGATAGAAAGCTTCAATTTAATTTCCCGTCGACTGCGCAGTCATTGCAAATATTACACAAGTTCATTTATACAATAATGTATCGCAGATGCTGTGACAGAAACCAACGCGGGATTCACTTGACGTGATTAACGGAATCCTTGGCAACCCTAACTTTGGATGACTGGGCTGGGATTTGATCCCCGCTCCCTGGGATACAAATCCATTGTCTGAACCGCTGCGGCACCTGGCTCGGTCTGTTCTGGCGCGAACCAGATTCAGCTAGAGTCGCCCAGTCGCCCAGTCGCCAAAGGAGGTGGCTTTCACTTGAGAAGCGTCAGAAATTCTATAACCATTGTCGCTGACTCTTACTGGTTCCCTAGTCCGATATGGCTCAATTTTTAGACGAGTACACGGCAGTGTAGTTGCATCATACTCAACATCTCTTCTCGTCTACTCCTCGAACGGTACACTGCCGAGTGAGAACAAATCTCTTCACGGAGTTGTAGTGAATGTCGGTCCCGAAACAGTGCTCCAAGCACAGAACGAGCTTTTAACTTCAAAAAGTGGGAAGTCCACAGAGTTTTGCAGGACGCTCCGATATCTAAACACAGTTTATCAGCTTCGTGTCCTCGTACCTGTCGACGACTTCGATTCAGCAGAGACCAAGCTCTGACGACAACGCTTTGGTGCCAGGAATGTTTAAGTCGATCAATATATTCATACATAGTAATGTTCTCCACAATAGCGAAATCTGTAAAATGGAAACAAAAAGAAAGAGAAACAGCTGAAGTTCATTATAAAGAATTATCAATATTTTCCCAAAGTACTCAAAATACTCAGTCGTGACCTACAACGTTAAACGTCCGCCATTTGGACTCTGATTTGCAGCTCAGAATCCCTGATTGCCTTGAAGCAGCTGTAACGTATATTGTAGCTTCAACAGTGTTTGATGTGCCGCGGAGTACCATTTCAAGCCGAATACCGTAGTTTGGCATTGGAAAAGCTCATCATAGTGCTTCATCGACGAAGAACTTCCACTCTACGACACTATGTATTTTTACGTTTAGCTGAAGATGTACAACGGACAATTTCTCCGAGCAAAATGTGTTCATAGCTCTTAACTACCTCAAGAGTTGCACATTCCTGACCAACTCTGCAACGAAAATTCATAATAACCAGTCTAAGGAGCACAAGCAGGTGTCACACTCGCTCACGGCAATCTTGGATCTTCAAGGAATCTTTTCATTGCAGGTGAATTCCGATCTGTTGAATGATGCTCATCGCACATTCTCCGTAGGGAAATACGTCGCAATGACAATCATAGGGGCATCGTGAAAAAGGCCTTTTGTGAGGGCGCATCATATTGGATCAACGTATAAGCGACATATATTTGTTGGTGGTCGGAGAAAGGATTTTTTTTATTCATTCCCTTCTCATGAGAGCTGTCTAGCCAAGGGTACAGTGTTACTAAGTTGCTCTGCCGAACGAACTTTTCAGAGGCGAAAATATCCACTCCTTAAACTAACCTAGGTCGTATCTCTGTCTCACAATGCAAGGCATCACACAAAACCGAATATTCATACTTCTGTGTGTTACATAGTGATCCAACTATAAATATAGCGCTCACCCATCGATTCAGACAAAGGTAACTGTGCGGTTTCCGTTGGTATCAAGGGGAATGCCGGAACGGAAAATCCCTTCCCAGGTATTCCGAAATGGGGTATCCTCTCCCCTGCACGAGGGAACCGGTAGTTTTAGAGGCCATAATCGATGTAAGCAACGCACTAACAACTTGCTGGCTTCATTCGTCTGATGTATCGAACGCCAAAATGTTTAATACAGAAATATGTATCAAACCATTATTTAGCAGGATGACACATTAGCACATATATCAAAAATATCCTGTAAGCTTATGAAGTATCCTAAACCAGATAGTTGAAGTTCAAACTAAAGAATATTTACTAAATAAAATATGTACGTATAAGAATGCTTGCTAGTTTCACATACATTCTCAAGAGTCAAATAAAAGCAATGAAATAATGATTACTTTGTGTGGTGCAAGCAGAACAGTGAATACAAACACAAATGGGATTAAAGTTCTTGCAACTGCACGGTAACTCACGAATAATCAACTTCATCTTTCGAGATTGAGAATATGGAATTCCCCCCTGTAATCGCAATGAAAACTTTAGTTCATTATTTTCTATAACCACTGAGGCAAACTCACAATAACTTCATTACACACTAATATACAGTGATGTGACAAAAGTCGTGGCATATCTTGTTGTACCTCATTCTGCTCTGCGTAGTGCACCTTTGCTTGGCGTGTACTCAACAAGTCATTGAAGTCCCATGCAAATATATTGAGCCAAGCTGCTTCTACAGCCGTCCATCATTACGAAAGTGTTGCCAGGGCAGGATTTTGTGCACGAACTGACCTCTCAATATTCCCCTTACATATTCGATGGAACATGTCGGGCGATATGGGCGGTCCAGAATCTTCTACAAACCAAACGCGAACAGTTGTACCCAATCGACACTGCTTATTGTCTTTCATAAAAAAATCCATCGTTGTTAGGGAAAATGACGTCCATGAATGGCTGAAAATGGGCTCCAGGTATCCGAACGTACAGAGGACCCAGTTCATTCCATTTAAACACAGGCCATACCGTTATGGAGCAATCAGTAGGTTGTACAGTGTCTTGCTGAAACTTGGGTCAATGGCTTCGTGGGATGCGCCACACTCGAACCATACCACCAGCTCTGGCTAGCTGAAATCTGGAGTCGTCTGACCAGGCCACGGTTTTCCGGTCGTCTAGGTTGTTCCAACCGGTATCGTCACGAGCCCAGGAGAGGCGCTGTAGGCAATGTCGTGCTGCTAGCGAAGGCACTCGCGTCGTTCATCTGCTGCCATAGCCCATTAACGCCAGGTTTCACCTCGTTGTCCCAACGGATACGTTCGTCGTACGTCCTACATTGATTTCCGCGGCTATTTCACCCAGCGCTGCTTGTCATAGCACTGAGAACTCTACGCAAGATCCGCTGCTCTCGCTCGTTAAGTGATAGCCGTCGGACACTGCGTTGTCCGCAATGAGATGCAATGCCCGAAATTTGGTATTCTCAGCACACCCTTGACACTGTGTATCTCGGAATGTTCAGTCCCCCAACGATTTCTGAAATCGAATGTCCCGTGTGTCTAGTGCCAATCACCATACCGCTTTCAGAGTCTGTTAATTCCGAAAGGAGGCCAAAATCATAATGAAAATCTTTTCACATAAATCACCTGAGTACAAATAACGGCTCCGCCAATCTACAGCCATTCAGACGTTGTGTGCAGGATACTGCAGCCATCTGTATGCGTGCATCTCGCTATCCCACGCCACGCTCAGTGTAATATCGTCTTCAACAAATAATCAGAGTTTCCAGGTGCCAAGAATCTTGTGATCAAAATTAGGTTCGGCAGGAGAAAATCAGGCCTCAAGAACACAATCAAATATTTCAATTCCATTGTAAATCTAGAGGTCATAAATCGCTCTTACTGAATTTTAAAGTACCTTTCTCGCACGCTGCTGCTTTCCCTCACTCTCTCCTCTACAAACTCTGCAAAATCAGCCACTTTCGAAAGACACCCTATAAGAACAGCCCACTAGCAAACAACACGCTCCATTTCACTCCCATTCAAACCCTGTCTTTGACATCACGGACTAATGAATCCCAGTTCGTTGCTTAAGTGAAGACCACCAATCAAATTTAAAGCCGCACAGACATATGATATTAGAAGATATAGAACATTTTTGCTGTCATTTTGCGATTTATTAAAATATCGACACTGTATTAAACAAGTTACTTACAAAGTTGACGTACGCACTTGGCCTTGTAACGTGACAAATTTAACTTATAAATATTTATCAAATACACTACTGGCCATTACAATTGCTACACCAGGAATATGACGTGCTACAGATGCAAAATTAAACCAACAGGAAGAAGATGCTGTCAAATGCAAATGATTAGCTTTCCAGAGCATTCACACAAGGCTGGTGCCGATGGCGACATCTACAACGTGCTGATATGAGGAAAGTTTCCAACCGATTTCTCATACAGAAGCGGCAGTTGACTGGCGTTGCCTGGTGAAACGTTGTTGTGATGCCTCGTG
The DNA here is from genome assembly GCF_023897955.1 of Schistocerca gregaria. Lineage (NCBI taxonomy): Eukaryota > Metazoa > Arthropoda > Insecta > Orthoptera > Acrididae > Schistocerca > Schistocerca gregaria. Next base: position 275,644,054 of record NC_064920.1, on the reverse strand, counting down.
GAAAGAGGAGAAATGCGTACCATCAAGTTTCCTACTATGATAAAGGTCGGATTGTAGCCTATCGTGATTGCAATTTATCGTATAGTGACATTGCTGCTCGCGTTGGTCGAGATCCAATGACTGTTAGCAGAATATGGAATCGGTGGGTTCAGGAGGGTAACGCGGAACGCCGTGCTGGATCTCAACGGCCTTGTATCACTAGCAGTCGAGATGACAGGCATCTTATCCTCATGGCTGTAACGGATCGTGCAGCTCGGTCTCGATCCCTGAGTCAACAGATGGGGACGTTTGTAAGACAACAACCATCTGCACGAACAGTTCGATGACGTTTGCAGCAGCATGGACTATCAGCTCGCAGACCACGGTTGCGGTTACCCTTGACGCTGCGGTGTACTCACCGACGAACCTGGGTGCAAGATGGTAAAGCGTCATTTTTTCGGATGAATCCAGGTTCTGTTTACAGCATCATGATGGTCGCATCCGTGTTTGGCGACATCGCGGTGAACGCACATTGGTTGCATGGATTCGTCATCGCCATAATGGCGTATCACCCAGCGTGATGGTATGGGGTGCCACTGGTTACACGTCTCGGTCACCTCTTCTACGCATTGACGGCACTTTGAACAGTGGACGTTACATTTCAGATGTGGCCCTACCCTTCATTCGATCCCTGAGAAACCCTACATTTCAGTAGGATAGTGCACGACCGCATGTTTCAGGTCCTGTACGGGCCTTTCTGGTTACAGAAAATGTTGGACTGCTGCCTGGCCAGCACATTCTGCAGATCTCTCACCAATTGAAAGCGTCTGGTGAATGTTGGCCGAGCAACTGGCTCGTCGCAATACGCCAGTCACTACTCTTGATGAACTGTGGTATCGTGTTGAAGCTGCATGGGCAGCTGTACCTGTACGCGGCATCCAAGCTCTGTTTGACTCAATGCCCAAGCGTATCAAGGCCGTTAGTACGGTCGGAGGTGGTTGTTCTGGGTACTGATTTTTCAGGATCTATGCACCCAAATTGCGTGAAAATATAATCACATGTCAGTTCTAGTATAATATATTTGTCCAATGAATACCCGTTTATCATCTGCAATTTCTTCTTGGTGTAGCAATTTTAATGGCCAGTAGTGTAGTAGATTGTAATCATTCATCCACCAGGAATATAAACCAAGTAACATTAAAATTAGCGTACTCAGAGGGAAGGAAGGTACAAACCCAAAATTTTGGAAAAATATAGGGTGTACTCCGATATGCAAATGATCCAACCTTGGTGGCAGAGCGCATGCCCACAGACGCTGCAGTGGTGCTGCAATCGGGCAGGGGACCTATTTAAACGGCACATAAATGGCTGAGTCGTGCACTTGACGATCACATCCCGTCTCGAGGAGGACGTTAGTAGGCGCTGAACGGCAGATAGACGTGTTAGACCACATTTCATACAGTAATCCAGTTTGAGAGGGACCTCATTAAAACCGCTAGCTGGTCGACATGTCCTGTGACTCGCCAGATCGATCTTTCGAAGTGTTCTATCAGACGATTTTTAGAGCAGTGGACACGAGGTGCCACCCACGTTCGACGTACCATGTCTGGAGTGACCAGGAAGACGACGAGGAGAGAGGATCTAAGGATAGCGCGGCAAGCGATCAGGGCCCTTGCAGTGACCCACTCCACGATAAAAACAGATTTAAGCGTCCCAGTTGTTCCACAAATCATTTACAGACGCCTTGTGGAGGCTGATTTGCAATTGAGGCGCCCCTGTCTGGAACTGCCGTTATCAACGAGACGTCGGCGACGCCGTATGCAGTTGTGCCAAGTCAGAACGAAGAGAACGACAGCAGACTGGCATTCCTTGGTGTTTAGTGATGAATCCCGATTAGTTGTGGGGACGGAGGGTAAACGCATGCGGGTGTGCAGGCAGCATGCTTAATGGTATAGTTCTGCCCACCGCTCCCACAGCCGGCACATTGGTTTTGGCGACCATAGCCTACGATAGCCGGCCCCACTAATTGTGCTAAATGGAACATTAATGGGTTAGCGTTATGCTTATGACATTTTTCGACTCCATATGGGATCTTCCGTAATTGGTTCGCCGGGGAACTTTTGCACCAAGATTATGATTCTCCGCATACAGTTCGAGTTGCTCAAGAACAGCTAAGTCATATTCCGACTTCTCCATGGCTGTCCTGCTGCTCAGACTTTTCCCCTGTACAACGTGTTTGGGGGCCAGTCTGCCCCAGGACAGTATCATACCTCTCACGAATTCGATGCCACACCATATTTCGGCGTGTGCTGCAGCAAAAGGTGGTCCAAAGCGTGCTGATGCTGCACTGTATTGCCTACATGTACTCATCGCATATGTTTATTTATTTTGATTTTGGGATCAAGTGAATCTGATCATTATTAACTGTATCATTATGTCCAATTAATTTCATTTCGATCCGATTTTCCCTTCTTGGTGCCCTATTTTCTTTGTTCCTGAGTGTATGTGATGATCTGGGAAACACAAGCCGCATTCATATTATGTGTAACTGTGGACGATTGTTAGTACGCACATAAGCGTTTAATGATTTGTAATTTTTCAGTAGTGTGTTTGTATGGTCTGTGACGTATTTTCGTTGAAAATATACACTGAAGAGCCAAAGAAACTGGACACCTGCCTAGTATGATGTAGGACCCCCGTGAGCACACAGAAGTGCCACAACACAGCGTGGGATGGACTCGACTAATGTCTGGAGTGGTGCTGGAGGGAACTGACACCATGAATTCTGGAAGTCTGTCCATAAATCCCTAAGACTACGGGGGAGGTGGAGATCTCTTCTGAACAGCTAGTTATAAAGCATCCGAGATACGCTCAATAATGATCACGTCTGGGGAGCCTGGTGGCCAAGGTAAGTGTTTAAATTCGGAAGAGTGTTCCTGGAGCCACTCTGTAACAATTCTGGACGTGAGGAGTGTCGCACTGTCCTGCTGGAATTGCCCAAGTCCGTCAGAATGCACAACGGACATGAATGGATGCCGGTTATCAGACAGGATGCTTACGTAGGTGCCACCTGTCAGACTTATATCTAGACGTATCAGGGATTCCATGTAACTCCAACTACTCATGACCCATATCATTACAGAGCCTCCTCCAGCTTGAACAGTCCCCTGTAGACACACAGGGCCCAGGGGTTCATTAGGTTGTGTCTATACCTCTGCATGTCCATCGGCTCGATACAATTTGAAAACAGTCTCATCCAACCAGGCAACATGTTTTCAGTCACCAACAGTCCAGCGTCGGTACTGATGGGCCAAGGCGAGGCGTAGAACTTTGTGTCGTGCAGTCGTCAACGGAACACGAGTGGACTGTCGGCTCCGAAAGCCCATATCGATGTAGTTTCGTTCAATGGTTCGCACGCTGACACTTGTTGCTGGTTTGGCATTAAAATATGCAGCAATTTGCGGAAAGGTTCCACTTCTGTCACGTCGAACGATTCTCTTCAGTTGTTCTCGGTTCCGTTCTTGCAGGATCTTTTCTCCGGCCACAGCGATGTCGGATATCTGATGTTTTTACCGGATTTATGATACTCATGGTACACTCGTGAAACGTGTCGTACGGAAAAATCCCCACGTCATCGCTACCTCGGAGACGCTGTGTCCAGTCGTTCGTGCATCGAGTATAACACCACGTTCAAACTCAGTTAAACCTTGATAACCACCATTTTAGCAACAGTAACCGATCTGACAACTGCACCAGATACTTGTGTTATATAGGCGTTGCCGAACGGAGCACCGTACATATCTCTGTATTTGAATACGTATGCCTGTATCAGTTTCTTTGGCGCTTCAGTGTATATGTTTCACCTTTCGTCTCGTCCATCCCGACTGCTACTTTCTCCTTCCCATCCATTTCCGTCGGTGTGTACGCTGTGGTCCCTGGAGAACGGGACTCCCGCGCGCTCAGGCACCTGAACTACACGCAGGCCTTGGCTGAGCTCGCCCTGCTGGCTGACCTCGGCCGTCAAACACACACCACTTTCACTAGTGAGCCAGCTTCCCGTGACCTCACACCCACTGTAACGCTCGTCCCGTATGTGGCTGTAATGAAGCGCGCTCTACAATGGGCCGGATATCAAGCAGTCTGCACGAAATGAAAGATAAACACGTTTGAGATTCATAGGAGAGATGAATATCGTTCTTCGTCAAACCGCTGGATCCCCAATGAGTATTTTCTCGTTAATGGAATCTATTTGCAGCTAATGTTTTGGACTACATTAGAGGCAGCATTCAAGCCACTTCAAGGAAGAGTGGGTGGTGATGCAAAACACTTTCCATATTACCTGTTTCGGAAAAGGATGACAGGTTAGGATTTAACACTCCGTCAGTGATGCGCCCATTAGAGATGTACCACCATCTCAGATTAGAGACAAAACGCAAAAGGAAAATGAGCCGAGCGCTTCTAGGTGCTTCAGTCAAGAACCACGCGGCTGCTACGGTCGCAGGTTCGAATCCTGCCTCGGGCATGGATGTCATGGATGTGTGTGATGCTCAGAGCCACTTGAACCTTTCAGTGAGCCAAACGTATGGAATGAATTTATTGGTCGACTCTTCTCGGAAATTTCGCTCTCGCAATTAACACTAAACCACTCGAAGATGCACAACGCCTCTCTTTAAGCGTCTTTCACTGGAGTTGAATGAGCATCTTCGTGACGCTTTCTAAATGAAAATACGACAAAATTCGCTGCTGTGTTAAATGTACCAAACTGACCAGTAGTATTCTGTTTCAGTTGAACGAGGGTATGTAGGCTACCTCATTCGTGCGGGCACTAAACTTCCTGTGGATTCTTCCAATGAACCTCAGATTAGCAGCCCCATGTCCTATTGTGTCATTACTTTTATGTTGTTGTTCCACTGTAAATATTTCCCTACACATAGCCTACTCCCAGATATTTCATCAAAGTGACTGCTTCCAGTGATTGATTGGCAATCATGTAATCATGCATTATGGGGTCCGTCTGATTATTAATTCATAAGACGTTACATTTTTTTCATGTTGGCGGTTAACTATTAGTTCCTGAGCCAAGAATCAACCTCAGCACGTATTATTGCATTTCACTATAATTTGCCAGCATTGCTCTATATACAACAGCGTCATTCGCAAACAGCCTCAACGATCTTCTGGCTTTGTCGGTGCTGCATCAATAAGAAGTCTGATCCACTTTGGAACTCAGTTACACGACCACCTTGGAATGCAAAGAATGCAACCATGGGTCCTCACAATGCAAGAAGCCGGTCCCCTTATCTATCAATAAGGCGTGCCCCCTTTCCCACCATACCTTCTCCCTCCCTTCCCCTTACTCCCCTTGCTCCTCACCTCCCCACTTTTCAACCAACAACAGAATTGTTTTAAAAATAGAAGATCCGATCAGAATCGAAGAGGGCAGAACTTGCCCAACTGTGTCACACCCCCTATTTCTAAGCAATCGCAATGAAGTATTAAAATGAGGGGTAGAAATTGTGCCAATCTGAATTACTTCCGTGATATTTACGTAAAACTGTGTACATACACACATACACACATACCTACAGCCTAACATTAATACGATGTGGAAAAACAGCTCCAAGTTGCACTATTTCCACGGCATTTACATAAAATTGTGCAAACACTGCATAATGTGCCATCTCCCCCCCCCCCCCTTATCATCGTAATGCTTAATAGACGCCAAGGAAATAAAAACAGCCAATTCCAGTGTAACCCCGGTTTGGCTCTCCTAAAAAATAACGCCATTTCATCATAGACTAGGAAAAACCGTTTACAGACTTGATGGCAATTGCATCATTGGATTTCATCGGAAGCTATACATAATGCACTAATGGGGTATCTACCACGTTTGTGCCGCCTGTCAAATGTGCAAGCTGCCACCATCTTCGAATGTGAGGTCAAATTATTTCATTCCTTATCAAAGTAGTCGCATGACTATATTCCTTGCATTACAAAAAGGATCAACGTGCTCATGATTTAACTACATTTATCCTGTAGATTATTTGTGTATACTGTAAACAACAGTCCTCTGTGGAAGCCCAAAGTTACTTTTACTGCCTTCTGAGTATCGTAGAGGGAGAGAGCGAGTTGGGTTTCACACGATAGTTCTTCGCGGAATCTATTTTCATTCCTGCATACGAGATTTTCAGTCTCCAGAACGTTATATGTGATATGTCTTCCAACATTTCAAAGCAAATTGACCTCAGCAGTATAAGCCTTCTCGAAAACGGGAGTGATTTGCGCATTTATCCATCATCGGAACGCTTTGTTCCTCCAGCGATCTAAGATAGACTGCTGCTAGTAGAGAAGCAAGTTCCATTCTTTCATCACAAGATTTCTGTAAGAGAATGGTTGTATGTTTGAAAATTACGTAAGAATCCTGCAGCACGAAAGTTGTATATTTAAAAATGATGTAAGGCACGAGACCTATACCTCGAATATTGAACAGAGTCAGCCGAAATGAAAGACCTACACACATCAGTAAGAGAAATGAACACTGTTACCTCAAAATACGAATGAACGTTTTGTGAAGATCATCATTTATAAAACAAACAGAGCCATCTATTAATTACGCGCGGCCGGCAGATGTGGCCGAGCGGTTCTAGGCGCTTCAGTCTGAAACCGAGCGACTGTTACGGTCGCAGGTTCGAATCCTGCCTCGGGCATGGATGTGTGTGATGTCCTTAGGTTAGTTAGGTTTAAGTAGTTCTAAGTTCTGGGGGACTGATGACCTCAGATGTTAAATCCCATAGTGCTCAGAGCCATTTGAACCAAGCCAATTACGAGCGAATAATGATTCTGAATATAAAATTGCACAGAGATTTGCAGACTAATGGGGAAGACGGAGAAGACGATGTTCGAGTAAGAGTTTCATGGGAAAATATACACACGTAACTAGTTATTTCACTGCGTAAAGTATGTGTGTCGGCCAAAAAGGTCACCTGAATTTAATCGGAAATTCGTACTTGAAAGTGCCTTACGAAAACAAAAGTGTTACGTTCTCAAAGAGTTCCACAAGCAATTAGCAGAATTGTACTACAAAGGTATTGCTTCACTCATTCCAAGAGAGGTCTGTAATACTAATGGCTTTATTCAACCACAGGAAACCGTCGCAGATCGACATAAATATTAGGATATAGTATAGAACATAGTAACAAGTAATAGGTAATCTTTCAACATCCCATGAAGATATCGTGTAGCCTATAATCTCCGTAATCGGGAAAACCCTGTGAAGAAATAACCGTTGTTTTTCTATAGTGTCGTCGTATTGAGTTCCACGAGTCGTCTAAACTTAAAATGATACAAATACCAGTGTTTTAATCGAATCTAAGATATTTCTAAGTAAAAACTTAGAAGAATGAGTTCGGTGCGACCTAGTTCAGGACCGAAGACTGTTCCGAGCTCATATCCAAATCAAAGGAACCATGCCTGTTTTTAACTCCAGAAACAGGTGTAGATTGTTTCTAGATATGATTATTTTCCAGCTGGAAAAAATTGTGCTGCATTCGGCAACATTCGTTTCAAATGCACAACAAGACCTAAAACTCTGTGACTAGCCGGAGACCTTCAAACGCAAACTTTGTATCACCTAACTCCTTGTGTTATCTTTAGGAATTCTTTAAATACTCTTCTGTTGTGTTGTGTTATGGCAGACCGTACTCTCCACATCATCACGGATCTTCAGCACCATCAGCCAGTTGACAATGACTGCTGCATAAAGAGCACTCAGCATTTTACCTGCATACGTCCTTCACGTTATTTTTATGTATATTATTTAAATTCTATCGTGCTGTGATATTTTTAATATACTAAACTGAATTGGCAAGTACAAAAATCGCATAAGTAATTCAGTCTGATTGATCAGATTCAATCATTTTAATTTGTGTATTCCATGCTCTTTGTAAATCATTTCACAAGTATTCTAGAATGATGCCCACCTCGAAACCGTGTCCGGCATCTTGTTCCTATTATTATTATTATTATTATTATTATTATTATTATTATTATTATTATTATTTTCACTCTGTAATTTCTGAGATCAATGTTTCACTAGCATCGTTTTCAGTTTCATTTAAAATTTTCGCCAAGTACTATAGCATGTTCCGTATTCTTGGAACTATACTCGCATTTCGTCGGAGCGCATTTCAAATCCTCGTACGAGCTCTCATATGTACACTGACGGAAGAAAAAGTCTCAACACCAAAAACAATTAATGTGGAGTAACGAAATTGCGGCAATACATTTGTCTAGCTAACATATTTAAGTGATTAACATAGCAAAATCACAGGTTAAAGTAAGCGCCCCATAAACCGTTGCAAATATGAAATACTATTACATTAATAACAGGGGTAACCGCCAGAATTTGAATTCAGCATGCAAATGAATGTGCATTGTTTCGTGCAGGTGCTGGATGTCAGTTTGTAGGAAGTTGTTCCGTATCTGGTCCACTTGCTAGGTCAATAAAAGGAATAAGTGCTCGATTGGAAACAGATCTGATGATCGAACAGGCCAAGGCAACATGTCGACACTCTGTAGAGAATACTGTGTCACAACAAAGGTATGAGAGCGAGCGTTATCCTGTTGCAAAACACCCCCAGGTCGAATCACCAGACTGACGAAATAATTTGCACTCAGGGTGTGTGGGACACGACAGAGCTCCTGCTGACGTACGAAATCGCACACCGGACCAAAACCGCAGTGTGTCTAGCACGCTGGCAGGTTGGGTGTAGGCCTTTAACTGGCCTCCTTCCAACAGACACACGGACGTCACTAGCGGCGAGGCGGAACCAGCATTCCTAAAGAAACACAACAGACCTCTAATCTGCCCTCAAATGAGGTCTCGCTTGGCACCACTGAAGTCGTAAATGGCGGTGGTTTGTGGTCAGTGGATTGCACGCTACAGAGCGCCAGGGTCGGAGCTGTCCTTGAAGTATCCGGCTTGTAACAGTTAGTTGCGTCCCTGTGGTCCCAAATGCTGCTCAGATTGCTGCTGCAGATGCAACACGATACCCCAGAGACATACACTCAACACGATTGTCTTTCCTCTCGGTAGAGCCACTTAGCCATCCAGGGACCAGTAGTCTTGGGAGCATTCATTCTCCTGACCACCTCTGCCAGTAATCATGTACAGCCAAGTCTTTTTGCAACATCGTAGAAGTCACATCCAGCTTCCCATAGTCCCAGTACACGACCTATTTCAACCTTAGTAAGGTGTTGACAATAGCGTCTTTGTCGCCTTAAAGGCATTCTTCAATAGCATCGAATTACGTCTTCCAATCGCAAAGGTAACAAACGCTCAAGACCGTTACAGCGTGTATTTAAAGTAAACCCGATTTACATCCTCATTGTGGCGCTGCTAGTGTCACTCTTATGCTACTGGCGCGAAATCTAAATACACATAATCTATCAATGAATAAAAACGCCTAAAAATTTATAATTATGTCGCATACGTCCTCCTTGGTGTTGCAATTTTCTTTTCGTCAGTGTAGATGCCCTTTAGTTCCCTCAGTCACTTCAGATGAATTGTGGGATGATTACTACGGCAAGAACAAGAGTGAATTTACATCTCGTCTTCCCCTAACTAAAGCTCGGACCTCATCTCTAGTGACACCATCGAACACCGGCAGTCAACCCCAATTTTTCTTCCTTTTTTATCCAGTAAAAAACTAAATTTAGAACGGTATATACTCAGACAGTTTCGATGGATGCTTGTAAAATTAATTTTACGTCCCAGATGACGAAAATAATTTTTTTTGAACAGGCACACTGGTATTTCGGTGCTGTACCGCTGTACATTGTACTCCCGATACGCGACAGAACCGCAGTTTGTTTAGCGGCGCGTGGGATGTGTGCGCTCTGCACTCTCCGGTCCCGAAATTCTGGACGCATCCGACGTGGCGTAAGCCACACGGCAAACACAATCATGGCCAACCTTGCTGGCGATAACAAAGTTACACAGTCTGTGCAAATTTGCGCACGGTCTTCTGCAGGCTTCATTCAGATCAATTTTCTGCGATAAAATGCATCCCGTGGGCTCGTTGAGGCGACACTGAAAATCCACAGTAGCGCCTTCGTTTCTTTGAAACATCTGGCAAATTTCAGAAAAAGTAGCTTTTGAAAAGTGAGATGTTTGGAGACTAAATCTGGAAAATACGATAAAATTAGTCTGTCACTAATATGAGATTAGCGACGTCTGCACCTGACAAGCTAATTGGGAATCTCATAAATATGACACTGAGAACAGGGTATAGGAGAGGGCATGGGTGCTGAAAGGAACTACAAGTACGCATATGTAGCAATTTCAAGTGGAAAGACCACATAAAAATTAATCACGAGTAAGGCAGATGCCAGACTACGATTCTTCTGAAGTATCCTCAGGAGATGTGGTGCATGAATAACGGTAATAACTAACAAAACACACGCGAGACCATTACTGTAATAATGTTCATCAGGCTGGAATCCGTAAAGTTGAGTGATAGAGGAAACAGAACACACACTACTGGCCATTAAAATTGCTACACTACGAAGATGACGTGTTACAGACTCGAAATTTAACAGACAGGAAGAAGATGCTGTGATATGCAAATGATTTTCAGAGCATTCACACAAGGTTGGTGCTGGTGGCGACACCTATAACGTGCTGACATGAGGAAACTTTCCAACCGATTTCTCATACACAAACTGCAGTTGACCGGCGTTGACTGGTGTAAGGTTGTTGCGATGCCTCATGTAAAGAGGAGAAATTAGTACAATCACGTTTCCGACTTTGATAAAGGTCGGATTGTGGCCTATCGCGATTGCAGTTTATCGTATCGTGACATTGCTGTGCGTTGGTCGAGATCCAATGACTGTTAGCACAATATGGGATCGGTGGGTTCAGGAGGGTAATACGGAACGCCGTGCTGCATCCCAACGGCCTCGTAACGCTAGCAGTCGAGATGACTTATCCGTATGGCTGTTAACGGATCGTGCAGCCACGTCTCGATCCCTGAGTCAACAGATGGGGAGTTTTGCAAGACAACAACTATTTGCGCGAACAGTTCGACGACGTTTGCTGCAGAATGGACTATCAGCTGGGAAACCATGGCTGTGGTTACCCTTGGCGCTGCATCACAGACAAGAGCGCCTGCGATGGTGTACTCAACGACGAACCTGGGTGCACGAATGGCAAAACATCATTTTTTCGAATGAATACAGGTTCTGTTTACAGCACCATGATGGTCGCATCCGTGTTTGGCGACATCGCGGTGAACTCACATTTGAAGCGTGTGTTTGTCATCGCCATACTTCCGAATCACCCGGCGTGATGGTAGGGGTGACATTGATTACACGTCTCGGTCACCTCTTGTTCGCATTGACGGCACTTTGAACTGTGGACGTTACATTTCAGATGTGTTACGACCCCTGGCTCTACCCTTCAATCGACCCCTGCGAAACCCCACATTTCAGTAGGATAATGCACGACCGCATGTAGCAGGTCCTGTACGGGCCTTTCTGGATACAGAAAATGTTGGACTACTGCCCTGGCTAGCACATTCTCCAGATCTCTCACCAACTGAAAACGTGTGGTCAATGGTGGCCGAGCAACTGGCTCGTCACAATACGCCAGTCACCACTCTTGATGAACTATGGTATCGTGTTGAATCTGCACGCTCAGCTGTACCTGTACACGCCATCCAAGCTCTGAATCAATGTCCAGGTGTATGAAGGCCGTTATTACGGCCAGAGGTGGTTGTTCTGGGTACTGATTTCTCAGGATCTATGCACCCAAATTTCGTGAAAATGTAACCACATGTCAGTTCTAGTATAATATATTTGTCCAATAAATACCCGTTAATCATCTTCATTTCTTCTTGGTGTAGCAATTTTAATGGCCAGTACTGTGGGGCACTGAGCATACGGTACATGAGAGGGTAGGGATGCGCAAAGGAACTAGAAGTATGCATATGTAGCAATTTGAAGTGGAACGATCACGTAAAAATTAATCACCAATGAGGGAGATGCCAGACTACGATTCTTCTGGAGTACCCTCAGGAGATGTGGTGCATGAATGACGGTAATAACTTACAAAACACACATTCGACCATTATCGTAATAATGTTCGTCAGGCTGGGATCCGTAAAGATATTAGTGATAGAGGAAACAGAAAATATAAAGAGGAGCGTGCGTTTCCTTACAGATTCGTTTAATGAATGCAAAAGTATCACAGAGAATCTTAGCCAATTCTAGTAGCAGATGCTTCACGATGTGATTTACTGTTAATGTTATGAGAACGAGAGTTCCTAGAAGAATTAACCAATGTATTGCTTCCTCCCACGCACATCTCTTGAAAGGCTATGATGATTAAATTACAGAGATTGGAGCCCACACAGAAGCATACCAGCAAACGTTCTTCGCGCGAGCCATGTGACATTGGTACAGAAATGTAATCTCTGCCACACTGTAAAATGGATTGCGGAGTATGGATGCAGATATTGGAATTCTTTTATGTGTATGAAGCTGTAGTTGTGACATATTCTCTGTTTTTACTTTTTTCTACTCAACGATTTGTCAATCGTGCCAAACCACAGGTCGGAGTGCTTGCTTTGGCATTGTTTCACCTGTTCGTCGATTTTACACTTGCAGACATGACACACCAAAGTGGCAACATCGCATTTATGTTAAACATTACAGCAGATGTGGTTTTATTGGTACGCAACAGACACAAAGTAACAACTGTGCTATTGATAAACTGCTTCAGCACTCTGATCACTGAAAGAAATATAAACGATTGTCAGTATACAAACACTGTCTGTACCTTTAGGGGTAATCCAGCATGAAGCTGTCCGCTGAGACGAAACCGTTAACCATAAAGTGCTAAATCGACTGCATGAGGCAAAGTGAAAAACTATTATCTACATTGTGCTAATCAAAGGACTGGTTATTTCTCTCAAACCGATAACAAGATCCTTTAATCAACGTTGTGTGTCAGGCAGTTACTAATCAAAAGCATTATGACAATAGTTTCGCCCGCGCCCAACTCAAAGCATCTGGCCTCCCATTTGTCGGTTTACTGTGTTTCCGGGAATGAAAAGGGTGCTAGAAGGTAAATGTTCGAAAGATATAGAAGATGAGAAACAACAACAAGAGAATCAAAAGCGTCAAATATGTAGACCAACGTTAACGAAATAAACATATCGATCTAAGTGTAGCATTTGCACGGATGGCGTTTTCTCTGCTCTTTCAAAACAGGAAAGTAATTCTGATCTTCTTAGGTTCACCCTTCACCTGAAGCACACTTCAACGCTGACAGTATAACATATAAACTGCGCCAGCGTTCGATTCAACAGCCTTGACTTTTTCGGTAAATGCGCTGGCAGCTAACACGTAGCACGCTGCCAGAGAAATACAGAAACCTGGGTTGGAATACCGGTGGGACACAAAAGTTTTAACAAATTCCGCCTGCAACGGATAGAGTGAATGTTGCGAATTAATTTGCAGATTAATTGTCACTAGTGACGTATTATTTTATTTCTAGCTTCGCTGTTGAGATGCGAGTGCCTTCAGATATTCATTACCCTGATGACAACACGTTAAATGTTTAAAGTTCCGCTTGGCACAGTCTCATGCTGCATGCAGCAATTTATCTGTGCAGTAGCAGAGTTCAAGTTGCTACATAGAATCATAGCCTAGCGCACATTGCTTAGAGTAAAATAACACATTCTCAGACTAACATGACTTAGATCCCAGCCATAATTTGTTGTTCTAAAACAATTCGTGTGTACACTCTCTTAGTTTCCATAAATTTTATTATTAAAATTTGATTCCACTATCTCTGTTTCATAAGTACACTTCAAGAAGAATGTAATCATTCCAGTTTCAAAGAAATCAACGCTGAGAAGTGTCAGTATTAGAGAACTGTCGGAGTAATTATTTACAGAAGAATGAAGAAGCTGACAAAATGCGACCTCGGAGAAGAGCTGTTTTGCATTCTGGAGGAATATAGGAACACGCGAGGCAATGCTAACCCCACGACGTATCTTACGAGATAGGTTAATGATGGGGCAAACCAACGTTTGCATCATTTTTAGACTTAGAGGAAGCTTTTGACAGTGTTATCTGGTATACACACTTTGAAATTCTAAAGGTACCAGGGGTAAAATACAAGGAGCGAAAGGCTATTTACAGCTTGTGCATACGGCAGTTACAGGAATCGAGAGTCATGGAAGGGAAGTAGTGATGGAGAAGGGAGTGAGACAGGGTTGTAGCCTATCTACAATGTTATTCATTCTGTACGCAGAGCAAGCAGTAAAGGAATCTAAAGAACAATTTGGAGAAAGAACTGAAGTTTAAGGAGAAGAAATAAAAATTCTTAGGTTTGACAATGACATTTTAATTCTGTCGGAGACAGCAAAGGAATTGGAAGAGCAGTTGAATGGAATAAAGAGAGTCTCTAAAGAAGAACACAATATGCATATCAACAAAAGCAAACAAAGAAAGATTAATGGAATGCAAGGAATTAGGTTAAGGAACCAGACACTAAAAGTAGTAGACATGTTTTTGTTCAAATGGCTCTGAGCACTATGGGACTTAACATCTATGGTCATCAGTCCCCTAGAACTTAGAACTACTTAAACCTACATGTTTTTGTATTTGCACAGTAAAATAACTGGTGATGGTCGAAGTAGAGAGAACACAAAATGTAGATTTGCAAGGGCAAGAAAAATGTTTCTGAGGAAGAGAAATTTGTTGACATCGAATACAGATTTAAGTGTTAGAACGTCTTTTCCCAAAGTATTTGTCTGGAATGTAGACGAGTGTGAAAGTGAAACATGGGCGATTGAAAATTTAGTCAAGAAGAGAGGAGAGGCTTTTCAAATGTGGTGCTAGAGAAGAACGCTGAATAGTTGATATTCATGTATCTAATGAGATGGTACTGACTAGAATTGGGGAGAAAAGAAATCTATGGAACAAACTCACTAAAAAAGGGGTCAGTTCATAGTGAGACGTCAAGGGATTACCAATTTAGTATTGCAGGAAATTATGGGGACGTAAAAGTTGTAGAGAGAAACCAAGAGGTGATACTTAATAATACTCAAAAGCGTGTAGGCTGCAACAGCTATCCGGAGATGCTTGCACAGAAATGACTGGCGCAGATAGCTTCATCAACCCAGCCCATGAACTGAAGACCACAACAACAGCAGAGAAATATACATCCCTGTTTACGTCCACGGTAAGAAGAATAAGTGGACCAAGATAGCAGTACTTAACACACGCCCACATGATAGCACAGAATCACTTACAGCTCCAACTATGCTGTCCGCATAGTGCAGGCCTAACACTTCATTGAAGCATCGCTGCATTCGACAACTTGTATCGTTTGAAAAGAGGCAAAATTGCTACTTGTGAGATTAAATTCGTACTACTGCCCAGTTTCTGTGGTTGTTTAGTTATATAGAACTTCTAATTACGTTCTTACGATATAAGATGAAATGTTATGAATCAGTACAAGCAGTAATAATGGAGGATGAAGAACCGGCCGTAGCTAAAAGGGGTTAGATATCTATTTTCCATCATAGTTTAATACCCAAAGACTCCAGCCAGTTATCTGCTGCGGGTGTTGCGTCTATGATGTCTTTCCAGCTATGCATGAACTTTCTTATAGGGCAATCGTGTAAAATATACTCCACTGTTTGTTCCAATGTTCCGCAGTTGCGTAGGTCGTCATCGGTAGTTCCCCACTTTTCGAGTTCTGGTACGGTAGAGGGTCCCCCATATTTTCTTGGTTCGTTCGCTCCCGGGGGTTGGATGGTCGGATCTATGTTGCCTAACTTCTTATGACTATGGAACACCCTCCTCTGATTTCCCATACATCTCTTAGATTATAGATTTCTGGTGCAGTTGGTCATTGTTTACTTAGATGGGTTCTCTAGATTTTAATCTGGTGCTTAGCAAGTTGTTCAATGTTCCATTTCTTAGTTTTTTGGTTCAATGATTTCACCAGTACCTGTGTTACTGGTTGTTGTAGTTGGAGATTTGGAGGGGCAATAATGGCGAGCAATGACAGCCGTGGTATTTGTGTGGATTTAAGAGTTCCTGTCACGATCCTCGTCGAGTCATTTAGATGGTTATCTATTTTGTTGATATGGGTACTTCTACTCCAAACAGGAGACCAATATTCAGCGAGAGGATACAAAAATGCTTGTGCTGTATTTTTTAGTGTGTCCGTATTAGATACCCAACTAGCACAAGTCAACTTCCTTAAAATGTTTTTTTTTTTTGTTCTCTTAGTTGTGCTTCCTAAATGTCAATGATCTGTCGAGAGCCACATCCAAATATCTGGGATGTCGACTATGTCATAATTTTTTGTTTCGGAAACTTCCATTCATTTCTCTGTTTGCCAGTCTGTTGATTAGACGGAATAAACTGATTTCTGTTTTATTAGGGTTCGGATAAAGCGACCACTTTTTAGATCTAAGAAAACGTCTTAAACCTTGTCTAGGAGGCTAAAGAGCTAATAACGTTCCTGTCAGCAAATCGAAACAAGTCCAGTTCTCTATCCAGTAACTACTGACATATACACTCAAGCACCAAAGAAACTGGTTTAGACATGGCTATTAAAATACAGAGATATGTAAACAGGCAGAATATTGTGCTGCAATCGGCTACGCCTATATAAGACAACAAGTTTATGGCGCAGTTGTTAGATTGGGTACTGTTTCAAGATTTACGTAAATTTGAACGTGGTGTTATACTCGACGCTTGAGCGATTGGATATAGTATCTCCGAGGTAGCGATGAATTGTGGATTTTTCCGTACGACAATTTCACGAGTGTGACGTAAATATCACGAATCCGGCAAAACATCAGATCACCGACATTGCTGTGCCGGAAAAAGATCCTGCAATAACGGGACCAACGACGTCACGGAAGTGCAACCGTTCCGCACATTGCGGCTGATTTCAATGCTGTGCCATCTACAAGTGTCAACGTGCGAACCGTTCAACGAAACATAATCAATGTGGGCTCCCAGAGCCGAAGGTCCACTGGTGTACCCTTGATGACTGCACAACACAAAGATGTACGCCTCGTCTGGGCCCCTCGATACCGACATTGGACTGTTGATAACTGAAACATGTTGCCTGGTCGGACGAGTCTCGTTTCAAATTGTATTGAGCGGATGGACGTGTACAGGTATGGAGGTAACGTCATGAATCCATGGACCCTGCATTTCAGCTGGAGAATCTTCAAGCTGGTGGAGGCTATGTATGTGTAATGGTGTGGGGCTTGTGCAGTTGGACTCATATGGAATCCGTGATAGTCTAGCTACGACTCTGACGTACTTAAGCAGCCTGTCTGACAACCTGCATCCACTCATGTCCAAAGTACATTCCGGCGGACTAGGGTAATGCGACAGGACACACATCCAGAATTGCTACAGAGTGGCTCCAGGAACTCTCTTCTGAGTTCAAACACTTCCGCTGACCAACAAACTTCCCAGACATGATCACCATTAACCATATCTGGGATGCCTTGCAACTTGCTGTTGTTACGGATTTATGGATATCCCTGCAGGATTCATGGTGTCAACTTTTGCCAGCACTACTTCAGACATTAGTCGAGTCCATGTCACATCGTGAAGCGGAACTTCTGCGTTCTTGCGGGGGCCTACACGATATCTGGCAGGTGTACGAATTTCTTTGGTTCATCAGTGTAGAAGATACTGTTGCCTAACTCGAAGAAAGTCCAGTTTGGGCTCCCGCATTCCCAACAAAATTCAAATGGCTCTGATCACTATGGGACTTAACTGCTGAGGTCATTAGTCCCCTAGAACTTGGAACTACGTAAACCTAACCAACCTAAGGACATCATACACATCCATGCCCGAGGCAGGATTCGAACCTGCGACCGTAGCGGTCGCGTGGTTCCAGACTGTAACGCCTAGAACCCCTCGGCCACTCCGGCCGGCCATTCCCAACAAAGACCAGTTATAATAATTAATATTGGCATACAATTTCCCATAGTAAGAACAGCCCAGAATTTTATGAAAACAGCCTGGCAGTCGTGCCGAAGAGAAACTGATGCAGGCTGACATTTGGTAACACCTATAGTAGGCAAGTTTTTTGCAGTGACCATACCAACAGCACGCCCTAGGTCTCAGGTTTTAACCAATTTGTAGTACACAACTGATTGCAACTTTGGCAACCAAGATACAGTTAACAAATGTCAAATGTGTGTGAAATCCTATGGGACTTAACTGCTAAGGTCACCAGTCCCGAAGCGTATACACTACTTAACCTAAAACACACACACACGTGCCCGAGGGAGGACTCGACCTCCGCCGGGACCAGCCGTATAATTAACACGTGTGTAACGTACACACCATCGGCATGTATGCAAATGATTAGAGCTGTTATTCTTTGAGACACGTGGAAGGGCTACCAAAGTGCATTAGTGTGGTTACATAGCCTGGTGGGATATGTAACTGGCGAGAACTACGTCAGATGTCGACCCATCACCATGAAGATACGGAGATAGCGCATACTCGTGTGTCAAAGCGTTACCAGATCCCGTTAAATTTTGAAAGAGACTTCATTGTCAGTCTTCATTTTGCCGGTTGGTCGAATCGTGAAAGATCCAGATTTTCAGGGCATTCGGACATGACACTGGCCCGACGGTGGACTGCTTAGGAAACTGAGGGCAGGCATAGAAGTTTACAGTAGTCTGGTTAACCACCACTGAGAATTGCCATTTTGTGCACCAAGAACATCGTAGCCCCTCAACATATGCGCCTGCCCTCCGAGGACCAGTAATGGACTCCTTGGAACGTCATGTGTCATTTTGCACTATTGGTCCGAGACTAGCTGTATGGCGGTGATCTGGGTGCAGGTCTCTTGCTTCTAATGGTACGGAGAACACAGCAGTGCTACTGAAACTGTCATGGCGTGGGGAGCTCTCGAGTATAACTGCCAGTCACTGTCGACAGTGACTGCGGAACTCAAGACCTCACAACGGTACGTCTTGGCATCCTGCGTCTTCATGTGCTGCATCTCTTGCGACAGTATCTTGGTGCCATTCTTCAACACGGCAATCCTCGAGCACACACGCCACATGTTTCTAAGAACTGTCTGCATTATGTTGTTACACTCCGCTGGCCAGCAAGATCACCACACGTCTCCCCAACACAAGCGTGTGGAAGTATCTTGGACGTCGGTCCCGTCCAAATGCCGGTAAGCAGTGTATCAAGGACCCGCTAAAACAGCTGTGGGTCAACTTGCTTGAGGAGAGGTTTAACAGCTCTGTGATACCCTCTATAATTGAATCAGTGCATGCGTGCAAGTCAGAGGAAATGGAACGTCATACTGTTAAGTTAGCTCATACTGTCAACCTCTTTGTAAATTTGACTCGATTTTTTAATATTTGCAGTAACATCACATAGCCTATCAAACTATGAAATTTCATTTCGTTACGTCGCCCCGTTCAGGTAGCATCACTTCAACGTTTGTTGAAAATGTCACTTGCTAAATGATTTTTTGTCCTCGATTACAAGAGGTTACACGTTTAATTAGCGCAGCAACGCAGCCGAAAGAAACGTCGGCGCACTCGACAGGAAATGACATTTCAGGACACTTTTCCTAGCGCAACACTGAGCCCCTACGACATATCTTTATTAGAAATGTTAGCTATAACGGAACGTAAATAAGGAAGTAAGTCTAATTTGGAGATACCGAGATCCTATTCAGCACTTTGCGCTTCTAGTATTTTGTGGCAGACAAAGTGAGAGAAAGCCGTATGTGCACCACTGCCTTTAAAAGAGCCAGAGGCTGTAATCCTGATGTAGCCTCGGGTCTTACGCTAGAGGCGAGGTGGTCTGCGTTCGCCTCTGCTCCGTAATTCAGCCAGACAGATACTTGCTTCGTTCGCGATCTCCTTCATTTGCACGTGCGACGCTCGTCGCAGTGGTGAAAAAACCGTGGTGAGTGGCTCCTATTAGTTTCAGCAGTGTATAGTTCTCTGGTGATAAAGGTGATGCAGAAGCTCGAGTTTCCACTAGAACGTAACGTGGCTTGACCAAGATAGAATTCCACGACAGTTCTTTGAGCGTTCTCAGCTTGCTTCACGGACTTCAGCCATGCTCAATCTAACTGCTCCAGCATGTTCTCAAATGCCAATTACCTTCATTCTATTGGGTCTTTGTCTCGATCTTTTCCTACGAGCTGGGTTTCAGTCTGTTCCCTTCTTTGCTTCTCTCTCTCAGTCTCTCTCTCTCTCTCTCTCTCTCTCTCTCTCTCTCTCTCTCTCGCTCCTACTGCTGCTGCTAATTCTCAGTATGCATTCCTGCATCGCTAGATGAGAAACATTGAGTTTTTGAAAAGTTTTGCCATTAAAAGTTAATGTTTCACTGTCTAATCGCAAATCAGATGACAGTCCTCTATTAAGACCTTTTCGTTACAGACATATCGGAACTTTGGATTTAAAAACAGTATTTCTCTTCTCAGAAGCCCTCAGGAGCAGTCCTGTCCATTCAGGCTGTGATGGGACTGGTCAATATTTCGGTTTCATTATTTAGCGCCTGACCAAATATGTGCCATAAATTCATGCTACGATCCAGAAGCTGAAGCGGCAGTTTCACACTTGTTATAGTTTTAGTGTTATAAATAAAATATTTATGTGTACTTATTACAGGATCACATTTATACAGGAATTTGCTACGTATAACATTAATTTCATTGATTTTTATGAAATGAATTATTTTTCACATACTGCATTTATTTTAAAGTAAGTATTTTTGTTATTTAACGTAATTACACTAAAATTTACTGACACTGAGAATGTTGGATCAAAACTCTCAGAGTAACTTCAAAAGAGATTATCGTCGTCCTTTTTGGTTAATTGGAAGTTGTCGGGAAGTGTGTGATGGTGCTCAGTTCTTTTGTGTTGTGCTTAAAATTACATGTGATGTGTTATTATTGTGGTTATTTTTCTTAAGCTGTATTATTTAGAATTGGGAAGTAAAACTGTAGGAGAATCAATTCAAACAATTGCTACTTTCGATTCTAAGTAACATATCGGACTGAATAAACCCAACATCCTTTTGTACCACGCAGGAATAACGCACTTCCGGATGACATGCCGAGACTAAGGACGTACAACGAACATCGTCAAACAAGCACATTTAATACAGTTGTATACAACATTCACACTGAAATTAAAACTAAAGATCTAACCGTCACCTCTTTTCTTCAGTTATGAAAGCAACTGAAGAACACTGAGTAAAACCATTTCACTGATGCAGAAGTGTGGTTTGAAAGAAACATTATGATTTCCAATATTATTATTTGAGCACAGGGGGGTGTAACGGTGTTAGAAGCTGTTCTCGTTAATTGCCCTAAATACCAAATTCAACCATTGAATCAGCACTTACGTTGGTAATTTTTACTATTTTTTCCGAAATGTTAGTTACATTAATCTTTGTATAAATTATTTTCAGGCCTGCTTTCAAACATACTTTATTGAGATAGTGACGTTAAATGAGAAACAAACTTATATTAATAAGGAAAATCTGAATTCCAGGGCATATGGAAAAGGTGATAAGAAAGAATGGACAGATTAGAGAAAACTTGTTGTTTTGTATTATTATTCGCAATTTTTGTTAATAATCAGAGTTACGTTCCGAAAG
The DNA here is from genome assembly GCF_023897955.1 of Schistocerca gregaria. Classification (NCBI taxonomy): domain Eukaryota; kingdom Metazoa; phylum Arthropoda; class Insecta; order Orthoptera; family Acrididae; genus Schistocerca; species Schistocerca gregaria. The sequence continues at coordinate 275,622,376 of NC_064920.1, read as the reverse complement.
GTAGTGAAAACTGGAACAATTTACTCGAGGAGTCTTCAATCGCAAATAAATTACGCAACTCGAAAACACGGGATCTGAAAGACAGAGAACGTGCATTATTTAATTATTTTCTGTTTACTTGTGTCCATAATCCTGGACTATTTTAGAAAGGGCAACAATCTCTGCCAGGACTAATCACACGTCTTTGTTCACGATCGCAATATCAACCTGTAACGGAATTCCTAAGTGACTGCTCTTTAAGAATTGCGTCATTCTATAATCACTCTTGTTTTGAGAGTCTATTGTCCTCGTGTCAACTTTGTTTAAATATCCATATCCATAATTTGAGAGGCATCTTCGTTATTCATACAAAAGAACGCATCATATTGTTTAACTTTTCTACGGACCATGTATGAAAATCTTACTAGATCTGAAGTCAGCATGTCTGGCTGCTTTTTGGACGACTATTCCTGGTAGTACCGGATATTTTTCTTTGTTGGTAGGACTGCAGCGGGGAGCACAGAGCCTCGTGATAAGGGAAGAGCTGCTTGACCAAGAAGTAGCGACGTCCAAGGTCACTGACAATGGGTAGCAAAGCGGCGTGCTGGCAACACGCCCATCCCCACCGCATGCAAAAGACTCCACTGGCAGATGATGACACGGCGACTGGTCGGCACTGAGTGGGTCAACAGGCCCAGCAGACGGAGCAAGGGCAGAAAAGCGATGGTTAGGGTCTGCCCTCTTAGTACCTAGGCTGTACTCTGTTGAGTGAAACAGTTACAGTGTCAGTGACAACTCAATATATAGTGTTCCACAGTGATGAAGATGATGAAAAGGAAAATGTATAAGTGGTTGAAGATGACAAACTCTGCAAAAAAAAAGGGTCACTGTAGAAATACAACACATTAGAAAAACCACAGCATGTGGTAAAAAGATGGAAAATAAAAGCCCACTGAAGGTGCTGCAACTGCAGTGAACCTTGTTTGGGTTAAAAAACAAAAAAAAATGTGTTTTGCTAAAGGCGGATCCTATCCAAAAACATACATATTAGTACAGAGCCTTCAGAGCGTCGGTCCTATTTGTACTTGTTCCGTTTGTTGTTGTATAAATGCATTATTATTGATGACACTCAAAAATCATCGTAGAAATAAGCTACAAGTGTTTACGTAAAATTACACAACGGCTCCTGTAGCGTTACATGTTGTTTCCACGATGGATCACATGTTCAGACTTGTTAGTGCTCTATCAAGAGACGAGAATCTTTTTAGTCATTCAATTGTTTTGATCCTGTACTCCACCTCTTGTTCCGTTATGCTAATCTTTACGTAAATATAACACACTCTACACGGTCACCTCACTAACCTCGGAACATGTAGCCAACATAGCACTGCTATGCAACTCAAGGAAGGTTAGATAATAATGAAATTTTATTGATTAAGCTTGTAGATTACAGCGGGATGATTAAATTTTAAGTGATTTGGTGGTAAACAAGTTGCTAATTTTAGTACATATAGGATCCTCTAGCTCGGCACCAACATGAAGTGAGCTTGAAAGACACATAAAGAGCGTCATTCCACGTCACTTCAGTCGTATTTCGAGAAATCTGCAGGAAGCGCTGCCACTGTAACAGTCGAAAACCCTTTTCATAGAGGTACATCAGGACACCATTTGGTCCAGACTGTCACCAATAAGAAGTTTTTTCCCCAGTATTGATATTTCCTGCAAAATCAGTATAAAGACTTGGGTGTAACTTTTTGCCTTTTCAGACGTCCTTAAGAGCTCTCCTCCCGGCTTTAATGTCCTAGTTCTCGTTTTCACTCAGAAAGTAGATTTTCGATTGTCTTAGTTAATGAGCGTTGAAATATAGAAACAACTGTAGTAGGCTGATGCAGATTTGTGAAGATGCGTGGAGGGGGGATCGGGATGAATAAGTTGTGAGATAATTTATGGAGTAAATGGTAAGAATAAGGAACATGAATATTTTATGAAATATTAGTGTGCGAAGAGATGAGGGGTGTGAGAGATACGAATTCAGAGGAAATTAGGTTGTAGACACATAAATTGGAGGCAAAATAGTGGACTGTACTAGATTTGAGAGTTCGCGTGGTTTCCGGGATAGATTTCATCGCCGAGTTCACTGAGTTGCCTCGAACTGGACTACGGTGTCTATTACGGCTTCCACCACTGTAAACCCTTTTGTAGTGATATGAAACATGGTGGCCAGGCTGAATAAATACGAATAACGAGAGACCAGTCTCGAAATAACGATGACAGCGATGCATCAGACCACACTATCATCACATTGTAAACTCGGCGAATTAACCAAGGGTGCGAAATACGGGAGATTGAAGCGAATACACAACACATTGCATTTTTGGATATGTTGAGGCTACCTATCTGGATAGAATCCGCGTATTACTACCATTACAAGTTGGTAAATCGGATAGTATATGGTGGCAGCTCCGCTTGTTGTAATTGTGTGACCAATACACACAAGCTTCCATGTATGTCTAAGAAGGTATGTTTCGGCACTTAACGATATTTTTAACTGCTTCGGCGTCTCTTCAATCACCAACACTGTTTCATCGAGAGTGCAGGAACAAAGGAAGACCTTCCCTTTACAACGACGAGGTCGTTAGAGACACAGCACACGTTCTAATAGATAGGAAAAGAAGAAGGATATCGTCTGTTTGCTTATAGAACGAACAATCCACGCATTTGCTTTAGGTTATTTAGAGAACCACAGAATTAGAGAACCACAGAAATCAACATCTGAATGGGTGCACAGGGTTTGAACAGTCGACTTCTAGAGTATAAGTCCAGTGTCTATACTACTGCGTCATCTCTATCGCTCCTCAAGCGGAAGAAGACTACCAGACACGATTGCACTAACTGTGATTTATTAATATAATGAACACCAAGAATATTTTTCGAGAATGAGCAAATGTCCCGACTTCGAGTCTCAGTCCAGCACACAGTTTTAATCTGCCAGGAAGTTTCAAGATTTTTTTCTCTCTACTTTTTTTGTTAGTAGCGTATGTGTATTACGAAAGCAACGTTATATTTTGACAGCATGCAGTCTAGAAATATGCCAGAGTTGGGACTTAAATAGTGGCAGCTATTTATTCACAACCGATACCAAAGAGTTACATGTTTGCATCTGCTGCTGTCCTTCAAAGTAGTCACCAGCGTTGAGCAGAACTCGTTACCAGCGATGTGGAAAGCGTAGTATACTTTTAATAGAGCCTGTTCTGTTGATAGTGCGAATGGAGCAGTCTACTGCCTGTCGAATCTCTGGAATATTTCTGAAGCGAATGGCACGAAGTGGTGCCTTCATCTTCGGAAGCAAATTAAGCGTCCCGATGGGTTCCCCATGACTTGACTCGTCTATTGGAGAAACTAATACATAGTTTAGTTTATATTAATAGCCGCTAGATGTCAGCATTCTTCTCTTTTGCTTGATAACCGTCATACGTTTAAAATGGCTACCCCGCAGCAGAAATCATTTTGTGTGATCGAGTTTGCGAAGCGCAATTCCGTGACTGCAATGCAATTCAAATCGGTGAAGGGCCGTTCGTACTGCCACCTTCTCAGCGTGTTAGATCAGAACGCTCGCCATCCTACGTAATAAAACACCGAGTAAAGTTATCAACGATACATTTTGAAAGAACTCTTGCGTCGTCCAGACAGAACCGCTCTCTTCGTCGATCCGTAAAAAGAAAGACAACGAATAGAGAGATCTGGAAAAATACCATGTGCCTGAAAACCGAAAGGTAGCGGGATCGAATCTCGGTCGGACCGTATGTTTTTCAGTCTGCGTTTTAGCCTAGCGTTCCCCTCTAAACGATGTGAGCACTCACCAGAAACGCACGTGGTTCTGACTCCGTGTTAAATCGTTGGCCCCCTTCCCAAGATGGATAACTGGAGTTAGCTCAAAATGGTTCAAATGGCTCTAAGCACTATGGGACTTTACATCTGAGGTCATCATTCCGCTGTACTCCGAACTACTTAAACCTAACTAACCTAAGGACATAACACACATTCATGCTCGAGGCAGGAATCGAACCTGCGACCGTAGTAGCAGCGCGGATCCGGACTGAAGCGCCTAGAACCGCTCGGCCACAGCGGCCGGCAACTGGTGTTAGTAACGGGCACGGAAGTCGGCGAAGTGGTGTCCATTTGAAAGACTTACACCAAGCCCTTGAGCCACATGAAATTACAATTATTTAATAGTGTAGTAACAAGTGCCTAAATTTTTTTCAACGATTCATTATTGGAAACTATTGCCAGTGGAACAGTTAGTATAATCAATACGAATTAAAAAGGTAATTGAATTTCATGCAAGACGTTAAGAAGAATTTTACGTTATACCGTGCTGTTTCTGTTGAAGTGACTCAGTACAAATTTTGTGGTTACAAGGAGAGTGTGAATTTATTTCGAACGACTGTTTTCTAAATTGGTCAGATACAGATGAACTGTTTCGACCAGACAGTGTTGAGGTAGGCGACTGAAATAGCCAGGAAGAGGTGGAGAGAAAATAGCATCCTTTTACCTTCTTGTCGGAGTTTTTTATTTACATGGAAAGACACTGCGGGTACGTGAAGTACTGTTACTGCTTAAAAGCGTGAAATGAAAGTGGGTGCAATTATGCCCTCAGTTTAACTCCGTCCAGTGAGAGAGATGCTGCATGTGGTCAGAAAACAGTGGTGTTGAACCTACAAGCGTAAACGATTAAGAAGAAATAAATACGTGATAGATTTAACAAGCGAAGTTGACTGGAGCAAGTAATAGCTACGTGTCGGATAACTAAAATGGTTTCTTTTCACAGGTTTGGAAATAAAATTACAGCACGTTGCCCGCACTCATTCGAGAAACAGAAATGAAATGTAGGCGGATCGTTCCCTCAAGGAAACGTTTTTCAGAGTCAGCTGCAAGCCAGAAAAACTTTGCGACTAATTTGGTAAGATTTGGTAAGTAATGTAGCGAGTACATATTTCTGTAGCATTTTTATGTTGCATTTCTAACGTGCACTAAAGAATTACGCAATTTTTGTTGATGTCTACAAGATGGTCTGAGGTCTACAAGATGATCGTGGGTGAGCATTATAAGTTACTATTAAAGTACATTTTTGAGGAATGAAGACTTTCTCCTTTTCAAATACGAGTTACCCCAGGACATAATTCCACATGACATTACCGAATGATTTGCCTCCCCCAAGATATACAATGATTCTAAGTGCAAATGCGGCTTAATTAAGAAGTTTCATAGTGTCTTGTTCCAGTTTAGATTCTCATCAATATAAACACCTAAGAATTTTGAAGTCTGCACCGTAATTATTATTTTATCGCTATGTGTTACACTTATCACTGGTGTGCTACACTTAGATGTTCATAACTGAATATGTTGCGTCTTTTCAAGATCGAGGGTGAGACCATTTGCTGAAAATTAGTCAATGATACTCTTAAGAACATTGTTTACAATTTCTTCTGTTTGTGAATGTGTGCTTGTGTCAATTGTAAAAAGAGCTGATTCTAATTGTTGTATATTAGAGAGAAATCGTTTACTCGAATGAGGAACAACAGATGATCTAAGGCTGAGCCTTGAGGAACTCCATTCGTGATTTCTCAACAGTCAGAATAATGTCCACCGACTACATTGGCTGAATTACTAAGTACAACTTTGTGCATCTTGTGTTTAGCTATGTCACTGTCCACTGGTTTGGCTGTACCATCAATTCCATAAAGATTAAATTTATGTAGGAGAATATTTTGATTCACATAGTCAAAAGGTTTAGATAGGTCGGTGCTACTTTATTATTTAATGCTTGCAAAATTTGTTGACTGGAAATGTAAATGGAATTATCAGTGGAATAACTCTTCTGAAATCCAAACTGGGATTTGCTGACGATATTATTGTTGTCCAGGTGATATATTATTTTGGAAAACATCACCTTCTCAAAAATCTGGAGCCGTGGAGCAAGTAGGTAGTGATTGACATCTCTCCTATCAGTCCCCCATGGAGGAGATTGAAATGGCATATCTCCGTGTCTCTGAAACAATGCCTTGACTTACTGATGCTACACACATTTCAACAAAGACAGGGCTGATTACAAGGGAACAAATCTTTAGTGCTCCAGTGAAATAGCACCTAACAACTACACATATTATAAATTACAGTTCCCCGCTACTCTTATTGTCTGTACGTGAAAAGTGAACTCAGAAATTTCACTGATACGATTTTCGTTAACAGATACACTGCCTCACGGGGAAAGTCTGTGTACGTTATTTACTACCGTCACGCCAGAGAGTGGCCCGGCTACAGATGCATAGTACTACTTGAGCGATGCCAGGACGGATCGCCAGTCATCAGTAAATCTAACGACATTAACAGCAAGCAGTCGCAGCTGTGTGCGAAGGTTATTATTATTATTATTATTATTATTATTATTATTACTATTATTATTATTAATTATTATTATTATCATCATTATTTTCGTTACTTGCACCATGTCTACTGAATATAGTTACGTGACAAAATTTAGTTCCCGCTTCCTCTGGTTGTACTGTTCGCTTTCTGGAGTAATAGCATAATGCGATGACGCAGGAGATATCATCTGCACATCGGCTAATGCTCGGTCAAACGCGGAGCTCAGTGTCTACTGGGTCAAATAGAGGTACGGCACTCCGCGATCGACGATAATTACGTAGGCTGCGCGCTGCTGAGACCTTAAGCTATAGTGCACTGCTGGAACTCCACAAATCAAATGGCACATTTTCAAGGGTGAAACACTGATAGCTTTGACCAGAACAACTTTTGGCAGGTTGATTTCCTGCTGTGGACTTGACCTGATAACCAAAGGAACTCTTTATCAAGACTGGAAGATTGGAACTATTTCAATTTATTTCTGGGTCAATGATGAATTAGTTTAGACAGTCGAAATGGACCTATTTAGCCGGCCGGAGTGGCCGAGCGGTTCTAGGCGCTTCAGTCTGGAACCGCGTGACCGCTACGGTCGCAGGTTCGAATCCTGCCTCGGGCATGGATGTGTGTGATGTCCTTAGGTTAGTTAGGTTTAAGTAGTTCTAAGTTCTAGGGGACTGATGACCTCAGTAGTTAAGTCCCATAGTGCTCAGAGCCATTTGAACCATTTTTTGGGCCTATTTATACACTCTTACGCTAAAAACACATGATTAAAAATTATACTGCGGTGTAAAATGCGCGTGCAGCACACAGGTTTCACAGCCGACAAAACAGTGTCATTCATACATCAGAAGAGGAAATGTTGCGAACGCCAGAACTGTAAATATACACTGCTTATTAATTAGGTTAATCAATAAATTTGACGCCAGGTGCCGGAATGTCATGCAACGCAGCTTCAGAATAAAATGGCTCTGAGCGCTATGGGACTTAACTTCTGAGGTCATCAGTTCCATGGAACTTAGAACTACTTAAAAATAACTAACCTAAGGACATCACATACGTCCCTGCCCGAAGCAGGATTCGAACCTGCGACCGTAGCGGTCGCTCGGTCCCAGACTGTAGCGCCTAGAACCGCTCGGCCACTCCGGCCGGCAATAGAATGGTGAAAAGAGGAATAGTCTTCTTGAATTTTGTTGATGAAGACGTCATCTCGGTTGCGTAAGTTGTCGGTGTACCACATTATGTCTTTGTTTTACTCTTAATATGATTTTTATGAATGACGGCACACTTGGGCATAATACTCTCAGCCGATAAGCTGACCTGTAGAAACATTAAACTGTTTGTTATCTCTCCAACGCGTCTTCTCTTATTTGTCGTGCGAAAGAATAATGGTTCATTGGTTTTGAATGAAAAGGAATTCAGCATGTTATGCCACGTATAGCGTTCATGTTGCTCTATTGAAAATAAAACCCTCTTGTTTCCAGAGATCATTGGCATCATTTCCCGACCGCGTAAAGGCACAAACAGCTGATTGAATACGTAAGATTTTTTTCTGAATTTAAAATCAACAAATGGCACTGGAGATGATACTGTACAGTTTATTTTCCAAAACTTTTTTGACCGCTTAATTCCAACTGGTTACAACTGTATGAAGTATCTTAACTTTCCGTACTCCATTACTGGAAAAATCTAACTACACGACAATGATCTTAAAGGATGATTTTTTATCGTGCCTTCACTGCTTGACATGGCGACAATGACAATTTTAATAGCTACCCATCTGATTGATAACCACTGTAGATTTGTAGACTCTGCGTTTTCAACGTTTCCATGACTGATGCATAAGTTTTGTCTATAACTGACGCTGTTGTACTGATTGGGTTAGGTGCATTGTGGTACAATAAGGAGAAATAGCGTTTCAGAATTACGCTGTACTTTGTTTTTAAGCCAAGGCCACATTGTTAGATGATCGAAAACATTAACAGACTGCTCTTCATGATTGTTTCCCATTCTTCATTTCTGTCGTGGAACGTTACAGTAGTTTCAACTAGAAAATGTTACTGTACTTTCGTGAGGAAGAAGTCAGGAAGATATTTTCAAACGTTTTTCTTGTCTTAAAATCAAATTTGATACAGTAACAAGACGACTTTCGCGTCGTTATTGTAGCTTTACTTTTGTTCCAGGTTTCAGTAACCTAGAAGAGATGACGTGAAAATACTGCTTTCTCAACCAATATTTTCCTTAATACGTACTGACGAGACATGTTCGGTTTATGTTCTCTCGGAAAATGCTAAGATCACGTTTCGCTCTTTTTGGTCGATTTACAATCATCCCTTTTGACCCGGAGATTTTTAAGTTGTACTGATAATAATTCTGAAGTCAAATGACACAAATAAAATCACTACAGCAAAAGTAAACTACGCAACCGAAGTTCGAGTGTACAGAGAGGTCACAAACAGTGTGAAAAGCTTGTAAGAGTGTTGCAAGATGTAACATGCTGATAAATAATTTTTAAGAAAAAAATTCTATACGTTTAATTCGTTTCTTAGTTAATTAGCATTGAAGTTAGCCAATCAGACCATTGCACGTGCATGCGCGCAAATTCAAGCGGCCCACGAGAGATGGTGTCGCAAAACATGTTTGGTTTCCTAGAACCGAACAAGAGAGCGATATAAACCTGGACATGGGAACGTAATAAGGACTGAACCCCAGGCCAAAGGCTCAGCCTTCACGTGCTCTATCATTTACGCCATGAGAACAACTGACACTAATTGTATCTAGCGGGTCGCTTGAATTTGCACTTGCAAGCGGCCTGATTGGCCAGCTTCAGTGCTAATTAAGTCGCAAACGGCACGGCCCATCGAATTTTTTCTTAACAGTTATTCTTCAGCTCATCGTATCCTGCAACACCATTACAAACTTTTCAGAGTGTTTCTGACTATACCGTACACTGCAAAGCAAGTGGAATAGTTGCCTCATGGCTGGTATTCCCCAAGTTCTCATTAATTCCGGGGTGAATTCAAGGAAGGGCCTTCTACTGACATTGGTCATAAAATTGAATATCAGATTCTTTACGCTGTATTATAAAACTCCCTATCTTAACTTCATCTCTCTTCCCTTTCTACAATATTGTTCTTAAGTTCTCAACTCTGGAAAAGTCAGTGGTTTTCAGGAATTTTAGTGTCTAGACAGTCGACCCAAATACTGATATAGGTCAGGGTGTGTGGCTATGCTGATAGCAACTATCAAACTTTCCGAATTATTGCTTTACTGTACGTTAACAGAATGGTGTAATGTGTGTTCATGTACCTACATCTACATATACGCTCCGCAAGCGACCGTGTAGTGCGTGGAGGAGGGTACTCTGTATCACAGTATTTTTCATTTCAGTTCCACTAGTGAACTAAGCGAGGGGAAAACTACAGTCTGCATGTCTCTCTACGACCTCTGATCTCTCTAATCTTACCTTCATGGACTGTCCGTGAAATGTACGTTGGCGGCAGCTGAATCGTTCAGCAGTCATCCTCAAATGCCGATTCTCAAAATTTTCTCAATAGTGTTGCTCCGCTCCTTTGATTCCTATTCGAGTTCCCGAAGCTTCCCTGTAGTACCTGCTTGTTGTTGAAACATTGCTGTAAGAAATCTAGCAGACTGCCTCTCAACTGCACCGATGTTTTCCTTTAATCCGACCTGTTTTGGATTCTAAACACTCTACCATATTCAACAATAGGTCACACTAGTGTCTCGTATGTTGTTTCCTTTATGGATGAACCACATTTTCTGAAAATTCTCCCAATAAACCGTGGTCGATCATTCGCTTCCCCTACTACAAGCCTTGTATGCTCGTTCCATTACATACTGCACTGTCTGGATATGTAATCGACGTGGCTGTGTCAACCAGCCCACTACTACTAATTGTATTCGCACATTATCGGTTTTTTTTCCTACTCATCTGCATTAACTTACATTTTCCTATATTTAGAGCTAAGCTGCCGTTCATTACACCAACTAGAAATTTCGTGTAAGTCATGTTGTATCCCCCTACAGTCACAACTTCCTATACACCACAACATCAACAGTAAACCGTCACAAACTTCTGCTCACCGTGTCCGCCAGATCATTTATGTATACAGATAACAGCGGTCCTACCACACTTACCTGGGGCACCGCTGACGAACACTCGCCGCCAAGGACAACGCACTGGAATCTGTAACTCTATTTCCGTTGTTTCTCTACACCAGAGACCGTGTCCTTCATACGGGAGTCTGTGCGATAGTCAAACCACGGTATATTTCTACAATTCTGCTTCTTGAACGATTTGTTAATGCGGAAATCAAAACGTCGCCTTTAGCCTTAGACGAAGACAGCGATTTTACGTAGGACCAGAATTTTCGAATACTTCCGCGTTCATCGTTTTCTTAAACGCGATAAGGGCGAAAAACATCCCATGCGGTAACAGCATCTCCTCCATACTTCACCTTCTGGCACTACGCGGGGGGATAGATACCGTTGTCCAAGCGTTCATCAAACCCAAACCCTTCCATCGGGTTGCCACAAGGTGTAGTGTGATTTGTAACTCCACTTGCTTCCATGACATTTACTGTCGTGTGGCGTCGCTCTAAACTCCACCTCAACCGTCATTTAGCACTGACTGCAGACGAACGTATAGCTTACGCGGAAGTGCTCGACCGTTGTAACCCATTCTTTTTAACGCAATAGCGACCGATTCTGCTGTTACTGCTGCTCTACTGACAGCACAATATTTCCCACCTCCTTTTGTACTGTTGTGCCCGCTTCTTGTGACACCTAGTGGTCAATTACGCGTTACATACGTGTCTCTGAATACTTTTGATCTGATACTGTTCTCTTCTGTGACAGTATCTTGAGCATAACATCCTTGTTCGGAGAAGTTATATCAAACAGAGTACGATCTTAATGGACCGGCCAGCAAGGCGCTATGAGACAACAGCAGCGTTTTGCACGTGAATTGTGAAGTGCTCGTAGCACTGGTTTTTCGGCTGAGTGATTAATAGTCTACCTTTTTGTACGGTTGAGCGAGTGTTCGTGGGCACGCAATTCCCCTGTTAGTGAAGCCAGCAACAGAATTAGTCTGCGCGGAATTCGTCTTGCTATTTTCCCACGTACCAGAACCGGGCCTTTTGGAATCGGAGGAAACAGCCAGCGACAGTGGCGCGAACGACCAAACCGGTCCTTGCGGTGTCAGGCCGGGATTAGCGGTGTGGCTGTGCCCAGGCTATGCTCGTGTAATTGGCCGGCGAGGCGCCGACAATTTATCACCTCCGCCACGGCGGCGGGCGTAATAATTGCAGCGCCGGACAATCGGAGGTCCGCAGACTTTAAGTTAGTTACCGGTAGTGCGCCATAGATTGCGGCGGCGATTATCATGTTTTACTCACACCGCTCCCAGCGCACAACAGGTCATCGCGACAGTGGGAAACATTTTAAACTTCCATTTCGTGCGCGCCACTGTGAATCTTTGGAAAGATTAGTACCCCGCCATCTCTTTATTCTGAACTTTTTTCATGTTTCACTGTTTTATTTTTGCATCTAAGAGACGGGTTGATACTGCATTTCTTGACTTCCAGTTTCTTTATTTCTACGCTGCCACCAGGTAACCAAAATGAAGTGTTTATAAATGGTATGAGGGAAGTTTAATAAATGATGCAACATTTATTTCTTGGGCAGTTTCGGTTGAAAAAATGCGGAACTGATTGTGGTGCATTGTGGAATACTCCCGCTTCATTCCCTAAAGTTTCATGAAGTTCAGATAGAAGGCGGTGCTATACGTAACGTTCAAGTTTCTTTTAGCGGAACACTAGAGCGTCGCTCATATCCATAGGCGCTTACAGAACATCTACGGAGACCTGGCAGTGAACAACAGCATGGTGAGTCGTTGGGCAAGGCGTCTATCATCAATACAACAAGATCGCACAAACTGTCGGATCTCCCACGTGTAGCCGGCTACACACAGCTGTGATGCCTGCAATTTTGTAACCTGCTGATACTCTCACTATCAATCACCTCGCTTCATTACTGGTCGTCTCTTTTGGTAGCGCAGACACCCTCGTCCATCAGTTGGGACACTCAGAGGTGTGTGGCAACTGGGTTCCTCGACGCCTGACAAAAGATCATAAAGAGCAACGAGGGACCGAGTGCGACACTTTTGCAGTGACTTTCTCAGCTGTTGTCGCCTCATTTTTCGTCGTAATAATCTTCAACGGCCCTCTGTTACGATCACTGAACCCATAATTACGGAGGAAGACTTTCGTATTTCCCTGGATGCGGTAAAATTCTTTGATACAGTGCCCCTTGTAGCATCAAACACTTCTGCTACATTGGTTGTGGTAGTGCCCACCATACGGAAACCAACAATTTGCTCGTGTTCGAATCAGCTAGTTCCGACATCACGCACTCGCAGCTACACAGAGCGCTGGTGGTCAAAGACAACAGCACAACCTGTACGCTTGGCTTGAATCTGTATTTATGTTCACACATGCATATCTCGCGGTGTCTCAATGTTTTTGCCCAATGCCTGTAGCGCTCTGTTGAAACACTGGAATCGCCTTCGGTAGGACGGCGGTTCATATCCTCGAACAGACATTCCGATTTTAGTTTTCCGTGATTTCCGTAAACAGGTTAAGATGAACAAGGCAACACTTCCGTTGAAAAGGGCACGGCCGATTTCCTCCCAAATCCCTCCCCAGTTCGAGCTTATGCTTTGCATCTCTAATGGTTTTGCCTTCGACGGGTGTTATCCCATGTAACAGAAGTAGGATAGGACGCACGTTTTCATCGAACCTGACCCACAAACTTTCCGCTGCCTGAAATTGTTTGCAGACGACATTGATGAATACCGGGAATTCAAACAGTTAATCAATTCAAGAAGACTTGACGATAATCAGCGGTTGTGGAAAGACTTGGTCACCCTTGTCGTTGTAGTGGTCTTCAGTCCAAAGCCTGCTTCGATGCACCTCCCCATGGTAGCCTATCCTGTGGAAGCCTCTTCGTCTCTGAATAACTGCTGCGACCTACATCTGTATGAATCTGCTTTAAGTATTTATTCCTAGGTCGGTCTCTACACCTTTTACCCTCACACATTCCTCCCGTACCAAACTGACTATTCTTCAATGCATGAGGATGTTTCTTATCAGCCTATTCCTTCTTTTCGTAAAGTTGAGCATCAAAAAAATTTTCCCCGGTTCGATACAATACTTCAATATGAATTATTGGTTACAAATGGCTCTGAGCACTATGGGAGTTAACATCTGAGGTAATCAGTCCCTAGAACTTAGAACTACTTAAACCTAACTAACCTAAGGACATCACACACAACCATGCTCGAGACAGGATTCGAACCTGCGACCGTACCAGCAGCGCGGTTCCGGACTGACGCGCCTAGAACCGCACGGCCACCATGGCCAGCTGAATTATAGGATCCGTTCGTATAGTCTGCAATTTTCTTCTGTAGCGCCATATTTCAAATGTTTCCAATCTCTTTTTCTAAGAACCCCTGATCTAGTATTTGCTTCGTGCCTATCTTTACTACGATAATACGTTCAATATGGTATTGATAGGAGTCTACCAATATTCCTGTTGTATGATTCATTATCAAAACTGCAATATCTGAGGAAAAGTTTCCGGATACCCAATAGTAGACAGTGTGTCTACATTTCACCTTTACGACGGCTTGAGCTCTGCTCGGTACACTTTCAGTAACTTTGAGGGCATTGCAGGTCAGCTTATGAGGTCTTCCTGGCCTTCGTTTAGTTTTGTTGGTTCCTTCACGTTTCCGACTCGCAGTCAGTTCACAAGCCATCAGCTTCGGAAGATTTAGAAAGGTTTCAAGGTCCCTTATGGATTTGTTATTCAGGTCAAAGTCACAGAGCTTCCCTGTCCTATGTATTGTCCTGCTACTGCTTGTGCACCGACAACAGAATACTCCATTCCTTCTTTTATACTGACGGGTCATCGTCTCACGAAATCTAGTTGTCAGCTGCGCTTTTCAAAACATTCCTACCCAATTAAGGGATCGAATACTCCACGCTCCGAACCTTAGAATGTCAGTTTCGCTTTTGCTGGTGACTACATTCTCCTGAGTAGTTACCGCCCGGAGATCCAAATGGGAATCTATTTTACCTCCAGAATATTTTACCAAAGATGAGTTCAAATGGCTCTGAGCACTATGGCACTTAACTTCTGTGGTTATCAGTCCCCTAGAACTTAGAACTACTTAAACCTAACTAACCTAAGGACATCACACTCATCCATGCCCGAGGCAGGATTCGAACCTGCGACCGTAGCGGTCGCTCGGCTCCAGACTGTAGCGCCTAGAACCCCACCGCCACTCCGACCGGCACCAAAGATGATGTCATCGTTGTTAAGCCACACAGTAGAGTTGCATGCCCTCATGAAATATAAAAGCTGTAATTGTTCCTTGCTTTCAGCCGTTCACAATAACAGCATTCCAAGAAATCACAGAAAAGTGTGGTCTCTCCATGGGTGCGACCACAACTAACAAGGGAACCTCCCCATCGCACCCCCCTCAGATTTAGTTATAAGTTGGCACAGTGGATAGGCCTTGATGTGGCCTATCATGCGCATGGACTAATCAGTTTGTATATTTTGCTTATTTTTTTCATAGTTCCACACATCTTCTTCCTGTTTTCTCGATTGATCTGTGTTCTGTTTTTCAGAGCCTGTCCACTGTGCCAACTTATAACTAAATCTGAGGGGGGTGCGATGGGGAGATCCCTTGTAAGGAGTACCTGTCTGTATCGTTGAGTACACAAGCCATCACTCTTGGCAAGGGCTATGTTTCTTGGGATCTGGTAATCCACACTGATAAAAATAAATTAACGGAAGCGCATAAACATATGATAATATCAGATGTACTAAGTGTGTGAGAAAAGTAATGAGACTGAGAATACTGCGGCAATCTAGCAATCATTCGTTGTTGCCCTTGTGTAGACTTATGGATTCATCCCTACCAGATGCTCAGTTCCAGTTTTAGCTCCTTACAGTCAACACGTGATTTTTGAGAGCACCATCATTAAAGTTGTGTTCTTGTTGTGCGTTGCGAAAATGGAACAGCGGAATTTAGAGCATCTTTATGCCACCAAGTTTTGCGTTTAACATAGGGAATCCGTCAGTTTGACCTTTGTAAAGAGAAACATTCCTCATTAAGAGCAAAAATTTTTGGCACGCACAAATAATTTTTGGAAGGCCGAGAACACGTCAAAGGTGACCTTATGATCACAGGTGATAAATCCTGGATTTAGTAGATCGATATTGAGGCAATGCTGCAAAGTGAGGAGTGGCACACTGAGACATCTCATAGACCGAAAAAGCTAGAATGAGCAAATCAAAAATCAAAGCTACTCTGCTTTTCTTTTTTGACAGTAGAAGTGTCGTGCATAAAGAATTTGTTCCCTCAGGACAAACTATCAACCAAGTGTTTTACAGAGATGTCCACGAAAGGCTCACCAAAAGGGTGACTCGAAGGAAACCGGACATTGCAGAAAGCGGATGGTTCATCGTGTCAAAGTCCCACGTCACGCGGCCACTTCGATCACCGGATTTTTGACCTTAAATGGCATTCCTGTTGTTCCACCTGATCTGAGTCCTTGAAACTTTCTTCTGTTCTCGAAACTGAAAAATGTCTTAAAATGGCTCTTGACAACATTCAAAAGAAAATGACCGACCTATTAAAGGCCCTAACAGTTGAAGAGTTTCAGGGCTGCTGTCAAGAAGGGGAATAACGACTCAGCTGGTGTATAGCTGCCGAAGAGAGCAGCCACTTTAAAGGGAAAATACTGTTGTTTCAAAAAATGAAAACTTTGGTAAATAATAAATCAGTCTCATTACTTTCCTCACACACCTCGTAATCTATCTAGATGAGCGGCTGCCAGTGACCGGATTCAGTCGCAACCATCTAGTATCTAGGAGTGTCTAATCGGGGCAATGTAAGATGGACCAATCGCTATAACTTAGCGATGAGGAAGGCAGATAAAAGGAAATGCCGTATGGCTAGGGCCTCCCGTTGGGTAAACCGTTCGCCTGGTGCAAGTCTTTCGAGTTGACGCCACTTCGGCGACTTGCGTGTCGATGGGGATGAAATGATTATGATGTTAAGGACAACACAACAGTCAGTCCCTAACCGGAGGAAAATCTCCGACCCAGCCGGGAATCGAACGCGGGCAGTTAGATATGACATCCAGTCGCGCTGACCACTCAGCTACCAGGGGCGGACAGGAAAACAGATGCCAGACAGATTCGTGTACTCGTACCTAGATCACTGTTCACAAGTAGTGACACACCTTTATCCAGGATACTTGTTAGTACACGGCTTGTTCGACTTACATTTACACAGAAAGACGGTGATGACAGCATTCACACATGTAACATTATACTATTGTAAATGTAACGTACGATATTAACTGCCTGTGTCGAAAATGCTTCCGAAACACGTGTTCTGCTGTACGCTCCTTGCTGTTTGCACGACCTACATGAACAGAATATCACCAGCCGTATTTGACACACGATCAGCTACTGGGTCCGGTTGCACCGTTCTCTACTCGCTGCCTTGCGGAATTTCCATCCATCCTGTTAACCAAATGTTGTTAATCTGAACGAGCACAAGTGTCAACGGTATATTACGTACCGAGGCACGTTTACTTCACACTGGCTTATGGATGACTGAGCAGTCTTCACAACAAAAGTGTGACATTACAGCCAACGTGTGTGCTGCAGCGTGACGTGACCTGGCGCTGTACCAACTTTCACAGCGAGCGGTCTCCGCAAGTCTGCGGCTCGCAGAGATAAGGCAGTGCGTTTTGGGCCACGCCTTTTCACAGGGGAATCGGTATCCGGGAGCACAAACTCAGTGGGAAACAAGTAGCTCGCTGGAATATTCGGTTAATTCTAGACAGTCTACGTTCGCTATCAGAGATGAAATAGTGAAGTTAGCAGAGAGTGAAATAAGGAAAAACACAAGACATAGTAGAACTCCTGGATATTACAGGAGACGCTATATTTACTCTATGAGAATACAAAATGTGAAAATGCTGTGGATAAAGCAGGCGAGAGGGAATACAAACGTCTAAAAAATGAGACTGGCAGAAAGTGGAAAGCTCCTAAGCAGGAACGTCTGGGGGACAATTGTAAATCTACAGAAGCATGTATAACTAGGGGAGAGACAGATACCACCTACAGAAAAATTAAGAAAGCCTTTGGAGAATAGAGGAGTAGTTGTATGAATATCAAGAGTTTAGATAGAAAACCAGTCCTAAGCAAAGAAGGCAAAGCTGAAGGGTGGAAGGAGCAAATAGAGGGTCTACAAGAAGTATATGTACCCGAGAGCAATAGTACAGAAATGGAAAATGAAATAGATGAAGAAGGGATGGGAGATACGATACTGCGAGAACAATTGGACAGAAAAATGAAAGACTCAAGCTGCAACAAGGCCTCTAGCGTAGGAGATATTCCCTCACAGCAGCTAACAACCTTTGGAGAGCCAGCCATGACGAAACCGTTCCACATGGTGTGTGTGATATATGAAACAGGGGAAATACCCTCAGACTTCAATAAGAGTGTAGTAACTACGTTTCCAAAGAAAGCAGGTGCTGACAGATGTGAATATTACCGAAGTATCGCTTTAATAAGTCATCCTTGCAAAATACAAACATGAATTATTTAAAGAAGGATTAAAAAACTGGTAGAGGCCGACCTCAGAGATAACCAGTTTGGATTATAGAGAAATGTAGAGGGAATGAAAGGGAGTAGTGGTTGATAAGAGAGTAAATTGGGGCTGTACCTTATACCTGATGACACTCAAAAATGTTCAAATGTGTGTGATATCTTATGAAACTTAACTGCTAAGGTCATCAGTCCCTAAGCTTACACACTACTAACCTAAATTACCTTAAGGACAAGCACACACACTCATGCCAGAGGGAGGACCCGAACCTCCGACGGGAGCAACCGCACGGACCGTGACAAGGCGCCAGAGACCGCGCGGCGAAACGTGGACGATAAGCAGAAAGAGAACAGAAACTTCTGAAATGCGGTGATACAGAAGAATGCTTAAGATGAGATGGGTAGATCGTGCAACTAACGAAGAGATACAGAAATGATTTGAGGAGCGAAGAAATTTGCAGCCTAACTTGACGCAAATGAGGGGATCGGTTGACAGGACACGTTCTGAGACTTCAACGGATCGCCAATTTCGTGCTGTAGGGAAGTGAGAGAGAGCGAGAGAGAGAGAGAGAGAGAGAGAGAGAGAAGGCGTAAAAATTACAGTGTATGACTAAGAGACGAGTACTGTAAGCGGGCTATGGGTTGCAGAAGTTATTCGGAGATGCAGAGGCTTGGACAAAACAGAGTAACTTGGAAAGCTGCATAATGCAGTCTTGAGACTGAAGGCCACAACAACATTACCTTACCATCTGAACCTAAAGCGCAGCGAAAATATCGTGAACTTGGCTTATTGCAAAATTATAAATTAGCGCATCTTGCTAACCGTTATAGCCGTTACAAACAAAATTACCAGCAGAAAATTGAGCTGAATAATAATGACTCTTACGTATTATTCTGGCATATATTTATTAATTGTGACTACTTGACAAAGATTAATTATGATATATGTGCGTCATACCAAGTTTTTATTTAACGATAATTCGATAATTACTCGATCCAGACTTATTAGGCAATCTTCGGATCTTAGGTTTATCACACCAGAGGAGATAAACGTGGATCTATGCAACTACTCATTCAGTAACTACTCTGAAAACTAACAAGCAGTGCCTTTATGGAGCCTAATAAAAGGTCGAAAGTATTAAACGAACTAATGAAATGAGAAGGGAAACAAGTGCAAAACAATGTATATTATACTTGCACAGTCACTGCATAAATTTACAGTTCTCTGATGCTTGTTCCACATATTTAGAAACGCCTTACTAATGGAAGTCTGTGTCTTCTGCGAAACCACGTTGTATCCACCATGCTTCTGTGTGGTATGTTCTGCATTTCTTATGCATCTGATTCTCTAAATGGGACATGACACGAAATGTCTGAATGTGATGCCTCCGTATCAAAAATTGTAAGGAAATCGTCAAACTTATGCCTCCCGTGTACAGCACTGTAGGTTGCAGATCGAACTAACGCATACAGTCTGCGTATCAGTTTACCCTATTCGCCGCGGTATCCGAACATTTTATATCGTCAGTCAATGACCGTGTAATGATGAAAACAACAGATCCAGTTAAAATTAGTAATGTTAGCTATAGTCACTGTATTGAATGAGAGATGTCTGCATCGGATGATGGACTTCAGTGAGGCTAAAACAAGTAAAGGTTTTGTCAGTAAATTAATTGCAACGGAACTGCCGTGGCCAACATTATTACATTACGATCGCGAATAAACTCGACATTTCCTACGTTGGGAAAGCTGTCAACAGATGAACTTAAATTATCTAGTAGTTTCCGAAATAAAAGGTAGACAACAAAAAGCCGTGACATTTACGAGAGGGGTAATGACTATAGTAGCGGCAAGGGTCATCGTATCGTCAATATCAGGACGAAATCTCTTTCCTCTGATGTTCATCCTGCAGCAGTGATGAAATTAAAAGAAAGGTTCAGGAGAGAATAATAACCACGGTGAAATAAAATTATACTACTATATTCAGTGAAAGTGGGGTAAAATTTTAGGTCCTACTGAATGTATAAGCGGTTTAATTAGCACAGAATATTGACTGGAAGAAAGCCAAAAATGTTGAAAATAATGAGGAGAACCATAAAAATTTTTAGCGCTAAACTTAAGTTTTCATTTGGGAACCAAGCAGTAGAGAAAGCGATGGTATTATGGACCTTCTAAGCAAAATAACGCATGTCGGACGAAAAATCGGAGGAGGAAATTTCTGAGAATATAAGTATGGAGTATAGCATTGTATAAAGTGATTAGGGACTACGAAAAACCAGAAAAAGAAAGGAGTCGAAGAATTTAAACAGTAATATTACAAAATTGCGATGAAAGTTGAATGGATAGAAAAGAAATTAGGTTCACCGTAAATCTGACGAGGAATGTAAGACAGGGTGAACGTGGACAAGAAGAAGGGATAGGTTGACAGGATACGTTCTGAGAGATCGAGAACAGCTTTCATGGTAGTACAGTCGTAGAAATCGCAGGGCAAGACAGATATTGGAATATTACAAGCAAATAATTGAGGAACATTCAGCGTTACGTGCTACTCCGTGATGAAGATTTGACGCAGGAGAGGACATTGGCACTTTAGGAAATCATAAACTGAATCCTAATTTCTGCTTGACACTTCTCCTCACAAGAGAGTTCTAATGAAGGTGCGTACCCACGACTCATCGCTTTACTTATGCTACTTGAATTGCGATTTCCTATCGGAAAGGTCACAGTATATATCAATCGACGGAAAATCATGGAGTAAAACAGCTGTAATACCCGGTGATCCGCATGGAATTGTTATAGGAGCTCTGCTATTCCTAATCTACATAAACGATTTAGGACACAATATAAACAGCCCTCTTAGACTGTTTGCAGATAATGCTGTCACTTACCCTCTAGTAAAGTTTTCATAAGACCAAAAGCAATTGCAAAATGAGTTACACACGATGTCTATATGGTGCTAAAAGTGACAATCAACTGTAAATAAAGAAACTGTGAGGTCATCAGCAGGTGTACGAAAATAAATCGGTTACATTTCGGCTACACGAGGAAGCACAAAAATGTAATGGCTGCCAGTTCGACTAAATATCGAGGAATTCAATTAAGAAAAAGTTAAATTGGAAAGCTCGCTTGGATAATGCTATGGGGAAAGCGAAGCACAGAATGAGATTTTCTGTAAGAACACTTAGAATTAAGCAGTAGGTTTACCGAAGACAGTGCCTACACTAATCTCGTCGATTCTCTTCTGGAGTATTATCGGGGTATATGGGAGAACTTGCCACTATGACAAGCGAGTTAGGATGGGAACCGTTAAAACAAAGGCGTTTTTCGTTGAGGCAAAGTTTCTGTCACCGACTTTCTCCTCTGATTGGGAAAATATTTTATTGTCCCTCCCTACAAATTGAGAAATGATCATTGTAATAAGACAGAGAAATCAGAGCTCATACAGAAAGACTTAAGCGTTCATTTTTCGCACGCGCTCTTAAGAGACTGGAACAGTACATAAATAGTCTGAAAGTGGTTCGAAAACAGTCTGGCAGCCACTTAAGTGTGAACTGCAGCGTAGTGATGGAGATGGAGATTTCATGCGAGTTAGTGAAAGTTATTCGTCAATAACGTTTAGTATTTACGTAAATTTTGTTTTATTGTAACTTGCGGGCGTTTTATCTAAATTTTCCAAATTCCTTAAATCCAATAATCTCAATTTTTTGAGTGTTATTCATTGGAAAAGGCATTTAGGAATGAGGATTCTATACGAACTGTGAAAAATGGAAACAGCAACCAAACTTTAATGCTATCTGTTTCATTTCTTGTATATTCATTATGAAAGACCAGTGTCAATAACGATCATCTTCCCTATTATCATAGGTAAATGAACAACAAAACATGACTACTTTTCAATAAGTAGTATCATTTTTCTGTAGAAAGGTAGCGGTCAGTATTACTATATATTCCATTGTATTTTGATGTTTACAGCTTGAATTTTTTGCTATTTTTCCCTACATATACGCTCTTGAGAAAAAAATTCAAGTACGTTTTTCTTAAAACAAGAAACTATTCATGGATGAGCTTGGTCGACATGGAGTTATGATTTCAGATTGGGACGTTGTTGGGAGAGTTTAAATTTACTTCATTAACAACGGCGCATCTGAAATAATTCTTTACTGTGTTTCCGGATTGTCACTACACTACATAAATATGAAAGGTCTCACAACACCAAACGTGGCAGTAAAACTCCTCGAGAGATCTAGTCGCCAGAACTAAACCCATTATTTTGAGAATGAGGACTGACGCTTTATGAATTTATCTGGTATTTTTCGTCTAATAACGATGTAATGCTTAAAATTAACAGTCGTTGTTTTACCATTGAACACCCCCCCCCCTTTTGTAACTTATCCAACATTTACACTGATGCCGAAATGTTATGGGTGTAACGAACTAATAGGATTCCACAAAGCTCGGATTTTCGCCTAGCTACATTTCATTCCTTAGAAATGTATAAATAACAACTAGTTTTTTATCCAAGGTTGAGCCTGCATACATGTATTCCTTGCCAGCGACTTCATATCTTACCTTGGATTCAGCTGCCCGTGATGTGCTTGTTAGTTTCTAGAGTCTGTGACGTTTTTCTTCCGAGTGCACTGATCTGCATTGTGGTGACACGTTCCGGATAGTCCGAAGTCAATTGTGCTGCTGGTAATCTGCTCCATTTCTTCACGACAGTTTCACTTTTCTTCCTTCCATTGAATCTGACTGATCGACTTATGTTTTTGTTTGATGGATAGTGACAACAGTAACTGACTGTTGTTTCAAGAAAAAAGACTGTCGCTGGTAACTGATTCTCCGCTGTTTTACGCCATGCAACTCCAGAGAGGACGTTAAATCTGCCTGTGGTATCCAGCGGTGTATCGTTATCTTTGGCCCGAAACAAGCTGATAAAATTATTGGTTCGCTGCCGTGCTCATTCTTGCTACCTGTTTGGCGCAATGAACAACACAAATATAAAGCAGACTGGACTTCACACTTTTTAGCGTATTCGAAAACAGGTAAATACAGGAAATGAAATAATATCAACTGGTAGTTTTCGAACGTTTTTACATGTCATCCTTTCTCATACCGCCAACTAGTACTATGGGTATTTTACTCCCTTAGTATTTTTATGCAAATTATGAAGCTCGTACGTACCAAATATGGCTGAAACCGCTCCAGGCGTACCTCAGCTATGATTTGCTATCACAGCTTTTCAACCCCTGAATGGCGGAGTAACCGAAGACAACCATCGACTTAAATTAAATGAATTCGCATTTGAGAATGAGGACAACCTGCAGCTGTAGAATGGAATGACGACAAGGAATATCTGTGCCGGATCGTGACTCCAACCCGGACTTCCCGCTTTTCACGAGCGGTCGCCTTATGATTTGGCTATCCGTGCACTACTCACGGCCAGATACAAGCTTCCATATGCCGTGCGTTTTCTACCTGTACTCGTACGTATATTACGTATATTCCCGTACAGGTCAGACGTTGTACTTGAAAGTCGCTTGTTCGGTTCGGCAGATAATTACGATATTGCAGTTCCTGTGTTATTCTAATTACGGTGCGAAATTCCTTAACACAGGCACGGTAGTATCGTAACCATCGACTTGGTGTAATTGAGGATATGAGATTCATCCATTGATCCAAAGTCTAATTTCGATGACGCTTGTTCCACTGGGATCGTAACTGACGATGTTGGGTCAACATGGAATCCCGTAAGGGCCGTCTGCTGCAGAACCTCATGATCAGCGATATGCCTCCAAGAACATTGTACTCTGTTGTCAAATCTGCCTCAGATCGTCATCTAGTCCACTTTACAGGGCGGGCGATCCTGCGACGTCCATGGTCTCTGATGAGTTGTGGACGTTGAACACCATGTCACCTACTCGTGGTTTCAGCACCCTTCCAACCACTTTCCATAGATACTCTCGGATGGCAGGTCATGAACAGCAGACCAATTTCACCATTTTCGATATCCTCGGTTCCAAGCGCTGTGCCATAATAATCTGTCAATCTGTTTATGATGGTGGATTTCCCCACATTTGCGGCCCGTATCATTGCTAAAGTGTTTTCTCATTCGTCTGTATTCCGATTACTTGCAATGACGGGAAAAATCGCAATACTTATAAATAAGAATAAGATTACAATTTAACGTAAGAGCGTGGTAAGCCACTGCAAATGTGACATACTGATACATTAATAACCGGTGTAGCCGCCAGAATGTTGAATGCGAACGTGCATCGTGTTGGACATGTTCCGTAGGTCAGTTTGTGGAATAGAGTTCTATGCCTATAGCGCTTGGTCAGTCAATACAGGGGCGGTTAATGCTGTTTGTGGGTGACGCTGGAGGTCTGATCCGATGATGTCCCATGTGTGTTCGATTGTATACAATCTGGTGATCGCGCAGGCCAAGGCAACATGTCAATACTCTTGTAGAACATGTTGGGTTGCAACAGCGGTACGTGAGAAAGCCTCGTCCTGTTACTAAACACCCCATTACTGGTTTTCATGAATGGCAGCACAACAGGTCGAACCTCCAGAACGGAGCCCAGTTTTCAGTCAGCAAGTGTGATATAATCACGACAGGGACTTCTGCTGTCATACCGTATCGCCCCCACCCCCGAAAATAACTCCATGTGTAGGCCCCGTGTGTCTAGCATGCAGACAGGCTGGTTGCAGGCCCTCAGCTGGACTCCTTAAACCAACAGACGGCCATCACTGGCACCGAGGCAGAACAAGCTTTCAGCAGAAAACACAATAGACCTCCACTCTGCCCTTCAATAATCTCTCGCTTGACACCACAGAAGTTGCAAATGGTGGTGGTTCGGGATCTCTGGAATGCACCCAGCAGGGCGTCAGGCTCGGAGCTGTCTTTTAAGTAACCGATCTGTAAGAGTTTGTGGTGACACTGTGGTACCTACTGCTGCTCAAATTGCTGATGCAGATACAGTATGATGCGACAGAGCCATACATCGCACGTTACGGTCTTCACTCTCGGTAGTGCTACGTGGTCGTCCGGAACCCGGACCTCTTGCGACCATACATTTTCGTGACCACCTCTGCCAGCAATCATGTACAGTGGCTACATTATTTACGTTCTTGCCAAGTTTCACTGCAGTATCGCACAAAGCACATCCAGTTTCTCGGAGCCCTATCACACGACCTCATTCAAACTCAGTGAGGTGCTGACAGTGACGTCTTCACCGCCATAAAGGCATTCTTGACTAACGTCAACTCACTACATCCAATCTCAAAGGTAGACAACGCTCACGTCCGTCACAGAGTGAATTTGAAGTCAACCTGATTTGCATCGTCATAGTGGCGCTACCTACACCACTCTCATGCCACTGGCGCAAAATGTCAATGGCTGACACTACACAGCTGTAGAAACACGCCTGCCGACTTTCTTTTATGTCGCACAACTCCTTCTTGGTGTTGCGATTTTTTCCCGTCAGTGTGTTTTCCTTACCAGTTTACGTGGTCACAACGTTCAGTCTCGTGGCTTGTAGTGGGGTATCGTTTTTCTTTCTCATCCGTGTATGTTCTTTTATGGGTGCGTATCTAAAAAAGCAGTCAGCCTCCGTAGTTTAGTCGTCAGTATGAATGGCTGATAAGCGTAGAGGCGTCGCTCGATTCCCAGTACTGCCAGGGATTTTTCCTTGATGGGTGATATGGTTGGGGATGAACTCGGCCTCGTAAGGCCAACTGAGAAGCTACTTGAGTGAAAAGTAGCGGATCCAGTGGCAGAGGTACCGTCAACGGTCGGAAGAGTGCGTGCTGATTCCAAGCCCCTCCGTACTGCATCCAGTAACGCCACCGGCAGAGGATGACGCGGTGGTCGGTCGGCCAGGATTTGCCTATTAAGCCAGAACGCGGAACCGTGCGACTGCTACGGTCGCAGGTTCGAATCCTGCCTCCGGCATGGATGTGTATGATGTCCTTAGGTTAGTTAGGTTTAAGTAGTTCTAAGTTCTAGGGGACTAATGACCACAGCAGTTGAGTCCCATAGTGCTCAGAGCCATTTGAACCAGAACGCGGAGGTTCTATTGTATTCATTTTCACTTAAAAAGGTAAGCAGAAAGCACAATGAAAGATAATTTATCTACTAGCACAGCAGTTCTCATTTATGTGGCGTCTTGACTCCGAGAAACACATACAAATAAATAAGAAAAAGCTAGTGAATATAGATGTAAGATCAAAAATAAGAGTACTAAAGTGCGAACTAAGAGAGATTCGAAAGTTCCGCTTCTGACTTACCCTCCCTGATGCCGTCAATACACCTGCGCAGTTTCCGGTAACTAAATATTTACTGCAGCAGCAAGAGAAAATCGATCGACCGTCAGACGAAGGGCAACTATTCTTAAATCGGCTGGGCTATTTATAAATCGCCTATCACGAATGAATGGAGATCATCTACTGTCCAGAAGAAAGGTACGTTTCTTTTCGTTATGAAGCCTGAGTTCGTTAATGTGGAACCGATTTAGGCTGGAAAAATATTACTTCTTATTTTGGCTACCAGGCCAAAATCTGGCCCTTATACAGGAACGACATAAGGAAATGTTTCCATATGTAACGGATTAGGAACGGGATGTTGGCAGAAAAGGTGAAGCAAGTGAAAAACGTATAATGTAGATTTTGTTATTAATTGCCGCTTACACAATTTCTTCAATATGAGCACCGGGCACGTCGACGAGGTACTGTACAGAGCCAAGTTTGCACCTGGTGGCAAAAACTGGAACAAACTTTTTCTAGTGTAAATCGGTTCCGTATTAGTTTTTAGTTGCCATACGACATACGACTATTACAGCAACACTGGACCTCCACGGGTAATAGCACTTGGATTATAGCCACCTGGTACCACCAAATCATACAGTGTGCTGTAGCATGTTGGCTAACTATATCGGTTTAAGATGTTATGTATCGTAATCTTAATATGTCAGGTACATGCTCCACGTTTACAGTGAATACAGATGTTTGTTGAAATAAAGCGCTCCAAACGTCAACTGTGTTGCAGTTTTAGTCTTACATCTCCTTCCCACTGTATTGTTAGTCATTGGCAGCTGTATGAAGTATTTATGCTGAGGACAGGACAATTACGTAATAAAATATACGAGTTCGAACGACATGCGTCGTTGTCGACTGGAGTAAAATTGATGCTTCTTGTTCCAGTTGACAACGAGTCATGTCGTCCGAATTCATATATTTTATTGTGGAACCTTCTGACTATGCATAAATACTTAATACACTTGGAGTTATTTGCAACGGAGTAGACATCAATTGTTTGAATCAGATTGTAGCACCACTGGCACTAGGACATTGAATTCGATAAACAAACCATGGACAGCTGGGGAAGAACTCAGACACTTGGACAAGAGGCGACTCAACCCCACGCTCATGGCAAGAAAGTGTGAAATGTGGCTGAGATTTCGCTTCCCGCCCTTGCTTACTACGGCGATAACACTCTAATTTCCAAATTAAAACTGTCCGTTGTTCGTAAGAACACCAGCATAATGTTAAGAGACGTGAACCACAGGAGCGCATTCATCCGACCTAACAACTAGCGCTACCACCAGGTAGGTGAGAGGAGGAGCCTGAGTTTAATGTGGAATGTGAATCACAGGACAACATGGTGCTTTCCACACACACGATGCACTGACGCGGGGGGGGGGGGGGGGAGGAATCCAAATAAATCACCAGTAAGAGAAGCCAAGTATGAAATCCCGAACGTTCCTATTCGCAACCTGACAGTCAATCTTTCCCTCAACGTCATACTTTCCTGCTCAGTTCTTAATTAGCCTACTATGAAAATCACTGGACGCCATATGCAGACAAGGTTGAAAATTTAGATGCATTGTGTAGTGCGACATCCGTGTAGACGATGCAAGGGAATAAATCCTTCTCGTCTATGTGATTCGTCTTTATTGTTCAGCCATTGTCAATGGTAATACGTCATGGGGAAAGTAGGGTAATGTACAATAGGAACAGGGTACAATAAGAATGAAATAGCACTTGAAAATTGTTCAGGCTGAAAAGAAAGAAAGGTAAGATCGCAGTCCGTCCTCTTACTATTCAGCCTACTTATGGAACAAGCAATTGAGGAAAGAATAGAAAGGTTTATAACTGGAACGAAAAAATTATCAGTAATACGACACATTGAAGACATTGCTTACCTCTGCGAAAAAAGAAGCTTAATTACAACAATTGTTGAACGCAACGAACGTCCTCTGAGCACAGAAAATGGATTTAGAGTAAATCAAAGCAAGACGAGATCCTGAGGAAAAGTAGAAATTATATTTCCAGCAACGTGACTTCAAAGTTGCACGTCTTACAGTAGAAGTGATGGCTACAATTTCGCTTCCCGGAAACAAATTAACCATTGGTGGAAGAAGGAAAGAGGGCATCAGAAGCAGACTAATAAAGGAAATGAGACCGTTCGTTGCCACATTAGTCTACTGTTATCAATCACAGGCCTTTAATTTGAGAGATAGATTTCCGTAAACGCATTTCTGGAGCACAGTATCTTTGTAAGTGAACCAAGTGAGTTAGCAATACCGAACCAGAGGAGAACAAAATTGTCCTGATGTAGGGAATTAAAAAAACATACTTAAAATTTAGTGGATTCTTAAGACAAGAAAGGAGTTTCCCCGCAGAATCGGCTGGGAGAGAACTATGTGGAAAGCACTGACTACAAGCAGAGACAGGGTAGTAGGACATGACATTACAAGACATCAAGTAATAACTATGACAACACTAATTGGTGGCTTCCAGACCAAAAATTCTAGGGGAAGATAGATATTGCAATACAAATAACAAGTAGCTGGGGACATAAGGTGTCTTATGTGAAGACTTGAACACAGGAGAGGAAATACATTTCCATTTTTGCCGCGAGACAAAGCGATTCCCATATTCAGTAATCGCTGCTGTGTCACTGGACATAAATGACACAGAATCATGTGAATGAAATGTATTATCACTGCTGAACTCAGTAAATAGAATTACTAAGGTAACAAGCTGTATTGACACACACCTCTGTTAATGAGGTCGTACGGCGTGTCAAGTTCATTAAGGAAATTAACAAAACGTGCTACATTGTTTGTTTATCCCATATCATGTGTACACCCAACTCTAATTGAGAGAATGGCACATTACCGTCTTTTTTAGCATTAATTTATTTCCCATTTAGATAACAATAAAAATATGGCTCACAGTGTCATGTAAGGATTATATTCTACGAAAATAATGTAAATCGGTTACATTACATCATTTAAAAGTCTGTAATTTGCTTTTGAACCGTCTTATATTTTCTTACTACGTATAAATACGTTCAAATTTGTAGACACTGATTTCATATTTACGTTATAATTTACATAGGCAATATGTAAACTATCGTGCTAACCGTCTTTCATGAGAGTTTAAAAACCTACAGTAAGAAACACTCGCATCTATGGAGACAAACTGTTTTTACCAAATGAAGCACGTCTTTGCTGTATTTCTTAAATCGGGGCAATGCGAAGATAAACACAAAAATTAGCTCTTGAAAACAAAATCATGTGTTACGAAGACAGCTTTCATATCTCATTACCCAAGAAGTAAGTGAAAAAGCTAAAAAAGTAAAAACAATACAGAATCCGACAATGCAGCAGTTCATGCCTAATATATATAATGGGATAATAATTTTTAATAAATAGTTCCTTACCATGGTTATATTAATTTCAAAACCCTGTCAGGCATGAGCACAAGGATAAAAAACACAGAATCTGACTATAGTAGGCTTCTAAGAGGAACAAATTCCTTCACCCAAACCACGATATTCGCTTAAACTCTTATTCACTGGTTTTGTAAAAGAACTAGCTTTACAGTATACTGTGCCACCTGCAAGATATTTCCTGGAAACATGAGATCTACAGTGAGTCTAATATCGAAGTCTCCGTTTAACGCATAATGAAACGTTACAATTCGATTCACGTGTGTATGTAGAATTTCCACATCTGATGGAAAATGCGTAAGGATGGCGAAATGATGGAGTGAAATTTGTTTCGTGTATGAAGTTGGTAAAACCAAATAGTGGTTTGCGACAAAAATACCACTGATTTCACCTGTTAAAATACATATGTAATGAAAGAATAATATTACACGATGATGTGTTCCTCTAGTTATGAATGAGAACATACGTACTATACAAGGAATTTTCGTCTTTCACTTCTTATGGACTGCAGCACAGTAATTAAAATAAAATGATGAGCACAAGGGATTCTGTTTGTTTGAAGTTTCTTGAAGGCGATTCTTTACGTTGCCAAAACTTTAAAATCCTTGTACTGCGACATATTTCATAATATATTTACATGATACTGATTTCAGTTTCCCATGATTTTCCCGGAACGTTCAACACTGACTTACAATACAGTCATCAAAGCAAATCATGGCACAATGTTCGTTGTTCTCTGCCTATGATCAGTCATTTTACATGAACGTCTTACGCGGACATTTTACTGTCATTATTACTTTACGACATGTTTAGTTTCTCTTTACATATGTAGTGACATATTCCTATACCTTGTTGCAGTAATCCAAGGAATAAATGTGAAATAGTATTACTTAATTTTATCCATTGTGATTAGCTCTCAGGCATGACTCATTTCTCTTAATACCAAAGAACAACAGGTTGCATCTTCAATCTACAAAGTTCGCATAAGATACCCGATTTATTTTAGGTCTTGGAGGCCCTAATCTCGAAAGGTATTGTTGATAACTTCAAGATAAGCATTCAGGCGGGAAATGCTTTGTTTGTCTTAGAATAGAATCACCATATTATCCGAAACTGTGATTTTTTCCTTTCGATATTTCTTGAGTCTAAAATGAATTTTGATGTAATCTAGTGTAAGTATTGTTAGTGAACATTTGTATTATCTGCGTACTGCACAGTATAATTTACAACTAGTATTGATCGTCCTAAATGAAAGTTAGCACAAAAAACTGTGTCGTCGTAATATTATTTATGCTTATGACGTAAGACAGACATTGAAAATAAATAATTAAGGAATTTTAAACACCAGATGGTGTCGGCATTTAAGCAAACGCTTGCACTATCTTTACAGATGATAAATCTGTGGCACACGTAATAGCTGGAAATTTCTTAGTTATTGGATATGCGGAGTAAAAAGCACTAGTCTACAACTTATCTTCATTTTATTTGCGCGTAATACACCCACTCACCCACCCACCCTCACACACACACACACACACACACACACACACACACACACACACACACACACAATTAGAAATCTCCATTACAGTAATGGAAGTAACAAGTATTTTTTAGTAGACATGTAAACTCCACATTCATGTACGGGGTAAGTCCACATGAATATGTGCGCCGTTAGTAATAGTTCAGCCGTGCAAAAACAGAAAAAAAGAACCGTATTTTCACAGAGACTGTATATCTGGTATCTTGATGTATTTACGTCATGGTAACTGTTCATCGTTGCACCTGTTATGTATTCTGTCGATAGTTGATGGTGAAATAAAAAGACACATCGGCATTTATACGCACAAATTTCGAACTCTCGGTAACATCCATTTTGTCTTCCAACACACACATACACGCACGCTCACACACACACTTCAAGAAGAATCGCAGATTTTTTGAAGTATACATCGAAATTTGTGAACATGAAGACTGATGATATATAATGTGAGTCTGCATTGATATTTGTGTGTTTCGAGCCGTCGGTGTTGGCGCGTCGATCGCTTATATTTCTTGCGCTTTAGGTATGTCCTTTTACTATAAATAAGTGGGTACCTGTAACACCAGTATTTGTATTTGTCTCCGTTAACCCAACTACCCAGGCACTGCTACCTCCCCCTTCTTTGCCGAAACCTCCTCTGACGAAAGTAAAGTTCAAAATTTTCAGTCTTGAAGTACCGCACTTCCTCCTAGCTAACGTGGAAATTCCTTAGCCATTGGGAAAATCAGTATAAAGGTTTTCACCATCAATAATAGATGCAATGGCGCAAAAGCTGTCCACATTTCCACAATATGCTGGTGAGTGAGATGCAGCAGTCCCGATTAGACGCGTAGGACTGGGTCGGAAAGCACTGTGGAGTGAGTGGGGCGTCGAAGTGGGAGGGCAGCTACGATTCGCCAGCGGCGCGCACACGTCATCCGCCACGGCGAGGAGCCAGCAACCAGCAGCCAGCGGCGGGTGGGGCAGCAACGGGCAGCGGGCACAGTGTTTACCTGCTGCGGCCGTCCGCTGCTCGGCGTGGCGTGTCGTGGCGTGGTGCGGTGCGGAGCGGCCAGCCGGCTTGGAGTGCAGGGGAGAGCCGAGGTGCGCGCCGACTCGGACCGACAGACACTGAGCGGCGTCGGCGGCGGCGCCCGCGGCAGCGCGCACAGCGCACCGGCGCCGACGCCGACGCCACCGCCGCCGCCTCCGCCACGTGCGCCGTCGGCCGAGTGGGGGCCGCGCCTCCACCGCACACCTCCAGCGCCGTCCCATCGCGTCTGCATAGACCCACCTAGCTCTCGCTCATTAAATTGTTATATTGATCCTTTACCCGATACTACCCGCCCCTTAGGCCCATGACGTCATTACATTCGTGTAAATTACAAATCATAATCCATACATATCACAAAAAATCAACTCATGTGTGTTGTACTACCCCACCGCAGCCGGCCGAAGTGCCCGTGCGGTTCTAGGCGCTGCAGTCTGGAACCACGAGACCGCTACGGTCGCAGGTTCCAATCCTGCCTCGGGCATGGATGTGTGTGATGTCCTTAGGTTAGTTAGGTTTAAGTAGTTCTAAGTTCTAGGGGACTAATGACCTCAGCAGTTGAGTCCCATAGTGCTCAGAGCCATTTGAAACTACCCCACCGCCAAGCCCTCAGGTAATTAACCCGTATCGGTATGTAGATGCCCAAGATCATTTGTTGCGCAAGGATTTTTTATTACCTCTATACTAGGCCCTACAACGGTTCCTGTGAGATCACGGAAGTTAAGCGCTGTCGGGCGTGGTCGGCACTTGGATGGGAGACCATCCGGGCCGCCATGTGCTGTTGCCATTTTTCGGGGTGCACTCAGTATCGTGATGCCAATTCAGTAACTACTCGACCGAATAGTAGCGGCTTCCGGTCAAGAATGCCACCGTAACGACCGGGAGAGAGTATCAGTTGCAAAGCGATTTAGAAAAGATTGCTGTATGGTGTGGCAGGTGGCAGTTGACGCTAAATAACGAAAAGTGTGACACGTATCTAATGTAAGTTCCAAAAGAAATCCGCTGGAATTCGATTACTCCATAAATAGTACAATTCTCAAGGCTCTCAGTTCAACTAAGTACCTGGGTTAAAATCACGAACAACTTCAGTTGGAATGACCACGTAGATAATATTGTGGGGAAGGCGAGCCAAAGGTTGCGTTTCATTGGCAGGATACTTAGAAGATGCAACAAGTCCACTAAAGAGACAACTTACACTACACTCGTTCGTCCTCTGTTAGAACATTGCTGCGCGGTGTGGGATCCTTTCCAGGTGGGATTGACGGAGGATATCGGAGGGGTGGAAGAAAGGGCAGCTCGTTTTGTATTATCACGTAATAGAGTGGCAGATATGATACGCGAGTTGGGACGGAAGTCAGTAAAGCAAAGACGTTTTTCGTCACGGCGAGATCTATTTACGAAATTTCAGTCACCAACCTTCTCTCCGAATGCGAAAATATTTTGTTGAGCCCAACCTAAATAGGTAGGAATGATCATCAAAATAAAATAAGAGAAATCAGAGCTCGAACAGAAAGGTTTAGGTGTTCGTTTTTCCCGTGCGCTGTTCGGGAGTGGAATGGTAGAGAAATAGTATGATTGTGGTTAGATTAACCCTCTGCCAAGCACTTAAATGTGAATTGCAGAGTCATCATGTAGATGTAGATGTGCTGACCCCACGCCCCTCCTATCCGCATCATCCTTGAGGATGACACGGGGGTCGGATGGTTCGGATAGGCCACTCGTGGCCTGAAGACGGAGTGCTTTTTTTCTATATTACGCCCTATAAACTTCAAAAGGGTGGTAGAATTGTAACACTGTAATTTAATTTTGTGACCAGGTGTGACACGTATGTAATGTAAGTCAAAGTTACCGTAAGTTCTAGCGTCGTGTTATAAATCCTCACACACAACGAGTGCATTAGGTGCACTGATATGTTTAGTAACATTCTGTTCGCTGAAAAATTGTCACAAGCACATGAAATTGTTACAACTAAGTAAGGTTGGAGGAATCTCAAAACAAGGAACCGGCTCTAAGCACTATGGGACTAAACTTCCTGGCAGATTAAAAATGTGTGCCGTACCGAGACTCGAACTCGGGATCTTTGCCTTTCGCGGGCAAGTGCTTTACCATTCCTTTTATCTCATTTTGTTCTATATTGTTCGGTGAATTTATTCGAGGCGGACGTCCGATGACACCCATTTAGGTTCTCCGTTGATCTGTTCACTCAGTTTTTTGTTACAGAGGGTACATCACCCTCTGATCGAACACGCTGAGCTACCGTGCCGGCTTTTCAAAAGGTTCAAATGGCTCTAATCACTATGTAACTTAACATCTGAGGTCATCAGTCCCCTAGAATTTAGACCTACTTAAACATAACTAACCTATAACATCACACACATACATTCCTGAGGCAGGATTCGAACCAGCGACCGTAGCAGCAGAGCGGTTCCAGGCTGAAGCTTCTAGAACCGTTCGGCCATCGCGGCTGGCCAAGGAACCGGCAAGTCGGTTACTACATTATCACACTTACCCGTTGCCGCGATTAGACGACAGTGATTCCCAAAGTTCGTAATATGATGCATGCCATAAGGACATCTTCCTCCTACTCATTAACAGAAACGTCTACTGAATACTTTGAGACCGATACACGCCCAAGCCGATTGCAGACCTTAGTATTTTTAACAGCATCTTTGTGTTGTCCACCAGTGCTCGTATCGGCTGTCACTTTGCTGGATGATCCCAGAAAGCTAACAAACACCAACTTTACATCATGCTCCAGATGGAGCTGCAAAGTGGAATAACAACTTCTCACAACAAATTATGACTGCAGAGTTTGAAGTAATTCCCTTACCAGCAGCGGAAGAAGTGCCACTTTAGTTCCTCCCGTTTTCCCTAGCAATATTCGCACCCTTCTTCGAAAGCCAATTCTAGCCTCTCAAGAGGAGTCATCTAGTCACAAGATTCAATTCTTGTAGAGCGTCCTCCCACTTCCCAGTAATTTTCCAAAACTAGTTCCTGACCAATTCCCACGTTTTTGCGACCAGAGTCCTGCGGCTAAAGAAAAGAATGTATTTTGATTCGATCCTGTCAGTGAGTCAAAGGTACGCGTTAACATGTTTCCTAAGACATTCTTAAAGATTCGTATCTGCTTTATATTTGCGAGGGTCCAGCTGCAGGTATTTTTGGCACCAGAATGTTACAGTCACACTTATAGAATCTTCACACCTTGCCTGCCATACTCTGCCGAGAGCACAGACCGGTAAATGCCTTTAGCTTTCACGGTGCCTCTGTAGTGTTACTGGTATATTGCTCTCCTAATGTCAGACCTTGGCAACGACCTTGCCGCAGTGGCTACACCAAAGTTAAGAGCTGTCGGGCGTGGCCGGCACTTGGATGGGTGACCATCAAGGCCGCCATGCGCTGTTGCCATTTTCGGGAGGGGGGGGGGGGGTGTGCACTCAACCTCGTGATACCAATTCAGGAGCTACTCGACCGAATGGTAGCGGCTACGGTCAGAGAAAACCGTCGTAACGACCGGAAGAGCGGTGTGCTGACCACATGCCTCTCCTAACCGCATCATCAGCTGAGGATGAGACCGCGGTCTGATGGTCCCGATGGGCCACTTGTGGCCTGAAGACAGAGTGCTTAATGACAGACTGGCGCCGTCTTCATTGCATCTCCGCCCAAGGCTCATTGTCGCCCGCCTTCCGCGACCTTTACTGTACTTTACAACGCCCTCACCCGAGAAAAACGCTCTAGGAACGTGGGTGTCACCTGCTGTCAAATTTGTGGCAGCTCTCGACGGGCGGCTGCACACAATGTCCAGTCCATAAAACAGCCTTCGACTAACGTAGGCCTACCTGGTGTCAGCGTCACCTTTACAACCTTCCTAAAAGTAATGGTGCCCATCGGCCAGCTTTGATCTCTTGTCTGTGAAACTGCTAGACCACTCAAACGATAAAAAACGAACCCATGTAGGGTCATTTTGTCGTCCTTTTGTTTGTCTGTCCATCTGTAAGCACGACCTTTTCTCACTAACGGGTAGAGATACCCACTTGAAATTTATGCTATGGTCCATTCGTAGTGTAAAATATTTTAGCTTCTAAGTCAACACACTGTCTGACTGACTCACTCTAGAAATTTGGAGAGGGAGTAGAACTTATACTGTATCATAGTTTAAGAAGAGATTGCCGGCCGCGGTGGTCTCGCGGTTCTAGGCGCGCAGTCTGGAACCGTACGACTGCTACGGTCACAGATTCGGATCCTGCCTCGGGCATGGATGTGTGTGATGTCCTTAGGTTAGTTAGGTTTAAGTAGTTCTAATTTCCAGGGGACTATTGACCACAGCAGTTGAGTCCCACAGTGCTCAGAGCCATTTGAACCATTTTTTAAGAAGAAATTGTTCTTAAACCGACTCATAAAGAGATGCAATAAGGGATGAAAGACTTTTTGAAAATATGTCGCTATAAAGGCAACTTTGAAGCATTAACAACGAAAATTGGTTTTCAGCTTCTCGGCGCAAAATTAAAAAGAAGGGTTTTAGGATTTCTGGAAATTCAACCACCAAGGGGCAAAAAATACGAAGTTTTTTTTAAAACAAATCATTATTAATGAACTACTAAAGCATTTTCTGAGCTACATATACAAAAAGTTGTTTTTGGGTTCTGTATTAGGAATAATTACATAACTTGTTTCACTGTTTAGGACACTCAACCCTTATAGGGGTGAAACAAGGAATGAAAATTTTTAAGAGTATATTTCATTACATTAGAAAGTTTGTAAATCTATATCTATGAAAACTGGTATTTCACTTCTCATTTAGATGCAAGTAAATGTCTGTTAGGGGTTGAAAGTTTCTATGAAAATATCAAATATCACCACAAAAACAAAAAAAGCTATGACTAACGAAACCCTTAGAGTCTAGGTACAAGAATTACCTTTTGGTCAGAAGCACATATGAAGAAGACCATTCTTCTGTGGACTTCATTACATGAAGAGCCAAGAGGTAACAACAAAAAATTCTATTAAAAAAAGCTTTGCAGTCTACTCGAATGACGCGGCGGGCGCTAATCTAGTACAAGTACACAAAGGTAAGTCGTCGTTTAACTTTATTATCGAAAATCAAGGAAAGTTGACTTCCAGTTGATACACTAACAAACGTTCGAACGAGCCCAGGTTACGTATTTTATAAATACATACACATGAGAAAAGGATGCAACATTTCTGGCAAAAATCTGGAAAAGTTTTTGACCAACATACGTCAAACGTTCACACGGGAGTCTAATAAATCGTTGGATGAACACTCAGATAGACATAGGATATACCTGTGTACGTATTACACAACAAAGTACATGTTTTCTGTTCTAACGAGCTATGAGAAAGAAAATGCTCTGATTTGAAAGTGTACTGTTTCGTTTTCTTTCTCGCAGTCACGTTTTATTACGACAACAGCTCACTTGAACGTCACGAAAGTGTCTTGCCCAATCTTTGTCCTTATATATAGTTATAAACAGAAATTGTACATACAACCGTGGACTGTTTTCGTTGTTTGTTTCAACTGAAATACGGAAGCATATATGTATGGGTTATGATTAGAATACTACTACGGAATCTGAATTGTCTGAAACTCTGTAATCCGACTCGTTCGCAGACTGTCACTATATCTATTATCCTCACAGATCCAGTAGCAGGAGAAGTCCTCTCATACCATATATACCAATTATCCCAATCGATTTAGCTATTCGTTTTAAGCAACTTCAATTCCCAATGAAGGTCTCATCGGCAATAACAATAACCAAGGCTCAAGTTCAGACAGAGATGGGAAGAGAAGATGAACAAACACAGAGAGATGGAAAGAGGAGATGGACAGAAAGAAAGTGAGGAGGAGTTGGAGAGAATAAAGGGCCAGAAGGGCATGATCAGAGACACGTGGAGAAGAAAATGGACAGAGAGGAGGGGGAATGAGATTAGGACATAGATCGTATTCCCATACATACGAGGGCTGTTCGGAAAGTAAGGTCCAATCGGAGGAGAAATTAAAACCGCAGTGAAAATCAATTTTTTTTTAATCGCAACACTTAGCCACACCTTCCAGCTACCTCTGTAATTAGTCGACGTTCCAACTTACACATTTGTCGTGGCGCAGTGCAAATTTTCCAGTACCCTCGTCACAGAAAGAAGCCTCCTGTTCTCTCCGCCACTTCTCTGTGTTCGTCTGCCTTTCGTTGTTCGTGCCAATATGTTGTCTTCATAGCTGGCGGTTCATCTGAGCATAGATGAACAACAGAGGGGGCCAATTAAGGGAAATATTTTGGGTGATCAAACACTTCCCATAGAAAACGCTGCACGAGCATATTCATTGCCCCTGCAGAATGTGACTGAAAATTGTCTTGAAGAATGAAACGCATGTCGTTTATGTTATGTGGGCTGCATACCTTCAGGTGAAATCTCTCACCGGATCCACATACTCGGCGGGAGACATTGTTGTTTTAGGCATTTCTACGTGAACACTTCGCGCTCTGAACTGAAAAGCGTAATCAACAGGAACACTAAAGATACTGCCCAATGCATGTGTGTAAAGTGCCATCGGATTTTCACAGCGGTTTCCATTTCGCACCTAATCAGACCTTACTTCCCGAATACGCCTCGTCCTTAGTAATTGCGAAGCACTGACAGGTTCGCTAGCATCATATAATAACATTTCTAAGACGTTTATAAAATGTGAGTTAACACATAATTTGTAGTCATTATTTTATCCTGGCACCACAGGTTTCAGTAAGGTTGAGCTTGCAGTGCCTAGAGCTCCGATTCATTGTATTTACCTCTCATAAATAACATCAGAGAGGTTAAGGTAAAACAGAATAAGAGCTGGAAAGAATACGAGAAGACAATGTACAAAATACTCTCTCTTAGCACTGTTACATAGATTAACAGGATATTAGATTTAATCATGAAAGAATTGACGTACCTCTGAAACGGTGATGATATTGAGACACTAACTGGGGTCGTTCTGCCGACTTTCTATACGAGTCACTTCAGCGACTTTCGCGTCGATGTAGTTGAGAAGAAGTGATTAGGCCAATACAAACACACAGACGCCTAGTGAAGAAAGTCTCGGACCCATTCGGGAATCGAACTCGGGACGCCAATACTAGAGGCTGCGACGCTAACCACATTTTTTTTCTTTCAGTCTATTTCGCCGTCTTTTCATCATTTGTTATGTGCGATTACTACATAACATCTATCAAATTCAATCGTTAAGAGCTTCACTTAGTTTTTCTACTGCAGAGGGTGGTCAGCCCCCGGAGCGAACACGCTGAGCTAGCGTGCCAGGTACTACCACGCTACGGGTGGTGCATTTGGTTTCACAGTCTTCCTCAATGTCAGCTTCGGTGGGAGGGAGCCCGCAGTCCCTGACATTCCCAAACCGCGCGGTCGCATTTTGTCATGTACAAGCCAAAGAGCATAACCACTGAAATAAGGGGGACTTCATCGTACTGCACGTCCTCTAGCAGGCTAGGAAGGGTTTCTGTAAGAAGTTATTATAAGTTTGTCCGTTGAGTTGGTAGAACACGAATAGGTCAGAATATTTGCAGCCTATAGTAGTTCTTGTTTACTTGAACAGTTGCGTGAAGATTTGTGTGGTCCTCGTCATCAACATATCTGCAATGCCAATTACCGCCAATTCAGGGGAAGATTCTGTCAAAGGACTTACGGTAGCTGTACACTGCGTATTTACAAAGCTATGAAGATGCCTCAGGCCCAAGACAGTCGAAATGCCATTCGATATGCGATCTGCCCCCAACCATTTGTGCAGGCTCTTACGTAATATGGAATACCAATGACACTTTTTTTTTAATCTGCTCTTTCCCTTTAGCATTTGTAACGATTCTTCCACTGAATTGGCATTATTTGACATCGCAGGTATTTTTAAGATCAAATAAGCAACCAATGTACCTACGGAGCCATTAAATATAGAGTATTATAATCTTCGTGTTCATTGTTTTGATCTTTAACTAAAAACTGTTTAGCTTAAATTTATCCATGTTATATGATTTTTTTTTCAGAGCTGTGACTGTATTGTATGTTTATGAAATAATTTCTACTGCTTCAGCCAATTTTTTTCTAATATTTAATTAACACGAAGTGTTTTTGCAGTATGCCGCCATCATCAGCTTCATTCGAGTTACGCGTACATTAGA
This sequence comes from Schistocerca gregaria, assembly GCF_023897955.1. Classification (NCBI taxonomy): domain Eukaryota; kingdom Metazoa; phylum Arthropoda; class Insecta; order Orthoptera; family Acrididae; genus Schistocerca; species Schistocerca gregaria. The sequence continues at coordinate 275,581,772 of NC_064920.1, read as the reverse complement.
TTAATATTAATTGTGCTTAAGTTGAGACAACTAATTTTCCAACAACACTGTAAGTTAGTGTAACAAATGAAACGATATAAAGCACCAAATTATTTAATGAACACGTTAAAATATATGTGCGCTTTGGCACAGGATTGTATTTCGAAATATAACCTTAGTGGCGCTCACACAGCAAATGAGCGTAGTCACTCTTCAGATTAATGTTATATACATGTAACTGGAATTAGCCTGATGATGACAACATTCTGGCGAAACGCTTCGGGCTAATACAATGGTAGTAAAAAGCGACTGAAGCAGTAGAAATCAATTAATTCATAAAAAGTGATGTACGAAGGATCTACAATGGTTTTGTAAAAACTGTTTTTAAAAGGTACTTGAAAATTAACAAAACTACAAAACAAATACTTTTAATTAAGAATAGCAAGGATTCATTTAAAATCATTATTTCCCCCCGATATCTTTAGCACCAAGGTAGCCTCTTCCTCAGCTGTGTATAGGAGCACTTCTCCGTTCTGCGGGCTTATTTGTAACAGCAGTGCTCTCGTAAAAATCTCAAAGCGCAACACCATTAATTTAGAGGTTCTCTGAATAAGTTCATTTGTTCTTGAACTTCTTTCCTACAAAAAAAAATTCATATGTTTGTGAAATCTTGTGGGACGTAACTGCTAAGGTCATCAGTCCCTAAGCTTACACACTACTTCACCAAAATTATCCTAAGGACAAACACACACACACACATGCCCGAGGGAGGACTCGAACCTCCGCCAGGACTGGCCGCCAGTCCATGACTGCAGCGCCTCAGACCGCTTCTTTTCTACGTACGACGAAGTTGGCGTAACATTGAGGTTTCTTTCAATGTTTCTTTTTACCTGTCACTCGAAACTGACAGAAGTAAAAGAGATCTGAACCTGCAGATAAAGTGATTATGACAGACTGCCAAACGCCACACGTTCACATGTATAGCTTGTTCTCAGCGTCAGAAACTCGGCAGATTCATCTGGGAAGTAGAGGAACTGTGGAATATTCATGATTGAATAAGAAATGCTACAGGGCAGAGACAGCGGGTCCTCAGTATGGACGTGATTTCATCGTTGCACAAGACGAGTTACTACGATGGTCTGCGTTGGTAACTAAAGCGTTGTTTTGGAAGCACCACGCAAATATACGCATTTCTTTTATCACTCCAACTTAAATTTAAACTTTTTATTCCTGCATTTACAAAAAAATCTACAAAATTATTGAATAAGTATGGTTGCATTAATAAGGGGGAGATTGAAGACTGAAGAATGTATGTGCAATGAAGGAGAACAGTCCGGGAAACCTCTAAGAAGAGTGCTGTTGCTCCATGATAAAACAGGTCCCTGTGTCGCAAAAGTCAAAACGCAGAAGTTACGTCAACTCAAGTGGGAGACAATCGAGCATTCGCCCAATTGTTCTGATCTCTAGCGATGCGATAATCACGCCTCCAGTCCCTTAATAAAGGCCCTGAAGGGTCTTCGAAACCTGTCGGAACAGGAAGTACAGCAGGCAGTTACAGACCTCTTCGTGCAGCAGGGCGCGGAGATTTACTAAACGGGTATCTTCAAACTGGTACATTCGTTGGATGATTGGCTCAATGCTCAAGGCGATTTTGGTTGATTGGCATACCGATTCTGGATTGTACGGCCTTAGAATGGAAAATGCTCGTCCCTTATACTTACCAACTCCTCTTCACATACACTGTCAGATCAAAAGTATCCAGGTACCTATTAGCCAATATTAATACGGGCTGTGTCCTATCTTCGCCTTTATGACGGCTTGAACTCATCACTCCATATCACTTGTTCTCAGTCGTCTACCGTCCACTGGCAACGTTTGTTAATAGGTAGCAAACTGTGTTTGTTTCATGAAAATCGGACCAAAAAACATTCTTATCCATTTCCAGAACGTCGGAAGTGGCTAATTGTGTGTTTTATACATCACTGGTATTGTTTGGGAACATTATTACACACCTCAGTAGTTCTGCTGGTTTGCACGTTGTGGGCGTTATGCCACAGACAACATCACAGAATAGTGAAAATCTTGGTGTGTGGTATGTCAACGTTATCTCCAAATGTTATGCTGTAAGCTTGTGTGTTATATTTCATGTTTCTCATTTCCAGGAGAATAGCGTGATTTGTCACTGATCCGTTATTTTTTTCCATAATTGCCACCATAATAAAACCATTTTGAAATTAAAAATTTCAATCTGAAGATCCTAGTTTAAATGAAAATGTGGATCTAGTTAGGTTCGTGGGCCGTATCTATCCCATTTCACCGATTTTAATAATGTGTCAGTTAAAAAAAAATTTCTACATCTACATCGATACTCTGCAAGTCACATTTGACGGCGCTCTAAAGAGAACGGGCTGCTCACTTAATTCAGAAATCTGATCTTCACCGAGGATGTAGAGCATATATAATTACCACCAACTTTCAAATCGCGCAAGGATCACCATTCCAAGATAAGGGAAATAAGAGCTTATATTAAGGCGTTCGGACAGTCGTTTTTCCCTCGCGCGATCCGCGAGTGGAACAGAGAGGGGGAAATATGACTTTGGCACGAATTGTGCCCTCCGTCACACAGCGCTTGGTGGCTAGCGGAGTATATATGTAGATGTAGATGTAAGTGTGTGACAGTGTGTTCATCAATCACCTTCACAATTCTCTATTATTCCAATGTAGTATAGCGCGCGGAAAGAACAGACACCTATATCTTTCCGTACGAGCTGTGATTTCGCTTATTTTATCGTGGTGATCGTTTCTCCCTCTGTAGGTTGGTGTGAACAAAATATTTTCACATTCGGAGCAGGAAGTTGGTGATTGGAATTTCGTGAGAAGATTACGTCACAACGAAAAACGCCTTTCATTTAATGATGTTCAGCCCAAATCTTGTATCATTTCAGTTACACTCTCTCCCATATTTCACGATAATACAAAACGCGCTGCCCTTCTTTGAACTTTTTCGATGTACTCCGTCAGTCTTATCTGGTAAAGATCCCACACCGCGCAGCAGTATTCTAAAAGAGGACGGACAAGCGCAGTGTAGGCAGTCTTCTTAGTAGATCTGTTACGTTTTGTAAGTGTCCTGCCAATAAAACGCAGTCTTTGGTTAGCCTTCCCCACAACATTTTCTGTGTGTTCCTTCCAACTCAAATTGTTCGTAATTTTAATTCCTAGGTATTTAGTTGAAGTGAAAATGCGTTATTTATCATTAACGAAGACAGTTTTTTTCAAATATATGAAAAATTAAGTTTAAACAACAAAGAGTTTAACAATACCTCTGACTCACTTAAAATTGTCATTGGGTTATATAGTGAGAATAGCATTTAAGGTGTATTGCTTTAGCCGGCCGCTGTAGCCGAGCGGCTCTAGGCGCTTCAGTCTCGAACCGCGCGACCGCTATGGTCGCAGGTTCGAATCCTGCCTCGGGCATGGATGTGTGTGATGTCCTTAGGTTAGTTAGGTTTAAGTAGTTCCAACTTCTAGGGGACTGATGACCTCAGATGTTAAGTCCTATAGTGCTCAGAGCCATTTGAACCACTCTGAATTCCTTTATAAACACAGCGAGTATTTCAGTTGTTCTGCGCCGTGTTTTAGCGCCAAAATAACCGTTCCCGCTAACTTGACTGTTTTGAGTGATAATGAATTACAAAGAGAAATGCAATGATAAACCGGATTTTTGTAGTTGTTCTTGCAGCGGTTCGGATAGTGCAACCGTATATTTACGCCAATCTCAACGACATACGTGTCTCTTACATATGATCTAACGTATACTGTTCTTCAGAGTATTTCACTGAAAGAGACACGTGTCTGAATTTATTTACAATTCATGCTCCTTGAAAATAGTTACCCTGCTTGGCAACACTCCAGACGATGGTGAAATTGTTTTGTTTGTCTCTCTCTTTACGTAGTAACATGTGGGAAGCCATACACACATGAAAGAAGAATTGCCGGATAGCAATCCATTTCCATATTAATTGTTGGAGCAGTTCGTCAAACATAAGTTTGATAACAAATTTACTGTTCTAGGTGCATAGCGATGGACGGACCGTGCGCAATCTATCTTCGCGTGTTAAACACGTTGTGGGTTTGCAGATTGATAAATACCCGACAGTTGAATGTTTACCGAGTAACGCATTCTAAATGAAACTCTCTGTACCTCGATACATATTTGATGTGCTTAGTAAACGGTTCCAGTGCTCGTCATTCAAATTTCCTCATAAGTAACACACATCGGATGGAGTATCTCTTACGTCGGCGACGCAAAAACTCCTGGCTAGAGCGTCTTTCAGCCTATAACGAGATTCAACTAAGAATACTATTTTAAAGGTATTTTTACTCTGCAATTGATTGTAAGATTTGTTAAATACCGACTAAATTAAGTTCACTAAAATGTTATAGTATGGAAAAGATGGATGGATGGATGGATGGATGGATGGATGGATGGATGGATGGATGGATGGAAGGAAGGATTGTTTGATAGATTTAGAATTGTTGAGCGCTGCGCAGCGAGGTCATCAGTGCCCTTGCTCAAGACCGTGGTATGGATGTATGAGTAGTCGCTCTTGTTAAAGGCCATGTGACTATAGCCACACTCACAAAAAATTTCACTCTGCTATCCATACCGTGGTGATACGTCCATAGTGTTGATACAATAGTGGATGGCATAAAGACGGCTGGTTTATCTCGGCACTAACAGGATTAAATAGCTAATCAGAAGCACATTACAGCCTTTCTTCAACTGAATGTTCAGAAGTCTAGACGCCAAACAAAATCTCAACTTTTTGGCTATTGATTCGTCATCGCCATAAAGTAAGGTTAAGTCCCTCGGTAGGCCAAAGGCTTTCCTCCATGATGCCGTGAGTGTAACTCCACGAACTTTTTCATGCCAAAAGAATTACTTTTTATGTATATGGATTGCAGCTCCTTTACGAATTACTGTGGTTCCTTGAAAAGGTCTATTTTCCCATCACAAATGTCAACTGGAATATAGAGTTGGAATGAGCATCGCGTATGCAGATAAAGTTAAATACTACACACCGAAACACCACTCATTTACATCTCTACCGGTTTTTAACTTCAATGAGAGTTAGCTGACGCATGGTGAAAATAGAAATTCTACTGCATATTCAGAAGGTGTGTGGAGGTAGAGGGATTCGGCTGCACATCTACAGGATTGTGGTGAAACTAATTTACACAGTAAAGCTATCCAATAGTTACGTATTGTGGAAGAACATTCTCTCACTTAGTCTTGAACCACACTGAAATAGCTGCCAAGCGGGAATTTCACTGTGAAACAATCTCAGGGTATCAGAGAAGTGGCAGCATCATGATCATTGTTGATATCTCATTAATACATTTCAGTTATATGAACGCATTCGTATAACTGATTCGCCTCGATGGACAATGAATCCACAACCTTCATCGCGGATATACCGGGTGATCAACAAGTCAGTATAAATTTGAAAACATAATAAACTTCGGAATAATGTAGGCAGAGAGGCAAAAATTGACACAAATGCTTGGAATGACATGGGGTTTTATTAGAACAAAAAAAATCAAAGTTCACAAAATGTCCAACAGATCTCTTGCGCGCGTCGTTTGGTGATGATCGTGTGCTCAGCCGCCACTGTCGTCATGCTTGGCCTCCCAGGTCCCAGGACCTCAGTCCGTGCTATTATTGGCTTTGGGGTTAGCTGAAGTCGCAAGGGTACCGTGATCGACCGACATCTCTAGGGAAGCTGAAAGATAACATCCGACGCCAATGCTCACCATAACTCGGGACATGCTTTACAGTGCTGTTCACAACATTATTCCTGGACTACAGCTATTGTTGAGGAATCAAATGGTTCAAATGGCTCTGAGCACTATGAGACTTAACTTCTGAGGTCATCAGTCCCCTAGAACTTAGAACTACTTAAACCTAACTACCCTAAGGACATCATACACACCCATGCCCGAGGGAGGATTGGAACCTGCGACCGTAGCGGTCGCGCGGTTCCAGACTGTAGCGCCTAGAACCGCTCGGCCACGCCGGGCGGCTGTTGAGGAATCATGGTTGACATATTGAGCATTTCCTGTAAAGAATATCGTCTTTGCTTTGTCTTACTTTGTTACGCTAATTATTGCTTTTCTGATCAGATGAAGCGCCATCTGTCGGACATTTTTTGAACTTGAGTATTTTTGGGTTCTAATAAAACCCTATGTCATTTCAAGCATATGTGTCAATTTGTACCTCTATATCTATGTTATTCTGTGATTTATTCAGTTTTCAAATTTATACTGACTTTTTGATCACCCGGTACATTTACGTTCGACCTCCAATGAGAATCTAGCGTGCGTGGAGGACATGTACAGGGACTGTGGATAGGAGTGTGGGTCAGAAGTGTGTCAACACGGTAACGCTAGATTTAGACCCACGTTCCACCTGCTACTTGACGGCGAACAGAAAACAAATTATTCGAGACAGTCTCCATAGAATCTATTTTGCAGATTCACCTTTATGTGTGAAATGCAACGTCCAGGTTACAGACGAACGCCGGTTACATTGTGGGTCGGCGGAAGAGATATGGCATTTTTAGAGACAAATTTTGACTCTCTTCTTACGGATTTCACCCGCTTACGTCGATTCCCGCCTCTCCTCTATCCGGACGCTGTTTATTACCAAAGGACAAAACACAAGGCTGTCACGTGGATCAGAGGTCACGCGATTCATTATTTATTTAGAGGGCGTTTCATAGAACTAATGGATCTTTGGAGCTATTTAAACGATCGTCGTGAAATTGTGAGAAACTCTAAGTCAAGTCAATAATTTTCGCTCTTCTTGCGCAGCATCTTTCACTATCCTCCCCAAAGCTGGAATATTCACTGTAGGAGATAAATTTGATGCATTTTCACAAGGATATGAACAGATAACGGTAACGACACAACATTTCAGGAAGACATGCTGTGAAAATCGCGCGGCGGCGTCCTTGGAGAGCCGACGCCAAATATGCGCGTTACAGAAGTGTAGCGCTGTATTTATTTTTCTTTCTTTCAGAGACACGTCATGGAACAGGCGGATTTATTTTCTATCAGTAAACAAATGAATATTCTCTTGTGTACATTTATCCCTTCCATACCTTAAGCAAAAATATGTTACCATGCTTAACGCAATTTTTCAGCAAGAAGGAGATCCCAGGTTCGAGTCCCAGCCGGGCACACCTTTTCACAGTACGGTGAAAGTCCTGTAACATTAACGCAGATGAACTATGAACTAGAGTTACCTTACCGTCCTTCAAAATAGTCACCTTCCACAACTATGCACCGCTGAGCTCTGTGATACATGTCCTGGGATGTTCTTAAGTTAGTTAAGTTTAACTAGTTCTGGGTTTAGGGGACTGATGACCTCAGATGTTAAGTCCAATAGTGCTTAGAGCCGTTAGCACCCTTTTTGAACTATGGTGGCTGTTCAATTGCACCATCCCCTTCTCTTGCCGGGAACTGTTCGACTATATTGGGTGTGTATGGGCGACCGTTGTCGTGAACCAAAGACCAGAAACATTGCTGTGCGTACTATTGTCGTACCGGCGTAAACGTTGCATGAAACGGGTCAAAATTTCAAAGTACCGTGCAGCGTTCAACGTCGTTAACTCGGGCAGAAATTCCTTGCGGATAATGCCTTGACTATCGAAAACGGTGATGAGCATCGCTTCGGTGGTTGATTTTTCGGCTCTGACGTTCTTGGGACGACGTGATGTCGGAGAACGCCATTCCATGCTTTGCCGTTTCGTTTCAGGGTCGTACCGGAGACACCAGGTCTCATCCTCAGTGACGATATGGTTCAAGCAACTGGGTGTCGCATCCACCGTTTCGACAAAATCCTGTGGATCCTCTATACTTGTCTTCTTCTGATCGTCGGTCAAGTGATGTGGTACAATACGACAACACATTTTCCTCTTCCCTAACTCCTGGGTAAGGATTTGTCGCACGTATTCCAAGTCCATCTGCAGTTCGTCCACTGTCATGATCACAGTTAATCGGTGCTCGTTCGTGATTAATATCCTCACTGTCTCAATGTTTTCGTCACCTACGGCGGCCGCCGATCGTCCGCTACTGGGATTGTCAGAAACACTTTCCCGGCCTCCTTGAAAACGGCCGAACGACTCTTACACACACTTCAGGAGCAGTGAGTGCTTGATCGCCATAAACAAATACTAGCATTGCATGTGTTTCTTTCGATGTCTTGCCAAGCTTAAAATAAAGCTTTAAATTGATCCTTTTCTCGTTCATTGTCCTGTTCTCAGTTCACAACCAACGCACTAAACAAGTACTTCGTCCAACAGGTCTAACACGGAACATACACGATGCTCAATTGAACTACGGTGGTGGCGGGTTGTCAACACTGGCCGCTACACAGGTGCAGCGTTGTGAGTCGCCAGTGTTGCCCGATCGACCTTTCTAACTTCATTCACCGAACTTTATTGCCACATATCATTCGTAATTTTCACAGAAACAGTACTTTTTCAGCGAAATTAAAATACATGTCGCGTTAATACAAACCTACAAAAACATAAAAATACGTACTACTGACTCTTATCACATATTCCGTTCGTTTTAAAGTATAAATTTTTTTTTATTCTTATATCATGGGTTATACACTACTGGCCATTAAAATTGCTACACCAAGAAGAAATGCAGATGATAAACGGGTATTTATCGGACAAATATATTATACTAGAACTGACATGTGATTACATTTTCACGCTATTTGGGTACATAGATCCTGAGGAATCAGTACCCAGAAGAACCAGCTCTGGCCGTAATAACGGCCTTGATACGCCTGGGCATTGAGTCAAACAGAGCTTGAATGGCGTGTACAGGTACAGCTGCCCATGCAGCTTTAACACGGTACCACAGTTAATCATGAGTAGTGACTGGCGTATTGGGGCGAATCAGTTGCTCGGCCACCACTGACCAGACGTTTTTAATTGGTGAGAGATCTGGAAAATGTGCTGGTCAGGGAAGCAGTGGAACATTTTCTGCATCCAGAAAAGCCCGTATAGGACCTGCAACAAGCGGTCGTGCATCATCCTGCTGAAATGTAGGGTTTCGCAGGGATCGAATGAAAGGTAGTCGTAACACATCTGAAATGTAACGTCCACTGTTTAAAGTGCCGTCAATGCGAACATGAGGTGACCGAGACGTGTAACCAATGGCACCCCATACCATCACGCCGGGTGATGCGCCAGTATGGCTATGACGAATACACGCTTCCAATGTGCATTCCTCGCGATGTCGCCAAACACGGATGCGACCATCATGATGCTCTCAACAGAACCTGGGTTCATCCGAAAAAATGACGTTTTGCCATTCGTGCACCCAGGTTCGGTGGTGAGTACACCATCGCAGGTGCTCCTGTCTGAGATGCAGCATCAAGGGTAACCCCAGCCATGGTCTCCGAGCTGATGGTCCATGCTGCTGCAAACGTCGTCGAACTGTTCGTGCAGATGGTTGTTGTCTTGCAAACGTCCCCATCTGTTGACTCACGGATCGAGACGTGGTTGCACGATCCGTTACAGCCATGCGGATAAGATGCCTGTCATCTCGACTGCTAGTGATACGAGGCCGTTGGGAACCAGCATGGCGTTTCATATTACCCTCCTGAACCCACCGATTCCATATTCTTCTAACAGTCATTGGATTTCGACCAACGCGAGCAGCAATGTCGCGATACGATCAACCGCAATCGCGATAGGCTTCAATCCGACCTTTATCAAAGTCGTAAACGTGATGGTACGCATTTCTCCTCCTAATACGAGGCATCACCACAGTTTTTCACCAGGCAACGCCGGTCAACGCTGTTTGTGTAAGAGAAATCGGTTGGAATCTTTCCTCATCTGAGCACGTTGTAGGTGTCGCCACCGGCGCCAACCTTGTGTGAATGCTCTGAAAAGCTAATCATTTGCATATCGCAGCATCATCTTCCTGTCGGTTAAATTTCGCGTCTGTAGCACGTCATCTCCATGGTGTATCAATTTTAATGGCCAGTAGTGTAGTATGATAAAACAAGAATCGTATAACAGTAATGTATGTCAGTATCGGTGTCGTATGACTCGTCAATGTACTAAGTGTTTGTTGTAGCAGCTAACACCTGTGCAACGTAAGACCTGAATAATTTGTGTCAACACAACGCGGGTGGTGCGCCATGTCAACTTGGAATGTGTGTACCCCTTCCGTTACGTCTCACATTGCATACAGAAATGTGTAGAATACCTTCCACTGTTTTAGTTAACGCAAATGATTCTTCACGGAATCCAAAACATGTCCCAACTAACATTTCACGATAAAAGAAGAACAAAACACATCCGATGTTAAGCACATGACCATCGGAACGAGTAAAGAACAGTGAAATAAAATGACGTTCTTGTTGTGTATGTCCGGTCTTCGACAAACAGTCCTTAATGAAACTTCCTGGCAGATTAAAACTCTGTGCCGGACCTAGACTCGAACTCATACGTTTGACTTTCGCGGGCAAGTACTCTACCAACTGAGCTACCCAAGCACGACTCACGCCCCGTCCTCACAGCTTTGCTTCCGCCAGTACCTCGCCTCCTACCTTCCAAACTTTACAGAAGGCACTTTCCCGCGAAAGGCAAAGGTCCCGAGTTCGAGTCTTGGTCCGGCGCACAGTTTTAATCTTCCAGAAAATTTCATATCAGCGCACATTACGCTGCAGAGTGAAAATCTCATTCTGGAAACATCCCCCAGGCTGTGGCTAAGCCATGTCTCCGCAATATCCTTTCATCAGGAGTGCTAATTCTGCAAGGTTCGCAGGAGAGCTTCTGTAAAGTTTGGAAGGTAGGAGGCGACGTATTGGCGGAAGTAAAGCTGTCAGGACGGAGAGTGAGTCGTGCTTGGGTAGCTCAGCTGGTAGAGCACTTGCCCGCTAAAGGCAAAGGTCCCGAGTTCGAGTCTCGGTCCAGCACACAGTTTTAATCTGCCAGGGAGTTTCATATCAGCGCACACTCCGCTGCAGAGTGAAAACCTCATTCTACTCCTTAATGGATTAAATTCGTTTTCAAAATATTCATTGTATTTTTTCAAGTGTTTTCCACTACTGAGCAATCGTTAGGACAAATGTATGATGTTCAACGTCAGCGTCGAACTTCGCTGTTAGCTATGAGCCGTTTGACATAAACAGGGAAAGGCTACTTACGTTAATCATTAGTGATGTTTTAAAAAACATCTGACTGTGTGCGGTGTCTGGCTATGGGCTCAGTGTGCAGAGCTTTTGAAGAAAAGCAATTTCTCGCTAGTGGTAGATGTTGATAATTACATTTTAAAATTTTTCTCACTTTTTCTCATGATTTCCGGTCTCTGACCATCTTGATAAGACGGAACTTGAATCAATGCACACAACTTCGTCACAGCTTCTCATACCAAGCATAAAGTATATAAAGTGATCGACACGCTTTAGGAGAAGTTATTGGAAAATGGTATTTGATAATTTTTACATTTAACTGATTAGTTTCACGTAAACAGGCTGAAAGAAAAATCGAAACATCCAAAAGATGTGGTCGGATGCCAGTGATACTTCGTGCCGTACACCCCGCGATTGGATGTATAAATGGTTACCTAGGGAGAGCTCACGTTCTTCCTAGCATTTCGATATGCACGGCTGTGTTACTCCAGGCGTCATAGTGTTGGAACACATTGGCAGTGACTTTATTTCACGGCCTGCAGTGATAAGAGAGATGACGATCCAACGGTAAGTGATGAGCATACTGAGGCTTGATGCGTTCGTTACCTTTTATGCGACACTATCGTTCCGTTTTTGAAGAGGACAATGCTCGTCCACGCACGAAATGTCTGCGTGATGCTGAGGTACCTCCGTGGTAAGCGAGACCCACACATTATTTTCTGTACACATGTGACGGGCCAGCTCAAGTGTTTACTCAGTCCCAGTGTCAGAATCCTGGATGTCAAGGACCAGATACAACAGTTATGTGCCACCTGCCTCAGATCCGAACATGCGGATTAGGTTTCCTGGTAAGTAAGTGGCTCGAAAAGTTTTAAGTAATAGAACTCAGTACGTTGTCTTGGACGGCGATTGCTGATCAGAGACAAGGTTATCGTCAGGAGAGCACCAGAATCCCTCCAATTCTCAACTTACAAGGAAACCTCCCCATCGCACCCCCCCCCCCCCCACCCAGATTTAGTTGTAAGTTGGCACAGTGGATAGGCCTTGAAAAACTGAACACAGATCAATCGAGAAAACAGGAAGAAGTTTTGTGGAACTATGGACAAAATAAGCAAAATATACAAACTGAGTAGCCAATGCACAAGACAGGCAACAAGGGTAGTGTAAGCTCAGGAGCGCCGTAGTCCCCTGGTTTGCGTGAGCAGCTTCATTCGAGTGAAAAGTTTACTTTCTTTATTTTCGCTAAGTTATGATCTGTCCGTTCGTTCACTGACGTCTCTGTTCACTGTAATAAGTTAAGTGTCTGTGTTTTGCGACCGCACCACAAAACCGTGCGATTAGTAGACGAAAGGACGTGCCTCTCCAATGGGAATCGAAAACATTTGATAGCAAGGTCATACGTCAACCGATTCCTCCACTCGAAAACACGTCTGATACATTCTATACGACACTGGTGACGGCTTGAGCGTCACATGACAGGAATATGTTGTCGACCCACTTATCTTGTACACTTGGCGAAAGGGTAATACGATTATTCTAACTTGCCCGATTTACGTTTCCTTGTGGATGTGATAATAACTCCCAAAAAAGTGATGAAAACATAAGAGTTTGTCCCATAAACTGCAACAGATGAATGCAACAGTTTCACAGTCGCACAGTTTTCCCTGTGCTGTGTCAACATATGGCTTTAACGTTTTTGCGCCGTAGTCGACTGACGTCGTGTGTTTCGATGTTTGTTTAGGTGTAGCGTACCCATACTACGGCGCAGTTACCTCGCATCGGACGGACGGACAGATAATAATTGGCTGAAAATAAAAAATTAAACTTTTCACTCGAGTGAAGATTTGAACCAAAGACCTCTCATTCCGCAGCTGCTCACGCTAACCACGGGACTACAGCTCTCCTAGGCCCTCACTCTCCTTGATGTTGCTTATCTTGTGCACAGACTACTCAGTTTGTATATTTTGCTTATTTTTTTCATAGTTCCACACAACTTCTTCCTGTTTTCTCGATTGATCATTGTTCAGTTTTTCAAGGCCTATCCACTGTGCCAACTTATAATTGAATCTGATGGGGGTGCGATGGGGAGGTTCCATTCTTAGAAAAATGATGTGATGCACAGGGTGAGCACCAATTTGCTGCTGACGCCGTGGGTATGTGGGAGCGTGTCGTCGGTAAGTACCTGTAGGAAGGATGCAAGAAGACTTATACAAAATTTTTAGTTTGTGTGATGAACGACAGCTTACTCTAAATGTAGAAAAGTATAATTTAATGCACATGAGTTGTAAAAACAAATCCATAATGTTCGTGCACAGCACTGGTTGTGTGCGGCTTTATACAGCGTCCTCTGTTAAATATGTAAGCGTAACGCTGCAAAGTGATATGAAATGGATCTCGCAAGTGCAAACTGGAATAGGGAAGGCTAGTGGTCGACTTCGGTTCACTGTGAAAATTTTAGGAAAATGTGGTTCACCTATAAAGGGACTGCGTACAGGTATGTAGTGCGACCCACTATTCAGTGCTTTTCAAGTGTTTGGGATTCATATCAGGTCAGATTAAAGGAATATGTCAAAGCAATTCAGCAGCGAGCTGCTAGATTTGTTACCAGTAGGTTCAATCAGCACGCAGGTATTACGGAGATGCTTCGTGAACTGAAACGAAAATCGGTGGAGGGAAGACAAAGCTGTTTTCGCGAGACACTACTGGGAAAAATTAGAAAATGGCATTTAAGGCTGAATGCAGAACCGTTCTACTGCCGACGACGTACATTTCACGTAAGCACGATAAAGACAAGAAAAGATAAATTAGGTCCCGTACGGAGCGATATGGACAGTCGTGTTCCTCCTGCTCTATTTTCGAGTGGAACAGGGAAGGAAATCACAAGTAGTGATACAAAGAACCCTCCGCCATGCACCAACCGGTGGCTTGTGGATTATGTGTGTAGCTACATATGTAGGTGATGATACAGCGGCTTTATGACGCCCTTCCGAAAATAACCAGTGCACGCATCCAGAGCCCTTACAGCGCCATACTGATGAGTCAGCTCATTCTGCCAAGTTCTTTGTAAATATGACTCAGTTTTGTTACCTGTGGAATAATACCTGAAACGTCCCCTTAGAAAAATTATAAGTGACTGTGCTTAAACTGACACACAATATTTTTAGTGCAATGCAATCTGACTTTTAAAAATTCCTACAAAAGAATGGCCCTGACTAGCATTAACCTATACATTTCACATATCACTTACCTCACAAAAATCTTCTTTACTCGAACTACTGCAATACAGCGAGTGCCACTACTGCCAGCTAAATAAAAGATTCAAACTACTGAAGGCACTAACTACCGATGGACATAGTTAGCAAATATTCGTGACATCCAGTCTTACAAATTTACTGTCTCTGATAGACACACGTCCAGATCATCTGCTTTCAAAATTCTGCCATCTCTCTCCCCACATCTACCACTGTTGGCGGCTCACCTCCAACTGCGCAACGCTATGAGCTGTTAACAGCCAACTGCCCAACACTACAGTAGCAAATTCCAACAATGCCACCCAGCCACAGACTGCACACAGCACAGCCAGTGATTTTCATACAGAGCGCTACGTGGCGGTGGCGTTACCAATATAATAACCTAAACAGCCTACTTACATACCGTATACTCCTTCAACTCGTGAACTTCATTTCCTTTCCTCCTTCGGGGAGCTTAGCTTTCTTCACCGCGCAGCGTATATAGAAAATTGTCTTACTCTTCACGTTGGCCTATACAGCGCTATGGACTTTACACGTAAATACCAAGAAACGTATAACTGACTGGACATTTGGAATCGGAGTTTCCACGTATGCGATCTGTTAATTGGTCGCAGACTAGACGGATAGGGACGCGCTTCACACAGAGTTCGGCTGGTAACTAAATGTGCGATTGCTGGTGCATTCTCCCGAAACACGGAGTAGCCCGAGATTTGTCAGAGGTTTGGGAGAGGTAACTCTGTTAGTTGTTCCGGTATTGGATGCCCGATGAGGAGCTTACCACATCACAGTCCCCGCAGGCTTTCACAAGTACCGGTCAGGTCAGCATGCAGTGTTTGCGAGCTCCTGTTGACCTCGCATACCGCCGCGCTGAGACTACCATGCGCCTCTGCAGCGTCACCTATCTCTCCAGGCTTAATTAACACTCGGGCCCACAACGCACGTGCCCCGCAATTTGCACGGAGCTGAATCCTGCGCCCCAGCGCAAGAAGCGAGTGCATGCCTGGTGTGGGGTGGTCTTCTAATTACGGTGAATGGAATCTCTTAATTGAATTCCAGGTGGTCAGTACGTATACACACAGGCAGCTCTAAGTCCGATTCATTAGTCTGACCTCACTGAACAACATATGATTGCTGATACTTAAGAATTAATTCGAGCTATTAGACAATAACACAGAAACAAACATATGTTCCCTTCCATAAAATGTTTGTTGCTGATGAATTTTCTTTTCCTGCGAACGCATTTTCAGTTCCAACTTCTGATTGGATGCCTCATAACAGGTGCATATGGTTGTGTCATCTGGATATGCAATCATCAAGTCTTCTGATTACTGACACAACACCTACATCCTTAAAATGACACAAAGGAAAGGAGTAACCACGTATACGATCAATGTGCAATGTCCGATAAAAAATATCGACACACTCCTACGTAATTTTTACCAAAGACGTTCGCCAAACAGCCATATATTTTAAGAAGTCATTTTATTTATGCAATGAGTTTCGGCATCTCAGTAATGCAATCGTCTGGCCCATATGTACTCCATGTATAGACAATCAGATAAATCCATACTCGCATAAATTGAACCATCAGTAACTGGATTCCTTCAAACCATTTTAGGAGTGTTTACTTCGAAGATTTGACCACAGATCCTATGGAATGCGGAATTTACCAATAGATGTCAAGAGAGATGGACCTGGTAGCAGGAAAGGAGGCGGAGAGTAGTGTTGTCAGTACAGAAGCAGCAGCAGCAGCAGCAGTAGCAGTAGAATGGTTCGGTCAGGTGAGATCCGTGACACTGAATGTCGATTAGTCATGGGATGTCACCTGACGAAGGAAACTCGTCAAGCACCATAAACGATCCAGAAACTTTGCTTGGAGCCCAAATAAGTGAACACGAATCTCGGCTTATGCGTAGATGCTTTCTGACAAGACAATCGACATAATTTAGATACCTTTTAGCGTACCATAAACTTAAACTCAACCCAACTGGTGGCAGAGCCGCTAGCGGGAGTGGGACTGTGGGGGGGGGGGGGGGGGGGGGGGAGGGGCACGTTGGCGGCAGGGAGTCTTCTCACTGTAGCGTCCTGTGTTCGAAACCGGTTATTGTTTTTATTTATTCCAATTTTTTAATTAGCTTTCATTTACCCAGCTATGTCCGTGAAAGGTTCCTAAACGAATATTTATCAGGTTTGCGGGTGCAAGGGTGTTAAATTGATTGTTAAATTGAAACTAGGTTTCACAATACGTGCCATACATTTATTACGTAACACATATCAAGAGATCAGATGGAAAACCAGTTCCAAGCAAAGAAGGGAAGGCAGAAAAGTGAAGGAGTAATGTAGAGGGTCTATACAAGAGCGGTGTGCGTGAAGGCAATATTATGGAAATAGAAGAGGTCTTAGGGTAAGGTGAAAAGAAAAATATGATACTGCGTGAAGAATTTGACAAAGCACTGAAATACGTGAGTCAAAACAAGGCCCCGAGAGCAGACAACATTCCTTTAGAGCTACTGACAGCCTTGCGAGAGCGCAGGCCGAGGTAGCCGAGCGGTTCCAGGCGCTACTTCTAGGCGCTACAGTCTGGAACCGCGCGACCGCTACGGTCGCAGGTTCGAATCCTGACTCGGGCATGGATGTGTGTGATGTCCTTAGGTTGATTAGGTTTAAGTAGTTCTAAGTTATATGGGGCTGATGACCTCAGAAGTTAAGTCCCACAGTGCTCAGAGCCATTTGAACCGTTTGAACGTTACGAGAGCCAGCCATGACAAAACTCTCCCATCTGCTGAGCAAGACGTATGAGCGCGGCGAAATAGCCTGAGACTATAAGAAGAATATAATAAGTCCAATTCCAAAGAAAGCAGGTACTGACATGTTTGATAATTATCTATCAGTTTAATTAACCACGGTTGCAAAATACTAACACGAATTCTTTACAGATGAATGGAAAAAGTGCCAAAAGTCGATCTCGGGAAAGATCAGTTTGGATTCTGGAGAAATAGGAGCATGCGAGACAATATTGTCCCTACGACTTCTCATTGATGATAGGTGTATTAAACGCAAACCTCCGTTTATAGCGTTTGTAGGCTTCGAGAAAGCTTTTCGCAATGTTGAGTGGAATACTCTCATTCAAATTCTGAAGGTGGCAGGGGTAAACTACAGGGAGCAAAAGGGTACTTACAATTTGTACAGAAACCAGAGGACACTTATAAAAGTCGAGGGGCACGAAAAGGATGCAGTGGTTTAGAAGGGAGTGAGACATGGTTGTAGCCTATCCCCGATGTTATTTAATTTATGTATAGGGTAAGCGGTGGAGGGGAAAAGAAAACATATGAATAGGAATTAAAGTCCTGGGAGAATAAATAAAAACTTTGAGGTTTGCCGATGACATTGCTATTTTGTCAGAGACAGCAAAGGACTTGCAAGAGAAGCTGAACAGAATAGACGGAGCCTTGAAAGGAGAATATGAACATCCACAAAAGCAAAACGAGGGTAATGGAAAGTAGTGGAATTAAATCAGGTGATGCAGAGTGAATTAGTTTATGAAATGAGAAACTGAAAGTAAGAAATTAGTTTAGCTACTTGGGAAGCACAATAACTGACAACCGTCTAAATAGGGACGATGTAAAATGCAGACTGGCAGTCTCTTTAGTAGACCTGTTGCACCTTCTAAGTGTTCTGCCATTGAATCGCAGTCTTTGGTTGGCTCTACCCACAACATTATCTATGTAATCGTTCCAATTTAGGGTATTCGTAGTTGTAGTCCCTAAGTATTTAGTTAAATTTACAGCCTTCAGATTTGTGTGACTTGTCACGTAATTGAAATTTAGCGGATTTCTTTCAGTACTCAAGTGAATAACTTCACACTTTTCTTTATTCACGATCAAAATGGTTCAAATGACTCTGAGCACTATGGGACTTAACATCTATGGTCATCAGTCCCCTAGAACTTAGAACTACTTAAACCTAACTAACCTAAGGACATCACACAACACCCAGTCATGACGAGGCAGAGAAAATCCCTGACCCCGCCGGGAATCGAACCCGGGAACCCGGGAGCGGGAAACCAGAACGCTACCGCACGACCACGAGCTGCGGACTATTCACGGTCAATTGCCACTTTTGGCACCATACATATATCTAAATCATTTTGCAATTCGTTTTGGTCATCTGATGACTTTACAAGACGGTAAATGATATCATCTGCAAACAATCTAAGACGGCTACTCAGATTGTCTCCTATGTCGTTAATATAGGTCAGGAACAATAGAGAGCCTTTAACACTTCCTTGGGGAACGCCGGATACTATTTGTTTTTCTCGATGACTTTCCGTGTATTACTACGCACTGTGACCTTTCTGACAGGAAATCACGAATCCAGTCGCACAACTGAGGCGATATTCCATAGGTACGCAGTTTGGCTAGAAGACGCTGGTGAGGAACGGTGTCGAAAGCCTTCCGGAAATCTAAAAATATGGAATCAATTTGACGTCCCCTGTCGGCAGCACTCATTATTTGATGAGTATGAAGAGCTAGTTGTGTTTCGCAAGAATGACATTTTCTGAATCAGCGCTGACTACGTGTCAATAAATCGTTCTCTTCGAAGTACTTCATAATGTTCGAATACAGTATATGTTCCAAAACCCTACTGCAAATCGACGTTAGTGATGTGGGCCTGTTATTCAACAAACTACTCCTACTTCCCTTTTTGGGTATTGGTGTGACTTGAGCAATTTTCCGATCTTTAGGTACGGATCTTTCTGTGTGAGAGCGGTTGTATTTGATTCTTCTGTCAGTTCTTTTATTATTTTTGTATTTTATTCTTATCGTTTTTTTATAGGATGATTCCCTTTGATGATATCGATCGTACAGATATTAGAATCGTAGAAATTCCCAAAACCACGAGCATCACCCCACGGCAGGTCTGCCACAGTGACATTTCTTCATGTCAGCCTCACTCTGGAGAGAAACGTCGTTAACATTCGAGATGATTTCACACGTTGGCAATAATTTCGCGAGAAACCGTGCGTAACGGATACTTCACCGAAAAATAACGTTTTTAATTGACTATGAATCAAGATACACTACAGGAATTTCACTTAAAAACAATTTCAAGTAACTATCCATTCATTTATTTGCTTTTTAATTCATTCGCCATACATACAGTTAGCATGTAAATGAAAACAACGTTATTTAAATATACACTGGAAGCACTCGTGTATTAATCTTCTGCTTTCATGAGTAGATAAACGAAAAACAAGAATGAAAACAAAAACAATAATTGGGTTTCGAACCCGGGACGCAAAGGTGTGAAGCTGTGACGCTAGCCGCCGTGTTCACCTGTTTACTCGCTAAAAGGCACATAAATTACATCGGAATCTTTGCCCGTGTCTTTTCAAAAACCGTCGAATATCTACGGTCAAGCCGAGCAAGAGTTCGCTTATTTTTACCCCTCTCCCACTGAGTGATGTTTCTGAGGAACTGGGTTATGGCACTTTCCGTATTCTCCTCGTGAGTAACTTATCCATCTGTGACATTTTGTCCTTTCGAAAGATGTGCAAGTCAACTGTTGGTATGTGATTGTGAAGTGGAAAGGCGAAGGAACAAACACAGCTAAATGAAGACCATGGAAGTTCCGCATAGTGGCCGACAGGGGCCGTTGACCATTACGGAGGGTGGCTGAGAAATATCTCGTGAAATTCGCGGAAGAATTCACTCGCGACTTCCAAAGCGGTGTCAGCTGTCCAGCTAGCACAACCTGTGTAGAGAATTACTACAATGGGGTACAACGGTGGAGCTCTTCCTCATAAGCCCCACATTTCTGTTGACAATACTCAGCGATGTTCGAAATGATGAAAGAGCGAAGTCAATGGACAGTAAATTACTGGAAACAAATGGTTCGGAATCATTAATCGCGCTATACCTTGTGGAAATCCGATGGGAATGTTTTCGTAGGACGGATACCTGGAGAACGTTTCCTGCTGTCATGTACAGGGCGAACGAGCTTGTCTCACAGTACGGAGGTGATTTTCGGGGTTAGAGTGTGGTCTGCTTATTACGCTTCAGAGATATCTAAAGACTGAAGGAGATGAATATGTTGTATGGCATTTTGTAGATGAACAGTTCCGAGGCGGTTATTGTATCAGCGTGACAAAAGATGCATCTGTGACGGAATTGTTTGTGGACAGTAGCATTCCTGAGATCGACTAGCCTGCGCAGAGTCCTGACCTAAACCAAATGGAATATCTTAACAAGGAGTTAGAACGTTGGTCTCGCACCACATCTATTGTTGTTGTGGTTTGCAGTCCTGAGACTGGTTTGGTGCAGCTCTCCATGCTACTCTATCCTGTGCAAGCTTCTTCATCTGTCAGTATCTACTGCAACCTACATCCTTCTGAATCTGCTTCGTGTATTCATTTCTTGGTCTCCCTCTACGATTTTTACCCTCCACGCCGCCCTCCAATACTAAACTGGTGATCCCTTGATGCCTCAACACATGTTCTACCAACCGATCCCTTCTTCTAGTCAAGTTGTGCCACAGACTTCTCTTCTCCCCAATCCTGTTCAATACCTCCTTATTAGTTATGTGATCTACCCATCTAATCTTCAGCATTCTTCTGTAGCACCACATTTAGAAAGATTCTATCCTCTTCTTGTGTAAACTATTTATCGTCCACGTTTCACTTCCATACATGGCTACACTCCATACAAATACTTTCAGAATCGACTTCCTGACACTTAAATCAATACTCGATGTTAACAAATTTCTCTTCTTCAGAAACGCTTTCCTTGCCATTGCCAGTCTACATTTTATATCTTCTCTACTTCGACCATTATCAGTTATTTTGCTCCCCAAATTGCAATACTCACTTACTACTTTAAGCGTCGCATTTCCTAATCTAATTCCCTCAGCATCACCCGACTTAATTCGACTACATTCCATTGTTCTCGTTTTGCTTTTGTTGATGGTCATCTTATATCCTCCTTTCAAGACACTGTCCATTTCGTTCAACTGCTCTTCCAAGTCGTTTGCACCTAACCTTCCATTATCACTGCCTCCTCCGGGCTCTGCTCTTGAGGAAGAATGAGCTGCCGCTCATCGACGGACGTTCAGATAAATCACTGAAAGTGTTCCCAGCAGGGTCCAAAGCGTTATAAAGGCGTAGGTTGGACACACTCCATATTAATGTCCAGAAGTAGGCGTGTCGATGCTTGTGATCATAGTGCACGTCTGTAGTCTTTTTTTCGAGGAGCCTTGTTACAGTTGTTAGAGTATGAAAGGTAATTCTGTTTATTCGTTGACCTCAAATATTTTCTGAACCGTTTAACACACAGTAATTCTATTGTCACACACACAGAATATGAGAAAGTCGTCACGGAACGAATTATAGTCTTTTTACATAGCAATATTAATTAGAGAGATATCAGTACCAACTTCATTTTGCGAAGTAGAAATATAGCCATTACTTCTTCTAGTGTCGTAGTATTGAAAGATACAAATTCAACGGCGTTTCACTCTTCAGCATACGATTATTACTTTCTGAGCTTTTACAATTGGTTCAAATGGCTCTGAGCACTATGGGACTTAACAGCTGAGGTCATATGTCCCTTAGAACTTAGAACTACTTAAACCTAACTAACCTAAGGACAACACACACATCCAAGCTTAAGGCAGGATTCGAACCTGCGACCGTAGCGGTCGCGCGGTTCCAGACTGTAGTGCCTAGAACCGCTCGACCACTCCGACCGGCCTGAGCTTTTACAACTTTTAGAATAAACAATTTATGTATTATGGAAATAAACGCTATTGCTGCCTTACACGTGATTCCGTATCCACGTAAGGAAATAGATCACTTCATTCGGCCTCTGTCGCTCACGTTTTGTCGAGTGTTGCTTGGTTTGAAAAAATAACTACTTTTCGCAAATCAAGAGAAACGATGTATGCTACTTCTTTACGAAGAATGCAGAAGGAACGCGAAGAGCTTTGTGCAGGAAGGTGTTCCGGTAGACGGTGACCAAAAGAATGACAATTGTTATTGCAAGTGCTCTGGAATGCTGCTCAGATGACAAGGAGCAAGCCTGCAAAAGGCAGAGCGAACGAAACAGATATTCTGGCAGCTGTTGCTCATTATCAGTGGATTAGCTCCAGAGAAATTTCAAGAGCTTCCTGGAATACGTCAGAGCACCGTCGTTCGCATTTTGCGCGAATAATAGCTTCCATCTTCATCTTGTGTCATTTCACCGGCAGATTAGCCAGTAGACCGCTTCTGCAGCGACAAAAGGTGCTTTCTTCAAAGCATTTTCTTTGCCGATGAAGCTGTCTTCACTAATCATTTAAGCTGAATGTAAGAAATTGACATTATTGTGCCCCTGAGAATACGCATCTGCTGAGGAAGGTTCATGAGAGGCAGTGTAGAGTGGTGGTGTTATTGGAGACTACGTCACTGGTCCTTTCTTCACTGAACAAACCTTAAAGTGCGTAACACATGCAAAGTTTCTTGTCGATGTACGACTGGCTCTCCCAGAAGAAATATCGCTTGAAATGCTGAAATGTACAGGGTGTCTGTGTATCATAAAATTGCTGCAGTAGTTTTGATGTTGATGGAATCGTAATGGAAAAATGCGTACATACAGGCGGTTAAATAACGTTGGATTTTTCCAGTCACGATGCGGCAATGGGACATCTGGATCAGAGGTCGTATTGAATACCGGCTCAGATATAGTTGCGAATATCTGACTGCAAGATCAGACTTGCACGCCACGTTCAGCATTTGTTCTATTTCTCGCTCCCTCCCCGCTCCATTCTTCCCTTCGGCAAGCGCTTGTTTTTAAATTTTCTTCTCTACAGGCGGGAGAGGAGCTGCATGCACTTTAGAAAGAAAAAAAAAAAAAAAAAAAAAAAAAAAAAAAAAAAAAGTAGACCGATTGCTTGACTGTTCAACAGCGAGCACAGATTATTGCAAGTTATGAAGTGTGGAATTCCGGGGTCCTGGTGCAGAGATGGTGTATACTGTGAATGGAAGAATAAAGAATCGCCGCTAAAAATTAAAGACCATAGGCAAAGTGACGATACAAGAGAAAATGGTGGTCCGTCCACCTCTCGACCTGTTGATAAAGTGGCGACTGTGCGGGAAATCAACACGCCAGGTAGCACGTGGAAGTGAACTCACAAGGAACGCAGCGTTCCAGATGTAGCATAAAGAATATTGTACTATCGAACGTGGAAACTTCACCGAGTGTAACAGCTGATACCGGAAGACCGTGACTGCATAATGGGGAGTCGATGTTGGATTGGTACGAGGATTGCCCTGAACTGCTTAATAACATCCACAGCTGTATTCAGTGTCACAGGTTTTATCAAACGATGCAACTACCTTTATTGGGCGGTGGAGAATATGCAATCTCGTCCAAAAGTGACCATGTAGTGTGGAGTGACTGCCATAAAAGTTATCATGCCATTTATTCTGTGTTCTACAATAAACACAGGACGCTACCTGTAGATGCTCGAAAATTGTGTTGGTCTACGGTAACTGCAAGGGATAACATCGAAGAAGTTGTTTTAAGCTAGCTGGCACACCACCTAACTCTGCAAATGACGCGAGTGCTTAGTTGGGTGAGAATTTTTCAGGACGTTGGCTGTAAAGACATAGACCTCATGGGTAGCCTACAAAAAGTCCAGACCTGACACAAAGTGATTTGTTTTTATGGGGCTGGGCAAAATGTGAGATGTAAGAAGACTGTGGATTCCATACATGACTGTTGGAGACGATTCTTCGACGTCGTATTTATGTAATTTAAAGGTGTGCATCCGCACTCTTGTATTACAATGTATGAAAATATTAATTTCAATAAATCAGCGTTGTAAATGTAGATCTTACTCACCTTTCTCTATACCTAGTTACCTTCCAGGCATCCTGTACATGGTACCAGCAAGATGCGTCTCCAGCTTACTATTCGCTTCTTGCTAGGAAAGAACTCTCTACGAATCGCATGCTTAGTCGAGGCCGCTAACATATATTATTCCTCGGATCGCGACCCCAAAACACAAACATCCTGTCCTAACGATGAAAGAAATTTTCATCAATAATGGTCGACCTCCACACAGCAATACACATTTGCCGTTTATGATAACCACGCTACATTCTAATCTCCTGGGTGTAATTTCTAAGAATATAACCGTCGAGATCGCTTAATATAATTTCAGTTACATATTTTGACGTTTCGGATAATGCCAACATCATATCAAAACTAAGAATTCGTAAAACACAGTGACGTCTGACCTGACGATGACATTAAGCGAAACCTAATAAATGAAAATATGTTAAGCGATCGAGAGAGCACAATGGTCGCAGAAATTTCTTCTTTTCTTAATAAGTGGACTTAGTTGCAGAGTCCCAACATATAACATTTTTGACCGACAGCCATCCGTTGAATGGTAATGTTAAGGTAGGTAGTTTCTTTGGTGCTGTTCGAGAGTTACAGTCGTAATCCTAGCTTTGTGTTTTACCCTGTATTTTCCTTTTTTTCATAGTTATCCATAAGAACATTAGTCTATATAACCGTTCATCGCTTTTGTGGAAGCAGCTAAACGGGAATCTAGAGAGTATTACAAACATCGTCTGGCCGTACGATATTTCTAACAGGGTGAAGAGACATAATGAAGAAGTGAAATGGAAGATCTGTGACACAAATAGTTTGTCCTATGACTCTTAGGATCATCCTCTGAATGAAACAAATAGGTTTCTCGCCCTCCATTTATTTTCCATTCATATTACTGCTGTTACCAATGACGAGCTGAAATATGGTAGAGCGATCTGACCGAACAGAAACGCTGAAAAATCTCGAAGCAACAAAAGAGTCAATATTCGCCAATCGTGTGGCCTAGTATGTAAATAACAGCGAGAAACTGTTGTATCGTGTTAATAGGTTCCGTGAATCACGCAATAGTTGTGTAACTTATGATCAACAGACAAAAATTGAAACAATAGCTCCTGAAGTTTGTTTCTTCGGATAATGAACGTATAGACTCTTGCAAATTGATGGTGAGTATCTTAAACCTGTGAAGTATCTCGGAAATTTTCTGACGCCAACCACGCAGTTTGGCAGTGAGATTAACAGGCACACTGAAACATCTGCTGGCGAAGTTCTTTGTGTTCAAAGCTGTGTCTTGCCTTTTCTTATGCATGTCTCCGGAACGTAGTGTCCACATTCGTAACCATGCCACGAAACTAGACGGCTTGTTTTAAAGTGCCGCAGTTCCGGTCTTCGTATAATGCTGAATAGGTGGAATTCCTAAGTATTAAACAGGACAAATATTCCCAGTTTTGATATCCATGACCAATTCCGGCAAATTTTAGCTACGCGCCGAAATATATCTGACGAAAGTCACTAGTGCAGGAATGTTTATCTGCATAATAGTTGTAAATATTACCTTTGCACTCAGGTTCACCGTTTGAAAATTACTGGTTTGTCCCCAAGACAATTCATTAATTGAATGAACTACGGTTAACAAGCTGCATATTTCTTTTCTACAAGAGAAAAGGCATACCACACTTGCCTACTAACCAACGCGGCTAACATGTCGTCAGCCTGAAATTCCTCAAAAAATTGTCGATCAGAAGCCGGTAGCAGAGACACTTCTGGTTCGTAATAGAGATCAGTGTCTATTGCTCAGTCTCTCTGAAACAGTTCTGGTTAAAACAACACGACCACATTGGTTTCATCAGTAATAGTTCTCTGTAATGTGACGTGGTATCACAATCAGAATACTTTCTTGTTACCACTATGTCATCATCTATGATTCAAAAACAATTTTACATAAAACTGTAAACGGAAGTCCAGACTCTCTTGTCAGATGTAAATGAATAGATTCAAATTTTAAATTATGTTCATCACAGCACAGTTTTTTGTGTGAAATTGTTACTTAAAGAGTAAAAATTAGACCTTATTTTCCTTCAAACTTGGGACTACCAAGATGATTTGTTAACGTATGAAATTTTCTGAATGAAGATTGTTTCTGGCTTTACTATCTGATTGTAAACAATGATAGCGATATAAGTAATACAGCTTTAATAATTAATTGAGCATTATTTATAATAGAGGATTTAACTTGCGTTTTATTTATTTATTTATTTATTTATTTCTGAGGTGGTTTGTAAGCTGGATCGCCTGCTTCAGAAGACTTGCGCTTATATATGTTGCAATCAAAATGACTCAATACGATTAAAGCAAATGACTACGCGTAATACGTACTGAATCATTTTAATGAAGATGCTCCATTGTAAGCCTACTGGGTAACAAGGGACGTTGTGAGATTACAGGACTCCGACACGTACTTCTTTGTTCCAGTACATATTTTACAGATTGTCGGCTACACGAAAGTGGTAACTTGAAGTGTATATTTGATTTACTGAAATATATCACGATGGCAAATGTATTTGGCGTGTTTGAGACAAACTTTAGCAGATGTCAGAGGTGTGTGACCTCGGTCTGTTTTAACATCGTACAAGCAAGCGATCTTTTACGCATAAAAGGCAGCCGTTCGTTGGAGTTTTCTCACAAACGTTCTGTTGAAGAACCAGCTCATGTGGACGAAACACGTGGTCCGAATTCAGATTCATCACCTGCCTGAACAGCTGGAAGAGAAAGGTGGGAGGACAGAGGCTTCGCTTCAAGGGCGTAGAAAGCGTAACATCGAGTCGCTGCTTGCAGGTCAGTGCACGGCTGAACAACAGTTTACTGGCGCCAAACGGAATACAAGCAGGCGTAAGCATGTTAGCCGGCGATATTAGAAGTGCTGAACTGTTAGTGGATAACTGTAAAAAGTAGTCTCAAGCAACACTACACCTACAACGTAAGCAGTCCTGCATGGAAGATCTGCTAGCACGTCTACAAAGGAAGAGTGGAATTCACTATCAAGACCTCTCGCTCTACTGGGGTAGACATATGTAGTAATCTGAGTACCCGAAAACAAAATTGGACTGCTAATGCAAGGTATCTGTATACACATAGGAACGAAAGTGGGCAACGCGTGATTATTACATTGCGTTCCGTTAACACTCATGCGTGTAGCTGTCGAACGTTATGACTAGGCGGATTTCTTACAGGATAATGCATACAGACGTCGGCAGCTTACCTATCGGTGACCCTCGCCACAGAAGACTGCGGCGATTGGAGCCGTTGCGCACATGCTGGCAGTCACTTCAGTTTCGTAACAACAGTGGACACAAACGGCGCTTGCACAACTATCCTGGATTAGAAATTTGTGTCAGACTATGGCGACAAACATTTAACGCGGGCCGAATAAGTCGTTACTGCCACGTCATTTGTGACACAAGGAGAACAGTTATCTGCATTCATTAATCCCCGAAAAAGCTTGCGTAACTTTTTATCAATGAGTTACATCACAGTGCTCCACGTTCTCATCGAGTGTTCCGTTTGACACGTGCGCGACAATGGAATCTCGCAACGCAATACGAGTCAGCTGCAAGAGACGGTGATGAGCGGTCGCCGACAATTTTTAACAACAGACGATACAGCCCTTGTGGCCGCATGAAAGGAAGACTTGGCCCGTTCAGATGAACGGACAGCATCGCAGAATGTGGTCTAATGATAAACAACGCAATGACGAAGAAGAGTAACAAGAGAAAAAAAACGGTTTGATGGAATTCAAAACTGTGTACGGTACAGTATTGATACAAGTGAGAGGAAAGGGTTAAGGTTACGTAGTGCGACTGTTATGAAATTGGGATGCCAAAGCGTTTAGCGTGAAGGAGTGTCTGTAAGCCAATTTAAGGAGAAGAGTGAATTGAAAAAAGCTATCGTATCTGATACTGCTTCCTTCTCTCCAGATGAAAACTATCTTGTCTCAAGATCTCTTGTCTGCTGACCGTGGCAGCAGCGGAAATCGAAACAGCAGGTGGTTCAGCCTTGTGAAATAAAAGAACAAGGTAAAGGAGGAGGCCAAACGGGCGGTACAGAAAAGTAGTAAATCAATAAGAACTCGTAAACCCCTTCCACAGAGTTTGGTGGCACATGGGTACTGACCGACTGCCGTGTCATCCTGCCCCAATGGAGTTATTGGATGTGGTGTGGAGTAGAGAGTGGTCAGCACACCGCTCTCCTGGCCGTTGTGTTTTCGTGACCCGAAACTGCTACTATTTAATGAAGTAGATTATCAACTGGCAACATGAGACTAAGTGCACCTAATACTATGCCTCCCACCAAGCAAAAATCCCTGGCAGCACTGGGAATCGAGATCGAATCCTTAACCACGCTACTACCGTGGCCGAAAGTAAACCAACGGAATAATTGTACTTTGCCTATTTAAAACATAATATAATGTATGGCAGCCTTTTACGGCATACGACATCACTATTCCACAATTCTGGATTACTCATCGTATAGCTAGCCCTCTACAGGAATTAGAAGTTACCGGAGAAGAACCGTTAAATAAATAATCGTATAGCGCCCAAAGTATCCTAATTAAACGTGGGAAACGACCTTAAGAAAAAGGTCGGAATTATCATAGATCATGAGAGACACGTGATTCGATTAGAAAGGGAGACAAGCACGGCATATCTCTCCCCCCTCAGCGCTTGTGAGTGGGGTGCAGTCAGCTCGCAGGGCAAGCCGTGTGTGCACTTAAATATGATGTTCCGTATGGACGTGTGTATTCGCGCAGCGGGACCGGACTCCTACCGATGTGATCCTACACGCGCCTGGCCCCAAGGTAACGGAGAACAGTACCAGTCGAATGTAGTTGTTGGCACCTACCACACTAATTATGTACAACGGGCTCTGTATAGAGTTAGTATATGACTAGGCTCAGGGATCTGGTCTTCGTGGTTTTACCGTCTTGGAGAAGATACAATGAAATGCCTAGTCTAGAAAAAAAAAGTTCTCTAGCCAGTCTTACCGGAAAAGAGCCGGACGAGAGGCAATACTGATCATTTGTTTGTCTTTTGGACGCAGTGGCTACAACAGCCAAACTATTCAGTTTTTTTTAAGAAAAAAGAAACATTGTTCTATTGAAGCAAGACGAAAAACTTCTCAATCATATTTTTGGCATAGAATGGAGGTCTTATGACACAGACATCCAAACATAAACCTTAGAAAATCAGATTCCGCTTCATCTGAGCCCTTTTTTCCTTCTTCTTCTCTCTCTATATCTGTCCACTTTGCCATATCCACATGGTAAAGAGGCCATTTTTAGGCCTTCCCTTAAGCTCACTTCACTAGAAGAAAAGGAGGATTTGATTACTAATAGAATTGTTTTATAGTTGCACAATGCATACAGATATTGATATATTTCGTACGCTTATCTGTGACGTAATATCAGAGAAAAACAACTTTTTCCTTAGGGTAGTCACTTTACCCAAGATTTATTGGAAGAATTCAAACGCATGCAAAGCATTTTTTGCTACAATAACTACCGTGAATAAAAATTCATCTGTGCGTTTAGATCATTATTAATGAAACATACGAGGTGGTCAGAAGAGATAAATGGTATGGAACGGGTCGTTCTAACCTTCGTGGGCAATCTTTATCCACTGGTGGTAAGGATCCTTAACTAGCGCCAGGCGAAATATTTAAAGGTAGTCATGTAGAAAATACTGATAAGGTAAATCACTTTATTCTCCTATAGTTTCGATTATCGACATCTACATTCATTCTCCCCAAGTTGCCGTATGCTCTATGACAGGTTGTACCTTGTATCACAGCTTATCCTTCCGTTTCCTCTTTTAGTCGCAAATGAAGTGACAGGAAAAAGCTTAACTCTAAGGCACCTGAGTAATTCACAAAAGAAGCGGAATTAATTACCTTATAACTGAATGAGTATAACACGTAACATACATTTCCTCAACTTGTTATATTTACAGGAACTATCATCTAAGAATTCCTGAGTATAAATAATCAGGAAGTGAGGACTTACCATCACTGGATTATAAGATTACAGAAGCTTCAAAAATTTTACCTTCGAAAACAATATTTGTAATAAAACCTAAGCTGCAACATGTCGCTGTTCTCACTAATTTCTCTTTTATTACAATGATAAACATAATCTGTAAACACTCCTGTTTTTGATCAATATGCCCGAGGCAGGATTCGAACCTGCGACCGGTGCGGTCGCTCGGCTCCAGGCTGTAGCGCCCAGAACCGCACGGCCACTCCGGCCGGCAGTCTCAGAGGACTGATATCGATGACTCCATTTAGTGACCTCAGATAGGGGTCATGAACGTGTATGCACTAAAAATTATGGCAAAACAAATAGTTCAAAAGAACTGAAACACTATCGCAATTTTCGGTATCTCTTGACAATACCGCCACTTCACACTTCTTCGTAGGTCCAATGAGGGCAATGTCATTAGAATCGTCTTGCAGCCCACGAAAATATCCATTTCCAAAGTCATTCGCACCTCCATTCTCACTACGAACATCTGAAAAATCGATGTCAAAAACCTCTGAAAGTATTTCATATTCCTTCGTTTCCTTCTGTATTCTGAATAAAAGACATTCCTAAAAGCAGGAGGAAGTTCAAAATGAAAATAGTAACCAAATACAGTCAAAATCCTAAATAAGTAAAAAGCACATATAGGCAGTTAAGTTTGATACATTCACTGCTGGTGTAAACATCTACACATAAATAGGCGAAGTAGTTAAAACAAGCAAAAAATACTTCTGTCAGGGCTAAAAGAACGCGAACATGCTCCTGTTAAAGGACTCTGAGTGAAAAGTGGTGTACCACTTGCCTCGTTCTAACTTCCTTGCCATCTTGAAAAAATTTTCCAAAAATTCTGGCAAGTGAAGATATCCGCTCTCTTTCCAACATGCTTCTCACGTCTCATTCCCACAATGTCGCTTAACTGCTGTTTGATCACACCTATTGTTTCATCACTGCAAGTTACTCATAGCCATCCACTCCCACTTGCCCATTCTCACTCAGTCACCCCACCCAGAGCATTATCACTATTTCTTTATTATTTCCTTGTGTCTTTCTAAATGTCACTGTCGCTGTCCCCTCCCCTCCCCCACTGCGGCAAAGCCACAGTCGTCTTCTTGCTATCCTACTAATAGTTCCACCTCTCACTGTCACTGCCTCCCTCTTGCTCTCTCTTACTGCCACTATCTCATTCATTGCTTTCCACTGCTACTTTCTTTTCTCACTGTTACTATCTCTATCTTACTTGATCACATCATCATAATATCTGTCTCCCAGTATCACTTGCTCTCACCCACTTCCACTTTCTCCACCTCTTCATTTCTCTCCAACTGAACTGTTTCTCTCACCCTTCTACTAGCTGTCAACTATGTATCACTGCCACTGTGTCCCTCTCTTCCTCTCACACTGCCACTGACTCCTTCATTCTTTCTGTACCACAATCATTGTCTACTATCTTCAATAATTTATCCCATCTCTTTGTCTTTGACACTGTCTCCTTCCGTAAAAGCGCGAATATTTTCGCATTCCAGAACGTTTGGGAAAATTTTAAATGTACTGAGGAAGATAGAACGAGGTTGGTACCCTGCTTTTTCACTCTGTCTTATAATAAACAGAAGAATTTGCGCATTTTTTGTGCTGCGAAAGGAGCATTTTTCTGCTGATTCCCATTCTTCCCCTGGTACAATGAGGTATGTCACTTATATGAGAAGAAAGTTATGGGCCAACAAAATTTTTATTGTTTACTTATGTGAAATATAAATAACGCAAAACCAATTTTAAACTTCAGACTGGCTTTAATGTGCACAAAAATTTTACATGTGCTTCAGTACTACAACATGTGGAAACCTAGAACGCTTTTGGCGATAACAGAAACACTTTACAGGATATTTGTACGTGCTAAATCACTTTATGATCTACGTTTCCACCTCACACCGGAGTGTACGTTGCGTCTTTTACTTGTATAAGATGGTAACTTTTAACCTCTCTCTCTCTCTCTCTCTCTCTCTCTCTCTCTCTCTCTCTCTCTCTCCTCTCTCTCTCTCTCTTTCTCTCTCGGAAACGGATAGAGATATTAAGAAAATGTTCATGTTTGCTCGAGATCGAGATTACAGGAACACATCGCAAAAATGTCTGCGACTTTCTGTGCGTGGCCTACATTGAATCCACGGCTCGGTTTTGGTACGAGAAAATTGTAAAAGAAAAGTTTTTTTGGTGTTTCCTAAGGAAATGCCCTTGAACTATTGGTGCCTCCATGATCCCCTTCAGGCGCACCGCAGACCACACAAAATTCAAAACGTACGATCCGATTTGCTCCATTTGCCTAAGCAGAAGGATGTGTGTAATACTCGTGCTTTGACACTGTACTGCAGGATAGTAACGCTAAGACGATCATTCTGCTGGGTTTAGAAATGATACCTATCCTAAGGACTATCCTAAAACTTTACCCTACTGTTTTATCACCAATGCATTCGAGGTATGAGTCCCAGAAGAATCCCGTTTTTATGGGCAGCGTTTTGCAACATACTAGATAGCACATGCTGTTGCGTGCGTACCGATATACAGTATCATAGCAGAGGGCATCTATAGACAGCGTGTGGAGAACACGATTTACCTCGAGATCATTCCGTAATGGTTGGAGCACGAAATACGAATAAAGTCGGGATCTGTCCGCATTTCGCTAACAACTGTCGACAATAATAATGTTAAAATGTTAAAACTTTACTTTTACGTTTGTGATGTCCTAGTATCCACACTAAGCCTTCAAAACTGTATTTTCCTTTTGTGATGGCTGTTGCTCTATGTGGTCGTGCCTACCATGAAATTTATAAAGGGATCTCTCTTCCATCCCTTCCAATACGATTGGTGCCCTGGGGTTTTGAGAGCTTCGAACTGGGATAAACAAAAGACAAAGTCTCAACGGCGGGTGATAAAGACAGAGGCATGCAAATATATATACTTTTTATAGGTAATGTAAAATCTAGGCATTGAAATTCAAATGGAATGGTCACAAGAAAATATTTAACAACATATGTTTGCGTGTTTTAGTCTGCATTAACAAAAAGAGTTAGTTTATTTTCGTGTAACAGAGAAGGACTCACAAACATATGAATAGCTCGGAATATGTTAGTCGTGCTTTTATTTGAAAAGAATGCGCCGGAATCCACGAAATATTAGCCACTTGACTATCGTGCGGAATAATACGGAGCAATGCGCCGAAATTACACAGAGAAAAGGGTAAACCCGACGGCATCTTTAATCCCCTAGTCCGAAACATGGTCCGTACAGCGATGTCGAGATCTATGCAGAGTAGGGAGCCGGTAGGATGGATGGTGGGTAGAGTGGTGGGGGGAAGGGGAGGGTGGAGTATAACGAGCGAGATCTCATCGTGCTACGTCAACGTCTCGGCGCAGAACGGATCCGATGCGCAGCGAGATTAAGGCTGATCAACTTAGAGGCAGGGACCTGACTGAATACTAGCAATTTTCGAGGGCCCTACAGTAATAAAATTTAAGAGGTGATTTAATATGAAGGCAAATCATTCCTTCAGATGAAATCGCATCGATAAATCAGCTATTGCAGAAGACCTACTTCATGTAAAAAGCGTTATTTACGACGTATGTAACAATACCTTATAGTGAATAGAGGGCTAAGGAAGTAGAACTGAGGGGAAAATTAGAACATCTCTACGAATCTGAAGGGCATTAAGAGAATATAAACACGTAATAACATTAGTTTGGTAGTTTTAAATGCAGTTATTGACTTCAGAGAACTTTACAACAAAATATAACGTTTCGTAATAAATTGACAAACTCATTGCTAAGTTAAGCAATGACACAAACAAAAAATTTTATCATCTACATCTACATACATGCTCCGCAATCCACCATACGGTGCGTGGCGGAGGGTACCTCGTACCACAACTAGAATCTTCTCTCCCTGTTCCACTCCCAAACAGAACGAGGGAAAAAGGACTGCCTATATGCCTCTGTACGAGCCCTAATCTCTCTTATCTTATCTTTGGGGTCTTTCCGCGAAATGTAAGTTGGCGACAGTAAAATTGTACTGCAGTCAGCCTCAAATGCTGGTTCTCTAAATTTCCTCAATAGCGATTCATGAAAAGAGCACCTCCTTTCCTCTAGAGACTCCCACCCGAGTTCCTGAAGCATTTTCGTAACACTCGTGTGATGATGAAACCTACCAGTAACAAATCTAGCAGCCCGCCTCTGAATTGCTTCTATGTCCTCCCTCAATCCGACCTGATAGGGATCCCAAACGCCCGAGCAGTACTCACGAATAGGTCGTATTAGTGTTTTATAAGCGGTCTCCTTTACAGATGAACCACATCTTCCCAAAATTCTATCGATGAACCGAAGACGACAGTCCGCATTCCCCACAACTGCCATTACATGCTTGTCCCACTTCATATCGCTGTGCAATGTTGCGCCCAAATGTTTAATCGACGTGACTGTGTCAAGCGCTACACTACTAATGGAGTATTCAAACATTACAGGATTCTTTTTCCTATTCATCTCCATTAATTTACATTTATCTATATTTCGAGTTAGCTGCCGTTCTTTACACCAATCACAAATCCTGTCCAAGTCATCTTGTATCATCCTACAGTCACTCAACGACGATACCTTCCCGTACAGCGCAGCATCATCAGCAAATAGTCGCACATTGCTAACCACCCTATCCAAAAGATCATTTATGTAGATAGAAAACAACAACGGACCTACCACACTTCCCTGGGGCACTCCAGATAATATCCTCACCTCCGATGAACACTCACCGTCGAGGACAACGTACTGAGTTCTATTACTTAAGAAGTCTTCGAGCCACTCACATATTTGGTAACCAATCCCGTATGCTCGTACCTTAGTTAGGAGTCTGCAGTGAGGCACCGAGTCAAACGCTTTCCGGAAGTCAAGGAATATGACATCCGTCTGATACCCTTCATCCATGGTTCGCAAGATATCATGTGAAAAATGGGCGGGTTGCGTTTCACAGAAGCGATGCTTTCTAAATCCGTGCTGATGCATGGACAGCAACTTCTCAAGGAAATTCATTATATTCGAAATGTGAATATGTTCGAGAATCCTGCAACAAACCGATGTTAAGGATATTGGTCTGTAATTTTGAGGATCCGTCCTTCTACCCGTCTTATATACAGACGTCACCTGCCGTACAGCTTTTCGTCGACGTTTCTGATGCCAAAATTGAATTAACTGTGTAAGTGGCGGTTACTTATAAAAATACACCTTTTGCCTTTCTCACATGTTTGACCTCTTCTGCCCAAGTCCTGTTCCTTGTCCATTCCATGTGGAAACATTTCCGTACCTCTATTTCGTATTTCGCGGTGCCAGATTTTCGCCTGGTGACCAAAACTGGAAGCATATTTTTTCTGTTTAAATCGGTTCTACACTGACACATCATAATATTACCAAGTTTCGCTGCCACTCGACAATTACACCCACACTTGACCGCTGTGAGTAGCTGTACTTTAACTAAAACCAGCTGAAACATGAGGTCCACCGCTAAATACTACAGGTTGTCTATTCACGGCCTGTCTGTCACTAGACTCCGAAGCATATAGTTACGCGCAACGGAGTAGTGGAGTTTTGACCTTGGCTGATTTACGTTTGTGATTTGGATCGCTCTCTGGACTGTTGTACACGCTTAACATGACTCTACCACGATCGGAAATGTTTTGGTTATTCTTTCAACTCGTAACAACAGCTCCGTTGTTGTTTAAGTTACCATCCTCGCGATGTATCACAAACCGTGTTCTATCAAGACAGGGTAGGGATGAGAACCCATTCTCTTCTCCTTCCCCTTGAAGATGTCCTTGAAGACGTGATTGAAACGTTGAGTTTCTCCAAGAAATTAATTCGACCACACTGCAGCAGCCCATAATATTTTAACTAGCGTGACATTTCCAGACGTTGAATGTTCACATTTCTCTTAGTAGCGAGGTAGCGAGCTGGCCATTCAGCTAGCACACAGCAAGTGGACCACGTGAGGCAGTGTCCGCCTCCAGCAAAGCTGGTGGCGCTGCCTCCCTCTAGGGAGGTGGACTGTGCCCCGCGGAGCCCTTGGTGGCCAGCCAACTCCGGACAGCACTCGCGCCGACGCAGCACTTCTTTACGAGCAAAGTTACGAGTTTTACCGCAGTTTCTCCGAATCTCGTGCGTGTCTTATTGTACTGGGCCACAGAATCGCAAGTAACTCAGAGCCATCGCCGTAAATAATAAGGATAAACCAAGCCCAAATACCCCGTGACACTGCGGACGGACGTAGTACGCCCAGTGAATGAGGTTATATTTGTTGAAAGAAGTAGAAAAAGCGGCGTCTGTTTAAATAAGCGAAAGGTAAGTACAGTGCATGTAATGCTTCACCCGATTACAACTGCAGCTGTGAAGATCATCGTCATCGTTAACAGCATGACCACCTTGTTCATTCATTAGACCCTTCGACCTACTGAAATCTACGAACGTGATCTTTACGTCTTCTCTATAGTCTGCCCATTGTACGAAACCATCAAGACAGCTTTTATAAAACGCTCATCAGGTTCTCTAATTTCGATGACATTCAAATATTTTGTTATTTAAGCTTCGTAGTGAAGTCAAAGCATTACCTTGTATAGGGCCGGACTGCCCACGGTGACGTCACAAGCGATAGCACTGCTGCACAAGGGCAGGAGCAGCAATCACACGACAGTCATCACTTGACCATGAGCGACGAGTACCAAGTAAGAAGCTCGTGGATTTTAAACGACTGGAAGCCTGAGAGAACTGTATCACTGAGAAAACTTGGCATAAGTGAAGAGATGTATATCGTGAGGTATCGTGCGTAGCTTGCGAGCCAGGGCGGTGAGCGCCATAAAGATGTAAACCACACTATACACGAACGATTGATTAATTTGGAACACCACTTAGTCGAGCGGTGAATTTTAGGCAATCTGTCGTATGCGTCTACGTGAATACTGGGTCTGGAGCCACATCTATGTCTTAGAAGCAAAGAGGGGTTAAAGCTTAACAGCGGGTCGACAACGAAGTATGATAGCTGGTACACAAAAACCTGTTTAAGGAAAAGTTGGGATACGAAATTAGCAATGGAATTTTCAAGGATATCGTTCTTGGTGTAGCCTTCATTGATTTCGAAAAAAAAATGTGAAAAATCTAAAGCTGGCCATCGTGAAGTGGACTGGAAATCTTGCTGTAAAGATTGTAAAAGGATGGTAGAGACAGGTTACTATGATGCCGCGGAGACGAAAAGACTCACGGATTGTTGATTGTTGTTGATTGAGAGGAATGAAACTGGACCCGTATTCGGAATTAAAGGTTTCAGCGGCTTCCCAAAACTGTTTAATGCGAACACCGGCATGGCTCTTTTGAAATGGCACGGTCGATTTCCTGCCGTAATCGAACCGTGTGCACCCGCCTCTAACGACCTTCTCGTCAACGGGACATTAAACCGTAACCGTTATTGCTTCCTTTTTACCGACTGTCAGACAAATATAGAAGAAGATCACGCGCTTCATTTTAATATGAATCAGCCCGTCTTTCATCTTAATCGGTCTAGGAAAAACACGATCAATCAAACTGTGAATAGACCGGTGGGGGTCTGACACCAAGACCTCTACAAAGCGAGTACAGCCCCTTAATTCAAGCGGTTTCATAGGAACATCCGGGACATAGCTAACCTTGAAATCGAATAGCACGGAAGTACTCGAATTCTCTGTTTAGATTACATTAGTTCCCAGAGAGAACTGCCAGATTTACAGATGAAAAAGGAAATTCATCACATGCGAACCTTATACTGAGAATAAAGCTAGTAACAGGAATATAAGTGTACCTGAATATGATGGTCCTTTCCTGGATACAGTGAACTAGACATATTATAATTTCCCGTTTACAGTGATAGGAATAAGAGGCAAACTCTGTTTGCAAGGGCACACTGAAAACAGTGACAATTCACGACAACCAATGACTCCCTAATGCAGTTGTTTCAGACATACATTTGAGGTAATTATCATAATAGACGTAATTTCAGAAGGATTCTCATTCATCGAGCCATTGACGAGTAAGCAGAAAGCTAACTCTTCTCATACATAAATGCAAACTTGTGCGCCGCGCGGGGTTGCCGAGCGGTCTATGGTGCCTTGGCACGGTCCGCGCGGCTGCCCCCGTCGAAGGTTCGAGTCCTCCCTCGGGCATGGCTGTGTGTGTGAAACGTCCCCTTACAAAAATTATACAAGACTGTGCTTAAACTGACACACAATATTTTTAGCGCAACGCAATCTGACTTTCAAAAATCCCTACAAAAAAATGACCCTGACTAACATTAACCTATACGTTTCACAGATCGCTTACCTCACAAAAATCTTGGTTACTCGAACTACTGCAATACAGCGAGCGGCACTACTGCCAGCTAAATAAAAGATT
This sequence comes from Schistocerca gregaria, assembly GCF_023897955.1. Taxonomy (NCBI): domain Eukaryota; kingdom Metazoa; phylum Arthropoda; class Insecta; order Orthoptera; family Acrididae; genus Schistocerca; species Schistocerca gregaria. The sequence goes on along the minus strand of NC_064920.1, from coordinate 275,542,932 downwards.
CAAACTACGGAAGGCACTAACTACTGATGGGAATAGTTAGCAAATGAAAGATTTTAATAGAGAACAAACAATGTATTTACCTTAATATCATCAAAAGTCATAATATATATAGCAGTTCATGACATCCATCCTACACATTTCAAAACTCCGCCATTTCTCTCCCCACGTGTGTTGTCCTTAGCCTAAGTTACTTTAAGTTAGATTAAGTTGTGTGTAAGCTTAGGGAGCGGTGGCCTCTGCAGTTTGGTCCCATAAGATCTTATCACAAGTTAAAAAAAATACTTGTGCAATGCATGAAACATTTAAGTTTGGCAGTCTTTCCTACACAATTAACGTTACAAAAGTAGTAAGTAATAACATACAAATATAAGGCTCAGAAATGAAGTTTTTAAAACTGCCGCTAAGTGGCGCTTTTGAGATGCGCAACAGTATTATTATTTTAAAATTTATGATTTGTTACCGTGACAGCTGTAACTCTCTCCTACTCGGTCTGAACAGGCCTCGGAAGGCCCAGCCGTACCGATGATTGCCGTGTCATCCTCAGCCGACAGGCGTCACTGGATGCCGATGCGGAGGGGCATGTAGTCAGGACACCGCTCTCCCGGCCGTTTTCAGCTTTCGTAACCGGACCCCTTACTTCTCTGTCAAGTAGCTCCTCAATTTGCCTCACGAGGGCTCAGAGCATCCTCGCGCCAACAGCGCTCGGTGAACTCGGGTGGTCACCCATCCAAGCGTTAATCAAGTACTTCGGTACTTGAAGGGAACCAGTGTTACCACTTCGGCCGGCAAGGCCGTTGGCATCGTTCAACAAACAGATCAGAAATTGGTCTAATAGTTTGTTCACAGAGGACGTTTACAAGGATAGTGTTTTTTAAAAAACTGAAATGTCACAGGAAGGGTTTCGTTGTATGCTTTTTACGATTTTCGTGAAGACCTACCCGAACAACCTTCTTTCAACTTCTCACTATCAGTCACATTCAAGAAAGACTGTGCGACATCACTGGGAAGATGTTCTCCTAGTGTCGTCTCTTAGTCCTCTTTGTTCGTAGTAGGCAGTTAGTGGATATCATTAGACATGCAAAGGTCCCTTGGGAACTTGGCAGTTTTCGCGGAAGTAAGCTTCGAGCTTTTGCTAACAGAAATGGTGCCTCTCGTAGCCCTGAGTGGAAAGCGCCGTGCCGTCTGTGCCATCCAAGAGAATAAATGAGCAGTGTATTTTTGTCTCTACCGTTCGGATATCAAAGGGCGCAACACCCACACACCACCCGCCCAGCGTGGGAATGTCCATTGCTGTCAGTCCTAAGTACAGGGTACCCAATCGATTTGATTCCCCCCCCCCGTAGTGCTTGGTGTGAAGAATTTGACCATTCGGTTGCACACTGCTCCATCCTAGTATACCAATTACTTATTTGTTGAGATGCGTTTTGTACACCGAGAGTGTGAAGTACCTGTAGCATTCATTTTTAAAAGAAATGAGCGACATTCTTGTCCACTCCATGTGGAGTTATGTTGAAAGTATAGAGGTGTAGAGGTATATCTATGTTTCGTGGTAATTCCACGAACTGTCACCATTAGGGTCACTCGCTTTCCAGCCGCAGTTTCCTTTCCGGCAAAGTAAATGTCGCAATTACGGTAGCGCGATCCAAATTCTCAGCAGCGCTTTACTTGCTTACTTTGCCATCCAAGTTGTGTTGCTTATTTTGGTTATAATCTGTGGCATCGAGTTTTCCTGCTGAGTTGCCCGGCTCAGCAAATCTTATTACGCCTTCTCCACACAGCCTTTCACTGTTTTTGAATCTCCGCAAATGTTTGAGTTATTTTTGAAATCTTATTTTAGTTTCAGGGAACTATGTTCGCTCTCAATTTGTATTGTGATAGCTGTAGGCAGTTAGATCTAATAAACAACAGTTACTCTCCGTCTTCACTTAGATTCGAAGATCATTTACATTCTTCTACAACTTTTCTATGTTTAGGCGACCCATTAATAATACGAGGGTGAGTCAAATGTAAACCTTAAATTTATAATAACAAATCAAGATTTCGAGCCACTATCCTGTAAGTTGGTAATTGTGCTACAAACAGCGTACACAATGGCCTGTAGGTGGCAGCATAGTGCAGATGCACACATACCGTCACAGTATCAGCATAACGTTGACCGCCCCACTTGCGACTTGCACCAGGGAAGAAAAGCGTTCTGTTATTCGGTTTTTGCGTAGTGAAGGTGTGAAACCTATTGAAATTCATCGACGAATGAAGGTCCAGCACGGTGATGCATGTTTGTCACAACAGATAGTCTACGAATGGAGTAGGAAGTTCGCAAATAGTGTGACTTCAGCGGAAGATGCTCCTTGTCCAGGTCAGGCACAACGAGTTGTGACTCCACAGAACATCGCAGCAGCTGAAGCCATAGTGAAGGAAAACCGCAGAGTGACACTGACTGACATTGCAGCATGTTTACAGATTAGTCGTGGGTCAGCACACCACACTGTGCATGATGTGCTCCAGTTTCACAAAGTGTCTGCAAGATGAGTGCCACGGCAGCTGACTCCTGAAATGGGAGAACGACGTGCTGATGCTGGTGAAGAACTTCTTCGGCACTTAGAATGAGAAATTGAGGGTTTCCTTGCAAGAATCGTTACTGGGGACGAAACCTGGGTTCACATAACCAACCGGAAACGAAGAGAGCGAGCAAGGAATGGCGCCATTCCTCATCACCAAAACCATATTAGTTTCGAACAGAACCATCAGCAGGGAAAGAAATGCAGACTCTCTTTTGGGATGAAAAGGGCGTCGTTTTGCGGCATTAGATGCCTAGAGGGACCACTGTCACCAGTGGATCATACACAGATCTCCTAAAAAATCATGTGCGGCCTGCAATCAAATCGAAACGACGTGGATTGCTGTCAGCAGGTGTCCTTTTGCAACATGACAATGCAAGGCCCCACACTGCCCGTACAACAGTTCCACCATACTCACCAGACCTTACCCCAACTTATTTCCATATGTTTCGACCACTCAAAGATGCAATGGGAGGAAAGAAGTTCCGTTCTTATGAAAAGGTACGCCACGCGGTGAATGAGCGTGAGTGGTTGCGCTGACTAGCAAAAGAATTTTTTTTATAAAGGAATTTATGCACTTTGTAATCGCTGGAGGACTTGCATAGAGCGTGGGGGAGATTATGTTGAAAAGTGATACAGCTTTGTACCACGTCTGCATAATAAATAATATTTAAAAAATATCTAAGGTTTTTATTTGACTCACCCTCATAGATATAATCTGACGCACACCTAAGCTTATTGTTCTCAGAGAAAAGAACGAGCATTGCAAGCGCTCGTCTTGTACGATCAAAAATTTGTTTTGTAGAGAGCTTTAGACTTCCGCTCCTCAACTCTGATCCCAAAACTAGGATACACCTTCCAACTGTTTGCAGTTGGTTTGCTACACTTGATCATCGTCCCGTTCCCGTCATGGATGAGATTTCGCGAAGATCGTCAGAACTCGACTGTTGAGCATGGCTTACCCTGAAATGGACGCGCCCATAGCGATATCAAATACTGCTGAACGTTCAGTTTTGGGTGGAAGAATAGCTGCGGGACGAGAGCGGCACCCGATGGATCCGCGCAGTTTGATCGAACCGCAGAAACAGCATTTGGTGCAAGGAATTGTTTGAAGAATTCGACTGAGGAAATACAAACTCCGTGAACATCAGAACGAGCAGAATGAATCGCTACAAGACTGGTTTGACGGCAACAGCAGGCAATTCACAGGTATTACCGGTGAACTCATCTTCCAGAGCTTTCTTTCACTGGTGTAACGAGTGCCTCATTGTTGATGTTTTCACGAGAACAACTGCGTTCGGCCTCTCCAATGGCACGATGCTTTGCTAAGAGAATATTGTTAGCAGAATGTATTAAGAAATCAAACCGCGTAATGAAACATAATTTTGGGATTAATCTTGTTTGTTACACGATTGCTAAGTTTGAAGGAGACAATACCTTTTGTGACAAATGAGAATAGCCGCTCTTTATGGACAAATGTTATTTGAAATCACCAGTGAAAGTTGTTCATTGATTAGTTGTGCTGAGGTCATTTAGCCAGATTCTGTTGCGTATTTTCAGACAAATCTCTCTCTGATTTCAGACTTCATTGACTCAGTGGAATTTAGCGAGAGAAAGGCATTGCAGCTCTTAATAGTAAGCTCATTAGCTCCACCAAGTCCCATCGATATGTCTAAAGGTGTATCCCACATTTACAATAATGGCCAGATTCGGAATTAAAATTACATCCAATCAACGAATACAAATAAGAGTGGGCTTGGGCATCTTGTTAAGTAGAACGATTAAACAATCCGAGTTACGAATAGAACGTAAGGAACTTGTGTCAGTGGTGAAAAATATATACCCCACAATCCATACACATTTGAAGAACATGGAAATGTAGAAGAAAGTGACACTGAGATTACCTCTGAGTCATAGTGATTTGCCCCGATGGAACGGAGTGAGTGAGGGAGGGAGACATCGAGGTCATTAGAGACCGATCACAAGGACAGCCGTCGTCCTCCAGAATGCGAATCCAGTGCCCTAACCAGTACGCCACGTTGCACGCTCTCTACAACCGAGAACTGGACGATGGCTCTGTGGCAGCGCTGAGTGAAGGCTTTCATTGTTCACGTTTCGCGAAGTATGCCAGTTTTGGATAGTATTAGTAGAACAGAGCAGTGCATTCGGCATCTCTTGCACGACGCAGCTGAGAACGCCACATTAACCGCCAACCACACACTGACGATAGCTAAGCCACCGAAATCTAATATTAGCCAGTACGTGGCTTACGCCTATTGCGTGAGGACGACGACTTCGCTGTCATATCAGCCGGCAAAGGTAAAGCATCTGTGGTTCTGAACAATGAAGATTACTACCGGAAGGTGCTACATTTACCAAAAGATGACGCGTGCCAAAAGTCTAGTTGCGATTGACGCGAGCCATCATCAGCAATAGAAAGAAGCTTTTAAAGGACTCTGGTTTACCAGGAGTAGTGGTCGAGAAATTAATGAGTCGTGCCGCCAGAACTCCTAGGCCTTACGGAATGCCGATCGAAGATACGTAAGGAACATGTCCCTCTTAGGCCCATCGTTAGTGCAATCAGCTCGCACTTGCACACCCACAGACTGGCAAAACATCTTGTAGGGTCATTAGCGCCAAAACTCGAACACAGTGTACACCATGTTCTAAACTCGTAAACATTTGTTAAAACCCTCAAGAAAATGAAACCATGCCAAAGTGACGCAATGATTAGTCTGAAAGTTTTGCCACTTCTTACGAGGGTGGCAGTACAAGACACGCAGAATCTTTTGGCCCAACAGTTTCCACCTGGAATCGGCAAGTACTTCCATCATGTTCTAACAATAACCTACTTCTTGTACCGTGGCGAATATTACGAAACGACGGATAGCATAGAGACGGGATCACAAGTGTCTCCGGCATGACGCAAATTTCTTCATGGAGCACTTTGAGGAACAGGCTGTGAACTCTGCGCCGTTGCGTCCGTCTTGCATCCTAAGGTACGATGACATCTACGTGATGTGGCTTCACGGTGAAAATACACTGCAACAGTTCGTCGATCACAGGAACGGTGTCCTCAACAACATTAAATTTACCATCGAGATGGAGAAGAATGGTAGGCTACCGTTCTTAGATGTTTTACTTGAGCAGAAGGAAGAGGCCGGCTTGGTCGTTCCGTAAACACGCTGTACACAAGAAAACGGTCCTGAACGCGTTAATGCACAGAGTAAAAGTTGTTTCTGACGATAACCACATACAATCTGAACTGCAGCACTTCAGACACTTGTTCCGAGAGAATGGCTATAGCTGGATGATGATGATGATGATGATGATGATGATGATGATGTTTGGATAGTAGGGTGCTCAACTGTGCGTTTATCAGCGCCCGTGCAAATTCCCAACCTTTGTTCAGTCCAATATCGCCAGTTGCATGAATGATGCTGAAATAATGAGGACAACACAAACACCCAGTCATCTCGAGGCAAGTGAAAATCCTTTATAGCTGGAGAGACGTTACAAACACTTTCAGGTACCACCGAAGAAGAACGCCTTGTGAATCGGCAGAAGAGAGCAAGCTGGCTGCTTTCCTGCCATGCTGTGGGCAACGAGCAGCAAGTTAGGGCGTATACTGCAGAGAGATGGACTGGGGCCAGCGTTCCGGCCCGCTCCCAAGATACGAGATATGCTGGGCCATGTGAAAGACGACATTGCTGTTTTTGTGCTCGATGTCTATTGTGTCTCTGCGAATGCAGCAACATCTATACAGGGTAATTTTTTTCCACCGTGTAGAAACTCTAGGGACTGATCGATGAGAGGATACTGACCAAAAAGGTCAAATGAACTTATGTCTGAAATGCGTAGTTTCCATGCTAGAGACCACTTATTCAGTTATACCCTGTAAAGGGACTGCGGTCTAATACGCACTGTACCATGCAGCTACAGTTACAGCATGCATGGTCTCCTTCTAGAGGGAGGTACTGTTCCCCAAATGTGATGCCCTAGTGCCCTCTTCTGCCATAGTAAGAGGCACGATGGCAACAGGCGATGGGTAGCCAGGTTGTATCAGGAGACCTATCCCCGCCGACAACAACTACAGCATTCAATATTTGCAACAGTGTTTCGCCGTTTCTCTGACAAGCGGAGGCCACGTCGTTTGGAACGCGGATTTACTGCAAACTTCGTACACTCGTAGTACTCCATGAGGACAACAAAATGTGTCAGCAGTAGCGCGTACTTCTCAAGCGTTACTGAGAAAATCGCAAGATAATTTCGGTCGTCAACTAATATGGCTGTGCGTGCCCATCTTTACAGTGAAGCGCTGGCAGTCAAGTGGGCGGTAGCTCAGCGTGTTCGGTCAGAGAGGCGGTGGCCCTCTGTGACAAAAGAACTGAGTTAATGAATCAACTATCAACTTGAACGGATGCCATGTGACGTCCGCTTAGACCATATGCAACGACCAACACCGAAAAAAAAGTGGTTAGCCTTCTAACCCCGTAATCGCTGGGTCGCTGGACCGAGTCCCGCTCGTCAGTTTTTATTATTATTATTATTATTATTTCTAACACAGTCATTTTCTTTACTATTTATATTACAACTGATAATGGCGAAAATACGTGTAATCGGATGAACGTTTATTGAATTTACAATGTTATTTGTCAGTCTACAAATTTTTATTATCGCAATTAACATAATATTCTTAACTACCGACTAGTAAACGATGAAACGAATGAAGTGATACTGAAAATGTATACCTGCCCGTGTCTTCAAAATGGTTCCTATTTAACAGAAAGAGAACGAGAAATTGATTCTCGTGAAGACGCTATTAAAATACACTCGATACTGCATGACCAATGATCAGCGCCGATATTTAAGGAAATGCAGCGTTATGCATGGCTTGCTTTCAGATTATCGGCTGAAAGAGAGGTTCTTGAAAAAGTTTACGAGGTTCGTTTTTCCACGTAAAACATCAAAAGACCTTGCATGTGCGGAAACATAGCATTTATTCATTGCAGCTGGTGCCGTTTAACTTTGTTTTTCATGTTTTTACGAAAAATACCATCCCGCAACTTGTACTCGTAATGTCGAAGGCGAGGATTAATTGTACATCTTTCGAAAGCCGTCTGCGCCGGTCAAAACTTGGAGGTAACCTTCCAGGTATAATGGATTTCTCAAATCACGGGCAAGCATACATTTTCATTATCACTTTATGCGTTTGGCCGTTTAATAGCGGTAGTTATGAATATTATATTATTTGTGATAATAAAAATTTGTAGACGGCCGAATAATATTGTAAATTTAATAAACGTTCATCCGATTACACGATTTTTTCCCATAACATCAATTGTAATATAAATAGTAAAGAAAATGACAGTTAGAAATCAAAAAAAACTGACGTGCGGGACTCCATCGAGCGACCTAGCGATTACTGGGTTTGAACACTATCCACTCGGCTGCCAGCGCTTCACTGTAAAAATGGCCACGCACAGCAATATTAGTTGGCGACCGGAATTATCTTGCGATTTTCTCAATAACGCTTGAGAAGTTCGCGCTACTGCTTACACATTTTGTTGTCCTCATGGAGTACTACGAATGTACGAATTTTGCAGTAAATCCGCGTTCCAAACGATGTGGCCTCCCCTTGTGAGACAGAGTTCTTTCAAGAAACAGGAAATCATGAAGGACGTACCACAAATGTTCGGACACCAGACCTGGAGGAAAATGTGATGAACGCTGTGGAAGGCGTCCCCCGTATAAGTACCAACCGGTTGCCCGCCAGTACAGGGTAAGCGAGACGACTGTGTGAAACATTCTCCATGACAATTGTTATTACCCTTATCACTTACAGCGTGTGCAGGGCATACTAGCGACGGACTTTCCACACCGGGAGCCGTTTTGTCACTAGAATGAGATTTTCACTCTGCAGCGGAGTGTGTGCTGATATGAAACTACCTGACAGATTAAAACTGTGTGCCGGACCGAGACTCGAACTCGGGACCTTTGCCTTTCGCGGGCAAGTGCTCTACCAACTGAGCTTCCCAAGCACGACTCACGACCCCTCCTCAGAGCTTTACTTCTGCCACTACCTCGTCTCGTACCTTCCAAACTTTACAAAAGCTCTCCTGCGAACCTTGCAGAACTAGCACTCCTGAAAGAATGCATATTGCGGAGACATGGCTTAGCCACAGCCTGGGGGATGTTTCAGGAAACAGATTTAATCTGCCAGGAAGTTTCAGTTTTGTCACTGGTTTCTTCACCAGTGTCATCGACCCTATACGTAGATGAGGCCACCCTTACGCGGAGTGGTATCTTTAACTTTCATAACAGTCATCTGTTGAATAGCATGCAGAATCACCCTTGGTATGGTGACAACACTGGTGCAGCCGGAATGTGTGGGCCGGGATAATTGGCGAACGTATTCACGCTTTCAGCGCTCACACCATTTCATCTCTAATCCGTTCTGTTGTTCACCATTATCACTCCGCTGCTGTTTACCCGTTGTATGGAACAACACAACACATGCGTGCTCTCCCGTGGCAATAATGCTTCTGATACTGAAGTCAGCTTACCACACGTATACTGTCTAATGCGGGAGACATTAAGTTGGCACACAATGATTCCCAAGTGATTAGCGCACAACGTAAAACATGTAAAAGCAGTGAAAACATATGTGCGTTATATTCATAAGTTGTGCTGAACAAACTCCACTGACAGAATTAAGAAGACTGGAGCTGAGTTAAATTCTCACAACACTAGATACAATTTAACAGTTGACCGCTGAGGCACCTCTCTTTCTGCTCATTTCCAATAGACAGGGCGGACTCGAAGTCTAACAGCAAAATGTGACAGGCTTCTCCATGAGTATTTTCTAAGCATTTTCGTATAGGAGACACGTGGCCTCCGGTAGTTCGTTACAGATTAATTGCATTTCGTTTGTTTTCTACTCCTTTTTTATCTTTGTATTTGTATTGCACTGAAAATATCTACACAATAGCACAAATTTAGGCGTTATTAAAACAGTTGTAGTAAATAAATTAACATATATGATGATAACTTTAATAGAACGATACTGTCTGCCTAAATAACACTGTCGTCAAAATAGATGAAAAGAAACAGAATTAATGGCATTGAAAAACGAATAAACTTCGCTAAAATGACGACTTTCTGTCTGTTTCAGTCTCGATAGCAAGTGAAACGATTAAAATGTGATGTTCTGTTACTGACTGGAAAATCGGATGGGGCCATGTGGAGACCGCATGGAGGATGACTCATGACAGCAGCCCAAAGGCGTCGGATAGCTGCAGATGTCGCAACGCTGGTATACTCATGCTGAAGGAGCGGGTGCTACATGAATGGACGGCTGGAAATTCGATTACGGCCGGTGGTTTCTCACGCATCGACATTGTTACGTTACACACTGCCGGTTACACGCTACATTTTGGATGCCTCTAGCGGCAGACGATTGCAACATGCCTCAGCGAAGAGTAACGTGCATTACGTGTGACACGTCAAGCAATATTGTGAACAGAATAAAAAATTCGTATGCACTACTTTTCAGCACACCCTCGTATGTGCATTGACAAATAGTGGCATAACATTCTTAGTATTGATATATGAGACAGTCGTACAATGGCGACTAACAGTAAGGAGAATGGATTAGTTCAAAAGTTGGTGAGCACCGAAACAACATTTGATCGCCAAACAGAGGACCCAAATCAGTCCAAGAGAACAAAATACATAAAATCAGCCAGTAAGCAAATATCTTCACTTATTGCTTTCAACCATGCGGTATTGTCCTTTTTATCTAACTATGCTTTTCGAGAGGACAAGCTCCCATACTGGTTGTAACGGGACTACAATTACGATAGTCCGAGCGACCTCCTGCCAACTAACATGTAACATATATATGGTATATCGTATACCATGCACATACGGAAAAGTTGATGTCGGAATGACTGGATGATCAACCAACACCAGGATCAAACAGCATAAGCGACATTGCAGGTTGGGGCAGGTGGAGAAATCGGCCGTGGCAGAGCACACACTGAATGAGACCGGCCACGTAATAAAGTTCGCCGACACGGAAGTTCTGGCTGTAGAGAAGCACTGTCACATGCGCTTGTTCAGAGAAGCTGTAGAAATACAAAAACACGCGAACAGCTTCAAGAAGAAAGAGGAAAGCCTTAAGGTAAACGGATCCTGGCTTCCCGTACTGCAGCGAACGACTCTCACAGGTAACAAGAGGAGAACCACACCGAAAATGACCGAGGAGAAGCCCTCGGAGGACGTTGGCGCGCCAGGTACATACAGTCTGCGGCCGCGAGCTCGGCTCCAGCTCACCACCGGCAATGGAGGGTGAAGCTTTGACAATTCCAGCCACTCGTGCTTTTGAAACGTCAGTAAAATCATTAGATGAACGTCGGCCGAAGAACCCGAGACAGACGCCCATAGGCAATTTGTCAACAAGTAGCCACGAAAGCCTTAACAATTCTGTAAATTACGGAAAACCTAAAGGTAGATGGATGCGGATTTGAACCGTCGTTCTCCTGAATATGAGTCCAGTATGCTAACCACATTACCTCACTCGGTGAGCCATCGAGCTCTGCTTGCGGCTGCGTGGGTGACCTTTTGGTGCCGCCCTGACAACGTCACACTTAGCCTTGGGCGTGGACACGGGTGGCGCGCCATCTGTAGGCTACTTAGCTCAATGCGTTCTGGTGGATTGTTTGATTCGCTGTTTGGATGGAAGACGCAATATATCTTAAGTGTTATGGAAATTCTGTAAACGTTTTCCTAGTTTTGTAAAAATTTCTCCAATTGTCTCGTATTTTTTCAACTATCGCAAATATTTCCTAGAACTAGAAAGTAACTATTCTACGTTCAAGGAGTTTCGGTCTCTCTGAGGATATACAACGCAAAATTCGGCTTGATTACATTATTTTTAACTAATTGTGCTATATCCTAAACTTCGCCAAATATAGTGCCTAAAAACTAAAAAAAAGTTAAGTACCCTGAAGGAGAGAATGGAAAAAGGCAAAATCGAACCAAATTTAGAAAGAACTTATTGCGATATCACTTATCAGTATGATGTTGCACCAATTCTGGTCTGTGTACGCCTATTGATTTCATTCGGAAGCGTACGACCAGGCCGTTGAAGACTCTCCTAAGGCAATGTGGTACATATCTTTTGTAGCTGGTCCATTATATCCTAGATATTGGCGCTGGGATGGAGTTGACTACCGAGCTGGTCCCCCACACGTTTTATCGCGGGCAGATCTAAGGACCTCGTTGGTTCACGGGAGTGCCTTAACATTATACACACAGCCCACAGAGAGAAGTGCCGTGTGTGGACAAGTATTGCCCCGTTGCGAAGTTTCATCACAACACTGTTGCATTAACGGTAACATATGAGGACGCAGAATTTGTGTAATACCGTTGTTCCGCCTAAGTTCTCTCAGTTACTATCAGTGGTCCACCAACTCCACATAGGCCACAGATTTCTGTAGCCAATGCTAAGTGACTCCACTGGACAGCAGATGGGTGGAAACCAGTGATTTGGAGCCGTCAACCACGCTGCACAGTGTGGCAATGCAGTGGAGGAGCTCGGGCTTGGGGAACGTCTGCATCCCGTTATCTGCCGTCATGTGTAGTGCCTACAGTTACGTAAGGAGGAGGTCTGTCACGGAACAGGAGTGTTTTTCGCGATTAGGATGTGGTACACTTGTTGCGTTAATAAAAGGATACCGACACAATTTTCACGATTGTGTACAGTATACAGTAGAGAAATAGTTCGTAAACGGTTACTGTAACAGCATGACAATGCACCCTGCATCTGTGAGGCAATAGTTTGTGGACAATAACATTCCTGAAACGGACTGACCTTCCTAGAGTCCCGACCTGAACCCAATGGAACACCTTTGGAAGGAGTTACAACATAGACTTCGCTCCAGACTTCAGTGTCCAACATCATTACCCTCTCTGGTTTCGCCTCTTTGTGGAGAATCGGTTTCCAATCGTCCACAGACATTCAGCCTGTGCTAGTGTAAGCTGGCGCCAGCAAACGATGCAGCAAAGAGGTTGTGACAAGATCGATAGAGGCCAAAGACAGACTAGCAACAAACGCGCGGCCAACACACTCTTTGCCACATGGTGCGCAGGCGCTAGCACACAGACATCTCAATGAAAGTAAAGACGTCATAAAGTAGAAGATTGGACAACTGCATAATAAAATCGACTACCAGGTCTCCGGATTCTGTTGATCATGTTGTGTATGTGGCATAAATTATCCCCTAACTCTGAGTCTCTCTAAAAAAATTTGAGATCTATCTTATGGAAGTTACTGGGAATGTTACCCTGCTGGAAATACGTCCTTATCAGTGACGTTAGGTATCGTCTACCACGTCTTCTACTTTTACCCACAATCGTCTAGGGGGAGCAGCAGGTTGCTTAAGATATCACTCGTGACATCACCGCCTTTTTGCTTCCCCCTCTGCATTATGTGCCTTCTCTTTACGTTCAGGAATGGGATAGACGAATTCAAAACGAGGGGCAGTTAAATAACAGTTTGTGCACTGCGTCCTTTACGAGGAGTTCTATCTGTTCGTTTTATTGGTGTTCTTGGAATCCTGAGAAACTTTACCGAAGTTTTTCATGGTTGTGCCTTATGTTCGTAGAGGACACCCTTTAAGATGGGAGTACAAGGGTCAAAAAATGGTTCAAATGGCTCTGAGTGCTAAGGGACTTAACAGCTTAGGTCATAAGTCCCCTAGAACGTAGAACTATTTAATCCTAACTAACCTAAGGACGTAACATGCATCCATGCCCGAGGCAGGATTCGAACCTGCGACCGTAGCGCTCAATCGGTCCCAGACTGAAGCGCCTGGAACCGCTCGGCCACTCCGACCGGCTACAAGGGTCATTACGAAACTGTTGTCTCCCATTTTTATTAGTGCAAACTACAACAGACATAGATTGCACAGCAACTTATAAAAACAGAGCAAGATGCCAGCTACATACAGTCATCCTTTCACATTGTCACCGGCCGCGCGTTGTAGCCGCGAGGTCTAGAGGACCTAGTCCTATTTCGCACCGCTTCCCCCGTCGGAGGTTCGAGTCCTCCCTCGGGCATGGGTGAGCGTGTTGTCTTTAGCCTAAGCTAGATTAGGTAGTGTGTAAGCCTAGAGACCGATTACTTCATCAGTTTGGTCCCATAGGAGCTTACCACAAATTTGCAATTACGTTGTCACCAGTTCTCATTACGCAATTTTGCCAACGATGAAAGGTAGCCCGCATGCGGTGCTCGTAAACACCCGGATCAGGTGAGGCAAACCCCTCTTTTGCAGCTTTGGCGACAGTATCGGAGTGAAAAATTGTTATCTATCATAGGCCCAATGAGATGACGTCAGAATCGAAAGTTGCTTTAGGCTCCAAGAAATAAAAAAAGCACACCTTGACTATCACTGAAAAATATGCAAAGCACTTCGCCTTCAGTCGCAGTGCCTTGAATTTCTACTGTATTAGAAAATTCGTATATCGCTGTTGACATTTGGATTCTAACTCGTAGAGCTAAAAACATGTCTTCGGTGATGATGGTGTTCGAAAAATTATCAGCTTCACTGATCCAGTAGTCCCCATAAATTTCCATGCCATGATGATGTTGGTCACGTATCAGCATTCCCGAGACCCTTTTAGCAAACGCTTTCTGATAATCAAAATTGTGTAGCGTGGTATTACAGACATTCACCTGCGTACACAATTACGCGGCCGTAAACCGCTATCACCGCGGGTAAGTTGATCGAGTCGCTGCTCATTATGAGGGATACAGGGTCGATTGTGACGTGGGTTGTCGTGCTCACTCTGTTCGCTGCCAGTGAAACTCAGTACCGGCCCCCTCACATTATTCACGTGTTCTATACCGTCTCCATACACCTTCAACTAACATCTATGGATTTGATTGGGCGCACGCAGCTAAACAGTGAAAAATGTAATGAGTAATGTTTATTTTGTACGCCCGACGCCGTTTCGAAACGCTGCTGTATTGGTGCTCTCCATCATGAGACAAAGAAGCCAAGAGGTGATTGGGAGAAAATTATAACACCCGTACTACAATAATATAATCATGTTCGGACAATCGCAGCAAACACAAGAAATAGGAAACATCCCTTCTGGAATGACTATACTGCAATTAACGAGACAGATACCATCAAGTTGTTGTTCAGCCCAAGCGATGTGTCGAACTGGGGTGCTTGCCCCAAAGCCACTGTCTGTCAGGCAAACAATCGCTTGTTCTGAAGACGAGGGGGGGGGGAGGGGGGGAGGGGGGGAGGGGGGAGGGGGGGAGGGGGGAGGGAGGGGTAGGGGTAGGATGGACACCATCACTGCAGGTCGGATCAAGGGAAAGCGCTATCCTGATATGATTATAATGCTACTTACAAATCGATCGCAACTCGAAGTTGCATCTCATGTAAATTAATTAATTTGTATGAATTGTCTGCGAGTACAATTTATGAATACAGCAGATTATCTTGCTCTGTTCTCTTTAAGAGTACGTTTTTAATCTGCTTTACATAATAGACAATTTATCAAACATTGCTCCCTTTTAAACAATGCAAAGGAGCGGAACTGTGTGTGCTCCCAAAAAAAAAAAAAAATAATAATAATAATAATAATAACGTATGTAATGTAACAAAAAGCCACTTACTTGTTGGGACTGAATTGTTTTCTGAACTGGAGGCAGCTGCAACCTATTGTAGACACACGTAACGCAGTCTCTAAATGGAAGGAAGGTGCGACAGCGATTTGGACTTGGTTTAGTCTTCACTTGCCTAGTTGTGTTCTAGTAACTACTAGTGTATTTCTACGCAAATGGCTAAAACGAGCCGGCCACTGTGACCGAGCGGTTCTAGGCGCTTCAGTCCGGAACCGCGCTGCTGGTACGGTCGCAGGTTCGAATCCTGCCTCGGGCATGGAAGAGTGTAATGTCCTTAAGTTAGTTCGGTTTAAGTAGTTCTAAGTCGAGGGGACTAATGACCTCAGATCTTAAGTCCCATAGTGCTCAGAGCTATTTGAACCTTTTTTTAGCTTAAATGACATTGACCTCAATGCGAATGTCATTCGCTATACTTGAGTTATATAATCGGTTAAATGCGTCAGTTATTTTCTTCCATACAAAGCTATTAACCAGAAATGTTATCTAGGGATGGAACGGGACGGGCTAGTGCTCGTTCTGCCCAGGCATTTTTTGGTGCAAGTAGCTTTCAAACTATATATTCCTTTTTATTCCTGCGTTTCCAGATGGTGTGAACTTACATCAGACAGGCTGAGAAACAGCTAAGGAATACTGAATCAACAGAAATGCCGTCTCATTTTCCAGGGATTTTAACGAAACCATATCAATGTTGGAAAGTTTATTTCATAAAACTAAGAATAATCCCTAGTACAGAGTTAACAAATCAGATGGAAAATTTATAAATGTGTTCAGTGCAGAACAGGAACACGAGGTAGTAGCGAACATGTAGTCAGTGGAGAGTAGACCTTTTAGTCCAACGATGGAACATCTCTTTCTCAGATCATTAGCCTGTCAACTAACAGAAAGAAATAGCTTACTAAACACATCTGACAAAGATACTTGTCTGGTTGGGAAGGACTGGGATATAAGATTTATTACTAGGCATCAGATGTTGTCTGTTCGCAAGCCAGAAAATACATCTGCTGCAGGACCGATGTGACTCAATAAAGTAACAGTAACTTACCATTAATCATTAAAAATAATTGTATCATTTTTAAAATAAAATAACATTAATATATTTCCTTATTGTTAACAAGTTTCTGAAGATTCTGTATTCGTTAATTTAAATTGTTCGTTAAACAACTTTATGCCTTAGTTTAAGATAATATTCCTAATAATTTTAACATTTATGCAGTAATTACACCAAAAACATTTCCCTATCCCATTCTGCCCCTTGGGTGGGACTGAACGTTGCATGTACACTGAAGCACCGAAGAAACTGGCACAGGTATGCGTATTGAAATACAGAGATATTTTAACATTCAGAGTACGGCCCTGCTATCGGCAACGCCTATGTAAGACAAGTGTCTGGCGCTGTTGTTATATCGGCTACTGCTGCTACTATGACAGGTCATCAAGATCAGAGTGGTCTTGAATGTGGTGTTATAGTCAGCGCACGAGCGATGGGACACACCATCTCCGTGGTAGCGGCGAAGTGGGAATTAAAAAAAAAAAAATGTTTCAAATGGCTCTGAGTGCTATGGGACCGTAGCAGCAGCGTGGTTCCGGACTGAAGCGCCTAGAACCGCTCGGCCACAACGGCCGGCTGGGGATTTTCCAGTACGACCTTTCACAGCAGGAATCCGGTAAAACATCAAACTTCCGACATCTCTGCGGCCGGAAAGAGATCCTGCAAGAATGGGACCAACGACGACTGAAGAGAATCCTGTCTGATCACTTGCACCCATTCATGTGCGTTGTGCAATCTGTCTTGGGAAATTCCAGCAGGACAATGCGACACCCCAAAGATCCAGAATTACTACAGAGTGGCTCCAGGAACACACTTCTGAATTTAAACACTTCCGCTGGCCAGCAAACTCTCCAGACAGGAACATATCTGCTATACCTTGCTACTTGGTGTTCAGAAGAGATCTTCACACCCCGTAGTCTTACGAATTTGTGGACAGCAGGATTTCTGGTGTATGTTCCCTGCATCACTACTTCAGATGTCGTGTTGTGGCACTTATCAGTGCTCGCGGGAGCCCTACACGGTATTAGGCAGGCGTACCTGTATCTTTGGTTCTTCAGTGTATGAGCATTTCTTTGGAGAAAATGTAGAAAATACATATGATGTAGTTTCACGTGCTTGTTTCTGAAGAAAGGTACGGTGGGTTATAATATATGGTTCTTTTCTTCTACTTGTAAGACGCATTTCCTCGTGTTCCTTTACTTTAAAAAAATTGTTAAACGTTAAGTATCCCGTCCCAGCCCGAGTTCCTCTATAACACCTCTGAATTTCTTAGCTGCAATCTCTTTGACCATAATTTTTGCACTCGAATGTAAACACGTTATAGGTTGTAAGTAATGTTCCGCAAACAGTTTGTAACATTTTTAGTGGAATTGGGATTATGGTGCTTCCAACGACTACTTTTGAATGAAATATATACTTAACATTTGTAAATTCAATCTCTGTTTAGATACATTTGTGTATTCAACTCTTGTCACTTTCTCACTTACGTCTCCTTAGCTAAGACACCATAATTTGGCATTTATATTGAACAATTTACTCCAGCGTTGATTGCGTAAAGACAAAATCAAATTTCATTACACGAAAATATAAATTAGCACGAAACCGATCGTGCTACAAGTAAACGCCTTTGCTTGCAACTGGTAGCACATTTTCTTCAATGTTACCTTCTTAAGCACGTTACGCAGTTCAACAGCTTCCTTTATGGACAAAACTAATTTGCATCGTCTTTTGCGTACATTTTCGTGTCTGATGCTTCACTTTTGCAGAGCAGATGGATCTTGTACAACAGACTGAGCAGCTGAGATGAAAAGGTCTTTAAGTACTTGTTAGCCCAGTTAACTGATTAATGAGGATGCTTTCGTGTTAAACAGGAGTACTAACTACAGTAGCAATCGAATGACACCGTGTTCGAATTCGAATTAAAAATCGAGTCTTTCGGTCTGGTGCTTGCCCAAGTACGGTTAGCTACAGCGGCGCATGTTGTTCTTGTGTGCGGGGAATAAGAAATACCGCCTCCGAGCGGAAGGCGGAAAAGGGCACTTAGGCGGCAATAAGCCCTTTAGAGGGCGCGCTCGCCAGGGACTCTATGTAAGTGGCCCTGCGAAACGTCTCCCGGAAGCGGACAAAGCCAGGTCTCCCTGGCTCTGCGCCAGAGGGCCGACTCCTGCTTTGAGGTTCTTTCTCCCCTACCCGCGGCATTTTCATAACCATTACTGCGATTATACGAGGATGATGTTCAACGTTTCGTAAGTCTTCACATTTGCTTTTCCGACATGCAAATGTGCAGTGCTGACAGTAAGAGCTATGGAAAGAGTTTCACGAGAAAGTCTGCTGAGTACATTCTTCCACACAGTAGCTATCTTAACACTGCCACGTAACGTTTGTTGCATTTACATAAGCAGGCTGTTTCAGGAGGAACAGCAAATACAACTTAGGTCTGGAGGCAATACTAATTTGTGGTAAGTTCCTGTGGGACCAAACTGCTGAGGTGATCGGTCCCTAGGCTTACACACTACTTTAAGGACAACACACATACACTCCCATGCCCGAGAGAGGACTCGAATCGCTGACAGGGGTAGCCGCGCAAACCGTGACTATACGACCGTGACTACTACGCGCGGCGCAGGTCGAAAGACATATGCTTTGAGGAGTGAGATTGTTAGTGACTCGAACAAAAAACTTCTTGTGAACAAAAGCTCGATGTCGAATAGTTTACCTCTTTACTTAATAATTTAACATACTTTTAACTTACTGTTCGGTGTCAGTTGCAAATTTTTAGTTATACTACTGGTCATTAAAATTGCTACACCACGAAGATGACGTGCTACAGACGCGAAGTTTAACCGACAGTAAGAAGATGCTGTGATATGTAAATGATTAGCTTTTCAGAGCATTCACACAAGGTTGACGCCGGTGGCGACACATACAAGGCGCTGACGTGAGGAAAGTTTCCAACCTATTTCTCCTACACAAACAGCAGTTGACCGGCGTTGCCCGGTGAAAAGTTGTTGTGGTGCCTCGTGTAAGGAGGAGAGATGCGTACCATCACGTTTCCGACTTTGATAAAGGTCGGATTGTAGCCTATCGCGATTGCGGTTTATCGTATCGCGACATTGCTGCTCGCGTTGGTCGAGATCCAATGACTGCTACCAAAATATGGATTCGATGGGTTCAGGAGGGTAATACGGAACGCCGTGTTGGATACCAACGGCCTCGTATCACTAGCAGTCGAGATGAAACGCATCTTATCCACATGGCTGTAACGGATCGTGCAGCGACGTCTCGATCCGTGAGTCAACAGATGGGGATATTTGCTAGACAACAACCATCTGCACGAACAGTTCGATGACGTATGCAGCAGCATGGACTATCAGCTTGGAGACCATGGCTGCGGTTACCCTTGACGCTGTATCACAGACAGGAGCGCCTGCGATGGTGTCCTCGACGACGAACCTGGGTGCACGAATGGCAAAACGTCATTTTTTCGGATGAAGCCAGGTTATGTTTACAGCATCATGATGGTAGCATCCGTGTTCGGCGACATACCAGTGAACGCACATTGGATGCGTGTATTCGTCATCGCCAAACTGGCGTATCACCGGGCGCGTGGTGCCATTGGTTACACGTCTCGGTCTCCTCTTGTTGGCATTGACGGCACTTTGAATGAGGACGTTACATTTCAGATGTGTTACGACCCGTGGCTCTACCCTTCATTCGATCCCTGCAAAACCCTACATTTCAGCAGGATAATGCACGACCGCAAATTGCAGGTCCTGTACGGGCCTTTCTGGATACAGAAAATGGTCGACTGCAGCCCTGGCCAGCACATTCTCCAGATCTCTCACCAACTGAAGCTGCATGGGCAGCTGTATCTGTACACGCCATCCAAGCTCTGTTTCACTCAATGCCCAGGCGTATCAAGGCCGTTATTACGGCCAGAGGTGGTTGTTCTGGGTTCTGAGTTCTCAGGATCTATTCTCAAGATCTATGCACCCAAATTGCGTGAAAATGCAATCACATGTCAGTTCTAGTATAATATATTTGTCCAATGAATACCTGTTTATCATCTACATTTCTTCTTGGTGTAGCAACTTTAATGGCCAGTAGTGTACATTACTTGTTTCGATCACTTATGCTAGATATACTGTAAATGCAATCCAGGCATTGGCTTGGAATTTTATCATCACACAGCGCGGTGGTGTACACGAAATGCCTTGTACTTCTTTTACTTAAAGAGTTCCACAAGTTAGTTTCTAAAACGTGTATTTATATAATTTTATTGTGAAATATTACGTGTACCAGCTCCTCAATTGTTTGCTGCATGAGAAAGTAACACCCGCCGTTCATAGAGTATAAGTAATAAATTGTACTTCGCGTTCTGAGCGTATCATTACTGTCTCGTAAATTAATGTTACTTGATTAGAGTATTGTCTCTGATACGGTTGCAGATTTTTAAATTAACCGCTATCTATAAGACATCTATAAAGGTGGGAACTGAGGTTTTCAAAATTTTGATTCTAACAGTCTCCTATCTGTCTTCTAATTACAACATCGTACGTTAAATAAGTCTGACTGAGACTGCAGAAAGCAACCAATTATGATTATTAGTTAAAAGTGGGATATGTTGTGTGACTAGAAGCTGTCTCTCTGAAGTTTCGCACTTGCAATACCGTTGGCCATCGATCCGATAGGAGTTCATTGAAAGTTTCCCCGACATGATTCTACATGGCCTGAGTTAATCAGCAATTCACTCAGACACCCTCAAGCTCTGAGGACTTGGTTTACGACTTGCAGAAGTAGAGTAGTTCTGAGACTTAACGACTTGTCCTTGAGGAGGAACAACACAACGAAACGTAAAGGTTTAAGGCCACTGCACCCTCGTGTCTGCGAATTTGTTCTGAAGAGAAGAACACACGAAGTTGTTTACGAGGAGAAATTTCTTTTTTATGGGTCAGACTAGAAACTAAGCACACTTCATCAACCCGTAACCAAATGAGCCAAGGAAACAAGTACTGCAGGGACTTTCTCGTTCCACTGTCTCGCAATGGGGCTGACTTTGAATTTCGATCCCATTGAGTGAGGTTTTAGAGTATCTTCTAGTAAATCGGTGAAAGTATTATATTGTTTTGATAGTGCTGCAAAACAAAGAGAAATAAAAATGAGGATCTTCATTCTGTGTTACAAACTCAATATATAAATATATTAATTAATAATGCAAATGGACCAGTGTGCACGACGTACAGACGCTGTGAAGAGACTTCAGAGTAGCTTTTACTGATCAAGGGTGCCTAACAAATTAACGATTTCAGACTTGTTAAATTATTCTGCCAATTCTCACTGTTGCCGTTTGCGGCAAGGTGTTTGGGCATGTTTGTGTTCATACTGACAAAACATTCTTGATTCTGGTATCACGATAACTTACAGGACTAACGTTGAGCTACTTTCAGAACTCGTCATTCATGCTGTAGATGACGTGTGTCTGTGCAAGAAAGATTTTCAGTTCGGTTTAAGTCACCACTGCGATGTATCTGACTTATTATGTTGTATTTATTCTTTGTGCTTGAAGTTTAAAGTGTAATATTATTTCACATTTCTTAGATTAGGGTTTTATTCTTAATTTTTTCTGGTTGAGGCTTTTGAGTATTATCGAGTAAAACCTCCTTATGAATTGTGAGAATTTTAACATAACTGCAGAATAATGTATTCTACTGTTAGCGAACTTCTGATAATGATATTGCTGTGCCTGAATATATTTGTATTATTGTTTCGGGAATTATCATTACCGATTTGGAACCAGTAAGTTTTGCTCTTATTATTGCGCTCTTTCGAAAAACCTGATTTAGGAGAAGTTTACTTAACAGATTACTGGTATGTTCAATACTATTGGTACCGGTACTATACTATCATACGCCTTCAGAGCCCTCAGGCACTTCAATTTCACAATCTCTGTTGCTGTTAATGCCCATTCCTACTCACAATTTGTCAGTAAATATAATTGAGTAGACCAATCTATACATTTTGGTTGTACCAGTGTAGCTCTGGGGAACATTTCAAGGACCTTTTCTTCCTGTTGAGCCGAGCTGCTGCAGATAAACATAGGGCAGTTTATTCCAGGTTCACTTGTGGAGTAGTTAGACATGAGTGGCAGTAAAGAATGCCTTCTTACACAGGTACACATATGAGTTCAACGGTTAGTAATCCTGGTCAAGATGGAAACTGTAGAAGGCTGAAAGCAATTGGACCAATCGTGGTAAATATGTAAGTATGAGGAAGAAAATGGGAACAGAATGAAATGTTCAACTGAATAGTGAACCCAATATAGAATAATTTTCTTTTGTTTTACGTCCATGGTCACAAATTTTTTTGTAGTCAGACTACAGGTTTCGGTCTATAATAACCATCTTCAGATATGTTTTATGTTAGTGTATAGACAATTAAAATCCTTTATACAAAAGAGAACAATTTAATTCTCCCCTGTACCTAGTGCCCCTTTCAGACATCTATTTGACTGTAGAAGGACCGCAAAGAAAGAAATTTTGCAGAAGAGTATTATAAGCTTCTGACGACCACGTGATGGGCGCATGTTCTGCGCAGTGTGTTCACGTCATCACAGTGAGTGACTCAGATTGACGCGCTCGGCGCGAATTATTCCAGAGCTGTGTGAGGCGGCGGCAGCGAGGGGCTCGGCTGATGACGTGGGAGCGTGCCCTGAAGTATTGTTAAAATTAACATTTGCGATAGAGCGTCGAGGGTGCAACAAAGACGTGAGTATTATAAGAACAATAATGAAACACGTTGTGTCCAATGAAGTGTCGGGTATTATTAATCTTTGTTGCGCAGTCGGTACTAAAAAAATGGTTCAAATGGCTCTGAGCACTATGGGACCTAACATCTTAGGTCATCAGTCCCCTAGAACATAGAACTACTTAAACCTAACTAACCTAAGGACATCACACAACACCCAGCCATCACGAGGCAGAGAAAATCCCTGACCCCGCCGGGAATCGAACCCGGGAACCAGGGCGTGGGAAGCGAGAACGCTACCGCACGACCACGAGATGCGGGCAGTCGGTACTAGTTTCGTGTGTTAATAGTTGGGGATGCAAAACAAAATGAAAACTATAATCTATAATTTAAAACGAATGCTTGTGGGTTCACTCTTTCATTTAATCATTTCCCCATAAAATGAACACAAAAGGATTGATATACGCAACCAGGCATCACCACAGTACTGAAGATAAACAAAGCAGATCATTCTCATGCTGCAAAGGAAACTTCTTCAAATGTAGAAGAGACGTAATGACACGCTTTGAACGTAAATCCTACGGACCTCAGTGCTCAAGAATGAATACTGTGTGCCACAGACTTTTTCACTTACATTTGTCTTGCATTTAGATGGCATCACATAAAAATTAGAAGCACTGAGCAAACAGGCAGTGAAACTCATGTTTGACAGAATTAAAGAGAATAGGTTGAGGTGATCTAAACATGTTACAGTTCTATCGGAGTGAAGAACGATGGCGGTTGAGTATAGACTTGTTCTCTGCCCCTACGTCACATATTCTCCGGAGCCAATTAGAGTTCAGTAATGTTTTGAGCGCTCGGTTGCACATGCCGTACACAATGAGAGTATTAGAGGTGACTGTAGCGAATGATTTGGTGAACTTTAAATCGATTCATTGCGAGTTGTTATCGCTGACGGTGGTGGTAAGCGACAAATTCCACATACCCTAGGTAGTTACATAACCTACAGGATACATGCTTTCTTCAAGCGCAAAGAACGTGTTCGCACGTGTCGCATCCGTCTCTACGAACCAGCAACAAAATGTAACCCCCGTCCGTGCATTGACCTGCGCGAACTGTCTTCGTTCGTGAATCGAACTACACTGAAGAACCACAGAAACTGGTACATCTGTCTAATATCGTGTATGTCCCCCGAATCACGACGCGCCATGGACGCGACTAATGTCTAAGTTAGTGCTGGAGGGAATTGACACCGTGAATCCTGAAGGAATCACCATTAATCCGTAAGAATGAGATGGGATGAAGATCTCTTCTGAACACCACGTTGGAAGGCATCCGAGATATGCTCAATAATGTCTGGGGTGTTTGTTGGTCAGCGGAAGTGTTTAAACTCAGAAGAGTGTTCCTAGAGCCACTCTGTAGCAATTCTGGATGTATGGAGTGCCGCATTGTCCTGCTGGAACCGCCCAAGTCCATCGGAATACATAATGGACATGAATGGATGCAGGCGATCAGACAGGA
The DNA here is from genome assembly GCF_023897955.1 of Schistocerca gregaria. NCBI lineage: Eukaryota > Metazoa > Arthropoda > Insecta > Orthoptera > Acrididae > Schistocerca > Schistocerca gregaria. The sequence continues at coordinate 275,518,355 of NC_064920.1, read as the reverse complement.
TGCTTACGTAAGTGTCACCTGCCAGAGTTTGTAACTAGACGTAATAGGGGTCCCATATCCCTCCAACTGCACACGCCCCACGCCATTACAGAGCCTCCACGAGCTTGGGCAGTCTCCTGCTGACATGTAGTATCCATGAGATGGTCTCCATGCTCGTACTCGTCCATCGTCTCGATACAATTTGAAACGAGATTCGTCCGACCAAGCAACATGTTCCCAGACATCAACAGTCCAATGTCGGTGTTGACGGGCCCAGGCGAGACGTAAAACTTTGTGTTGCGCAGTGATCAAGGGTCCACGAGTAGTCCTTCGTCTCCGAAAGCCCGTATCGATGGTATTTCGTTGAGTGGTTTGCATGCTGACACTTGTTGATGGCCCAACCCTAAAATCTGCAGCAATTTGCAGAAAGGTTGCATTTCTGTCACTTTGAACGATTCTATTCAATCGTCATTGGTCTCGTTCTTGAAGGATCTTATTCCGGCTGCAGCGATGTCGGGGATTTGATGTTTTAGCGGATTCCTGATATTCACGGTACACTCGTGAAATGGTCTTCCGGGACAATCCCCACTTCATTGCTACCTCGGAGATGCTGTGTCTCATCGCTAGTGCGCCGACTTTTATGCCATGTTAAAACTTACTTAAATCTCGATAACCTGCCATTGTAGCAGCAGTAACCGATTTAACAATTGCGCCAGACGTTAGTTACCTTAATAGGCGTTGCAGACAGCAACGCCATATTCTGCCTGTTAGAAATCTACGTATTTCGGTAACCGAGCCTAAACCAGTTTCTTTGGGGCTTCAGTGTTTTATTAATATTAATTACAACATTGTCTTTTAAGTGAAACTGGTTGCAGAATCGAGTTACTTTTGACGTACAGCTTCGATTGAAGTAAGTTATTTGCTTCACAAGACTTTTCTAAATAAGTGTCTAAAGTATGACTGGCAGTGTTCTCATATCAAGCTTTGCAAAATTAGTTGACGGAAGGCATCCCCCACAAAACAAAACAAAATCACAGGGCATAAGTAGTAAAGCTGGACATAATTCGAAAACACAATCAAGAAAACTTAACAAAAGAAAAATGTAGAAAGACTGTTACGCAAAGGGATCGATAGCTTCAAGCAATCTTGTGTAGTGGCCGAAAGTTTCTGTCATGTTACATCAGAACCAACTTCTACTAGGCAGAATTTAGGTTATGGCGAATAAAGCAATTCTCATCCAAATGAATCGTTTTGGAATAGTTCGATTGGTCGCATGCGATATCTGATTTACGAAGTGTGTGACGATTTAAACAGAATTGTACTATTTTTGGGCAGTATGTTCTCCGTAACTCCTACGACATGCACTGGACTCGCTTTCGGGAAGACGACGGTTTAATCCCGCGTCCGGCCATTCTGATTTAGGTTTTCCGTGATTTCCTTAAATCACTCCAGGCAAATGCCGGGATGGTTCCTTTGAAAGGGCACAGCCGACTTCCTTCCCCGTCCTTCCTTAATCTGATAAGACCGATGACCTCGCTATCCTGGTCTCCTACCCCACAATAACCCAATCCTTTTACGACATGGTACAGCGAGAGAGACTGGCACACCACCACTCGTAATCACTACGATTGGTCAACAGCGGCGAATAGTGTGGAAGCAGCACAGAATGACATACCTACATCGTTACCCTAGCTCATTTCGGCGCGATGCCCAGTGGGGTAGTTTCTGCCAGAGGAGACAATCCTGTGTAGTCGGTCTCACTCCACATATGGTCCAAAATGTACTATAAATTTAATCGGGGATTCTTTCTTCACAGTCGAGCAGCCGACCCGAGCAGATCGCTGCTGCTCTCCGCATCTGGAGTAGCTGCCCGAGGATAGCTCTACGGAGTGGTCCCTAATAATCTGAAACAGACGTAGCAGCGGGTGACGCTCTTCAGAGCACCACGAACGAGCTCAAGCCGCTTAACACTTCTTACCGCTAAGCGGCAAGAGTTTCGGCTCAGCTCCCTGCAACCTCGGTTGCAATCCCCCAGCGGGACGCTCGCTCCCGTTCTTTGGTAGCATTTATTTCAGTGTCAGGGGCTGGTTGACGTCGGATAACCCCGCGCACTGTAGGTCGCTCTCTTCTTCCCGCGCTCTCTTGCGCCGCGCATTGCACTTTGCGCAGATAGACCTTGTGTGAGTTTAGTGATGATCAGAAGAGAGAAATGCCTGAGTACATTCAGTTTTGCTCATCTGTTTGAAAATCAAATAACGTTAGAGGTTTATCAGCACAGTGATTTACAATTTTTCTAAGGGACATTTCAATACGAATCTGCTGGACATAAGCAACTACGCCGAATTCTGTAGGTGCACGCAATATTGCATTCTCGACGAAACAGCAAAAATTGTTTTCGAAAGAAGCAAAAGTATCTTCCCGTCACCCCCCCCCCCCCCCCCCCCAGAATATATCCTTATGCAGAAAAGATGTTCGATCCTTCTTGCATGTCCCTTACAGTAAAGCGCAGCGAAGCTGCAGCACAAAAGGCGCGAAAGCCGGCTGAAGCCATCATCATCTCCGTACCACTCCTCACGTTTAAAGAGGTAGTTGCCTCGAAGGATCGACACATCACCGACCAGTAAAAGCTGATCGAGCTGCTCATGGGGAATGAACACACGAAAACACCAACACACGCAGCAAACACACAAGCGCCTGCCGCAAACCCGCTAGACATGCCCTCTCTATCACTTGTGGTGGCTCAGGCACCGTTGGAACCGGAGCCGACAGAGAACATAAATAACACAGAAGACGGACCATGGCAGCAGCCCACAACCCAAACCCCACGAAGACACACAAATGGTTCAAATGGCTCTGAGCACTACGGGACTTATCATTTGTGGTCATCAGTCCCCTAGAACTTAGAACTACTTAAACCTAACCAACCTAAGGACATGACACACATCCATGCCCGAGGCAGGATTCGAACCTACAACCGTAGCAGTCACGCGGTTCCGGACTGAGCGCCTAGAACCGCACGTCCACCGCGGCCGGCCACAGACAAGTGAGTCCATAAACTCACGAGGTACCCGCAGATTGCTGCTGCCAACTCCAACAGCGTCAAATGTCAACACCAGCAAGGCAGGGAACGACACAAACAACCTTGCGACTGCAGCACACACAAGGACATAAGCAGCTACGCCGAATCCAAAAAAGATCCTCGGCTCCTTTCCCACCAGTCATCGTACACAACTACGGAGACCTTAGCCTCTTAAACAAAGAGTTTAATAACAAGCACAACCCACAACATACCACTCTAAACTCACTGGCGACCAAGCCGAACTGTTTGTGGCGAATAAGTCGGATTATACTGTAAGTTGGCTGTTTAGGTTTTTCTGTTGGTAACGCCAAGTAGCGCTCTGTATGAAAATCACTAACTGTGCTGCGTGCAGTCTGTAGATGGTTTGCATTGTTGGAATATTTGTTACTGTATTGTTGGGCAGTTGGAGGTGAGCCGCTAGCAGTGGTGGATGTGGGGGGAGAGATGGCGGAGTTTTGAGAGCGGATGATCTGGACGTGTGTCCATCACAGAGAGTAAATTTGTAAGACTGGACGTCATGAACAGCTATATATATTATGACTTTTGAACACTATTAAGGTAAATACATTGTTTGTTCTCTATCAAAATCTTTCATTTGCTGAGTATGCCTATCAGTAGTTAGTGCCTTCAGTAGTTTGAATCTTTAGCTGGCAGTATTGGCGCTCTCTGCAATGCAGTAATTCGAGTAAAGAAGGTTGTTGTGAGATAAGTGATTCATGAAAGGTATGAGTTATTGTTACTCAGGGCCATACTTTTGTAGAGATTATTGAAAGTCAGATTACGTTGCGCTAAAAATATTGTGTGTGAGTTTAGTGATGATCAGAATCAGTAAAGAGAGAAATGTCTGAGTACCTTCAGTTTTGCTCATCTGTTTGAAAATCAAATAACGTAAGAGGTTTATCAGCACAGTGATTTACAATTTTTCTAAGGGAAGTTTCAATACAAATCTGCTGGACTTTCTAAAGGAGAGTGGTTTATCAGCACAGTGATTTACAATTTTTCTAAGGGAAGTTTCAATACAAATCTGCTGGACTTTCTAAAGGAGAGTGGAACACTTCACGTAAAGGTCCGTCTTGGAAAACACCCAGCAGTACATAATCAAGAGGGTAGACTCTCGGACCCCGATCGAGACAGTACACGAAGAACTTACCGCCCTTGATTGGGAATACATTCGTGTAAATCGAGTGACTGAGTTCGGCACAGTAAGACCGTCGCATAACTACATTGTTGAGCTTACAGACACGGTAAGATCGCGCGACCTGCTGAAGATGCAATTATTTCTTTCCCCCCAACTATGCCACAACTAACAACTTTTTGCACGTACGGGTATTCGGTGCGGTCTCGCTCCCCGCTGCTGCAGATGCGCTGGTGGTCACACGACCCAACATTTCAAACTCCCCAAGACAGCACCACGCAAATGCACCAACTGTGGTGCAGCCCATTCGACCAACTACAGGGAGTGCATTGCATACAAGGTGGCTCTGAGGCGCAAAATAGCCAAAACGTAAAAACTATCGCCACCACAGCTCCGTAACCGCCCCCGCGCTTGTAAGGAGTGGAATATGTTTATCTGGAGTAGTAGCTTTCACCCCCAGCAGCCCAAGGCCGTCAGAGGAACTTCAGAGCTGCGGACACACACAACAAATATCCCTAGCAACAGACATACAGCCAAGAATTACAACACCCAACAGTATACCACAAAACACAAATAACACCACCATCATACCCGCAGAGACCACGACTGCAGCCCACCGCATAAGACACACCTACACAGGGACAGACACAACGCCAGAGAAGGAGAAACAACGGTAACAGGGGAAACACAACCACATGACAACAAGTACAGGGACAACAGGACACCAATACGCATATACACAATTCGGACACCCACACAACGACGTACACAACAGACCCACTCACCACAGAGACAACACAGGGGTCCACAACTACGACCCGAACAGCTGACACAGAAGCCAGTCATCACCAAACTCCAACACAAGTACCAGCAGCCGCCAATACAACCAGTAATCCACAGGCCGACACTCCCAACATTAACTCAACACTCCGAAGAATAATGGAGACATTGTTCCCTCGGACCCACGACCACCAAAATAGTAATGGGGTGTGTCTCATAACTCTTTATACAGTTCATGTCGGGCTCGCTTAACTGGAGTAGCATAAAAACTATTAACATGTCACTGTTTACACCTACGCCACAGCAGCCCCGAAAAGCAAACGCCAACACAAACTCACAGATCTTGTTTTGGAATACAATCATTGCGTTCATGGAGAGAAAGGGTATCCGAATCGCCCTAGTGAACGAAACACTGCTTACGCGTCACAAACAGCTAAACATCCCAGGTTATTGCGTTTACCGTACCGACCGACCGAATGGTAGGAAGGGGGACGGCACCGCCATCACCATATACATGGACATAGAATACACAAACATCGAGCTCCCTGCGCTTGAGAGACTAGAGGCCACGCCGGCCGCGGTGGTCTCGCGGTTCTAGGCGCGCAGTCCGGAACCGTGCGACTGCTACGGTCGCAGGTTCGAATCCTGCCTCGGGCATGGATGTGTGTGATGTCCTTAGGTTAGTTAGGTTTAAGTAGTTCTAAGTTCTAGGGGACTAATGACCATAGCAATTGAGTCCCATAGTGCTCAGAGCCATTTTTTGAACTAGAGGCTACGGCCGCCAGTGGCAAATTCAACAGATCCAACACCGCACTGGTATCGCTGTACAACGTTCCTAAAAACATAGTAACACGCGATACCAGCACCTCCAAGATTTAAAACGGGACAAAATACAAGCATACGAGGAATCGGGGCAGAAACTCGCACGGCTAAGTACCACACAACCTAGCGTGTGGTAGCTAGCCAGACATTTCACCAGTGATAAACATTACATTCTCGCTCTATAAGGACCAGACGGCCCAGCTTACTACACCTCGCAGAAGGCAGAGCTTGTGGCCACAACATTTGTAGCGTCTTCCATGCCGAATCTGGCTTCTTCAGATCCAGCATTCACACTTGAAACGGACCAGAAGGTTACAGCACTTCTAGCCCATCCCCCGCGCGACGAAATTAGACGCACCAGTACAAACGAAGTTACTTGGGCTATCAAGCATACCAATACTAGGAAAGCCCCTAGGCCCGATGGAATTCAAAACCAGGTCCTCCAGGAGTTTACGGATAGAGCCGAATACCTTGCGCACATAACGAATCCCATCTTAAAACACGAACACTTCTCTGACTTTTGGAAACCGGCCAAGTTCCTGATGTTCAAGAAGCCAGAGAAAGACCAATGCCTCCCACATAATTGGCGACACATCAGTCTGCTGTGCTCGCTCAGCAAGATTGTTGAGAAGGTAACAATAAAAATGGTTCAAATGGCTCTGAGCACTATGGGTCTTAACATCTGAGGTCATCAGTCCCCTAGAACTTACAACTACTTAAACCTAACTAACCTAAGGACATCACACATATCCATGTCCGAGGCAGGATTCGAACCTGCGACTGTACCAGTCACGCGGTTCCGGACTGAAGCGCCTAGAAGCGCGCTGCCACGCCGGCCGCCTAGGTAATAATAAAACGCATCACTACGTACTTCATCGCCAATGACATCCTATGACCGGAGCAGTTCGGCTTTAGGAATCACCAGTTCCTCCGAGTAGTCGAACACACGGCTACGGCACGAAAAAAGCCACAAGGGCCGTGTCTCTGGACATCGAAAAAGCTTTCGACCATCGGTGGTACAACAACATCACACGCAGACTAAGCGATGCTGGCTTCCACGATGGACTCATAGGTCTCATACGCTCATATTTCGTGAACAGATGTTTCAACACTGACGTGCTGGACAAGTAAGCGACACAACACGATATTCAAGCTGGAGTACCCGAGGGAAGCATCCTGGTGTCCATCTTGTTCAACCTCTACATTGATGACTTTCCAGCAACACAAAACTCGAACAATCCTTTCATCCTACGCGGATGACACAGCCAACCTTGGGCAAGACTGGAAACCGTCGAACATAAATTCACGAATACAGACGGCACTCGGAACTGCCGAGCTCTGGTTGGAACGATGGCGTATTAAAGTAAACGTCGAGAAGTGCGAAACAATTTGTTCACACGGAAACCGAAGCTGCTGCGCAAACATCAACACTGTCGACAGGAAACATTACAAGCGCGCCCAATACGTTCCCGAGAGAATGTCAGATATCTCGGTGTCTGGCTGGACCGGAAATTTACATGGGGGGGGACGGGCGACGACCACACTGAATGCGATGCCAACAGAGCGCACGCGAGGCTCCAACAACTATACCCATTGTTCAACAGAGAAAGTACACTGAATAGTAGGGTGTCGAGGTGCAAATACATGACACTGATTAGACCTCTGATGATGCACGCAGCGCCAGTCTGGGGATATGCAGCTCCTGCACGCCTGCACCGCCTGCAGATCATACAGAACAAAGTGCTACTCATCATTAGCAACACTCCACGGCAAACACGCACCGTGAATCTTCACAACGAATATCGCTTTCAAATTCTCAAGGAAGTATTTAAAAAAAGAAGAATACCACGCCACACGACTATATGGCAACTCGAGACACTCGAACTATCCTTTCATCCTTACTCTGTGAAACTATGATTACAATCGTAGGACGAAGCATAAACGGCAACATCGGGAAGCCCCTGCAAATCATCTACGTTGACTGGGTGTGCCAGCTTCCATTAAAGCCGACCAAGAGGGTACAGCAGGGAAACCGACAATATCGCACTACCAAACCGCCAACACTACCCTACACTAAAATGGTAATTTGTGGTAAGGTCTTACAGGAACAAACTGCTGAGGCCATCGATCCCTAAGCTTACACACTACTTAATCGAACTTAGACTAACTTACCCTAAGGACGACACACACACACACCCATGCCCGAGGGAGGAATACACACACACACCCATGCCCGAGGGAGGACTCGAACCTCCGACGGGGGAAGCCGCTCGGACCCTGACAAGACGCCTCAGACCGCTCGGCTACACCGCGCGGCCACTACCCTACACTGTGAATCCGATATATGACCTATCAGACCAAGAACGGTGGTGAACGTAACTGTTCAGGTACACTGTCACTGACAGTAAAGCCAACACTGGCACCCACCTACAGCCGCCGGATAACACCATTGCACAACGTCAAGCTATCGACATACATGATATCCACTACTAACAAAGCCTACCCTTGCATGAGCTCTCGCAGGTAGCTACAAAACCGCTACTGCTCTTACCACTCGACCCAACTATCGCAGAACTTTTTTTCCCCTTGCCTCTTGCCTTTGCACTTTTCTCCCTCTGCCCTTTAAACCGTTACCGTTCATTCAGCTTTCGACCAAATGTATCCCCAGATGAGCGCGTATTAATGATTAACCTTAACCAGACGTACGCAAACATCGCAGTACCCACATCCTGCGAGTCCTCACTTTAGTAAAAACTAACCATTATGCAGAGATGGCGGTAGGCCTTTTGTGTTGGCCAGCATACCGTTGCGGGCGTGGAGGGACTCCACCTTTTGGGGGAAAAATTTCTTTTACACCTCTTTATGGGCAGTAAGTACACTGCTGGCCATTAAAATCGCTACACCAAGAAGAAATGCAGATGATAAACGGGTATTCATTGTACAAATATATTATACTAGAACTGACATGTGATTAAATTTTCACGCAATTTGGGTGCATAGATCCTGAGAAATCAGTACCCAGAAAAACCACCTCTGGCCGTATTAACGGCCTTGATGCGCCTGGTTACTGAGTCAAACAGAGCTTCGATGACGTGTACAGGTACAGCTGGCCACACAGCTTACACACGATACCACAGTTCATCAACAGTAGTGACTGGCGTATTAGGACGAGCCAGTTGCTAGGCCACCATTCACCAGACGTTTTCAATTGGTGATAGATCTGGAGAAGGTTCTGGCCACGGCAGTAATCGAATATTTTCTGTATCCAGAAACAACATGTGGTCGTGCATTACCCTGCTGAAACGCAGGGTTTCGCAGGGATCGAATGAAGGGTAGAGCCACGGGTCGTAACACATCTCAAATGTAATGTCCACTGTTCAAAGTGCCGCCAGTGCGAACAAGAAGTGACCGAGACGTGTAACCAATGGCACCCCATACCATCACGCCGGGTGATACGCAAGTATGGCGATAACGAATACACGCTTCCAATGTACATTCACCGCGATGTCGTTAAACATGGATGCGACCATCATGATGCTGTAAGAAGACCCTGAACTCATCCGAAAAAATAACCTTTTGCCATTCGTGCACCCAGGTTCGTCGTAGAGTGCACCATCGCAGGCGCTCCTGTCTGTGATTCAGCGTCAAGGGTAGCCGCAGCCATAGCCTCAGAGCTGATAGTCCACGCTGCTGCAAACGTCGTCGAACTGTTCGTGCAGATGGTTGTTGTCTTGCAAACGGCCCCATCTATTGACTCAGTAATCGAGACGTCTCTGCACGATCAGCTATAGCCATGCGGATAAGATGCCTGTCATCTCGACTGCTAGTGATACGAGGCCGTTGGGATCCAGCACGGCGTTCCGTATTACCCTCCTGAACGCACCAATTCCATATTCTGCTAACAGTCATTGGATTTCGACCAAAGTGGGCAGCACTGTCGCGATACGGTAAACCGCAATCGCTATAGCCTACAATGCGACCTTTATCGTAGTAGGAACCGCGATGGTACGCATTTCTCCTCCTTGCACGAGACATCACAACAACGTTTTACCAGGCAACGCCGGTCAACTGCTGTTTGTGTATGGGAAATCGGTTGGAAACTTTCGTCGTGTCAGCACGTTGTAGGTGTTGCCACCGGCGCCAACCGTGTGTGAATGCTCTGAAAAGCTAATCATTTGCATGTCACAGCATCTTCTTCCTGTCGGTTAAATTTCGTGTCTGTAGCACGTCATCACAGCATGTTCTTCCTGTCGGTTAAATTTCGTGTCTGTAGAACGTCATCTTCGTGGTGTAGCAATTTTAGTGGCCAGTAGTGTAAAATTTCAATACATGCTATCTGTGGTATCGTCTAAATATTGTGGTGCCATATGAGACTTGAAGACGTAGAACGATATCATGGACGTTAGCGATGTCTCCCTGCAATCCGTGAAGAAGGATGGGAGGGACTGAAAAAGATACGCCCTCTTGTCCAGCACAGCAGCGCCGTCACAAAGAAGTTAATTTAGAGCCGAGCATGGAAGCGCTCTGCCCAGTTTGTGGCCTCAGCTGAAGCATTCAACACCATCGAGTAAGAATAATGTGTTATTCAAGCCTTTACTTTCGTAAATGTTGAACACTGCACTTCAAGAAAAAGTTTGTTAATTAGTACAACAAGTGTTGCTTTCGTAATCAATGACATTTGTAAAGTATCAAGCGCTTCTGTGGCAATGGATTGTATCTAGTTAAGTGAGTCATTCCATTCATTCATGTAATAAACTGAACTAACATGTCATATCTTGTAGTTCTGATGAGGCATCTTCCATAGCAATCAAAGAACCCACACTTATGTGGGGTTTCGCCTGGTCATATTACAGTCTTTCCTGGACACTCAGTTTTAATGGTGAATATCGTACTTACTCTACACGGCAGATGTTACGCGGGTTTAGATGCGACTCGCGCTGTATGTAGGACAGTCCACTGTACCCAGTGCGTGCGGTGTGTCTCGGAACACGTTAGAGGCAGCCGGCCGCAGGACTAATCTGGAAGCGTCCAACTCAGCCGGCCCTCGAGGGCGCACTGGAGCCAATTACGCGGTATTCAGTGACGTCTCCGGCAGGTAGGGCCAGGGGCAGCTGCCGGTGGGTCGGGCACGGACCTCTCCAGCTTCAACGCCAGCTAACCCGCCCTCGAATGCAACCTCAAATACTGCGCAGTTCCCCAAACTAGGGTTGCCTCTGCTGTGCTGGAAGCTGCTGGAACGGATTATTCAGCTATGTGGTCCTCTCGCAGGCGGCCTTGCACACGCAATTAACAAATCAGTTTCTATTTACGATAACAGCTGTGTGCATATCGTTATGTCTATCGATGCACAGTAGTAGCTTTCTTTTAATACTAGAACGCACCAAGGCTGACCACACTGTGAGGCCTGCACTCCGTTTCTGGAATTTCTTAATTATGCTATCACGGAAACAGGAACAGCAACGTGCTGTAGTTTGTGAAGAGTTAATTTCTGAACAGGGATCCAGACAAGCTTTCTACCATAGGTATTTGGTCTTCACTGCAGAGAAAACAATATCTGTACTCATTATATATTGTCATCACATAGAGAGAAGTCGGTTGTGGTTGCAATAAAGACGGACTTATTAGTTCTTCCTATGCGACCCATTTTGCGTGCAATAATATGCACCTTCAGACAATCTAGGAAAATTACAAAACCCAGAACAATTATTATGGCTACATCTGAAAATCGTAAAACAACAAAAATTCTTTAACGCTCGAACATAAAAGTTAAATAGACTTATATGGACATGGTGTCTGTTCTTTCGGACATGTCCGAAAGAACAGACACAATTGATGACCTGAAGCTGTCTAGAACGAAATTAGAATTATATTAATACCTTCAGCTTGTAATGTTGATGCATTAAGTTGTTCTGAAAGCGGTGCTGATATTCAAGACCATAAAATTGGGTTGAAAGCTGTGAGCTATCTGGGGAAGTTAACCTTGCATTACTGAGCAAATGTTTCGTCAGATATCCAGTCTAGCTTACCAAATTCCCAACCAGACTAACATTGATTATAATCTTTTAATAGTCATCTTACGACAACCGATGATATATACATGAAAAGAGAATTTAAATAAAAAGAAATACATCAGTTTATATTTGGACATTTATTTTAACATTGATCATTGTTCCGTTAAAATTGATTCATAACTAAATTGGTGCCTTATTTAGGATTGTGAAAATGTGAGTTTGTAATTTACGGAACAAATCAAATATGGAGCCAAGATTGGGAGACTGCATACAACACTTCATCCATAAAATAACACATGAAGAACGTTGAAACATATGCAAGAGGAAATTAATCACAACCAACCCATTCAATTTTCACCCAAAGAAGTTACGTTCGTAGCGCAATCCAGTCCGTCATGAAATTACCACACACTGGTATACTAAATTCATACTAAGTCTCTGTGAAATCGTCCCGAAAAGAATAGCTGAGGGCTACTTTGATGATTACACCACCTGCTTCACATGGTCAACTTGGTTTACACAAAGACTAACTCCACAATAATTTTGATAATTAAAATAAATTAAATCGAAACGCAATTTACAAAAGAGAAACCTCGAACTGTTTACTATCGTCTTACTATTAACCTGATGGGTCAAACAATTGTATAAGCAAGTGGTACTGGTCTCACAAAGCACACCCCACGTGGGTTGAACATAAAGAAAAGTTGCTATGTTGAAAAATATTGTCAAGAGGAGACATTATAATCTCACGCACATTCGCATTTAAGTTTGATGATCTTAGTTCGATTTATGGATCATCAACTCATGGTTCCACTTTACTCACAAAGTAGTGACAAAGCAACTACCGGAATATATTCTGAACTTCACACTCGAATTACACTGCGTTGCAATTTAAGATAACATAGATATTTTAGAGCTAAACCTGAAATAAAGGTGATTAAATTTTCAGTTAGGCTGAACTTAAGAAATCCATTGTCCTTGGGACTTAGCAGACAAGCGCTTAGCCGGAGATCTTACCACTTCAGACGCTCGCCGCGGACAGACTGACCTGGTCTCCTACCAAGGGTGCTTCCGTATACAAAACGGAAGTGACCAGAGAGGCAGCTTCCTATACCAACAGGACAAGGGACGGACAGGACCATACTAAGAATAGAAACCTCTTTGCTTTTAGAAAGCGTAGCTACCTGTTCCGACGTTGGTCCTACTGTTCTCTAGCAGACAGGCTTATCAGCTACCATCAAGCATGCAACTGGAAATACATTTGCTCACTGATTCTTTCACACTGACGTGAAGGGGGATGACAGTATCTTATGATATACAGTATATAAAAGAAAGCGGATGTAGGTTCCGTATGAGACTGTGTGACATGAATTACATATAAACTGTGTTTTAAAGTGTATGAGTGTGACAGATCGCTCTTGTTTATGTGTAAAAGTAACACGTTCCACTGCTCAGTCTCCACCCAGATAGTCACAAACACCACAGTAAATTTAGAAGAGGAATTTTTGCCGAAAATGACACAGATTTAAGAAATTAACATGAAAGGAATCAAACAGAGACCTTTCAAGCTGTTGACGGGCGTTGGTATATATCAATGGGGACAGGTGAAAATGTGTGCCCTGACTGGGACTCGATCCTGGGATCTCGTGCTTACATCTGAGCTACCGGGAGCACAGAGGAAAGCGCAACTGCAGGGACTATCTCCCCCATGCCTCCCGCGAGACCCACATTCTCATCTTGTGTGTCCACACACTACATTCGCAGTTTCCCACCCCAACACACTCATTACTCGTGGAAGTCACTCTTACCAAGTCCCGTAAGAGTTCGGGGAATATGTGTGCATCCGCACAGAAGAGGGTTGTCATGGTCGGTATTGCCAGAACGATATACTTATATGGACATAGTGTCTGTTACTTTCGGACATGTTCGACAGAACAGATACCATAACCATACAAGCATGTAGACCTGTCAATACCGGCCATGACCACCTTCTTCTCTTACGAGAGTTGGTAAGAATGTCTTCCACGAGCAATGAGTATGTTGGGTAGGGACACTACGAATGTAGTGTGTGGACATATAAGGTGAGAATGTGAGTCTCGCGGGTAGCGTATGCGAGATAGTCCCTGCAGTCGCACCATCCTCTATGGCCTCGTTGGCTCAGATGTATGCAGCAGATCCCGTGTTCAAGTTCCGGTCGCTGCACACATTTTCACCTGTCCCCGTATATCAACGCCCGTCAGCAGTTGAAAGTATTAACTTAATTCTAATTTCATAAAAGTTAAATGTCCTAAAGCGTTTATTAGGAGGGGGAGGGGACAAAAATTCTTTAACGCTAGAACATAAAAGTTACATGTCCTAAAGCGTTTATTGGGAGGGGAGAGGGGAGCGGGGGTGTTGTTACTGACTCCCATAGAATGAGACAAAATATTTAAAACTTACCGAACTATGAGTAAATAATCAGTTCTTGATATAAGGAGTCAAACGCATAAAATTCCACGAAGGGACGAATGGCACAAGTGCATGTATGAACCTAAAATACGGAACAGTGTGGACGGTTGCAAGTATTAACTAAAACAAGAACATTAGGTCGTATACAAGATTACTAGCAATAGCCATAAAAAAGGAACAGGGAAAAGGCTACCTTGTGAGGATTTGCAGTAATGTGGTAACGCGCCGCAAGCCAGTAATGGTTATGACAGGCGACTCTCGTAAGGTAAGACTAAACGTGACTTTTTAAAAATACGGGTTCTGTCAGCAGCATAAAAGTCATCTGCAGAAGGAAAACAACACAGTTAAAATGTAAACCATGACTTTATACAACTGGAGGAAGTACACTGTCTGCACGTCGAAAGCGCTAATACAGAGACATTATTACCATGTGGATACGACGCCCTTAAACACGAAATAAACACTGTTTACATCCACCATACATGCTCAACCTTACTTGCTACCACTGGTCTGACTTAACAGGAGCTAAGGCCTACGATGTCGTAGTACCTTGAAAGTTCGCCAGGTGGCGACACTACGGTTTCTAACTATGGAAGACTGTGTGTAAGCAATCGGGGAGAATGCCCAGTGTCTGAACTAATATGAATTCATAAACTCATTTGAAGATATTCATCATAGCCCGAAGAACGCCTGATTTTCCGACTATAACTGTTCGTTTAAAAGCCTCGGCGATTTGAATCGAATATGTTACTAAGTTTCGAATTCCTCAAGCAAATTTAATTTTCGCCCTTTATTTTATACGTGCAGGGTTATAAGCTTTTCGAAAGTTGAGGTCTGATGTTCAGCGTAGGGGGCATATTTATTAATTTAGCAAGTGTTCGCTTAATCTGATGGTAAATGACCTCACCGTCTGTCCGATATATTCAGCCGGACTTCCCGCGCATGTAATAAATGATTTCAAAAAAATGTGTGTGTGAAATCTTATGGGACGTAACTTTCAAGGTCATCAGTCCCTAAGCTTACACACTACTTAACCTAAATTATCCTCAGGACAAACACACACACCCATGCCCGAGGGAGGACTCGAATCACTGCCGGGAATGCTCATTATGATGGAGAGCATACTGAATCAAGCTACCTTGAGAAAAAAACAATTTGAGTATTAGTCTCTTTAAATAACTTTGCTAAATTATAAGAAAAAGGGCCTAAATAGGCAATCGCCACACGTGTAATCTCATGTACCTCAGAAGTGGGAGGAGGAGGAGTGACCCGGACCCGTTTCGTTGTTTTAGATTTTTCACACATGGCACTTTAAATTCTTACTGGGTTTTGTAATTTTCAGAGATTCCCTGAAGATGCCTTCCAATAGAGGCGAAACTCGTCGCAAATGAAGAACTAATAAATCCATCTTTATGGTAACCACAAATGAATTTTCTCTATAACATTACCACGGTTGCTGTACCACTGCCAAACAGCTGGGAATGGAGTGGAATGACTTTTATTGTTATCTTTGTTATTGTCACAATATGAAGTCAGTTTCTTGTTATTGTGGTCTTGATATTAATAATGCCTGTTACAACTAAAGTAGGACTGACTTACTTTTATTGTAGCCTGTCTAGATCGGGGATAAGATTTCGCAGAAATGTAAAAATTCTGAAGCTAGGACTGCAACATTATTTTCCTTTATTTATGTGATTTCTCTGGTGTCGGATCTCATTTTCTTTTGGTAAAGCACAATCGCATCTGGGAAAATGTCTGTTAGTGATGAAAGTGAAGAACTTCAAGAAGTCAAGTATTCATCTAACCAAACGGAAAATGTGCATAATTGTTTCTCATTTTATGACAGAAAATGATTACATGTACTTTGTACATAATTTACTTCCAAACGGTAGTCTTGAAAAGACTGTGTAACACGAAATCCAACACTGCTGTCTTTGGATTCCCATCTTTGCTTGTCCACTTACCAGTCTCTCGCTTTCCTTTATCAGACCTTACTTCACCGTAGCAAGAGTCATTTACTTCGTTGGCAGTGGGTGGTACCTTTTCTGGAAAAAGGAGACCGAAATTTCTATCTAGGGTAGTCGAAAGTCCGTGTTAACTTTCCTATAAATTCCACTAGAGACATCTTTTGTTTGGTGTCATTCTTAACAAAATAAAACCATTCGCAGTAGACATTACTAAAACGTGAAGTTTTTCCGTCAGTTCTTTGTTTTTCCGGCGAATGGGTAGTAATTGTAATGCTGATTGACACGGTCTATATCAGCCTTTGTTCATTTTAGTTATGAGAATGTTTGACTTTCTTGTTCTTGTACAATCCCCTTTTGAACGTACAGAAAATAAACCCCTTTGGCGGATGTCTGATGTTTTTCGGGCAGGCAAAGTACATCATTTTTATTTCTCCTTTTGAGCGTTGGAGTATGAACCTTCCTAAAAGAAAAATAAACCCACTTGATTTTGTTTCAGCTTCCATGTTTTGATCGTAGGCTCTTTCTGTTCATGATAGTTCCGATAGCTAGTGTCTGATGTTCGTACATGTTCAGTAATAGCACAGTTGTAAATCGACTGCTACTGCATCTAGCAGATAAAATATTTGAACTACTACGACTATCATACAGCCAGCAGTAGTGCAGCACGCGGGAAAACATATTTCAGCGAATGGAGAAGTTGCGCTCGTATGGGATACTTGCGTCGTCCACGTGGCCGATACATACGCGGTTACGGGTGTAATGCTGAAAGTGTTAAAAAAATTAAACGAAAACATTTATAAAGTAGCGAATTCGACTGGTGCAACGTAATTATGTACCAATTACAGGTACCAATTACCGATGATAGGTAACTTTTAATATCCGTTATTTTAAGAAGCCAACAGCCCAAACAGGGACTGTGAGAATGCGCTTGCGACTGTTGTGTTACCTCACCAGCAAAGTATTTTCGCGAACATTAGGGCTGTAATGGTTAGCAGAAACTCTACTTCTGCCATATTCATCGTCTATAGGAGTGCACCATCACTTTCTGTGATGAACACCAACGTAACTGCTGCCCGCATTACTGCCTGCTAAGTGCAAGAAACACTAATTACAATGTGACAGTGTATTTAAACTTGAGGCAAAAGGACAAATATGGTTCAAATGGCTCTGAGTACTATGGGACTTAACATCTGAGGTCATCAGTCCCCTAGAAAGTAGAACTACTTAAACCTAACTATCCTAAGGACATCACACACATCCATGCCCGAGGCAGGATTCGAACCTGCGCCCGTAGCAGTCGCGCGGTTTCGGACTGACGCACCTACAACCGCTCGGGCACCGTGGCCGGCGCAAAAGGACAGAAAACTCAGTTGGGGAACAATGGATGGAAAGCGTAGGACCTGTTCGGAACTCTTACTTCAGACTACTGCACACTGATTGTGTTTTCTTTGTGCACAAACTAAGAGAATAATATAAATGACTACAAATACTATCACAGCTGAGAGCGTTGTTTCAATCAGTGCTGCTTTTCACGATCCTATAACAGAATTCTCCCGTGTTTGACAGTGTCTAGCAGTCATTGCAGCAAATGTAACAAGTTTGTAGTGAGGATCAAGGGAGGGAGTGAGAAAAACTGTGTAAATTCATTCGACAAGCTCCGGATAAAATTTAATTTATGTGCAGCTGTCCTCGTTTATTCTGAGTACCTTACAGGCGTATCGTGCACATACCTCATAGACGACGAGTTAAAAAGGATGGTTTTCTTGACCAGTCAGTTTATAAGTTACGGTATCAAAGTTATTGAGCTCCTGAAACATCCTGTGAACTTTGATTTGATTTACTGTGTGCCTTACCTTACCAGTCGTTTGCCAGCTCGGACACTAGGGAACAGTGCCTGATTTTCTTGAAAGTAAAAATAATGATTATGTGGTGTACCAAACACATAAAAATATTGCACAGTGAAAGGAGAAAGGAAGGCAGGAAGGGTTAAGGTGCCGTTAAGGACGAGGTGATAACAGATTGAGCACAAGTTCGGTCTGGGTAAGGGGATCGACAGTGTCCTTTCAGTGAAAACATCATGACATTCTACCACAAAATAATACTTAAGACCACGAATCAGTATTTCTTCGGTTTGCTAAGAGGGTTGACACCTGACGGAGCCGTGCAATATTTAAGACACAAGTATTCGAGGCAAGTTCGAAGCATTTAAGACTCTAATACTCGAGACAAGTTCAAATTTATGCATCACCGCTAATCTAGAACTTGTGTAAATACTCTGCATCACTTTAGGCGAATATCAGTAATAGTTTTGGCAACACAGGCGTGGCCAGTTTCTTACCCGATCCTTGCTCAGCTCGAGCTGGTGTAGTACTTAATGAACACATCTACCGGATGTTGAACTCAAAAATTCCTGTTAGAGTCGTGATAAAAGATGTTTTATATGATGCCTTCCTGACTTACCTTTTTTTTCATCCTTTATGAATCTCACTAAGTCAAATGTTGGTGACCTGATTGTGAAGGAATAAAGCGAAGGAACAAACAGAGCTCAACCAAGACATGGCAGACTACGAGCACTGACGGATGCGGACCGCGCAGCACCCCGGAGTGGGGTTGCAAAAATTTGCAAGAACGATGAGTCACTCCTGAGTTGTTAAGTGCTACATGCAGTCGTGCTAGCAAATCAACTATGCGAAAGGTGTTGAAAGGAGTGGGGTTCAGAGGTCGAGTCGCTCCTCATAAGCCACTCATATTGTTACTCAATACTAAGTGATGCCACTGGAAACAAGTAATCTGGAGTGATGGATCACTCTATATGCTGTGGCAATCCAATGGAAGTGTTTGGGTTTGGTGAGTTACTTGCCTCATGTGTAGTGGCAGCGGTGAAAACGGGCGAGGTTGGGTTAAGGTATGGTGTGTTTTTAGTGGTTGTGGTTGTGGTGTGGACCCTTTATTGTGCTCAAGAAAATGCTAAACGCGTAAGGATGTGAAGACATTTTACAGCATTACGTACTGAATACTGTAGAAGAACAGTTTGGAGATGATATTGTTTGTATTAGCTTGACAATGTGCCTTATCACACACCAGCAAGTGTAAGGCAATGATTTCAGGATAACAACATTGCCAAAATAGTGTGGCCTGTCCAGAGTTCCAACCTGAAGCAAATGGAACACCTGTTCAATGAGTAAGAACGTCGACTTCGGCCTGCACCCCACCTATCAATGTAAATACTTTTCTGGGTTCTGCTCTTTAGGAAGAATGGCTGCCTTCCCTCCAAAGACACTGACACCTCCTTAAATGTGTCACCAGCAGATTTTAAGCTATTATAAATGCGAAGTGGGAGTGAGCCCACATTTAAAGTGTGCGGATACTTTTTATCACACGGTGTACTTGTGACCTTGCACGAGTCACCTGTGATGACGGATGCATTTTGAAAGTATTTCTTGGACACAGTGCGAGTACTGATAATCAGTTTACGTCTGCAGTAGTGCCGTATCGTCCCTTGATGCTAACGAAATTGTTAACTCCTCAGCTTTGGTTACTATTTAACATTCTCAGTAACGGTCCAAAACATGTCAACGTCCGCAGAACCTAGGCAATTTTAGCGGTGGCCCAAAGTTTATGTCTTGGAAAATTTCGAATATATAAATACACTGTTATAAGGCCATGTCTATGAACAAAATCCTGCCTGCTGTAACATGGACAAATTTTATTAGCGTATATGACTTGGATTTCCTAAAAATATGACGGTAGCAGTCTGGTCCCTTCTATCCCCCAAACCAACCAACCAACCAACCTAAAAATAAGAGAGTCATACATGTAGAGTAAATGAGTTCTTAAATTCATAATGACCAGTGATGAACATCGTAGTTAAATACAATAGCACTTTCTACATCGATTTATTCTGCATTTTCGTTTCAAATATTTTAAAAAAGGGTTCTATAGGCAACGCTACATAGCACTCTTCGCACTGACAACGGGTCTCTATACGAGATGCTTTCCTCCTTTCTTTCTTTGATTTTTAAAAATAAACATATTTGAAGCTGTTGTCAGGATTGCTAATGAAATCAGTTATTGTCATTTTCTTGGTCCGAAATGAACTGCGCAACCAAAATGCATTCGATACTCCTAGTAAGAGCAAATGAGAAAACAGTTTCCCAACCATTATATAGTTTTGTGCCTGAACACGTTGTACTGCAATCGCCTTCAGAAACACTAGTCTCGTCTAGATCATCTTCTGTGTCTAGAGAATCGACAATGTCTCCAAAATTCAGAAATCGACAATTTCTTCATTAGATAAACCACGGCGTCTTACTCGTAAGACCAAAGATGTGGGTGTACCCGCAGGTGAAAACAGTGACTCATAACTAAGGAAACATCGCGAAAAGAAGACGCACATTCACGCTATCTACGCGAGAAACTAATAAATAACATTATAAACATCCTATATGGATAGTCGGTGGGTGGGAAAATAACACGCAATGCTTTTTAACGAGCAAAACACCTTGGCGCTTTTGGAAGGGAGGGCGGCCCATGGAATCTATGGGCTTGGCGCTGAAATAGTTAACATTCAAAGTCAACAACCAACGTACACACGGACGATGATTACATTAATTTAATTCTAGGAATTGTTAATTACAAAGCTCAAAGTTGTTACGTTTATTACACCGTAAAAACACGATTGTTTCTGATTAAACTAGCTTTTTGTGTGATATATTTCACGTTAAGCGAAAAACAAACAAAACATTTTACTTCATGTGAAACAGCTCTCACTGCAAATCAAGTTCGGCACTTTGGTTTCCATGACGATGTTTACTGTCGGAAAAGTACCACTACTACAGAACAATAACGAAGCTGATGATCTTTGCTAGAAGTGGGTGGGAGAAAAAAAAACACCTTGTCGCATTGTTATAGAAAAATGGGATATTTGAACAGTTCGGTGAAACTCTGTGTGATTAAGCTGCAAAACAGAATTCAGATACAGAGGATGGGTATAGTTATTCTTATCTCGAAGATAACAACAATAAACTACTAACTAGGAAAGATAGGAAAGAATTATACTATCAAAGAACAATATTACTACAACTGGATAGGTCACAGATCGATTTAAAACAACAAAGCTGTAGCATGTCAGGAATTGGTAGTGCAGAAACACAGGCTATGTGTAACACAGAGGAATTAAACTGTGAGGGAAAATGTGGTAGCAGAGGAGACACTGAAATTCATCGAAACGGTGATAAAAACTAAGTTACTGAAAAATGCAGAGTGATGAGAGGGCTTGTGGAATTGTTCGATAGTACCACTATCTTTCAAATCATGGAATGTTTTCCATTTGGAAGGTAAACTTTAACTGTCAGTCAACACAGTGATTTACATCCAAAGAAGATAACTTCAGAGGTCAGAACATAGTGTTGAATTACCAATTATTCACTTGAAGTTGTTTCGAGATGAGTACCTTTGTCTGTATTTTGTGATATGATTTAAAAACAAAGCAAGAAATCAGACTCCATTTTAAAAACTTTCACATGTACCCTCCACCGATATTATTTTTAGTATACAACCTGTTTGAAAAGTTTCACCTGATTCCACAACAGTGTTTCTTCTACATGGATGGTGTGGATTTTATCTTACACTTTGAAACTAAATGTTTACCTTGTTACACATTCCCATGTATTACTATTTGATTTTCTGCCGTTATTTCGTTGTTATTGTTCTGTGCATACTCGACACATGTGTTTGAAAGAATAGCTTTAAGCTTTTTGGCTAGGATGGTGCACTAACGGTGTAGTCTCAGGATCCTGTTGTCGGCAGAAGACAGAGAGTGAATCTGCTTTGGAGAGGCGCGTCTTCCCATGGACATGGGCAGTTCCCGCGGGTGTCAGGCTGCTGTCGGCTTTGTGCTATCGTGGACAGAGCTGCCATCCTGGCCTAGCTGTGGCCAGGAATATCACATTCCTGCAGCCGTCCATATACAATAACTGAGTCTGAGATTTTTGCACTTTCTGCACGGATATCAAAGGCTGAGACGCCATCGTGAACAGTGAAACAGATCTGTTTGTGCTGTCTCCGTACAGTCTTCCACAGTTTTTAGACTTCCCCGTTGATGTGATTTGATTTGATTTGATATATGGAGAGATGTGCTATTTCTTAATTTTACTGCAATTTATACGTCAATCATAACAGCAAATAAATAACTTTTTAATCTGTCTTGACTTAGATTTTAAAATACCTCACTGTCTTACGACTTTTCCGTCGTTTTCCAAGCCTCAGGTAAGAAATATAACCCGCTGCACACCCAACTGGTTGTTCTCATTGTGCACAGCGGCCAAACTCAACGATCAGTTATATTAAGAATTCAGAGAAAAGAACGTACGTTGCGCTCGCTCGTCTTGTATGATCAAAGATTTGTTTTACAAGGAGCATTGCACTTACGCCCCTCGAGTCAGATCTGGAATATACAAGATGCAACTTTCAGTATGTAAATCACCGGTTCATCACTTCTTTGCCAGTAGGGTCTCTAAAGCGCAGCTAGCTCGCTCGTCATTACCCGTGGTCATCGAGTTGAGATGTCGATAACGCAACAGCAAAAGGCGTTCTGTTTCTCCGTTTCAACTAATGCGTATCAGTTACAAACGCGCAGCTTGATGTTCATTACCAGTACGGTACCGCACCATCCACAGCTCAAAGTATGAGACGATGGCAGCAGAAGTTTCAAGAAAGGAAGGAAGGAAATAGGAGTAAACCGCTGGGTAACTGGCTCATCACAGACAACATTTTGCAGGAAGAGTTTGGAACTTATACTATGTTTGAACATTGTTCATTATGCCGAAGAAATCGACCCATCGACACATGCTCAACACGGATTCAGAAAATACTCGTATTGTTCTTATGCAACACAACTAGCTCTTTATTCTCATGTAGTAATTAGTAATGTCGTTAGGGGATCTCTAATCGATCCCATATTTCGAAATTTCCCGAAGGCTTTTGACACCGTTCCTTCTAATCAAATTGCTCGGATTTTGAGTATCGTCCCAGTTCCGTGACGGACTACGTGACCTCCTGCCAAGAAGGTGAAAGTTCGTAGTAATTTACGGAAAGTAATAGAGTAAAACAAAATTGGTTTGTAGCGTTCCCCAGAGAATCTTACAGTTATTGTCTGAAGTATACGGCAGAAACAGCCGTTACTATCAGAGTAAAATTGTTTCCATCGTTCAGGCACAAAATAACATCTCCAATTATAGAAAACAAGTAGTGACATGCCTGCCACCACCGTCCGACTACGCACTCGTTACTCTGTATATCCCTCTTTCCAACCTGATCTTCCTCATTTCACAATATTCTTGGCCGATGTACTCTCCTTAATTTCCTTTTGCTGGGAATCGCTATATCAGAAATTGTCTATTTTGTAGACCAACAGTTTCTTCTTTCATCTGTCGCTAACATTTTTATTATTAACGTCATAATTATTGTCATTATTATTATTATTATTATTTCTTTCCTTTCTCAGACGTTATGTCTGGTTAAAAATGGAAAGTGACGCGGACCTCGATCAAGCGTGACTTCCATTTAACTGTACGGTATATGTTATATTGCATTTAGGAACTTTCGGGTAATTGAACATGTATCAATAATTACAGATTTCTGTAGTTGTATATATAAGTTTGGATGCAGCTGTATTGCTTTGATGTACTGGTGGATATTGTGTGGTATGACTCCTGTACTTGATAGTATAATTGGTATAATGTCAACTTTACCCTGATGCCACATGTCCTTGGCTTCCTCATCCAGTTGGATGTATTTTTCAATTTTTTCTCCTGTTATCTTCTGGTGGTGGTGGTGGTGGTGGTGGTGTTGGTGGTGGTTAGTGTTTAACGTTCCGTCGACAACGAGGTCATTAGAGACGGAGCGCAAGCTCGGGTTAGGGAAGGATTGGGAAGGAAATCGGCCGTGCCCTTTCGAAGGAACCATCCCGGCATTTGCCTGAAACGATTTAGGGAAATCACGGAAAACCTAATTCAGGATGGCCGGAGACGGGACTGAACCGTCGTCCTCCCGAATGCGTGTTATTTCTGCAGATTTGTTGTATTGGGTATGTATATTTCGATTAGTTCTGTTAATTTCTTCTTTTTATTGGTGAGTACGAGGTAAGGTTTGTTATGTGGTGTTGCTTTATCTGTTATAATGCTTCTCTTCCAGTATAATTTGTATTCATCATTCTCCTGTAAATTTTGTGGTGCATACTTGTATGTGGCAACGTGTTGTTTTATTAGTTTATGTTGTATCGCAAGTTATTGACATATTATTTTTGCTACATTGTCATGTCTTCTGGTGTATTCTGTATCTGCTAGTATTGTACATCCGCTTGTGATGTGATCTACTGTTTCTATTTGTTGTTTGCAAAGTCTGCATTTATCTGTTGTGGTATTGGGATCCTTAATAATATGTTTGCTGTAATATCTGGTGTTTATTGTTTGATCTTGTATTGCAATCATGATTCCTTCCGTCTCACTGCACATATTGTCTTTTCTTAGCCATGTGTTGGATGCGTCTTGATCGATGTGTGGCTGTGTTAGATGATGCGGGTGCTTGACATGTAGTGTTTTCTTTATACAATTTACTTTCTTCGTATCTGTTGATGTTATGTGATCTAAAGGGTTGTAGAAGTGGTTATGAAATTGTAGTGGTGTAGCCAATGTATATATATGAGTAATTGCTTTGTATGTTTTGCTAGTTTCTGCTCGTTCTATAAAGAATTTTCTTAAAATTGTCTACCTCTCCATAATGTGGTTTTTTTATGTCAATAAATACCCTTCCTCCTTCCTTTCTGGTTAATGTAAATCTTTCTGTTGCTGAATGTATGCGATGCATTCTGTATCTGTGGCATTGTGATCGTGTAAGTATTATTATTATTATTATTATTATTATTAATTTTAATATTATTGTTACGGCATTATTATTATTATTATTATTATTATTAATACTATTGTCAACTTTAGTGGCTGTAGCTGCAATAATACAAGTAATGCCAGTTTTAGTTTGTTGGTTCATAGTTAGTATAATTTACTCACACCGCCACTACGGACACTCAGATCATATCAATACTAGTTATCATAGTAAAACTTATGCCATTTGTTAAATATGATTTAATATAAACTGTATTTGTGAAACCTTAGTCCGATGTAAGAGAGGGCCTCATGGCCCCAATGTAGCAGATTAAATAAATAATTTGAAGTGATCTTTGAGTAAAAATTGTTATGTTATGTGACATTACAGAGGAACATTTAACATATTGCTTAATGGTTTGTGATTTTGTCTGCTACATGATTCCTGCGTTTATTTAAAACTCAGTAGCATCCCCATTTAAATTTAACTTCTCATTTAGTAGCATACTGAGCCTTACCACACATGCTAGTAAGAAACACGGATCGACGACTAAGATACATTCGCACAGGGACAACGGTAGTAGGCACTAGGTGTTTGGCCAATTTTAGAATCTGTGTGCTCCGCCTTGACGCGGCAAAGCACAAGGACCCCTCGCATGCTCTGCATTCGCAGTACAATTGTATACAGGTGAACATTGACTGTAGTAATACATAGAAGGGAATACTAGAACACTGGATGGACCAACCACTGACTACTACTTCCATTCGTTTACAAAACCTAATCAGTTTCAATCAAGAGTGCGATGTTTGTAGTTCAAATGTTCAAATGTGTGTTAAATCTTATGGGACTTAACTGCTAAGGTCGTCATTTCCTAAGCTTACACACTACTTACCCTAAATTATCCTAAGAACAAACACACACACCCATGCCCGAGGGAGGACTTGAACCTCCGCCGGGACCAGCCGCACAGTCCATGACTGCAGCGCCCAAGACCGCTCGGCTAATCCCGCGTGGCGGTGCCTGTAGTATTTGTTCCTCGTAATGATTAAATGAGAAACATACCTGGATCAGTTAAAGATCTAGTATTTTCCGTAGTTTTAAGAACACGTTTCTTGTTCGAAGAAATTCTGGGCTCACAACCGTTAGTTATCAACTACACTCCGTAATATGTTTCGACTGGACACCTGTCAGTAGTCTTCAGCTGAAACATTGGTCGTCGTTAACTACACTGCTCGGTACCTCGACTTGACACCTGCCAGTCATCTTTTGGTGAGCTGTGGAACAGTCTTCGATGGCTCAGCTGAAGATGATTGTAAGGTGTCCTGTAGAAATATTGTAGAGTGTAGTCGACGGTGACAGGCTCCAAGCCCGAAAGTTCTTCGAAGATTCAATTCGCTGGGAAAATTTAAATTTTCACAGCGAATTCATTTTTCAACAGCATGGAATACCACCGCACTCGCACTTGCCTGTAAGAAGATTTCCCATCATTGAGTTGCCACAACGATGGATTGGCTGTAACGGGCGTATGGATCTCATACTGCACTATTGGCCTGCATTGTAGCCTAATCTCAGGGTATGAGATTTTGTTTTGCGGGATCGATCGCCGTATCGTCCTCCGCTGCGGCCATACTGGACGCGGCATGGAGGTGCCTGAGATCAGCGCACCGTTATACTCCCGTTGTCCATTTTCTAGCCCTGGAGCCGCTACTACTGTGTGAGTATCTCCCCGATTGGCATCACAAGGCTTAGTGCATCCTGTTCAAGTCCTCCCACAGAGAAAAAAATTGTGGCAGTACTGGGAATCGAACTCGAGTCCCAAAGTGGCATTTTCTTTATTTTATCTCATTTGTTCGTTATTTTCGTTGCATTTTCTGGAGACGGACGTTCGATGACATCCGTTCAAGATTATCGTTGATCCATTCACTAAGCCAGCAAACCCTCTGACCGAACACGCTGAGCTACTGTGCCCGTGTAATATTATAAGGTACCACCGAATTACAACGAGAGAGAAGGAAAAGAGTAAGTAAACTGTTTGTTGTTTCAAAAATTAATCATTATAATTCGTAATACATTTATCCCACTCTGACACAAGACGGTCAATGCATTCAGGGAAAAATGTTTGCGGTTGCCAAATATAATGAGACTACATATGTGTGATTCTGGAGTATATTAGATCGTGCTACAGCCATTATCAATCGTACAGCAAGACACCTTTTGCACTTCTAATATTTTGTAACATTGCTAATGCACATTTTCTCAAAGTGAATTCATTGGTTTGTTACGATGCACGGACAGCCATAATTGTTATATGTCTTTCTTTCTTTCTTTCTTTCTTCGGGCCTTTGTCCCGCGTCAACGGGGGTCGGCCGTGTTATTACGGAATTGGCAGTGTTAGTTGCAGAGGGTGGCAGCCTGCCCTTTCTGCTGCCACCCTGAACCCCCTCCTCTGGGACGGAAGCAGTGTACCCAAGGTGTCTGTGTGCAGTGTAAGCCAATAAATACTATGAAAGCCTTCAAATATCTGTGAGTCGTGTAAGTGAGACGGAATGTGAGGATCAGCCCGGTATTCACCTACTGGGATGTGGAAAACTGCCTAAAAACCACATCCAAACTGGCCACCACACCGGCCCTCGTAGTTAATCCGCGGGGCGGATTAGAGCGGGGCCAGAGCGCCTACCCGAGTCTAGGAAGCAACGCATATTTATTTATATTATTTTTATTCTTTTACTATGAAAAACTATCCAGAATTAATTGACTTCTCAAAACTAAATAAAATTCGATTATTAGAACTTTGAGGTTCGCCGATGACATTGTAATTCTGTCAGAGATAGCAGAGGACCTGGAAGAGCAGCTGAACGGAATGGACAGTGTCCTGGAAAGAGGATATAAGATGAACATCAACAAAAGCAAAACGAGGGTAACTGAATGTAGTCAAATTAAATCGGTTGATGCTGCGGGACTTATATTAGGAAATGAGACGCTTAAAGTAGTGAAGGAGTATTGCTATTTGGGGAGCAAAATAGCTCACGATGGTCGAAGTAGTGAGGATATAAACTGTAGACTGGCAATGGCAAGGGAAGCGTTTCTGAAGAAGAGAAATTTGTTAACATCAAGTATAGATTTAAGTGTCAGGAAGTCATTTCTGAAAGTATTTGTATGGAGTGTAGCCATGTATAAAAGTGAAACATGGGCAATAAATAGTTTGCACAAGAAGAGCATAGAAGCTTTTTGAAATGTGGTGCTACAGAAGAATGCTGAAGGTCAGATGGGTAGATCACATAACTAATGAGGAGGTACAGAATAGAATTGGGGAGATGAGGAGTTTGTGGCACAACTTGACAAGAAGAAGGGACAGGTTGGTAGGACATGTCCTGAGGCATCAGGGGTATCTCAAATTTAGCATTGGAGGGCTGCGTGGAGGGTAAAAATCATAGAGGAAGACCAAGAGATGAATACACTAAGCAGATTCAGAAGGATGTAGGTGGTAGTAGGTACTAGGAGATGAAGAAGTTTGCACAGGATAGAGTAGCTTGGAGAGTTGCATCAAACCAGTCTCTGGACTGAAGACCACAACAACAACATAATGTAAAATATTCTTCTTCAGTATTACATGTGCTTAAAAATCGCCGGGTATTATACTCTACGAGTTATCGTTTATAGCTTATGTCTTTGGTTAATATTTTCTCTGGATAGCGTACGTGAACTTTTGTGGAGAGAAGTCTAAATGTAAGTTGTGGGATACATTTATAACGTTCCATGAAGTGTGGAAAAGTAGATTTGTGGTTACTCAAATGTGAAGAATACATGCTAGCTGAGTCAAACTGGTGTTTCATTCTTATATTTTACACCTGTTTATGTCGTTCTGAGTGCAAGTGAAAAATGCATTGCTGAAGGGAGAAAAATCGCAAAAATAATGACAGCCAGGAGAAGATTAACACACTGTTGATAAATACTTTCAAAATCCAGGAAACTTGTCGCTGAAACCATACCTAGTTAATTTTCAGAATACGAGCAACAACAATTACGGCAACAATAATTATTGCATCGAATAAAAGTATGAGCATTATTCTCAAATAATGACTTTTCACGACTTTCGGGTGTAGCAGGTTCCCTGCCCTGCAATTAATCTCAATCGATTCTAAGTCTGGGAGCTACAGGCAGAACTGTGTCTGAACTTAACTTCATCAGTTATTTTACAATACTTCCTTTATAGACAGGATGGGCTTCCATTAGACTATGTAACCATGATTGTACACAGGCGAGCACCTCTTCGTCCGAAGCAAACCGACAGTCACGAATGTCTTTCTTCACGGTTCCAAAAGTATGGAAATCGCATGTGGAGGTAGCGGGACTGTACAGAGGATGTGTAAGGGCTTCCCAACGGTACTTCGGCGGCGTAGTCTGAACATCCTTGGCAACATGTAGAGCTGCACACGGGTTACTGGGGACGCTGCATGGTTGTTCGACGTACACTACAGAAGATTCGCTGGAGGGCCATTCACCTTCTCCATACAGTCCCCATCTCTCCCCGAGCCACTTCTATACTTCTTGAGCAGTGAAGAATGACATTCGTTACCGTCGATTTGCTTCCTATGGAGAGGTGCACTCGTGATTACAATCACTATTTTGCAGGCAACCGGAAACATTTTTCCGTGAAGGCATTAACCGTCCTGTCTCACAGTGGGATAGTGTATTAACAGGTGTAGCGATTACTTTTGAAATAATTAATAGTGTACTTACTTTATCCATCTGTGTTGTTTTTTTTTCATTTGACAGCTCCTTATGAATTATTTATTGCACATGAAATTTTTGTAGTCCTACAAGTAAGTTAAAATCTATGCCACGAGCCTATTTTCGTTCATAGGAAGATATAGTGAAGTCGGACGCATCTTTCGAAGCACCGCGTGTTCTCGTCCGAAGATCGCCGATACGCAAGGTTTCGAAAAAGTGATCGGGCGCTAGTAACAC
Source organism: Schistocerca gregaria (assembly GCF_023897955.1). Taxonomy (NCBI): domain Eukaryota; kingdom Metazoa; phylum Arthropoda; class Insecta; order Orthoptera; family Acrididae; genus Schistocerca; species Schistocerca gregaria. The sequence goes on along the minus strand of NC_064920.1, from coordinate 275,488,286 downwards.
GCAGGCAGCGGAGGAGAGAGAGCCAGTGGGTGAGTCTGACAGCTGAACAGACGGCGTTGATTGAGGGGCAGCGGTTTAAAACCCTGTCAGCGACGCGAGGAGCCTGCGTGGATAGCCCTCGACATCCCTATCTCGTGTTACCGCGCTGCGGATACGCTTCATTCCTGCGCCCGCTCGAAATTCGCAAACGCCATTAATTGCCACCAACAGCACTGGGTGGAGATTCTCTTGACGGCTTAGGGAACCACCCATGCTGTTTCACTATATCAGTTCCAAAATACAATGAGAGGAATGCGAGCAGAAAGTGACACAATGCCAATTACATAAAGTGAAGTAAACTTTTATGTAAATCTACGTTGGGTCTCGCTACGGTCGCAGGTTCGAATCCTGCCTCGGGTATGGATGTGTATGATGTCCTTAGGTTAGATAGGTTTAAGTAGTTCTATGTTCTAGGGGACTGATGACCACAAGTCCCATAGTGCTCAGAGCCATTTGAACCATCGGTCTTATAATTCTCTATTCTTACTCAACTACTTCGTACTCTTTTTTATGTCAGTGTTCCACACGTTGTGATAATGTTAAACGTGTAATGTTTTTACTTCTTGCCCCGTCAGTTTATGTGCATGCGAATAATGCCAAGACACAGTGACAACTTGCTTAACGCTTCTTCTGTCTCAAACCACCATATTATTATTATTATTATTATTATTATTATTATTTTGAAATGCCACTGTCTTTTGCATGAAACCACTGATTGCATACAAGACAGAGTCTTAAAGTGATAAAGTGAGGCACTTCTTCGCATGTGTTTCAATGTAGCCTTCGCTTACCGTCTTCAAAGCAACAGTACGCATGGAGTGTTTACTAGTCGATAGTGGGAGATTTGTTTCCGCAAATTATTGTTACCTAATTTTCTAGGCGTGTAGTTTCTGCATATCGCTCATATTGAAGAGGTCACTGACAGTGAAAATAAGTATACCGAAAATTGTTGTACCGTAAATTTGAGTTTGCACTACACCTTTCATGAGTGGCTTCGGCAAGAAAAAACTGGAACTATTCATACTTTCATAATAAATTTTGTAACTGAATGTAAATTTAATAAATTTTAGGTCCGTATTCTGCTTGTCAAATGGTATCACAATTTGTCTCGGCCATTGTGTGTTCGTGGAAGTTTCGAGATGTCATCTGTGATCTAAGCGTCCGTCTTTCAGAAGAAGCCGAGACATCCGAGGCAGAAAGTAACCCTGAGAATGCTTCTGTTAATGTATACCGTCAGGCAGGTCCATCGGGAATTTCATCTCCTATGTACGATTTTGAAATACTCATTGAAAAGGTGGTTCATAATGGTGCAGATGACAACAGTGAAGATGTGTCTGTCATGATCAAGCCACAAATAATATGATTTACATTGTACGAATTACCATGTGTGCATGACTTCTCTGAAGGATTCGGACGAAATGTTGATGCAAGTCTTTAATCACCAGTGGAATTGTTTCTGAGCTTCTTTCCATAGTAAATGATAGGAGGTTGATAACTGTATGCTCCAGAGGCTCCAAAGTGAAACGCCCTCCATAAAACATTGAATTGTTCAGTTTTTGAAAATTTCTTGTTAATTCGCTTCTTACGATGATACTTACTTCTACCGGCCACACAAACCACAGCCGGTCCTTGGCCTCATTCAGTCCAGCCTTCCACACCTTCCTGTCAGCTGCAGCTTCATCTCCCAGACATAGTATCCGCACGTCTCCCATGGCATTATCCTTCCACTTCGTTCCTGGCCGTCCTAGTAGTCTCCTTCCTTTGGCTTCTCCATCAATAACTGCCTTTATTACCTCCTCGCATGTCCATGTTGACATATGTGAAAATTACTGAACTATCAGTTTAATAAGTCACTGCTGCAAAATACTAGCGCGAATTCTTTGCAGACGAATGGAAAAACTGGTAGAAGCCGACCTCGGGGAAGATCAGTTTGGATTTCGCAGAAATGTTGGATCACGTGAGGCAATACTGACCGTACGACTTACCTTAGAAAATAGATTAAGGAAGGGCAAACCTACGTTTCTAGCATTTGTAGACTTAGACAAAGCTTATGACAATGTTGACTGGAATACTCTCTTTCAAATTCTAAAGATGGCAGCGGTAAAATATAGGGAGCGAAAGGCTTTTTACAATTTGTACAGAAACCAGATGGCAGTTATAAGAGTCGAGGGACATGAAAGGGAAGCAGTGGTTGGGAAGGGAGTGAAACAGGGATGTAGCCTCTCCCCGATGTTATTCAATCTGTATATTGAGCAAGCAGTAAAGGAAACAAAAGAAAAATTCGGAGTAGGTATTAAAATTCATGAAGAAGAAGTAAAAACTTTGAGGTTCGCCGATGAGATTGTAATTCTGTCAGAGATGGCAAAGGACTTGGTAGAGCAGTTGAACGGAATGGATAGTGTCTTGAAAGGAGGATATCAGATGAACATCAACAAAAGCAAAACGAGGATAATGAATGTAGTCGAAACAAGTCGGGTGATGCTGAGGGAATTAGATTAGGAAATTAGACACTTAAAGTAGTATAGGAGTTTTGTTATTTGGGGAGCAAAATAACTGATGATGGTCGAAGTAGAGAGGATATAAAATGTAGACTGTTTCTGAAGAAGAGAAATTTGTTAACATCGAGTATAGATTGAAGTGTCAGGAAGTCGTTTCTGACAGTATTTGTATGGAGTGTAGCCATGTATGGAAGTGAAACATGGACGATAAATAGTTTGGACAAGAAGTGAATAGAAGCATTCGAAATATGGTGCTACAGAAGAATACTGAAGATTACATGGGTAAATCACATAACGAATGAGGAGGTACAGAATTGGGGAGGAGTTTGTGGCACAACTTGACTAGAAGAAGGGACCGGTTGGTAGGACATGTTCTGAGGAATCAAGGAATCACAAATTTAGCAATGGAGTGCAGCGTGGAGGGTAAAAACTGTAGAGGGAGACCAAGAGATGAATACACTATGCAGATTCAGAATGATGTAGGTTGCAGTAAGTACTGGGAGATGAAGAAGCTTGCACAAGATAGAGTAGCATGGAGAGCTGCATCAAACCAGTCTCAGCATGTCCATATCGCTTGAGTCTTTCAGTTTTAACACTCTCCACTGTCAGGCAGTGTGTGTAATTGAGTTTTCTGTGTTTCCTTATCCTCCACTGTTTCATTTTCTTTCACTGGTTCACATATTATTCTCATTACTTTATTTTCAAAAATGAGTTTTTTTTTGTCAGAGTCCATGTCTCGCTTGCGTGGCACACTATTGGTTTGATAATGGCCAGACATATTCTTCTTTTTCCTGCCTGGTTAGTAACTTAGGTTTATGAAGTTAAGTATATGTACTACACATCTCCCTCTTCCTCCTCCCCCCTCCCCCACTTGAATTTTGTTTATGATCTCTTGTTCCATAAGGTTTTGTTCCATAAGGTTTTGTTGGTTAATGTTGACTCCGAGGTAGAATAATAAAAAAGTTTAAATTTGTAAAAGAATTTAAAATCGTTTTCTTCGTATTGTTGGGACTGGATGAGTTGATAAACTGTTGGACTCCTTTGGAGCGGAGTGCTAGCAGCGGTGGTAGCGGCACGCGGCAGACAAGTCTTGGTGGGTTTCCAGAGGAATGTCGCAGTAAATGTCGACACACAGGTCACAGGATTCCCTTAAATAACGAACTAATTTTTGCTTGAGCGGAGCTGGTGCCCTATAGCGTCCCAGGCGTATTCCATCTGTTAAGTCGAATCTGGAGGCTAAGATATCAACGTGAATTCACTGCCATGCTCCAAAACCAATGGAGTACTATTTTATTATTTTGAAATGGACATTTATCCTGCTGAAAGCTGTCATCGTTATCTATACGGAGCAGTCAAATTAGAACTAAACAAAGTGGGTAACGTGTGGGTAAAGCCCCCACGTTAGGTAAAAACATGCACCAAGCTTTTGAATTGATCGTCATCGACCACAAGGCAGCAGGTTTCTCTCATTTTAACTTCTTGTTCCATGAAATTTCGACCAAACAGGTCGCTCCAGAGATGAGAAAATTAGTTACATCTGTTTTTTATAACTTACATGTAACATCACTGATGTTTTACTTGAACGTTGTATAATGTGGGGTTTGAAAAGAAGAATCAACCTGTCACTTGTTGACGCTTTTACGTTTAAGATTCACTTTCGCGTGAACATCATTGTTCCAGCTGGTCCCCAATACCAACAATGACATACCTATCAAAAAATGGCGCAATGAGGCAAATGGGGAAGAAAACAGATCAAACAACAACTTGATTATTTTTCAGAGTTAGATTCAGACATCTGAAATCATGGGAGTAGCTCAGATATAGGTATCGATTTACTATTTGACAAAGAATCATCTGAAGAAAAAGAAGAAGAAGAAGAAGAAGAATAAATAGAGGAAGAAGAAGAAGATCAAGAACCAGAAGAACAAGATCGTGAGAGTTCTAGGAAGCGTCAGAGCCGTAACAAAGTACATTTTGTACTATGTAGCTAATTGATTCAGCTTCAGTAATTGAACTCTTTAAAGTTGCCCTAGTAATTCTGCCTTCGAAGGGTAGAAAGTATTATTTTTGTACAAGCGTTTTTAAGAATTGTGTACAAATTTACGAAACATTTCAGTTGGAGTATCTTGTTGGTTAACACGGCTACAATACAACACTGTTACAAAGGGTTATTTCAAATGCTTTTACTGTTCAGTCATCATTGCGGAGCATTATCCCATTTTGTGATGTAAAACTCCGCAACTTTTATTTCAGCTAAATTGTAATTTTCTCTGTAATTAATAGTCAGACAGTGCTGGTATTTAAATGGGTAATATGTAACAACCCAGTCTATGACTTCAACTTGCAATCGCAGGGAAACCTACCACAATATTAGAGAAACTGAAGACTGTGAGCTTTGCACCCATCTACCCTAAGTAAACTGTTTCTTATTTCAAGGGTAATCGCTATAACTGTTAAAAATTTTATCCACCTCTAAGACGAGAAGGTCAATGCCTCCACGGAAAATGTTTCCGGGTGTCCTGGGAAACATGGTTGCACCTAAGTGTGCACCTTTTCATCCGAAGCAAATCTAAGGCCACCAGTGACTTTCTTCAGGGGTCGAGATATATGGAAATCGCATGGCGAGAAATCGGGACTGCATGGAGGACGTGTAACAGCTTTCCAGTGAAACTTCTGCAGGATTCTCGAAACAACCAGGCAGCATGTGAGCGGCACGGAATTATCACTGATTATTGGGAAGAGAGGGGACATTATGTGGGCTCTACGAATAAGCTGAGTGAGAATGGTAGGGGGCGGTAGTGTGTATCAGAAAAAAGGAAACAAACATTAAGATGTTCACACGTAAACGCTGATACAGTCGTTACAGTTATTACAGGGAAACATTAAAAAAAAAAAGACAAAAAGCTATCTGGAAAGTTATTGTTCAAGTTAAGGCTAAGAGTATCACACAACATGCTCTTTAAGCCGCTTCATCAGACTATAAATGTAATATAAACACTACCAGCAGCCTTGGCAATGATGTTGGTTTATTATCATTTCAACGTCAGGAACAAATTTCATTAACAAGACGTACATCATTATAGCGCTATTTTCATGATTTTCTGAATTCTTCAAACACAACCTAGTTGAAATGGCTCTGAGCACTATGGGACTTAACTTCTGAGGTCATCAATCGCCTAGAACTTAGAACTAATTAAACCTAACTAACGTAATGGCATCACACACTGCCATGCCCGAGGCACGATTCGAACCTGCGACCGTAGCAGTCGCGCGGTTCCAGGCTGAAGCGCCTAGAACCGCACGGCCACTCCGGCCGGCACAACATAGGTCTTCCGCATACTACACATATAAGAGTAGCAAAACAGAATATTGTGACAAACTTAAGAATCGTGAATGTCTTCGGTCCGAAATTATTTTAAGAATGCGAGGATGAAAATAGAGAGAGAAGAGACGGGAGGAAAACACTGTAATGGAAAAGGAATGGACAGATACAGAGAGATTGAAGCTCGATTTTTGTTAAAACGTCTGTATTTGACGTGTAACAGAAAGAAATCGTCTATAGGTATATTCAGGGTAAACTGAGCTGAGAAAAGTGCTCTCCTCTGTTCGTATTATTAATCGTCGATAACCTTGTTTCAATGTCGCCGCCAGTTTCTTAAGCACTGAGAAAGTTTAAGTTACTTGGAGAACGCTATACAATTTGTTCGGTCTTATTTTCTGTTCTCAGGGCTGAATGTACAAAGTATTTCCATTTCGGCGTTAATTGTCAAAAGGATTTGTATTTTTGCTCCTCCAAATTAAATATGTCCCTTTCGTTTGTATTCGCGTTGAACGTGATGGCAATTGTACGTTTACGGTTTGCTGACGAGCTGTTTACTGCTGGTTTTCTTATGTAAAGCTAAATCTGGGACCTGAATTCGCAGTCGGCGTGCGTGACTGGTTTGGACGCTACTGCTGTTGGGGCGCAAGAACAGCTGACGCCGAATGCCTCCTCCGACGCATTGCGGTAGATGGCACCACCAGTGTGCGCCATCGGAGACGGTTGTTCCGTACCGGTGTTTACAACGAGCGTTACGCTTTCAAGTTGCGGAACCAAACTACGCATGCACCCATTGTATGTATACAACTTGTGATCTACGGCGCGTGATCTTGAATACACTTTACACATAATGAGTTTTTCATTCTGCGGTGGAGTGTGCGCCGATATAAAACATCCTGGCACATTAAAACTGTGTGCCGGACAGAGACTCGAACACGGGACCTTTGCCTTTCGCGGGCAAGTGCTCTAGTGAGCAGTAGAGCACATTCCCGCGAAAGGCAAAGGTCCCGAGTTCGAGTCTCGGTACGGCACACAGTTTTAATGTGCCACGAAGTTTCATATGAGCGCACAGTCCGGCACACAGTTTTAATCTGCCAGGAAGTTACACTATACACACGTTTTCTGGCAAATAATGGTGCGTTAACAGTAAGTTTGAAAGGTGCTTCAATCCTATTTTGTGATCGAGCGAGGTGGCGCAGTGGTTAAACACTGGACTCGTATTCGGGAGGAGGACGGTTCAATCCCGCGTCCGGCCATACTGATTTATGTTCTCCGTGATATCCCTAAATCACTCCAGGCAAATGCCGGGATGGTTCCTCTGAAAGGGCACGGCCGACTTCCTTCCCTAATCCGATGAGACCGATGACCACGCTGTCTGGTCTTCTTCCCTAAACAACCAAACAAAACCAAAACCGATTTTGTGGTTTCATTGGGTTGAAGCAGTTTTGTCGTCTATTCGCTCGTCGGCGGGACTTTTTTGCGACAGAATACCGTCAGATTTAAATTACTAGTAACTACGAGAATAATGCTGGGTTAACAATGATTGACCCACAACGGATAAACCATGTATGTGCGTGATTATCGTGCAGTTTTACTTGTGACGTCATGGCACCAGAATAGGCGCATGCTAATTATTGTTACGAATAGGCTTCGTGTAAAGTTATAATTTGGTGTAGCGTGTAAACACGTTTAGCTCCACACTGATTCAGGTGTCACTGTGAAGAGCTTGCGGACCGCCACTAGGAGCCCAGGTTGCAATAAAAATATTCGCCGGAGCCTATGTGAAAAGCGGTATTAAATTGAAAACTACAAAATAATGAAGGACTTTGTCTCATATGACCCGTATACGTGCTCCAAACTGTAGAGAGCTGAAATCAGAGGAAGCCTACATCGAAAGGAATGAAGTCCAACGCCGAGCGAATGCGACAGCTACGCCGGCGTCGAAATGAAAATGGAAAAAAAATCTGCAGGAAGCGATTTTTGTAACTTTTTTGACTATAGGCACGTGCACATACAACCATTTGAGTAGTGGAATGCCATTTATGACGATACGAACGTAAGGACAACACAACAGCCAGTCCCCAAGGGGAGCAATCTCCGGCGGGTCGGGAATCGAGCCGGCGGCCCCTTCGCTTAGCAATCCGCCACGCTGACCGCGCAGCTACCCATGCGGACAAAAGCCGGTATCTACCTGGCTAACAGAAGCTACACTGGCCAGTGAAGATTAAATTTGTAATATATCTACTCTGTAACCACCAACAAATCTCTGAGTAGTTAAAGAATCGAACTGCCTTATATAAATGGTTCAAATGGCTCTCAGCACTATGGGACTTAACATCTGAGGTCATCAGTCCCTAAGACGTAGAACTATTTAAACCTAACTAACCTAAGGACGTCATACACATCCGTTCCCGAGGCAGGATTCGAACCTGCGACCGTAGCAGCAGCGCGGTTCCGGACTGAAACGCCTAGAACCCCTCGGCCACGCCGGCCGGCCTTACCTTGTATAAAACGGCTTCAGACTTGTGAATACATCACAATGAACTAATGTAAATATTTGAGGTTAAGCATGTGAAGGGGAATAAGCTTAGAAACCACTTAAAATTATATTTAAAGACTGTTGATGTTGATGATGCTGATGGAAATGTGGATCTGTCTTACGGCCCTTCTTAGAAACTGGAGTGACCTGCGCTTTTTTCCAGTCATTAGGTACCTTTAGTTGTTCAAGCGACTACGATAAATTACTGCTAGAAGGGGAGCAACTTCTTTCGTGTAATCTTTGTAGAATAATATAGGTATCTCATCCGGTCCTGAAGCCTTTCTACTAATAAGCGATTGTAGCTGCTTTTTAATTCCGCTATCGGTTATCTCCATATCTGCCATTTCGATGTTCCTACGACTAATGAAAGGAGGGATTTTCCGCGATGAAACATCTTCAGAAGACCGAATTCAGTATTTCGGCCTTCTCTCTCTTGTCTTACGTTTCGGTGCCGGTGTGGTCGGTGAGAGAATGACTTTTGACCCCTTACTGATTTTACATACGACCAAAATCTCTTAGGGTCTTTACTCAGGTCGGTTGACAGTGTCTTACTTTCAAAATCATTGAACGCTTCTCTCATTGCTCTCCTTAGGCCCATTTTCGTTTCGTTCAGATTTTGTTTATCAGCTAGGTTTTTACTGCTCTTGAATCTGAGATGAAGTGCTCTTTGTTTACTTAACGCTTTTCTAACTTGGCTATTAAACCACGGTGGATCTTTCCCATCCCTTCATGTAGGCCGAATCGGTATGTTAAGAGGAACTGTTGCTTTTAGATCGGATATTTATTATTAAAAACATTCCTCTAACAATAAAACTGAAAAGTTCTGTTGCACCTCTCAAAATTCGAACGCAGTGTAGCATAAGCTTCACGAGCATGATATTCGGTACATCGCACTAATCCGATAATACTGTCCGTGTTGTGTATCCTGTTTCTCTAATGAGGGCGGAATGTTTATTCACGGCTCGTTATTAGTTAACCACAGCTGCCGTTGTCAATGAGGGCGTCGTGTTTGATCAGTCTAACAGGTCCAAATGTACGAATATTACATGTCGTTCAGAAGGACCGACATGTTAATATTAGCCGGAATGAACGTAAATCTCGTCTAAACCATGCTGCTATAAAAACTGACGCTAAATATTCATAGCAAAGGCATCTCTGTTGAGTCAAGTCTTCTTTTTTAAAATTAACTTCCCACGAAAATTATGTAAACGCATAATACTCGTACTCACAGTCATCAGTGTCCAGATACAAGTAAAATTTGAGGTGACTTCTTGACAGCGTTTCACTTGCGGCAAAAATCTGGTGAAGGGGGGGGGGGGGGCGAACATATATCTGCATGGCGCGAATATACATCTCCATTTACATCACACTCCGCAAGCCACATCATAGTGTGTGGCAGAGGGTACTTCTGGCACCACTAAGCTGCTCTCCGCTACACTGTTCCAGTCAAGAACGGCGCGTGGGAAGAATGACTGTCGGTAAGCCTCTGTATTGGCTCTAATTTCACGAATTTTCTCATCGTGGCCATTAAGCGGGATGTACGTGTGTGGGAGGAAACAAATAAGTTGTCCGACTCTTCCCGGAAAGTATTCTCTCGAAATTTCGATAGTAAACATCTCGGTGATGTTACAGGCAACAGTATCATCTGCGAACAGCCTTACAGAGCATCCGACGATTTCTACTAGGTCATTTGCATACAATGTAAACGGTAACGGTCCTATCACACTGCCGGCCGCGGTGGTCTCGCGGTTCTAGGCGCTCAGTCCGGAACCGCGCGACTGCTACGGTCGCAGGTTCGAATCCTGCCTCCGGCATGGATGTGTGTGATGTCCTTAGGTTAGTTAGGTTTAATTAGTTCTAAGTTCTAGGCGACTGATGACCACAGATGTTAAGTCGCATAGTGCTCAGAGCCATTTGAACCATGCTATCACACTTCCTTTGGTACTTGGGAAATTACATTTACATCTTTAGATTTAGTACCTTTAAAAGCGACGTGTTGAGTTCGGCAGCCGCGCAGGAATAGCCGAGCGGTCTAAGGCGCTGCAGTCATGGACTGTGCGGCTGGTCCCGGTGGAGGATCGAGTCCTCCCTCGGACATGTTTGTCCTTAGGATAATTTAGGTTAAGTAGTGTTTAAGCTTAGGTACTGATGACCTTAGCAGTTAAGTCCCATAAGTTTTCACACACATTAGAACATTCTATCTGCATGCAAGTCTTGAGCACAGTCGCAAATCTGGTCCGATAAACATAACATCTTTCTTTAAAAAAAAAAACTTGGCAGTGCGGGACGGTCACGGAACATGGCATCAACCTGAGCGCCTTGTTTACCGCGCTATTGTTCTGACGGAGGAACAGAACAAATTGAGTTTCTTCGTATACCATGATGGCTTTTGTAGAGCAGATTTTCGTTCTCAAAAAGTTCATAATTACTGAGCGCAAATCTTGTTCCACAATTCTACAACTCATTGACATCAACGATGTAGCCCTACCATCATATGCAGCACTCAAAGACGGAAGTGTTCACTTTTCAATTCAGAAACAGGGACGCTAGTTGGAAATTAAAGATACAATAGTCAGGCGGCAATCATAACACTGTAAGACCCCAAAATATCTAGGAGTAATACTAGACTGATCTTTTACTTTGAAATGGAAGCATAAAGTTTCCACCAGAAAAATATTTCACGGAAAGTGGTCGGATCACAGTGGTGTAGAGAACCAACTGTATGGACTTGAACAATGGCACTCTGGTGCCTAGGCGGTAGAGTGTGCATGTCGTGCTTGCCAAAGTCAACACACACCAAAGAGATGGACGCTCTCAATGACAACTGCAGACTCGTATAGGCTGCTTGAAATAAATTTCTGTCGAATGGCTTCCCACCTCTCAAGAACAGTACCTATTCCTGTTCAGAGAGGGAAACAGTTTGCGAATGAAAAACAAAAGACAGTGGAGCAGGAGAGAATCCACCCTCTGTATTGCAGAACCACACCGGCAACGACTGAACTCAAGAAGGAGTTTGTTTAGACTATCAAAAGTGGCTGTAAGCTCTATGGGACTTAACATTTGAGGTCATCAGTCCCCTAGACTTAGAACTACTTAAACCTAAGTAACCTAAGGACATCACATACATCCATGCCCGAGGCAGGATTTTGAACCTGCGACCGTAGCAGCAGCTTGGTTCTGGACTGAAGCGCATAGAGCCGCTCGGCCACAGATTTAGAATATCGACGGCACTTACAGCCACTGCAGAAAATGCAAGTCAGCAACTGTGGAATGCTACGACATATCTTCCCCTTGGATCGAAAAGAATTTTGAAACTTCCCCCCCCCCCCCCCCCCCCCCCCCCCCCGCCTATGATGAGAAATGGACGACCTGCAAGTGCCTGTGTAGACTGAGACCTAGAATTGGCAGACTAAAGGCTAATTTGCTAAGATGGGGCTACAGCGACCAAGATGACATTCAGTATGACTCTTAAGAAGACTAGTACGTGCATCATATGTTTTTATGACGACGTTGTACATTCTGCTGCACAGAAAATGACCATCACGCGACAGAGAAGGTTTGGGAAGTCGCCACGTTTTGGGCAACAATAATATAGTCACAACTATGTATAATACGTGTCCACCTGATGCGAGAGTAAAAGGATCCATCTTTTGTCTGTTTAATATCATTAAATTATCTACAGAAAGGGAAAAGGGGCCGAATAAGTGACGCTAGCATGCCGATTGTTAGCGAAAGGCAAAACCAAGAAAAATTGGGATACATTCGTAGGATTCGGGAACTTATATAATATTTTCCGACACTGAACAGAATCAAATAGGGGTAATGCTGGAGTAGGTTTAATAATTAATAAAAAAATAGGAGTACGGGTAGGCTACTATATCAGCATAGTGAACGCATTATTGCGGCCAGGACAGACACGAAGCCCACGACTACTACAGTGGTACAAGTTTATATGCCAACTTGCTCTACAGATGATGCAGAAATTGAAGAAATGTATGATGAAATAAAAGAAATTATTCAGATATTGAAGAGAGATGAAGATTTAATAGCCATGGGTGACTGGAATTCGGTAGTAGGAAAACGGAGAGAAGGAAACGCAGTAGGTGAATATGGATTGGGGCTAAGAAATGAATGAGGAAGCCGCCTGGTAAGATTTTGCACAGAGCACAACCTCATCATAGCTAACACTTGGTTCAAGAATCATAAAAGAAGGTTGTATACATGGAAGAAGCCTGGAGTTTTCAGGTAGATTATATAATGGTAAGACAGAGATTTAGGAACCAGGTTTTAAATTGTAAGACATTTCCAGGGGCAGATGTAGACTCTGACCACAAAAAAAAAAAATGGCTCTGAGCACTATGGGACTCAACTGCTGTGGTCATCAGTCCCCTAGAACTCAGAACTACTTAAACCTAACTAACCTAAGGACATCACACACATCCATGCCCGAGGCAGGATTCGAACCTGCGACCGCTCTGACCACAATCTAGTGGTTATGAACTGTAGATTAAAACTGAAGAAACTGCAAAAATATGGTAATTTAAGGAGATGGGACCTGGAAAAACTGAAAGAACCAGAGGTTGAACAGAGTTTCAGTGAGAGCATTAGCGAACGATCGACAGGAATGGGGGAAATAAATACAGTAGAAGAAGAATGGGTAGCTTTGAGGGATGAAATAGTGAAGGCAGCAGAGGATCAAGTAGATAAAAAAAAGACGAGGGCTAGTAGAAATCCTTGGGTAACATAAGAGATACTGAATTTAATTTATGGAAGGAGAAAATACAAAAATGCCATAAATGAAGCAGGCAAAAAGAAATACATACGTCTCAAAAATGAGATCGACACGAAGTGCAAAATGGCTAAGCGGGGATGGCTAGAGAACAAATGTAAGGATGTAGAGGCTTATCTCACGAGGGGTAAGATAGATATTGCCTAAAGGAAAATTAAAGAGACCTTTGGAGAAAAGAAAACCGCATGAATATCAAGAGCTCAGATGGAAACACAGTTCTAAGCAAAGAAGGGAAAGCAGAAAGGTTCAAAAATGGTTCAAATGGCTCTGAGCACTATGGGACTTAACACCTCTGGTCATTAGTCTCCTAGGACTTAGAACTACTTAAACCTAACTAACCTAAGGACATCACACATCCATGCCCGAGGCACGATTCGAACCTGCGACCGTAGCAGTCGCGCTGTTCGCAGAAAGGTGGCAGGAGTATATAGAGGGTCTATACAAGGGCGATGTTCTTGAGGACAATATTATGGAAATGGAATAAGGATGTAGATGAAGATGAAATGTGAGATATGATACTGCGTGAAGTGTTTGACAGCGCACTGAATAGCCTGACCCCAAACAAGGCCCCGGGAGTAGACAACATCCCATTAGAAGTACTGACAGCTCTTGGAAAGCCAGGCCTAACAAAAATCTACTGTCCAGTGAGCACTATGTATGAGACAGGCGAAATACCCCCAGACTTCAAGAAGAATATTAGAATTCCAATCTCAAAGAAAGCAGGTGTTGAGAGGTGTGAAAATTAACGAACTATCAGTTTAATAAACCACAACTGGAAAATACTAAAGCGAATACTTTACAGACGAATGTAAAAACTGGTAGAAACAGACCTCGGGTAATATCAGTTTGGATTCCGTAGAAATATAGGAACACGTGAGCCAATACTGACCCTACGACTTATCTTAGAATAAAGATTAAGGAAAGGCAAATCTAAGTTACTAACATTTGTAGACTTAGAGAAAGCTTTTGACAATGTTGACTGGAATATTCTCTTTCGAATTCTGAGGGTGTCAGGGTTAAATTACAGGGATCTAAAGGCTATTTACAATTTGTACAGAAACCTGATGGCAGTTATAAGAGTCGAGGGACATGAAAGGGAAGCAGTGGTTGGGAAGGAAGTGAGACAGGGTTGTAGCCTCTCCCCTATGTTATTCAATCTCAAAGGAAACAAAAGATAAATTCGGAGTAGGAATAAAATTCATGAAGAAGTAATAAAAACTTTGAGGTTCACCGATGACATTGTAATTCTGTCAGAGACAACAAAAGACCTGGATGAGGGGCTGAACGGAATGAAAGGAGGATATAAGATCAACATCAACAAAAGCAAAAGCGGATAATGGAATGTAGTCGAATTAAATCTGGTGATGCTGCGGGAATTAGATTAGGAAATGAGACACTTAAAGTAGTAGATGAATTTTACTATTTGGGGAGCAAAATAACTGATGAGTAATTTGTGGCACAAATTGAGTAGAAGAAGGGATCGATTGGTAGGGTGTATTCTGAGGCATCAAGGGGTCATCAATTTAGTATCTGAGGACAGCGTGGAGGGTAAATATCGTAGAGGGAGACCAAGAGATGAATACACTAAACAGATTCAGAAGGATGTAGGTTGCAGTAGGTTGTGGGAGATGATGAAGCTTGCAGAGGATAGAGTAGCATGGAGAGCTGCATCATACCAGTCTCTGGACTGAACACCGCAACAGTAACAACCAAAAATGAGCCTACACGAAGTAGTTTGGTTTCTGATTGGATTCATATCCTACGCGTTTCGCAATTACCCTCTTCCTTTCACAGAACCGTTTTAAAAAACCCACTCGATTTTTAAACTATCGTAAAACATATAACAGAAATATATACTTGGTACAAATATTCCTTATTGTTAGGTGACAATCGCTTTTTGGGTAATAAAGACCTACCTATCAAAGGGCTGTGGGAGTGAAAAAGGAGCGTTCTCCGGGACGCGTGAATTCCGAGATTCTATTCATCCAGTATTTCTGAACGAGAACACTTTGCGACATGCAACGAACTTAATATGTAATTTCTAATCTTCACTAATATTTTTCTCGCCCACAACCCTACAACACGATGAAAGGAAAAATGTTCATCACTTGTTACTTTTCCGCCGTTCATGCATTGAAAGTTCAGCATGAGGCATGAACCGATCATTTATTACCTCTTTACTAACAATCGTATTCGTAACATATTTTACAGACGATGTGAATACATATACCATTGAATATAAGAGCAAAAGTATACCATTGTACGACACACAATTCAGGAGTTACTATGTCAAACAGTGAGCCGCGAGAAAAACTTCCATCATTCATGACATTTAAATTTATTACTTCGTAGTTACTAACTCTGTTCGCAACACGTTTTGCAGACAGTATCTACATATGTAGCTGAATGTACCTACTATATTTTATCTTTGCACGATGCATAGTTCAGTAGATATGACGTCTTGAACATTCAAGTGTTTGAGAAAATGTCGCATCGTGCAAAACGATTCATTTTATTCACATTTGCCGCTGAATGTACCTATAAAATTGTATTACTGTACGACACGTCATAAATACTTATCACAACACCAGACGCTTCGTGGCACAGAAGTGGATGCACTGGTATAATTACATACCTGGGCGACACTGAACATCTCCGCTAGTAGAACAATAAAGCAAGGCCGACCGTGTGTGTAAAATCAAGAATTTGTTTTTATGTTTATATGGAAGGATTTTGAAATCAGTATTTATTTTTAATTGTTACCAACTGGGATCTATCCGATACAGGAACTTGTCTAACAGACCTAACAAGTTTTCTCCTTTTTTCTGTATTATTCACTCAGCATTCTGAATACACTGTGTCACACACTTCTGCAAATGTAATTAAGCCTGCAGCGTAGTCCTTGATGAATCGCAAGCAACTTCCAGTTCGAAACTTCTTTCAATACAGAAACTCGCAAAGTTTCGGCAGCGGAAAAGCAGAAGTTTTCCATTCACCACGGAAGGACAACTCAGACGACAAGGGTAAATTTGCCGCAACTTTTACCCAGAATGAGCAACAGGGCACACTCGGAAATTACAAATTAAATTATTGGTTCATCTGAGGCCTTTGCGGCAGTAGATTGATATCGTAGAGGTGCCATTACATTTTTGTAGATGGTAAACATGATATTGTACCTATGCCTATAAAGGGCGTGAATATATGAATACGCACGCATGCTACGGTTCTGCAATGAGGATCCCTATAATGGATGTGCAGGTTTTCTGCTTTAGATAAATGGTGGTATTTCGGCTGTGAAAACAAGCAACTGTCGTCGCCGTGAAGAGTGATCTGCGATCTTTTGCCGTGATTAAGTTTCAGTATTTGCAAAACAAATCGATTAATTGAATTGGCTGTTCCGCTTTCTCCTCTGCGTGCCTTTATATTTCCTGCCATTTTGCGTTGCAATGATCCACATAAATTTAACTATGACATGGACAATACTGCATGAAATGAAGGTTAGTTAAATTTTGTGTGGTCGTCTACGACGTATACGGCACTTAAATCGAGTGGTGATACAATTTGTTCGTTACATTCTTGAATGCAGCTGCATACGACAATACATATACAGCTTTCTATTTTTGATAGACTTTACGTTATCAGACAATTTCCATCGGTCGCTCATAACAATACTGGTGCAATTCCATTACAGAATTCCTTAAAAAGAAACATGTATCTAATGACTGATAAACTGAAATATCAAATCGCAGTTATTTCATTCGGGAACAGTACCATTGGCGATCAACAGCTTTGGCAAGGACCTACACAGTGAGATACGTGGTGTAGCGAAACTGAAAACAACGGCCGAGAAACAGGCTAACCCACAGAACTTAAAAATAGAAAAACAGGAAAAAATCACTTGAGAGACAACCTGAGCAGCCGTCTTTGGTTGTTTGCAGATGACACTCTCGTTTAGCGTCTAGGAAATTCATCAGAAGATCAAAACAAATTGCAAATATGTTCAAATGTGTGTGAATTCCTAAGACACCCAGCTGCTGAGGTCATCGGTCCTTAGACTTACACACAACTTTAACTTATGCTAAGAACAACACACACACCCATGCCAGAGGGAGGACTCGAACCTCCGGCAGGAGGGGCCACGCATTCCGCGACGTGACGCCTCATTGCAAAACCAAAGCCTCAAAACAAAGGCTAAACATATTACAAAACGCTTTAGAAAAGATATGTATATGGTGAGAAAGTTGGAAATTTAACCTAAGTTAAGAAAAGTGTGAGGTGATCCACATGAGTGCTAAAAGGAATCCGTTAAACTTCCGTTACACGATAAATCAGTCAAATCTACACACCGTAAATTAAACTAAATATCTTGAAATTACAGTTACGAACAGCATAAATTGGAAAGAACACAAAGGAAATGATGTGAGGAAGGAAAACCAAAGACCGCGTTTTATTGGCAGTCACTTACAAAATACAGCAGATCTACTAAAGAGACTGCCTACACCACGCTTGTAGGTCCTTGTCTGGAATACTGCTGCGCAGTCTGGTATCGTTACCACATAGGGTTAACGGAGTACATCGAGAAAGTTCAAAGATGAGCAGCGAGTTATATATTATCGCGAAGTAGCGGAGAGATTGTCACTAACATAATATAGGATTTGGGGTGGACATAATTAAAACAAAGGCATTTTTCGTATCAGCGGAATCTTCTCACGAAATTTCAATCGCCAACTTTCTCCTCAGAGGGCGAAAATATTTTGTTGACGCCGACCAACATAGGGAGAAACGATCATCACAATAAAATAAGGGAAATCAGTGCTTGTATTGAAAGATATAAGTATTCGAGACTGGGATAATAGAGAATTACTGTGAAGGAAGTTCCATGAACTATCTGTCAGGCACTTAAGTGATATTTGCAGAGTATCCATTTAGATGTAGATGTAAATGAGGCTGGAAAAATTATATAAAATTCTTTTATTTTAATTTTTTAAACCTAAATCCATAGAAATGGACCATTTGAAGTTTATAATGTGTCCTATCCCTTATGCTGAAATGTAACA
Organism: Schistocerca gregaria; assembly: GCF_023897955.1. Lineage (NCBI taxonomy): Eukaryota > Metazoa > Arthropoda > Insecta > Orthoptera > Acrididae > Schistocerca > Schistocerca gregaria. The sequence continues at coordinate 275,470,045 of NC_064920.1, read as the reverse complement.
TAAAAAAGATTAATAAATAGAAGAAGTACTCTGTAAAGATTTATTTTGTACATTATCAAACATTCACAACCACAAATTACGACTGACTGTAGTAAAAAGTATATTTCTACCCTTAACACTGTTATCAAACAATCTGAGAAAATGTGTCAGGTTTAAGGTTTGGTTAATTTGTGGAATATAATTTAGTAATTGTTGTAAATCTTTTAACTTAGCATGTTTTACAAGAATTGGGCCATCATATTAAAGAGGAAATGGCGGTGTACACTGATTGGGTGTGTAACAACCGAAAAAAACAATGTATTAAATTGCTTATGAAGGAGCAATACAGGAACCCTCTGGTGTGATTGATAGTCTGTTGGATATAGTCATCCTACAGTACAGGTGATGAAACCTTACACTGGTCTGTAGAAGCGACTTTGATAACGAACCACCTGCTCCAATGAACCAATACCTCTATATTTAATAAGATCGCCACATATGTTTGGGTGATATACATGAATACATCCTGAGAGACACAGATCTCCTTCGGACTACCTGTATGTAGTTTAGAGGTGTGTCGCAAATTCTTTGTCCTTCCTCTATGCTATGTATGATGTGTAGTCTTCCTAATTTTCCCAACAAGAAACACCACCATAACTGCTCGTACCACGTAGCAGGGGAAAGCTTCGTCTGGCGCTGGTCACACACACGGTACACTGTTGGAGGAGCTATGACATCGTGTTCCCATTTCCACCGAGTGGTAAAAACGCGCTCTTGCAGCATTAACGCAGCTCGTCCTGTTTCCGCACAGGATGCAGAAGGTCTTTGACATAGCACACTCCGACTTCCGTACAGATCAGACTTAAATTGTGATGATCACATGGACTAAGCTGCAGGGAAGGCGGGGCAGAGACTTAGGAGCAGCTAGAAGTTGCAGATGGACTGTCTAAAAACAGCGTTGGAGTTCTTGGTGTATTAGATCCTTAGCAGATAGGTTTTAAAAAAAAGGGAGTGACTCGGTTCAAGATACGAGAGTGGCATGAATATGATTCACCAGTGGCTGTAACCATTAAAGTATGTTTCTACAAGATACAGCTTGTGTACGTGGTAGAATGGATAGCCTTGTTTCCAAATCGCAGACAGCATTTCTACCTGAAAGCATAACACTATCGGCGACTCATGTGTGTGCCTGTAGACTCAAGACCGCTTTTTATGAAGGCTGATGGTGGCATCGGCGTTATGATCGTGTTTTAATAGTGCAGTTTTTATGCAAAAACTAAGTTGTGGTCTGTCGCATCCCTCTGTGATCAGCTTCAAATGCGATTTCCCAGTAGTGCTCCTCAAAAAGAACATCGTGTTTTGTCCATGGATTCCCAGTTGTCCTAGCTGGTGACAGTAACCCGACTGCTGAAATAAAAATTATTCGCTATGCAAAGTGGCTCTCGCGATCAAATTAATTCAGTAGCCTATCAAGCTGATGTCAATGACGTGCCAGCTGGTTGGTTAAAGAGATGGCTAGGGCACCACGGAATGATCCTTGATCAGCGTTCCTTTTTTTTCGTTTTGGCGATATCTTTTAACCAAATTTCAACCTCCCACTTACACAGGGCGAGATAGGCTCTCAAAATTTTTTTCGTAATCGCTAGTATGATATAGCACCGCACTGGTCGTAGTGTACAAAACAGCTACGTTCTCTTGAATTACAGCTTCTTGTTGTCAAACGTTAATTGAATGTGCTTTTTTCTGACATGTGTCCCAATGGCGTGAAAGATTGTCTGAAATGTTTGTAATACACACGCGCATGACACTGAGTGCGACAGACGCTCTTAGGAAGTGTAATTTTTTCACCAAGCTGGAAGAATTTGCTTAATATCGATTTTTTTCTTTCGAGTTTAAATTCTCGCTTTTTCTTTAGTCCAATGACGGTTTCGAAATATACGAGGACATTCTACGATGATCTATAGTTCTCGCATCATCATTTGTGCTCGTGGCAGTACACTTCCCTGGACGTCACAATGTAATGAGATGCGACTGCAGTCAAACGTAAAAACTATACCAATTTTGCTCATAAAACTAAAAGAAAATGGCTGTTTTCGTGGAAAGAGGACATTTATTGTGGTTTCCAATGTGTTTTGCTTTTTTAAAATACATGCTTGATTATAGATGTGATGACATCAAATACAGTTGTTCTCCATCACCTAACGACGGTATGCTGTGGGCGGGAGGGGGGGGGGGGGGCTGCCTGCTGTAGTGGTCGCTGGACACAGCCGCTCTCTGTCCGGGGGTGCGGCTTGTGGGGGGCCTCTTTCGCTAAATTTTAGAAGAAAGTCACATTTGTGATGGCCGTCCTTTTATCTCCTATTGTTTAGTTGACTATACACGCTACTGTGTTGGCATAGGAGTGTCGCCTTAAGGCGACTGCCACATGGTGGAAAGCTGAGTACTGATCTGGGCCATTCTCCGGATGGGCGGAGTTATGCCTGTACATTCCATTTTGTGCTAAGGGGCGCCACATCAAAGGCATGCCGCATATCGCCAGGGCTGTTTGGGGTCTGCCGCTGTACACGGTCGGTAGGAAAACAGCAAAGGGTTCGACTTTTGAAATAGACATCTGGAGTCTCCTTCGGATGGGCTGGTTTATGCAACTTAATTTCCATTTTTATCTGTCTACGAGCGCTACCTTAAGGCGGCAGCCAGATAGTTGCAGCCATGAAGGGTGGCTGTGCGGTCTAGGGCGTCATGGTTAGCGAAGCTCCACCGGTCAGAGGTCCTCCCTTGGGAATGGCTGTGTGTGTGTGTATGTGTGTGTGTCGTTCTTAGCGTAAATTATGTTAAATTACATTAATTAGTGTGCAAGTCTAGGGACCGATGACCTCAGCAGTTCAGTCCTATAGTCCTTACCACAAATTTCCAGATGGTGGCAGCAAAGGGCAGACGGCAGCCGGCAGCCTGCCCACTATGTGAAGCAGTCGGCAAAGCAGCTTGCCGTTGAGGAGCATGTGTCCCCCCCCACCCCCTTCCCTTTAGTAGGTGGATGGAGGGTGGGGGAGGGTTGGAGGGAGGGAGGAAGGGGCCCTCGATTTTCGGCAGTTTGTGGACGCCTATCGAGGAGAATGCACATCCAACTACTGCCTCATCTGCACACTCAACTACTGCCTGATCTGTAGTCTTTTAGGACGACGATTTTCCCCAGTACATGTGCTGCATTATGACCAGTTCATTACGAATACAGGTTTTCTCACGACAATTTCTAATAAAAACTGTGACGCCCTTTTTTCCATCAGTTGTGGTAACGTGTATTGGCTTCGATTACCTGAGCTCAAGGGTAGTTTTCGAGGAGGCATCTGTAGCGAACTCTGACGTTAAACAGCGATAGATACTCTATGCTTACAGGTAATACACTTCTTAAATTCCTCTCTGCCCAACACCAGCATCTTGACAGATGAACGTATTTTCCACCAAAAAGGATAAAGATAGTACCTTACGCACCAGCCTTTTTATTGGCAACTTGTAGGTGTAGGGTAGAGTTTGAGCATGTCTGTCGCTAGTTTCGAGTGGCATTGCGAAATTTTTTCCCAGCAGGATGACACCAGTTGTATGGTATCATGAGATTTTGAGCTATATTGCGCCTTTATGCCACCCTTGTGTAGCACCATGCATATGGTTGTGTTATTAGGTCTGATCTTTGTGATTAATTATGTATTTAGGATCGATATTTGTGTGTTTCCCACCCAAAATAAATAAAGTACACAAACGTAACATTCCCACACCTGGACTGTTTTCATGTGTTGGGAGGGGGGGGGGGGGATGCACTTGGGCTTTCCATTCAGCAGAATCAGTGTTTGAGTCCCAGAAAGGGCACCGCCATTTTTAATTTCCTGTCAATTTCAAGCGCCTCTGGAGGTTTAATTGTGTTAGGTGGGTGCACTTTGTCTTTCCGCCCAGGAGAATCAGGGTTCGAATTGTAATGCCACTTCCTCGGACGACAAATAAAAATCAAAAATTAGCTCCCAATACCCCAAAGATTCCCCCCCCCCCCCCCCCCAAGTCCCAAATTCCCAGAAAAGTGAATAAGCGAACGAAGTTCCATTAATCACTATTATTAGGAGAATAACAAGTAATTAAATCAGGAATCTAAGACTTGACAATTTAGCAGTCTACGAAAGAAACATTAAATTTCAGTAAAATTAAATCAAAATTATAATAAATCGCAAAATTAGAATAAATTAACATTCGCTAAGTAGAACCAACGATCCCAAAGAATACTCCGTCTGAGTACTCTTTGGGGATCGTGAGTAATGACTAAGTGTAATTCAATGCATTGTCACTACTTTACGAGAGTTAGCCGAAGCAGGTCATATATTTGAATGCTCGTACATGTAGGCGCGCTTAGATTGTTTTGAGATTGAATAATTGCGATCTGTTATGACGCAGTAATACGATATTCTGACTTCAAATATCACGGCATTAGAATTCGAATGGACGACTTTTACCTACTAGAATAAAGTGAACTTTTAACTAGAAAATTGAACTAAACATTACTTAGACAATAATTTAGACAACGAACACTGATAGACAATTTTCATACATAATAGCCAGTGGTTTATGGTACTTCAGTGATAGGTCCGAAGCATATAATTTAAATCCCCCCAACACCTGGGAAAGTTTTCTTCTCAAGGCTCGGTTAGGAAGTGACTGATATTGTGCAATAAAACACCCTCTCGTGCCAAGTCGTGCATTTGTGATTTAAAATTCTATCAAACTATTGACATGAAACTCCCGAGTAATAATTACGCGCAGCGATAATATTTGACTGTAGCGCTCGGCGCTTGTGTAGAATCTCTGACTTAAATAACAAGCACACTGTTACGATTTCTTAGATACTTGAAATTACGACCAGCTTGTTGTGGATGTGACTGCATTGGTTTTATCATTAATATTTCATCATTCATCAGTTAAACATCGATTACGAACGATTCGTAACGATTCTTGGTGAAGTAAATATCTGACGCACGTCGACATTTCAGTTCAGCACTGTTACTTTGTGTAACGACGTCTTCGTAACTTGGTAACGTTCTCAACATTCTACTGACTGTCTCCGAGTTTTAGCCGAGGCCAAATACAAATCAAACCAAATCATCAAGAAGAAGAGGCGTTATAGAATCTATGAAAGGGTACCACCAATTTTAATTTCCTGCAGATTTCTCGGTTGGTAGGTGGTGTGAGATTTCAGCACAGCCCTGGGGTAAAATACGAAATCCTTCCCAAAATCCAAAATTTCTCCATTAGGGTAGGTTGTGGGGAGGGTGATGGGGGAGGAGAGAGTGGGAGGAGGGTACTGGGGCACATATGCAGCTGAGAAAACATATGACGTCATCGGAGGGTAGGGGTGGGTGTAGTCGGGGACGGGTATAGGTGGGGATGGGTGTGGGCGTGATTAATTGATCAATTTATTTAATTTGCATATCAATTTGATACCAAAATTGCACCGAGGCCGCCACTACCCTACTTCTGCCGGGAAAGCTATAAGAAGAGTGGTTAAGATTTAATTTCAGTTTTGTTAGTTGTTACGAGAACATTCTTTTCATTCTCTCCTTATAATAGCAAATATTAAAATAATTGGCATTTGGATTTTATTACTAAAACATTTACTCTCAAACTCTTTTTGTTGCGCTACTTATTAGCTCAACAAATTTAAGAAATACAGTTGTTTTAGTACAGTTTATTTGCGAGTCAAGGCAACAGTTTTCATACTTAGACATTTCGGTAATGCTTCCACCTTTGACAGGAAAGTAAGTACTAATGTCCTTTCGGACGTCAGATAAATCGATCGCATTCCGCATTACAACAACGACTGCACTGTTTTCTACCTCCCTCCAACACGCTTCATACACACTCTTAGTGCTCCCACCTGCCGTCTGGAAGTGAAAGCCTAAATTATGAGAGTTGTTTTCCGTCACTAAATGCAGACACCTAGATCAAGATTAGTACCCAAATAATGACGTAAAAGTTAATCATAAATAATGCTTACGATCACGATATATTTTCACTGGAATTATGAATTATATTTGTGAGTCTGTTCCACGGTCCAAGTCAATCCTGAATCAAGAAATGATCTATACGACTGTAAAAGTCTGCAGCGATTTGGCACCATTATCAACTCCTCCTTATTCTTATGGTTTATGTTTTCACTTTGCAATGGATTATCTGCAACTCACGGAATGTTCACCCAGATCAACTGATCTATGAAACAGCTTTTCCAAGTTCAACAAGAAAACGTAAAAATGAAAACTGATTTGGTTCCTGCTTTAAAATATTATATCAAACAAGTGTTTTCAGTTTTATTTTTCATTTACAGACAGTTCTTCATTTACAAATCTTCAAGAGTATTCGCAATCTATTGAAATGAATTTTCCAAAACATTGTACAATTGATTTACTTGCCTCTGAATATTCTGCCATCAGAACATAGTACTTTCATATAGAATTACACGTTAAACTACCAAACATTTACACAGAAATAGTACGTCTCACTTCTGAACCTTTGGAACCACATCCTTGCCGAAATATCTTAAGTTGGCGACTATAGCTTCTCTAAATTACAGTGTTTCGTCTTTCTGTTACTGGTGTAACTGTTAAAATATTTCAGAGTGTACCACCAATACGCAAGCAATTACGTCTATCATATGGCCACTTTTTTAATAAGGGTGTCTGACCACATGACGATACGACAGAATTACCAACGTTTCGATTGTTACTGCACTCGTTTCACATCAGGGTGACTACTGGGAAAAAATAAATTGGCAAAACACATTCACTAAATTATAACATTTTTTGTTGGGTCCCTCGAAGTGGCTGATGCTTATTCTGAACGAGCAATCTGCTGCGGAATACTGTTAGCATGAAATTAAGTGGGAAATTATCAGCATCTTCGTTCAACTGACAAGTTACGGAGACAATGTGTTAAAATGGAGACAATCCAAATCAGAGTGGTGGATAATTCAGTCATGAGCGACGGAGGCTGTAGCCTAAGTGAAGCGTGGTTTCAGGCGCTTGATTAAAACATATCGCAAAACATCGTAATACTCGTCTCTGCTCATAGATGAGTGTTTCTTAAGACCTTTTCGGTAAAGACTGTTGTTCTACTGTTTTACGGTGTAGAATAATACTGGCTAAGGTGGTGCACAGCCCGTACCGTTCACGAAATCTGATAGCGACCCCTGACGAAAACAATCTGGAAAGTTGTTACAACACAAAACGCCAGCGGCGTGAACCTAAAAACTTGTAAACCATCAGTTTCTGCGAGAACACCTCGTCAACGGAACAGGACGGAGCACTTCCGACAAGAATTCTCTGGGGAATTGACGTTGGCTAGGGGAGGGGATTCAGCAGCGTCGCCTGCTAACGTCGGAAGTCAACGCATTATTGCCGCGGTCACTCCTGCTATAATCGTAGATTTTGTACTTTTTGTGCCCTCTTAATCTTTGTTTTACTGATCGCTTAGCTGCGGTGACACACTACGAAGATCACTTAATAGATATTTGTGTTACAAATATTCTTCCACAAAAGGATCCAAATACTTCAAAGGGAATAATGAGTTACGTTTTACAATTCCTGGATTGACAGAAGGCAACATTGTGCATAAATCACCAATAAGTATGTAAACCGGTGAACCAAATTTCATTAAACCAGCCAGTTCAGCACTGAAAAAGTCTATGATGCTTATTTTCGTGTGATGTGGTACTGGGAAAGAAAATAAGACACGGAGGAATGAGTAAAGAAAAAAGGTATGTATTGCTCTCTAAATATTACCTTACTGTTTGTATAATATATATTGTCTCAGTTGAACAAATGAAGTTGTCTAATGTTTGGAGACGTCTTTCATGTACTTATACTTTACCATACGACGTTCGTCGAGAACATTCTTCAGGTATTTAATAGTCTCTACTTTCATTAATTGTTCCATAATTCTTATGCTACATTCCGACATTTATATCACAGATGGTATTTCATCATATCCTCATTTTGACCAGTCAGTACTGGGTTAAGCTAAGCGATGTAACGTTGGCGTTCCGTCTACTGTGAACACACCTCCATTTGACGGTGACTTTGCCTATCCATTCCGTTATGTACAGAGTGAATCGACCTTGATGTTCAAATTTAATTACTCCGTGAATTGGATACCTATCAGCATGAGGTATTATTAGCACAGAGTCAGTGTATTAATTGAATCTCATTCCACTGGTAGTGTCGTACCTATGATACCAGGTAGAATACATTCAGGAGAGAACCCGTAATATTATGTGCAGAAGCATCTCTGAAGGTATTAAATATGCAGCTATATACATCTACAGTACGAGAATGCAGTTATACAACGCCTCTTCCTGTCCTTCTGATGAAATATTTTCAATTTTTTTTCTTTTCGATCCTGTAAGTCTTTGCGAAACAATTTGTCTTTTTAATAACTAGACATCAATTTGTGACTGAATCATTTTCTCTGCACTTTATTAAAATTGTAACGCTTACAACATTTGTCACTTCCTTACTTTAACTATAATGATCCTCAAACAAGGATGCTTTCAAATGCTCGAATAGAAGTTTGTAGCACTTTGCGGCTGATCTGTATCAAATCGCTTGACATGGTACCACTACGAATACTGCCTCAGAACACCTTTGCTTGCACACGTTACTGACGGCCACCAGTGTAAACTTTTCATTCATAAGGCCTAAGCTCATAACCGCGCAGATTAATTAAGTATTTCCAAATAACGTCACAGTTCCGACATTAGTGAGGCGCTAGTACTAATTCGAACTTCACACAACCTGCGAACGTAGAACTGTTTCAATGAATATTCTCTAAAATATTTTGGAATGTTAAACTCAGAAATTGCAACACCCACTGTACTGATGCCCTGGGGAGAACAATAATTATTCAAATGGAATTACGAACAGTGCACTGAATTAATACTTTTATGATTCTTTAAAGACACACCTAAAAAAGTACAGAAAAAAGCTTTATGATTAAACGTAATTGTATTTAAAAACAATATCGATTTATTATGTGTATTATTCTTTGTTGTATGCTAAAAATATTGATAACTGTGAAATAGTTGAATGATTTTATATAATTACTTGTTCTGGTCTTGATCTTGGATGAGGATGGACTTGGGAGATATTGTACGTGTACTTACGTTGCATATTGGTTAAATATCTGTGTTTATTTGCTCTTAAAACCTTTGTTTTTGTATATTTCGGATCCCTCCGTATAAGCATACTAATGACTTATTTTTTCAGAGTATGAGAGCGCGCAATATAATGCGAGCCTAAGATTCATTGTTGTGGCTATTTACAGGCCGCATCGTTTTAGTTGAATAGTGATAAAATTAAACGGCCGCCATAATTAGTTGCAAAGTTTTCGTTTTAATTCTATTATTTTACTACAGAGTCCTTTTAATTTATTTCGAAAGATTAACAGTAGTTTTCATTAAATTTTTGTGGTTGCCGCATAACGGCTATCTTTTGTCTCAGCTACGTAAACTCACAGAAATTAACTTACTCCGAAATGATGAGCGATAAATATGCTACACAATAATATTTCTCTACGCGAACCCATAACATTAAAGCAGTATTAATTTCAATGAATTTGCAGTGCAAAAGGAACCTGAGATATTTTGTTAACATACGAGCCAGTACGGTGCTTCACATCGCTCTGTACGTTTTTCATATTACGGGCATTAAATCTTAAAATAACATTTCCAAGCAAAAAAACCGTATAATTTGCTCGTGATAAGTTGTGTTATCACTTTAGTGTCTGTGGCGTCATTTGCTGCGTAATTATACATATATGTGCCTACAAATCATACAGTATACTAAATAGTACATGAACACGCAATTACACCACAACACTTGACGTACAGAACAGAAGACAATGACCTACACATTTAAAACAACACTTCGGTAATTTACCATAATAATCGCTGGGACTGGATAGTCTATAAGGGACAACACGCGGTATCGTTAAATTTCAGTGAGGCGTATGTAATTTAGTATTATTCCTTTCGTTGAAAAGTTTACATCTGTACTTAAGCCTTTAACGATACACATCGTGTACGACGACACAGCCTGAAGTAATTTCTACACGTTGCGTACTCACTGTGAGCTCGAAATCGCCGAAACCTAATTGCCAAACTAGTTGCTAAAAGGGAGGAGGAGAGTGTTGCAGCGCAGTGCAGTGAAATCAAATACGTATTCGTTAGTAGCGTACCTACATAACGGGTGATTCTTGTAGATGGGGATAAACTACAAGAAACAATTCCTGAGAGGATAAGGAGCTAAAAAGGTGATACAGACATATCGGCGGAAATGCATTCCACGCGATCGAAGGTGGAGATTTGAGTTGTTTGACAGTGAAGGTTCAGTTTGTACTAATGTTTTAGCTCCAAACTCAAAAATGTAGTTTAGCAGCCACATTACCCTTCGCACCACCAAAGTCAAGCCTCCCAGCAGGGGAGGCAGTCACCTGCAGGAAGTACAGATGTATCTCACCTGTGAGGCGTTGTGGAAGGTTGATTGGTCCGTTGAGGCGGTCACCAACAATCCCCACCCAGACAGGGAGGCAAGTTCTGTTGTTTCGCTGCCAACATAAGATGAGGACTCTCCAAAGCCCACAGGTGGGTGCTGTGAACGTCGTCCATACCGTTCTCGTAAAGGCAGTCCCATTTGAGAACTGGATGGGTAACAGAAATCGCGGAACCACGCAGGCCTGGGTAACGTACCGGCGACAAAACCGGCGGCGCAGAGGCATGTCCGCACTTGATAAGAACTGTACACTTCTTAAGTAGTACGTACAGTGGCAGCTTCGTAGAGAATGTTACAGATGGTCGTCAGGCTTACCAGATGCCGGCGGGCAACCTGCCTGGTGATGTGACCAGGGTCACTGTCAAAGATCTTTTATCCAATATCAAAGATGTTGTATCTCCACCTTAAAGTGTGTGTACCTCACTTTGAATGCAGTTCCCGGCCGTGTGTACATTTGACATTTTTTGCTCACTATCTTCTCAGGCACCGTTTCCTGCAGTTTATCTTCATTTATCAGAATCATGCTGTAGATAGCCACGTGAAGTCTGCCCGCACAGAAGCGGACTGTGTACACTATATAAAGTGAAATTCAAATTCATTTCCAACATTTCAGACATGTGATGGATCTGATTTAATGAGCAGTCGTCGTATCTAGTGCCAAGTGGGTAGATATTCCCGACACTGTCCATACGCAACGATAGAAATAAATCTAGTAATCCAGTGTGTTGATACCGCTGGCCATTTCAAATGGTGAACTTAAATGGATATGGTGTCTGTTCTTTCGGACATGTCCGAAAGAACAGACACCATGGATGACCTGCAGCCGTCTAGAACGAAATTAGAATTATATATTAATAGCGTCAGCTGCTCACGGGCGTTGATATATATCAACGGGGACAGGTGAAAATGTGCGCCCCGACCGGAACTCGAACCCGCGATCTCCTGCTTACATGGCAGACGCTCTATCCATCTGAGCCACCGAGGGCACAGAGGATAGTGCAACTGCAGGAACTACCTCGCCCATGCCTCCCGCGAGACTCACATTCTCACCTTGTATATCCACATACTACATTCGTAGTGTCCCACCCCAACACACTCTTTACTCGTTCCAGACACTCTTACCGAGTCCCGTAAAAGTCCCGTGCGCGAGATAGTCCCTGCAGTCGCACTATCCTCTGTGCCCTTTGTAGCTCAGATGGATGGATTATGCCTGGGTCAAACCCTACACTGTTTCCCAGCAACAAATATTCTAACAGTTCCTAGAACCGTGCATTTTAATTTCAACTCAAAAAATAAAAAAAAAACATAAAAAGTTGGATAGAGCGTCTGCCATGTAAGCTGAAGATCCCGGATTCGAGTCCCGGTCGGGGCACACATTTTCACCTGTCCCCGTTGATATATATCAACGCCCATGAGCAGCTGACGGTATTAATATAATTCTAATTTCAAATGGTTGTGGAACCGACCGAACAAGTATAGGAGAGGGCACTGTCATTTGGTTAAAAATTGTAAACAGAAATGTCATATGATTACTGGTTTAGTGATTATGCATTTCATAAGAATACTCACACACTGCACATTGACTTCTAACAGGGATTTACAACACACGAAATGAAGGGAAAAAAATACGACGGAAGTGAAATTATCGTGGAGATCTGTCGTTGATTTGAGTTTGCTGCAGAGGCTGTGATTCATATGATTACTGGTTTAGTGATTATGCATTTCATAAGAATACTCACAGACTGCACATTGACTTCTAACAGGGATTTACAACACACGAAATGAAGGGAAAAAAATACGACGGAAGTGCAATTATCGTGGAGATCTGTCGTTGATTTGAGTTTGCTGCAGAGGCTGTGATTCATATGGCGCATTCCACTAAATACAGCTTAATTTAAAATTCACAGGTCGTTACGGTTTTTACGTTTTCTGATTTTAATCTTGCTACATTGTTGTGAAACTTCAGAAGGTCTTGGATTCGAAATTAAATTTTCACTAATTAACCACTGTGGGTTAATTATTAACATACATCTTATTGAAGAAACGATCAAAACCCTAAACCTTTCATTTAGACAAATACCGTGCTTCGGGGTCCACGTGATCACCAGTTACACCAGTTACCAGTTACCAGATACACCAGAGACGAATATTGTCGAAATAGAACTCTAGTAAATCAGAGATGATCGACGTCAACGATCAGAGTGACACAAATAGCTGCAAACGAACAGCGACGACGAGGTACCGCTGACGATGGACTTGCCGCTGATGATGGCTCTGGACTTACCTGGTGCGCATACCCGCAGCCAAGGCTCGCCAACACTTACCTGAAAACGAGAAAAGGCAGTGTAAATAGGCAGCATAACAATATTATTACTTTCGTGATGGTAAATTTAAGGTTAAGCAGAACTACGTATGTGAAATAACTTGGTTGTAATAGCTCTCGGAAGTAGACGAAGGCAATTGTACGTTTCCACATTCAGGTGTAGAGGTATTCGATACCAAGAGTGTACACAGTTCCGAATGGGAGAAGGATGGACGGGGAGGCAGGGAACAGACAGTCACCTCACGTAATTTTTGAGCTGAACGACGAAATAGTACTGAAATCTCAAGACAAATAGCTCTAGGTAAACTTGTTACGAGTCATTAGCCATTACGTGACTATTATTTTTGGATTGATACATATGTCTGTCTCCTGGGGCAGGAAGCGAATTCGGTTAGTGATTATTTTACTGCAGGGTTGAAGAGGGGGGGAGGGGGGTGGTGGTGGGACGTAGGTAGATACACTCGCCTGTCCATATTGCTGTATACGCCCTTGATCATCAATACTACTCTATTCTGAATTTGTTCGTATTTTTTACGTTAAGGCGAGATTCTCATTTAAAAAGCAGAGACTTTTTTGTTGCGTTTCTTGAAAGGTATATGTGATTAGAATGTTGGGAGAATCCTTGCTGTTACAAATGTTTCTACAGCCCATTGTCTGAAGCAGTGTCACGGCCGCCGTGGGATGCTTTCAGCTGGAGACGCCCGATTCAGGTTGGAAACTTCAATTCCGTGACGCAGATTCACAAAATGATTTATACTGCAGTACGCATGAAAAAAATTCGTCGTAAAAGCTGAGAAGAACGTGTGCAGGCTGCCGAACGCAGTACATCCACCTCTGCCAGACCGGCTTTTCTCGCCGAGAAGAACGAGGGAATTGCTCTCCACGAACAACTCGAGTTAGAGGAAGGGTTGCCATACGGGCCTCGAATAGCAGGCTAAACATAAGTAAAGTAGTATGGCGAAATTTCGGTTAAAAATTGGTGAAATATAACTTTTTGTTCACCATTTTGGACTAGCCATTTTGAATGTTGAAAATATAACATTATCTTTGTAATCAGCAATATCAAAATACAGGGTGATTCAAAAAGAATACCACAACTTTAAAAATGTGTATTTAATGAAAGAAACATAATATAACCTTCTGTTATACATCATTAGAAAGAGTATTTAAAAAGGTTTTTATTTTCACTCAAAAACAAGTTCAGAGATGTTCAATATGGCCCCCTCCAGACACTCGAGCAATATCAACCCGATACTCCAACTCGTTCCACACTCTCTGTAGCATATCAGGCGTAACAGTTTGGATAGCTGCTGTTATTTCTCGTTTCAAATCATCAATGGTGGCTGGGAGAGGTGGCCGAAACACCATATCCTTAACATACTCCCATAAGAAAAAATCGCAGGGGGTAAGATCAGGGCTTCTTGGAGGCCAGTGATGAAGTGCTCTGTCGTGGGCTGCCTGGCGGCCGATCCATCGCCTCGAGTAGTTGACGTTCAGGTAGTTACGGACAGATAAGTGCCAATGTGGTGGCGCTCCATCCTGCTGAAATATGAATTGTTGTGCTTCTTGTTCGAACTGAGGGAACAGCCAATTCTCTAACATCTCCAGATACTGTAGTCCAGTTGCAGTAGCACCTTCGAAGAAGGCCGTCCAGAACTTTTTCCTTTGCACAAACACCCATTCTCTGTAAACTGTTTATACCAACGTTTAATACACCACCTATCAGGAGGTTTAACACCATACCTCGTTCGATATGCACGCTGAACAACTGTAGTCGATTCACTTCTGCCGTACTCAATAACACAAAAAGCTTTCTGTTGAGCGGTCGCCATCTTAGCATCAACTGACGCTGTCGCCTAGTCAACAGCGCCTCAAGCGAACAAATGTACAACTAAATGAAACTTTATAGCTCCCTTAATTCGCTGACAGATAGTGCTTAGCTCTGCCTTTTGTCGTTGCAGAGTTTTAAATTCCTAAAGTAGTGGTATTCTTTTTGAATCACCCTGTATATACAACAACAAGTAGTTTTTATGCAAACAGACTAATAATTTACATATAAGTTTTTCCTGAACATCAAACAAGCTCCTCTCGAGCAAAGATTTTTCAACATAGCGAGAAGTATAAAATGAAAACGGTTCAACTTATTGACTTCCAACTTTGATCCCCGAAAAACAAACACTTTCCTTGGGAGCTTTTACCTATGAAATTCGTTAATATTAAAACCATAAAAAGAAAAGAAATCCCCAAAATTCGAAGTCAAAGTTCGAATTAGCACCATAACATCAAATTTATTGTTATTTCATTGTGGTTAGGTATAAGTTCCCATAAATTTAACGTATTATTGACTGATGTTATCCATTTTTGATTTCAAGTAACTTTTGAGGGCCTATACTGCACGCGGTCTGCGTACATCAAACTCCTAGGCCCCTTATCAAACTATAATTAAGGGTGCCATTTTGTTTTTGGTATTGAAAATCTAAAATAAAGTTGAAAGTATGACAAGTCATAATTCCCAAACAGATCCTTTGTATGTCTTTTCATTGTCTCGAAAAATTTCCAAAGTTCGTCTATGTTTTGCTCATTTGAATGAGAAGCTGGCCTTAACATCACGTGCCGGCCGCGGTGGTCTAGCGGTTCTAGGCGCTCAGTCAGGAACCGCGGGACTGCTACGGTCGCAGGTTCGAATCCTGCCTCGGGCATGGATGTGTGTGATGTCCTTAGGTTAGTTAGGTTTAAGTAGTTCTAAGTTCTAGGGGGCTGATGACCACAGATATTAAGTCCCATAGTGCTCAGAGCCATTTGAACCATTTTTTTAACATCACGTAAGAATAATCATACAGTGTCATTCAGCTGCCCCTACCTATTTGCTTTATACAACAAGCAACGCCTTCAAAAAACCACCTACGAGATTTTCATATTCTCCCGCATGCTATGTGTAAATTACTAGTCCTCCCAAAATAAGTGAAATGGACTTTCTACTAGAAAATTAAATCAAGTTAAATTTTGTTCTCTGATACGTTTTCGAGTTATTCAGGGGAACGAGTTTGAAAGTCACTTTTGTATGTTTTTATTGAATAATTTGAAAACTACGAACTCTAGAGAGAACGCATCCCAGTAAAAAATATATCTATGAAAAGGTCCCGTTCATTTTTCTGTAGGACTAATACTCTGCATATAGCGAGGCTGATAACATGAAAATCTTGCTCGTGATGTTTGAAGATTTTGCAGCTTGCATAAAACCCATAGGTAGGGGCAGCTCAATCACACTATATGTAACACAAGTGCTTGCATCACATCACTCTCTCGTGTTTGTACTCAGGATAATTTAGGTTAAGTAGTGTGTAAGCTTAGGGACTGATGACCTTAGCAGTTAAGTCACATAAGTTTTCACACACATTTAAACATTTAGTTCACGTGACTTAGACTTCATTGCAATCACTGGGTACAAAAAAGTTGTTCGAGGGATCTATGGCACATTGTGGTTAATAAAGTTTCTAAGCCACCGAAAAATTGTGTACATTCTCTGACAACGATTTAAAGCTTTGTTCAACTCTAAAGATTTCTGCTATTTCTCAACACCAGACATACTAATATCAGTAGCACTGATCTTGCAGGTGAGATAATTAAAATGAACAGTAATCCTGGATCCTCCTCTGCAGAAGAAAGTTTGAAAATGAAATTCAAATACTGCTGTTTTGTTACAATCAATTTCGTTTCCTGTGTCATTCAAGCGAGAGCCTTAACGTCGGTGATACTAATGCACGTAGCTTGAACATCGGTTTTTCAATGACATCGGCTTCAGGTTTTGAAGTCCTGTACTATTTTTCAATGTATAGATGTATACTTTGTTTCCCTTTATCGTGGAATACCCTGTTTCTTTATGTTTCCCTCCCACGCACACAAACACACACGTTTTCCTGTCGGCACCCACTGACTTCTTCCTCTTTCCTTGGATGAGAAAACGGTTGTATCGGCAGACATGCCCATAATGACGATATCGAGCGTTTCCTGAACAACCAAACTGCCAACTTCCACAACCATGATCTCCGCCAAATTATTCAACGATGGGAAAACTTTGTCGCATTTGTAGAGTCGCAGTCTGATTTTCTTTGAAGTAATAAATAAACTAATATGAAACTTCCTGGCAGATTAAAACTGTGTGCCCGACCGAGACTCGAACTCGGGACCTTTGCCTTTCGCGGGCAAGTGCTCTACCATCTGAGCTACCGAAGCACGACTCACGCCCGGTACTCACAGCTTGACTTCTGCCAGTACCTCGTCTCCTACCTTCCACTTGCCCGCGAAAGGCAAAGGTCCCGAGTTCGAGTCTCGGTCGGGCACACAGTTTTAATCTGCCAGGAAGTTTCATATCAGCGCACACTCCGCTGCAGAGTGAAAATCTCATTCTGGAAACATCCCCCAGGCTGTGGCTAAGCCAAGTCTCCGCAATATCCTTTCTTTCAGGAGTGCTAGTTCTGCAAGGTTCGCAGGAGAGCTTCTGTAAAGTTTGGAAGGTAGGAGTCGAGGTACTGGCAGAAGTAAAGCTGTGAGTACCGGGCGTGTGTCGTGCTTCGGTAGCTCAGATGGTAGAAAACTTGCCCGCGAAAGGCAAAGGTCCCGAGTTCGAGTCTCGGTCGGGCACACAGTTTTAATCTGCCAGGAAGTTTAATATCATCGCACACTCCGCTGCAGTGTGAAAATCTCATTCTGGAAACAAACCCCAGGCTGTGGCTAAGCCATGTCTCCGCAATATCCTTTCTTTCAGGAGTGCTAGTTCTGCAAGGTTCGCAGGAGAGCTTCTGTAAAGTTTGGAAGGTAGGAGACGAGGTACTGGCAGAAGTAAAGCTGTGAGTACCGGGCGTGAGTCGTGCTTCGGTAGCTCAGATGGTAGAGCACTTTCCCGCGAAAGGCAAAGGTCCCGAGTTCGAGTCTCTGTCTGGCACACAGTTTTAATCTGCCAGGAAGTTTCGTATCAGCGCACATTCCGCTGAAAAGTGAAAATTTCATAGTAACACATAATAAAATTAAAATTATTTGTAAGGAATAGAACAGCAAAACAGCGTCCCCGTGGTTTCACAGCGTCATACCGGAAGAAGTGCTCATAGCTTTCAAGGTATGCGTTTCAGAGGCTGTGTTTACAAGACATTGATGCTTTGAATCATCAGTCATTTCATATCCCTGAATATTGATCATTCCTTCAGGCGTCACCCTGTATTCATTTTAATAGAGAACTACCGTGACCGAGCGAGGTGGCGCAGTGGTTAGACACTGGACTCGCATTCGGGAGGACGACGGTTCAATCCCGCGTCCGGCCATCCTGATTTAGGTTTTCCATGATTTCCCTAAATCGCTCGAGGCAAATGCAGGGATGGTTCCTTTCAAAGGGAACACCCGACTTCCTTCCCCGTCCTTCCCTAATCCGATGAGACCGATGACCTCGCTGTCTGGTCTACTTCCCCAAAACAACCAACCAACCAACTACCGTGATATTTGTTCAGCTGGTCCTCACCTACATATTGTTGTTGTTGTTGTTGTTGGCTTCAGTCCTGAGACTGCTTTGATGCAGCTCTCCATGCTACTCTATCCTGTGCAAGCTGCTTCATCTCCCAGTACCTACAGCAACCTACATCCTTCTGAATCTGCTTAGTGTATTCATTTCTTGGTCTCCCTCTACGATTTTTACCCTCCACGCTGCCCTCCAATGCTAAATTTGTGATACCTTGATGCCTCAAAACATGTCCTACCAATCGATCCCTTCTTCTAGTCAAGTTGTGTCACAAACTTCTCTTCTCCCCGATCCTATTCAATACCTCCTCATTAGATACGTGATCTATCCACCTTATCTCCAGCATTCTTCTGTAGCACCACATTTCGAAAGTTTCTATTCTCTTCTTGTCCAAACTAGTTATCGTCCATGTTTCACTTCCATACATGGCTACACTCCAAACAAATTCTTTCAGAAACGACTTCCTGATACATAAATATATATTCGATGTTAACAAATTTCTCTTCTTCAGAAACGCTTTCCTTGCCATTGCCAGTCTACATTTTATATCCCCTCTACTTCGACCATCATCAGTTACTTTACTTCTTTACTACTTTCAGTGTCTCATTTCCTAATCTAATTCCCTCAGCATCACCCGATTTAATTTGAGTACATTCCATTATCCTCGTTTTGCTTTCGTTGTTGTTCATCTTATATCCTCCTTTCAAGACACTGTCCATTCCGTTCAACTGCTCTTCCAGGTCCTTTGCTGTCTCTGTCAGAATTACAATGTCATCGGCGAACCTCAAAGTTTTTTCTTCTTCTCCATAAATTTTAATACCTATTCCGAATTTTTCTTTTGTTGCCTTTACTAATTGCTCAATATACAGATTGAATAACATCGGGGAGAGGCTACAACCCTGTCTCACTCCCTTCCCAACCACTGCTTCTCTTTCATGTCCCTCGACTCTTGTAACTGCCATCTGGTTTCTGTACAAATTGTAAATAGCCTTCCGCTCCCTGTATTTTACCCCTGCCGCCTGCAGAATTTGAAAGAGAGTATTCCAGTCAACATTGTCAAAATCTTTCTCTAAGTCTACAAATGCTAGAAACGTAGGTTTCCCTTTTCTTAATCTTTCTTTTAAGATAAATCGTAAGGTCAGTATTGCCTCACGTGTTCCAACATTTCTACGGAATCCAAACTGATCCTCCCCGAGGTCCGCATCTACCAGTTTTTCCATTCGTCTGTAAAGAATTCGCGTTAGTATTTTGCAGCAGTGACTTATTAAACTGATATTTCGGTAATTTTCAGATCTGTCAGCACCTGCTTTCTTTGGGATTGAAATTATTATATTCTTCTTGAAGTCTGAGGGTATTTCGCCTGTCTCATACACCTTGCTCACCAGGTGGTAGAGTTTTGTCATGACTGGCTCTCCCAAGGCCGTCAGTAGTTCTAATGGAATGTTGTCTACAACGGGGGCCTTGTTTCGACTTAGGTCTTTCAGTGCTCTGTCAAACTCTTCACGCAGTATCTTATCTCCCATTTCGTCTTCATCTAGACCCTCTTCCATTTCCATAATATTGTCGTCAAGTACATCGTCCTTGTATAAACCTTCTATATACTCCTTCCACTTTTCTGCCTTCCCTTCTTTGCTTAGAACTGGGTTGCCATCTTAGCTCTTGATATTCATACACGTGGTTCTCTTCTCTCCAAAGGTCTCTTTAATTTTCCTGTAGGCAGTATCTATCTTACCTCTAGTGAGATAAGCTTCTACATCCTTACATTTGTCCTCTTACATATTCCTTACATCCAAAAATGGTTTCGACCTGCGGAAACGAAACTGAATGTGCAATATGAATGCTTACTTGCAAAAATCAGTTTTGCAAATTGTGGAAATATTACAATATTTCGTTTCTCACCTGATGTGTTTAAGTCTTCATACGTTTAGTTTCTCACGAACGTGTACTTCTTTCAGATTATTAAAATTCTGCTTTTCTTCGTCACATAGAACTTAGATTATAGATATCATAACAACAATCTTCAGTATTCTGTTCTTGTCATAATATCCATAAACCGCACCCCCCTTCAACCATACATTTGTTATTACACTGACAAATCCTCTCAGAACGACACTCATTCATCACATTTCTAACCTCCCACTGACAGTTCACGGAATTCACTTCAATATTTAATATTCAGTTTAGACGCTATCATCCTGTCTTCTCACCAAAGCTCGTCCTCCTTTCTTGCCGTTCCTTCATCTGGGCTATTCCCATAATGTCCACATTATGTCCAAACCCAGTACACTCCACAGATTGTCCACCAAATCATTTTCCAGTGCTCTGAATTCCGTCAATATCTTCAGTCCTAGTTTCAGAACCTTCATAAAAAAGGAAAAAAGCAACCAGCGGCTGCTAACACATTGACTTATGACAAATAATATTTTTATGTCACCACTTTATTTTTATGTTAACTGTCGCGAAAATTGACTCATTGGCGTCTTAGTATAAACGCTCCAGTGTCTACTTCTTAATACTAATGTAACGTGTATTAACTCAGTTGCCAAAAATTTCATTTTTTTTATTTTGTCATGGCTGGCTGCTGAAGAGAAAGTACTATACTGTAGTCTGTTTACCATTTATTTTCGCGTCATTCGAGCAAACACTCATGAACGAAAATGTGCATATCTCTTTAATCATTCATCTCGACGTGTTTTGTAGATATGTAGGTTTACGGTTTTGCTTCTGGTTTTGAAATTGTTTCTTTCTGAAGCCTCCGATGAATAAATGAAATGAAAACCTTTTCACAATACGTGAGTTTTTTTCAGTTCCATAGGTAATGAAAAATTAAGTATGGCTGGCGCCTGTATTAACAGCACAAAATGCATGCAGTGCTAACACACAGACAATTGCACGCGTAGGACACACGCCATACCTTTCTTACTCTGTAGCTGTCACACACTGCCCTCTTCAGCCGAAGCCACTTCTCTTTGAAGAATAACTCATGACATCATTGAACGTGCGCCAGCACAGCAACACAATTTTACGATACGATTCTTAATACAATCATTAGATAATATATACTATTAATTTAGAATAATGTCCAAATTACTGTATGGTTCAGAGTTTCCCGGTAAAAATGAGTCTCCCTTACAGAATGACACTTACGTAAGCACGAATCATGTTCATCAAATACTGACCAATTCAAGTCTGACCTGAGAATATAAATTCTACAAATATTAAATAAACTGTGACCATGCACACTTGTTGACGCTGGTGGTAGCATCAGTCCTTTACTTTAGTGTTCAATCTGAATATGGTCTAATCAGTTAAAAATGTGGTCTGGACTGTTTCGTATATTAAAAATTTGAACACTATGTTACGGGAACGAAAAATAAATGGAATGTAATTGTAGGTACATCGAACGACAGCACTTAACGTATGGAATAAGAATCTGGAACGAGATTTTGTCGACTCTGTTTAGTTCATACTGATGACTTAATTCAGATGAACAACAGTACGGTCTCGCATTAGAAACTGTCTTCATCGAAGTATTCTGACCTCCCATTCCAAAATGGGTAGTTCAGTTATGTACATGAAGTTTTCGTAAGAGAATCAATACGAACTGATTTCATGCTGTCATATCAGGATTGATGACTTTCAATATATGTTAACTACTTTCGGTATAATTTCTAAAAGTAACACCTAAAGACAGAACTTTAGTCGTAAGAAGACCTCTGATTGGGTAAATATATGTAAATGTGATAGGTATAAAAGTGAAACACGATACTCCAAATAGTTTTAAGTTACTGACGAAAGTGTATGTTTTGTTACAACGGAATCGACTTTTAATATCTGAAAATTTAGGTTAAAATTTAAAAAGATTTTACGAAATAAGGCATTGTCGTCCATTCACAACACATTCTTTTCCTCACAAATACCTTGACCCGTTGTGGTGGATTTGTGACAGTTGAGCGGTTTTGTCTGTGATAATTTATCGGCAAAATTAAAAAAAAAAGAATTCAGAAAAGATAGAATGCAAAATTACTATTACAAATAAGCAATTATAAATTACATTGAGAACTGTAAGACATGCTCCGCGGGGCACAGGACGCGGCAGAGCTGTTGCCGCAGGCACAAGTAGACACCACACAGCTCCCACTGAAGGGAGAAGCACGGAAACAGAGGCAGCCTGCAGGTCGCGAACCAGGGCAGCTACATTCAACGTTTATCATTCAACTCTATTGTTTCTTCAACATTTGTGTTTTTACACAGGCTTGATTTCGCTATTTTTTATAATTTTATAGCACGCCCCCCTAATAGTAATAATAATAATAATAATAATAATAATAATAATAATAATAATAATGAAATAATTGTTTCGTTTTAATGAAAATGTGGTCCCTTTTTCCCTTAGTTTATTTGAGGTTGTGGTTGACTATAATTCAGTAGCCGAAACAACATTTTGAAATCCCGTTTTGCAAACTAAATAACAAGGCGAACAGAAGGCTTGGCTGGAATCAGAAACATAACCTGATAGTCTACTCAGTGAAATTTAGACTGCCATCAACATAACCTGATAGTCTACTCAGTGAAATTTAGACTGCCATCAAACATCTGAAAAACAACGAAACCCCAGGTGCTGCCAGTATTTCCAGAGAAATTCTGACTATGATTAATCCGGAAGCTATGCGTACTGTGCATTTTACATATAATACGGTGTAGAAAACTGGTGATTGGCAAGGAATGGACAACTTCTTTCATAATTCCTCTTCAAAAGGAAGAGTCTCTTAGGTACTGCTCAGATTATCGGCCCATGCCATTAATATCACATTCTAGTAATGTTGTCCTTTCCATAATGAATCAAGGCCATGAGACATTCCTTGGATCTCATGTTCCCGCCGAACAAGCAGGTTTTGCGACAGGTAAAAGTACTCGAGAGGCAACCACGAAATTGAGGCAGATAACTGAGAAATGTCTTGATTCTGTGCCCTTACCTTCGCTGATTGTTTTCTAGACTATAATATGGCCTTAAGTCGTGTCGAGTGGGACCAGCTGTGGCATGTGCTCGCAATGAGTGTAGGATCCCAAAACACCTAGTGTCAATACTAACAGGTCCTTATAACAGCTTCACTGCTACCACAGATGTACCTAGTAAACGTTCGGAGTTCCCGATGCGACGATTGGAGTTGGACAAGGGTGTATGCTGTCACCTCAACATCTTATCAGACTGTGTGAACAGTGCGCGCAATACTGCCTATCACTGCGTACTTTCAATTCGCGCCAGGAAAATCAATAATCTACATTTCGATGATGTTACTACCCACATTGGAGGAAGTGAGGAAAACCTTAGTGCTATGTTCTTCAGAGCGAAAACCATTAATTAAAATTTAGGTCTAGAAATAGACAAGAAGAAGGCCGAATTAATGGTTACTAAAGGCCAAGGTTTACATCAAATCCAATTTAGAGATTGTTTAAAGGATATGGAGGTAGTGAATGAGTGCGTATATCTAAGATCTCTGACAAATGACACAGGAAACTGTAGTAAAGAAATAAAAACGACAAAACGTCTTTAGACGAGCCACAGTAGCTAAACTCATTAAGCTCCGGCAGAACTGGGCATCATCCAAAACAACGAAGACAGGCTTGGTGGAGTCACTGATGTTCCTTGTGTTATTGTACTGCTGCGAGGCCTGGACAGTAAAGTCTAGTGACAAAAGCTGAATTTATGCTTTCGAGATGTGGTATTGGGGGCGAATGTTACGCGTATCACGGAGTGAAAGAAGAACCAATGCTTCCCTTATAACAATATTTACATCACAAGAAGTTTATCCTGCCGTTTCAGTAATAGAAACTGCCAGTTCCTTAAACACATTCAGCGAATAGAAGGGTATTACTTAAGAAATACTATATTGCAAGTGAAAGTCATAGGCAGGAGACGAGCAGGAAGTAAATGGTTGGATCGAGTCCTACAGAAATGAGGTTACGACACAAAGCAACAATCAAATTGATTAGTGATGATGGCGATGAAACTTCAAATGATTTTGTTATAATTTTTAAAAGCGTAAACAATACTTAAACTGCACTCCTCACACATGTAAGTTGAACATGCTCACTCGCCCTCTACACAAAAATTGTTCCATTTTTAAGCAGAACGCACGTACATGCGTGGTAGTCGATTTTAAGTGATCACCGTAAGGGCTGGATGACGACTTGACGTTTTACTTTCTTAACAAGATTCCGTGTATACATATACTTTTTTCTCTTAAACTCACACTTTATAAAAATTTTGCAACTGTTTATATTTTTTAGTAATTTTATATTTCTATCTTTTCTGTGTTTTAGTTCTGATGATGACTTCCAAGAATCTAAAGTGGTTGACCTTCATGAATCCGTCAAATACGATCAAACCAATTGTGAACAATAGAGAGTATAGTAAGAAGCAGTTGCAACAGATATCAGTTTAATTGTTCCCATAGATCTCTCTATGTCAAGAATGGTGAATTCATGCGATTGTCTCATAAATGGCTTGTATTCATTATAAATGTCAGCCCTCATGTTTAAGTTTCCGTAAGTAAAGAATATGTCGCACAGTTAGTGGGGAAAAAAGATCTATTTTCGAGGCATTTAAGTACAATCATCATCATCATCTTCATCGTGAAAAGGTGTTCAGGTTACTACTAGGTTAATGATACTATGGCTAATTCTACTTTATCTTGTTCAAGGTCAACTACTTCATCCTCTGGTACCTTCCTCTTTTCACTTTATTCATGAGTATTTTTCGTCTCCTTCCTATTTCCTTTTGTCCTTCCACTGTACCTTCGACAGCTTTCGTTATTATTCCTCTTCCTCGCAATATATGCAGTGATCCGAAATATGTGAAACATGTATTTCAAATGTAAATATCAAATGCCAAATTTGTATTTTTATTTTTCATTTGAAATAGTTATTTCAAAAAGCATTTTCTTTTTTATATGTAAAATATACATATTTTGTATATGTAAAATGCAAAATGCCTCTACTGAATTTGTTTATTTCATGTTTTGTAGTTTTCTTTCATTTAAAGAACGACTTGTTTGGACAAAAATATTTGCATAACAGACAGAAATGGTGTAATTAGTGCCAAAAATACACCTGTCAACTGAATATAGCTAAGACTTCAACTAGTAGAAAAGGCAGTAAGATTTGACTACACATTATATGTTTACTATTATTGTTTGTTTAATATAAAACGTACCTACATTATCTAATTATGCCTAATGATTTCAAATGACAGTGAAGCGAAGATGGAGCCATGTCAGTATCGCATTTTTGAGTGATTGTGAGTTTACTCACAGAAAATACTAAGAGCGTTCGTTCAATGTGTCAGTGACAGCTATACCATTTCGCACAGTGTCTACACCTATGGAGTGCTTGAACAACAACTGCTTTTTCTTTTCTTTGGTATGAATAGTATCACTAGTTTTTTATGTGCCACTGATAATTTTGATAGTATTGTTGTACTACCAACACTACATTGGAAGCGCAGACACCAATTTGATCATGGTAATTGTTTGTTTTGTAAGTACTACTATGCCACCCACATCAACTGTGAAAAAATTGCAGAAAAATACACAGGAGCTTTGAAAAAGGTTGATTTTTATATACCACCAGTGATATTCAGTCATTATCCAAGAGAAGCTATATTGGGTGAGACTGCTGACTGGATTGATTGTGAAACATCTGAATAAGAAGAAGAAATAGATGAAATTAAGGCTAGAGCTCTAAGGCATTCCTAAAAAAAGTAGCCATGTAAAAGTGTAAAGCATTCTGGAATCTGTGCTCAAGGCCTCCTAAAGATTGTGAAACCTGTTTAGAAACAACTGGAAAAATTTCCTAGTTATGCATGCCCAACAAAATGGAGTTCATACTATAATTATATTCAGAATCCATCCACAGTCAAGGATACTCTACATGGAACGTTGAGGAAACTGTGATTAGCTGCTTTTAAAGATGCTGAACTACGATTTTTAATGAATACATCAACAATTCAATACACATTGCTTATGGCATCAGAAATGAAGAAGGATCCACAGGTACCTACTAGAGATGTCTTCTGCCAGAAATAATGAGAATGCAAAGACGCTAAGCAGCTAGAAAATCGATAGCCCTATGTACTGCAGGGTCCTGAAAGATGTTATCAAGAAAATCTTAATAGAAGTTTTGAGAGATTCTATAAAATAGTGAAGTCAAAAGGAAACGGTTCCTTATTTGCATCCTTTATTGAAAATGAAATGGCTAGCAAAGACTGGCAGAGAATTCGTTAAAGAACTGTTTATTTCAGTAGGGCTGAAGACAAAGCAAGAAGGCGGGGAGGAAAAAGGAGGATAAGAAGAAGAAGGGAGAAGAAGAAGAAGAAGAAGAAGAAGAAGAAGAAGAAGAGGAGGAGGAGAAACTGCAACATTCTGATAAAAAAACTTGAATCTTATTATGTATTTGTTGAGGACAATGACTCTACTGTATCCAGCGATAGTGCCCACACTACACTATATCTGGGAACACTACAATATTTAAAAGGCAACAACAATAGCTTAGATTCCTTTAACAATTTTTTTATTGCAGTTGCTATCTGTTTAATATTATGCTTGTGCTCCTATTGAATTACTATTTGCTTTGGTGGAATGATAATGATACCACATAGATGGAACATGAAAGATTGAACAGTTATTGGTGTTAAAAGTCATTGAAATAAATTGCATGGAAAGTATTTACTAACTATCATATTTTATTTGGTTAAAGGCAATTTTAAAATACGCATTTTGTGTACAGTATTTAAATATTTAAAAAAGTATTTACATTTAAAGTATTTACATTTGAAAGAAAAAAGTGACTGAGTATTTGATTTTTAATTTAAATATTTTTAATATAGTATTTTGGAAATCTCTGGGTATATGTCTCACCCAGTTTGCTTCCCTTTCCCTAATCAGGTTTTGGAGAGTTGTTTGTTCCTTTAGTGTTTCTAGTACTTTACTGTTCTTCAATTCGTCCAACCATTTTATTTTCTCCATTCACCTCAAAACGCACATTCAGTGCTTCAATTTTGTATCTTTTCGCCTTCTTCCGTGTGCAGCTGTGATAAGTCTATAGAAGAAATTTTTAAAAAAATTGAAAAAAAAAAACGAATGATCGAATATATTATGAAATGGTTTAGCTAAATGCAAGAAATAAAACAGCTTCAACAAACTTTTGATGCACCCTTGAATCATAGAACTCACGTATAGTTGCGTTAAAAGTTTCTCTAATATACTTCATCTCTAAATTGGCGACAAATTTCTCACTATACTTTTTTTCAATTTTATTTATTTTCAGGTTTTGTTCAGAAAGCATGAAATATAATATATTTAAAGATCGGCCAGAATTGCGTTATTATTATTAGCTGTATTTTGTTCAACAAAAAGCAAAGAAGTTTCGATGTACGCACTTATTTGAAATTTACTAATTATTTCATCATGAAATAGAGAATTTCACAATTTCTACATCTGAGTAACTTTTTTTTGCGCAAATTAGAAAGGTCTTGCTAGAATTAACTTCATGAAACGTCATTTACATAGCAACTGATCGTGAAGTACTTCATTTTTCGCTGAAATCTCCGAGTAAGTATTGCTATGTTAGACTGGTTACTTTCAAACAAGTAAATGTTTCTTTGGAAAACTACACTGCCCGCTGATAAAAGTGGTGTCTCATTTGTCCGTTCCCCTCTTTGTATGGCCACAAGAATTCCATTGTGTAATTTCTCCTCTTCTCGCTCCACTCAAATACTTGACCAAAAACGTTCCACATAAACCATTTAACCAAACTCTTCCGTAAGTTAAAGCCAATTTTGCTGCACAATGAGCGTTTGTTTCCCTGATAAATTTGCTTTACCATTTCAGTTCGTGATCTTATTTTGTTTTCATTTGTTCAGTTACCAATTAGCATGCTCCCCACATGTCTGTACTCAGACTCAGTAAAACAGTAATGTAATATCTTCACAAAATGCTAATTCAAGTAACAGTAACAGCTGTCGTCGTGTGACAGTCTCATGGTGAGGCGAAGACTGTGAGGCAACACGGATGTTCTGAGAATGACGAAAGGAGAACAACACCAGGAGACTGGTAAGCCGCTGGCACACGTGGCCGGTGTGCGCCGCGCTGCGTGAGCTGCCCTTTCTGGGCGGGGACAATGGGTCACGTGGTGCGCTGGTAGCGCCAGGTGCGCGTCACGTGTTCTGCCGGCGAATGCCATCACGTTCGCGAGACTTGTGCAAAATTTAATTAATCCAACTTCCCTGTGCGCGTGCTGTTCCAGCGGTACATAAAGCAGCTGCCCACTAATGCTGAACGCGTTTTGAGTTCCGTACAGCCCGGCATTTGCGTATTGTGAGCTGATATTGAGCAGGGTGCTTTTGGAACATAAAAAAAGTTGTTCCACCAGTATCCATTGCTGCTGTTTATGAGAATGGGCATTTACATTCTTCACCTATTCATGCGGCTTTTTGAACAAGCCATATAATTTTTTTTAAGAAGATAAGAGTGGCAAGTTCTTTAATCCGGGTGAATCGTTTGATGCAGTCACGATGATCTTTCCTGTGTCAGTCTGTTCATGTCAGAGTAACACCTAATTACGTCTATATAACTCATTTTTCTTCCTACATGTGATGTTTTCCGAAAGTTTGGCCATGCCTTTTTGGTACACCCTGTATAACGTGGACGGGATTATCCGACAGGTAGATGTGGTGTTATTTTACAACGAGTATCATTTATAATGACCTCCCAAAATAACAGTTCGTGCAGAGCCGCGCGGGAATAGCCGAGCTGTCTTAGGCGCTGCAGTCATGGACTGTGCGACTGGTCCCGGCGGAGGTTCGAGTCCTCTCGCAGGCATGGGTGTGTGTGTTTGTCCTTAGGATAATTTAGGTTAGGTAGTGTGTAAGCTTAGGGACTGATGACCTTAACAGTTAAGTCCCATAAGATTTCATTCACACGGATTTGAATTTCTTTTTTTTCTTTTGTTCGTGCAGAAGCGAACTAAAAAGGAATCAATCAAATGTTGTTTAGCTACCAAGCAGATATAAACGAGAATGACTGCCTTCCTTGTAACTTTGTTTATTGCGAGGGTATGAACAGCAGTACGCCTTCTGTGAATAGTATCCTACATTTTGCAATCAGTAATCTATGTGGTGTCACCGCCAGACACCAGACTTGCTAGGCCTTCAAATCGGCCACGGTCCGCTAGTATACGTCGGACCGGCGTGTCGCCACTATCAGTGATTGCACACGGCAGGCCTAGTCTAGAGAGACCCCCAAGCACTCGCCCCAGTTGTACAGCCGACTTTGCTAGCGATGGTTCACTGACTTCTACACTCTCATTTGCAGAGACGATAGTTTAGCATAGCCTTCAGCTACGTCATTTGCTACGACCTAGCAAGTCGCCATGTTCTGTTACTACGAATATGTTCTGAACAGATAATATAGTTAATCATGTACCGTCAAGAGCGACGTTCATCATTAATGGATTAAAGTTAAGTATCAAACTAATTACGTTCGCTTTCTGAATTCTCATTCCTTGTCATGTTCCAGACCTCACGTCAGTATAGTTCTTCCTTCCTCACGCCAGCCTGCGTGAGCTAAAACGCGTGAATTTCGGCCTCCATTCGTAACACGGTGTTGGCTCTTCTGCCAACACAACAATCTTCTTTATCTTTTCAATACTTGTTTACAAACGTACGACAGTGTGCTACTCGAATAAACATAGCCTTATTAAAAGCTTAACATCAAACTGGTTTTGTCTATCGTGTACTGGCGCATAGTGCGGGTACCTAGGTACCACATTCGTCCATTTCGCTGAATTGCCAGTAAATGAAACGAAACATCGAATATCAACCATCTTGAGTTAAATTTTATGTGAGAACAACGTGCACTAATGAAGAGAGGGTACGTTATGTCACAGAATACAAAAGGGGAAGAATTTTTCCTGAGTTCACATTAGCACAGCCACAGGCAACACCAGACAGAGGTGGTGACGTAACCACGCTGCTGAAAGAAACAGTGAACACTGTAAGTTGCGTCCGTACAAGAGTACGCTTTGCTACATCGGCACCAATCTGTAAGCGCCAAGTTTCCTACCTTCCTTGCCCGCGAAAGACAGAGGTCCCAAGTTCGAGTCTCGGTCCAGCAAGGAGTTTTAATCTGTCCGCAAGTCTCATGTCAACGCACACCCCGCTGCAAAGAGAAAATTTCATTCTGGAAGCCGGCCGCGGTGGTCTCGCGGCTCTAGGCGCGCAGTCCGGAACCGTGCGACTGCTACGGTCGCAGGTTCGAATCCTGCCTCGGGCATGGATGTGTGTGATGTCCTTAGGTTAGTTAGGTTTAAGTAGTTCTAAGTTCTAGGGGACTGATGACCACAGCAGTTGAGTCCCATAGTGCTCAGAGCCATTTAAACCATTTTTCATTCTGGAAACATCCCGCAGGCTGTGGCAAAGCCCTCTCCCCGTAATATCCTTTCTTCCAGATGTGCTAGTTCTGCAAGTTTCGCAGGAGAGCTTCTGTGAAGTTTGGAAGGTAGGAGACGAGGTATTTACGGCAGTACAGCTGTGAGGACGGGTCGTGACTCATATTTGGGAAGCTAAGCTGACAGAGCGCTTGCCCACGAATAGCAAAGGTCCCGAGATCGAGTCTCGGTCAGGCATATAGTTTAAATCTGATGGGAAGTTTGTGAAGACAGTTGCCTGGAGTCATTCGAAATGTGGTGGTGCGGAAGAATGATAAAACTAGCTGAACACACAAGAAATACAATTAATTATTAACAAAATTGAGGAAGGAAAAATTATTTGTAAACACTTATCAAAAGAAGACGCAGGTTCGTGGTATCTCCCACGGCACTGAGACGCTGAACGGAGTGGAGAAAGGAAAAACAGTAGGAGTACACAATGAACGGAATAGGCAACACAGTTTTACAAAGTTTTAGATGCAGCTATTACGTAAATATGATGCCCTGCACAAGACGAAAGAAAGCAATGTACCATTCGAAAAACTGAGGACTTAAGGAAGACGGGTTTGAGAGACGATATTTCGATAGCAGCACTCTCAAGCCCTTTTTTTAGTTTCAACATTGAGCACTTTGGCGTTTGTTTCAGTGGTCTTCTGTGCCGAAGAAGGACATTTTATTTAATGAATTTTGTATTTTTTAATCTGTTTGACGATATTTGCCAAATGAGCTATCAGGGTATCGAGTTTAAGCCTATTAAAGGTAATTACGTAGCAAAAGTAAACAAACTGAAACAGATGTCAGAAATTTTCTAGTTATTTACTTGGGAAATATGGCAAGACTTTCTGCAGGGAGAAAAATATTTATATAGCAGTTTATTGCGCCGACTATCGCTTAGGTATATAAAGAATATTTACATTAGCAGTTTCGGTTAATAGCTGCCTTCTTGAGATGTGCTTCATACACAAAAAGCTTCGCACAAACAAATATAGTTAAGCACTTTGAACATCGTAAGAGTATTTAACATTTCAGTAACTGTACATATCGCCATATGATAAAAGACTCAAAACAATCTCGTTTAGAAATGTGACACTGAAGTCATTTCTGCCGCCAAGTGTTTTAAGAGTTCAGCAGCTTCCTGAAATGTTCTATGAGAGAACGTAGAATGCTTGAGATGATTATTCACTCTATCGATGATGTAGTATTTAACTCTCAACATCGTCCATCATTTATTGTTTTATCTGAAAAGTCTGATGTCATCGAATGGAATGAGCAACCGTTTCAACTCGTCCACCAGGACTGTTGTTCGTGCAGCACCTAGCATGTCCCCTCTCAGCCATTCGTTTCAGTTTCCTCAGGCGACAGCAAGGCAAGCTGGCGAAAAGGTGGCAATCTCCCACTGTTATTTAGGCCTACAATGAACAACATTTGTCCGGCGTGTGGCGTGAATGAAACAACAGGGCCTTGTGCCGTGCGTGGGAGACTCGACTGCTACGTGGCGTTGCAACCGCCGCCCACTTCTGCAGCTAAATCGTGCTTGTGGAGGTGAAATACTCCAACGATTTTCAAAATTATTTTTAGCACAAGATGTGTTAAGACGTCTAAATATTTGACACAGCACATGGCTATTAAGAACATAAAACGCACACTTACGAGCCGCGTGGGGTAGCCGAGCGATCTCAGGCGCCTTGCCACGGTTCGGACGGCTCCCCTCCCTTCCTCCCCCCCACCCCCCCCCCCACCCCCCGTCCTCCTTCGGGCATGTCTGTGCGTAACTTACCACAAATTTTCAATTTTTTTTTCTGCACACTTATGATTGCCGTCGTGTGACTTCAAGCACACAAAAATCAACACGCTACTGGAACCTGCAGTATGGAACACTACTTGAGCGTGAAACACAATAGTGAAATAAGTAATTTACAGATGCATGCTGCGGCTGTTTCCTGCACTTTCCGACGTTCGTTCTAGAAAAACAAGGGCTATATAGCCAGGAAAGTGTATTGTCCGATGCCACAGAAAGCACCTGCTCGAAATTTTCGTAAGCATATTCAGTCCTTCTGGAGAATCATCTTCAAGAGAAGTACTGCACAATGTGACCTACCGTGTACTAATTTCCATTGCGATAAACCGCCCAAAAGGAAGAATTTTATCATAACGACTTACTCAATTTCATGCACCTTGAAGGCGCACAAACGACACTAAGCATCAAATAGACGTATAAAGAGAACTGGAGCGCAGACGAAGTCAACATTTTACTTAAGATATGCACTACGAGTGCGACAGCAAGTAAACCCATTCAGCATACAATGAAGGCTTACAACAACAGTTTATGTCGCTCTGCAACGTCTGACCCGTCAGTCGACAAGACTCAACAAAACCAAGAACACATCTGAAGGTCTCCAGTGCAACTGTGGGCCCAAATGTTAGAAAAGAAAAGTTTCCTGGTTCACGACCGTGTAGGTGTAAAGATTCGCCAGCAACTAATATCCACGGACATCGATTATAAAGGTACGTTCACACTGAAAACGAACTCCAATAAACTCGTTTGAAAACTTTTTTCAACAAAATATTTGACTTAGCTTCCAACTGTTGTTTGAAATCATGAGTTTGAAAAAGTAATTGAGGGAAGTTTTGTCACGAGTTTAGGAAGAAACACTGCAGAGTTGAGTGACTACTGCATAGTGGCTGGCTCTGAGCACTATGGGACTTAACATCTATGGTCATCAGTCCCCTAGAACTTAGAACTACTTAAACCTAACTAAACTAAGGACATCACACAACACCCAGCCATCACGATGCAGAGAAAATCCCTGACCCCGCCGGGAATCGAACCCGGGAACCCGGGCGTGGGAAGCGAGTACTGCATAGTGATTCCCGAATGAATCACAAATGTAACTATTCTGTTTTTACTAGAAACTGAAGATAGAAAACCTCTGTGGATCCTTCTGATTCGGTAATTTTATGAATAAATTATTTCAGTTCAACAGTTTCTGTATTTTATGTTACAATGCAGTGACATTTACTATGTTCTTTTGGGTCTTAAATGTATTTTGGTTGCTTCCTTGTAGATGAGAATGGTACAAGATATAGTGGATGTGCGTGTAGGAGCATGGACTTAAAATTTTACCGGAAACTTATATTTTTTACTTAGAGATTGAAATAGTTGCCTAGAACTATGGTAAACTGAAATCTTAACAATAACTTTCAGTTCCTTGCCATCAGGTAGTGAGCTAATGGGAAGAAATACCATATGTGTACATCTCAATGGGTGTATGTATCAGTGTCTTAAGAAGGTATAGAAAGTAAAATAAGAGTACTTAGTTTTACAGAATCCATGAGTATATTCGCAGCAGCCTAGCTCGCTCGAGGTTCAGTTATACTAGCTTTGCCAAGTGTTATTCGGTGGGAGTACATTAAACTTGTGTAACTGTCAACTCTCCAGGCATAGAGCCCCGCATCTCGTGGTCGTGCGGTAGCGTTCTCGCTTCCCACGCCCGGGTACCCGGGTTCGATTCCCGGCTGGGTCAGGGATTTTCTCTGCCTCGTGATGGCTGGGTGTTGTGTGCTGTCCTTAGGTTAGTTAGGTTTAAGTAGTTCTAAATGTTAGGGGACTGATGACCATAGATGTTAAGTCCCATAGTGCTCAGAGCCATTTGAACCATTTGTCAACTCTCCATTGAGTAAGTAACAGTACTGGCCCCCAAGAGTTCTTTGCTTTGCCCACATGTGATACGAACTGTTTTCAATATACAGGGTGTTACAAAAAGGTACGGCCAAACTGTCAGGAAACATTCCTCATACACAAAGAAAGAAAATATGTTATGTGGACATGTGTCCGGAAACACTCACTTTCCATGTTAGAGCTCATTTTATTACTTGTCTTCAAATCACATTAATCATGGAATGGAAACACACAGCAACAGAACGCACCAGCGTGACATCAAACACTTTGTTACAGGAAATGTTCAAAATGTCGTCCGTCACATGGAATCCCTGATGTGCTGATGCAGCCGTGGAGAATGGCGTATTGTATCACAGCCGTCCACAATACGAGCACGAAGAGTCTCTGCATTTGGTACCGGGGTTGCGTAGATAAGAGCTTTCAAATGCCCCCATAAATGAAAGCCAAGAGGGTTGAGGTCAGGAGAGCGTGGAGGCCATGGAATTGGTCCGCCTCTACCTATCCATCGGTCACCGAATCTGTTGCTAGAAGGGTACGAACACTTCGACAGAAATGTGCAGGAGCTCCATCGTACATGAACCACATGTTGTGTCGTACTTGTAAAGGCACATGTTCTAGCAGCACAGATACAGTACCCCGTATGAAATCATGATAACGTGCTCCATTGAGCGTAGGTGGAAGAACATGGGGCCCAATCAAGACATCACCAACAATGCCTGCTCAAACGTTCACAGAAAATCTGTGTTGATGACGTGATTGCACAATTGCGTGCGGCTTCTCGTTAGCCCACACATGTTGATTGTGAAAATTTACAATTTGATGACGTTGGAATGAAGCCTCATCCGTAAAGAGAACATTTGCACTGAAATGAGGGTTGACACATTGTTGGATGAACTATTCGCAGAAGTGTAGCCGTGGAGGCCAATCAGCTGCTGATAGTGCCTGCACACGCTGTGCATGGTACGGAAACAACTGGTTCTCCCGTAGCACTCTCCATACAGTGACGTGGTCAATGTTACCTTGTACAGCAGCAACTTCTCTGACGCTGACATTAGGGTTATCGTCAACTGTACGAAGAATTGCCTCGTCCATTGCAGGTGTCCTCGTCGTTCGAGGTCTTCCCCAGTCGCGAGTCGTAGGCTGGAATATCCCGTGCTCCCTAAGACGCCGATCAATTGCTTCGAACACTAATCTGTTGATGCTACGTACTGATGTGCTTGATGCTAGTACTGTAGAGCAATGAGTCGCATATCAACACAAGCGCCGAAGTCAACATTATCTTCCTTCAATTGGGCCAACTGGCGGTGAATCGAGGAAGTACAGTACATACTGACTAAACTAAAACGAGCTCTAACATGGAAAATAAGCGTTTCCGGACATATGTCCACATAACATCTTTTCTTTATTTGTGTGTGAGGAATGTTTCCTGAAAGTTTGGCCGTACCTTTTTTTAACACCCTGTAGAGCTCCTCCAATACAGAGTTCATCTACATCTACCTACAGCATCCGCAAGGCGCCGTATGGTGCGTGGCCGAGCTACCCTGTACCACTAGTTGTCATTGCCTTTCCTGTAAGATTCACAAACAGAGCGAGGGGAAAACGACTGTCTATATGTCTCCATATGACCCCTAATTTGTCGTATCTTATGTTAGTAGTCATCACGCGAAATGTACGTTGCCAAAAGTAGAACCGTTCTGTGGTGAGCTTGAAATACTGGTACTCTAAGTTTTCTCAGAAGTGCTCCACGAAAAGAACGCCACCTTCCCTCCAGTGATTCCTATTTGTGGTCCCGAAGCATCTCCGTAACATGTGTGTTGTTCAAACCTACTGGTAACAAATCTAGCAGCCCTCCTCTGAACTGCTTCGATGTCTTCCTTTAATCCGGTCTGGCGCGGATCCCAAACACTCAAGCAGAACTCAAGAATAGGACGCACTAGCGTCCTGAATGCTGCATCCCCTAAAGATGAGCCACACTTTCCTATAAATAGATCTCCACCATTCGCCTTCCCCACTGGAGTCCTAAAATGTTCATTAAAAAAAAAATAATAATTCAAATGTGTGTGAGATCTTATGGGCCTTAAGTGCTAAGGTCATCAGTCCCTAAGCTTACACACTACTTAACCTAAATTATGCTAATGACAAACACGCACACCCAAGCCCGAGGGAGGACTCGAACCTCCGCCAGGACTGTTCGTTCCATTTCATATTACTTTACAACGTTACGGCTAAATATTTCATCTACGTGGCTTTGTCAAGCAGCACAATACTAATGCTGTACTAGAACATCATAACTTTGTTTTCCCTACTCATCTGCATTAACTTACATTTTTCTACCTTTAGAGCTAGCTGCCACTCACCCCATCCAGAAACTTAGCCTAAGTCGTCTTGCATCCTGCTACTATCACGAAATGACCACACCTTCCCGTACACTATAGCATTATAAGCAAACAGCCGTAAACTGCTGCTTACTCTGTCTGCCAGATTCATCATCATTTTCTTTGGGCCTTTGTCCCACTTCAGTGCGGGGTTCGCCTTGTTACTATGGAGTTGGCGATGTTAGTGTCAGAGCGTGGCCAGATGCCCTTCCTGTCGTCACGGGGACGGAATTAGTGTGCCCTAGCTGTCTGCATCTAGTGTACACCATGAAATAGTGCGAAAGTTTTCAAATTTCTGCGAGTCGTGTACCTGAGGCGGCACGTGGGGACCAGCCCGGTATTCACCTAGGGGGATGTAGACAACCGGCTAAAAATCACATCCAGGCTGGTCAGCACACCAACCCTCGTCCTTAATCAGCTGCGTGAACTCAATCCGGGGCCTGCGCGCCTACTCGAGTCCAGGAAGCAGTGCATTAGCGCCCTTGGCGAAACCTGAAGGGTTGTCTGCCAGATTATTTAGGACCGCAAAGGCTTGTGATTTGTCACTAAACATAACTTGCGACCATACAAATAGTGATGGAATATTGTCATACCATACACAATAACTAGAGTTTCCTTTTTCAATTTGGGAATAATTGCACTGAGTTTAACAACTTTGAGGCAAAAGCAATGGCTCTGAGCACTATGGGACTTAACACCTATGGTCATCAGTCCCCTAGAACTTAGAGCCACTTAAACCTAACTAACCTAAGGACATCACACAACACCCAGTCATCACGAGGCAGAGAATATCCCTGACCCCGGTGGGAATCGAACCAGGGAACCCGGGCGCTGGAAGCGAGAACACTACCGCACGACCACGAGCTGCGGACGGCAAAAGCAAAGGGTTTGTCTCGTGCACCAATAGTGTGCAAAGCACAGCGTCCATTCCGTAAGAGGAAGCGTCTGCTTGCAAATCTACTGGCTCGGCAAGGTCAAAATGCACTAAACATATATCATTTGAGTTTCTGAAATGCGTCTTGGCAGTTTTTAGTCCTCATAAAAGGTACATTTTTGCGACGAAAGCGATAGCCGCGATCTGAGCGGGTTTTGGTATGAACCGAATGTAGTATGTCATTTTGCCTGTTACTGACTGCAGTTTAGACACATTGCGTGGAGACGGCAGGTCACGAACA
This sequence comes from Schistocerca gregaria, assembly GCF_023897955.1. Taxonomy (NCBI): domain Eukaryota; kingdom Metazoa; phylum Arthropoda; class Insecta; order Orthoptera; family Acrididae; genus Schistocerca; species Schistocerca gregaria. Next base: position 275,431,945 of record NC_064920.1, on the reverse strand, counting down.
GTAAGAAAATGAGATTGGAAGAGGTGCACATCCCGACTGTCTTTCACATGACGTAAGTACTGTAGTTCAGTTTGAAAAGAGTCACACTGTTGGAGGTGACGCTTGAGTGCCGGTGTACGACTTGAGACGTCAATATCGTCACGGTAGTTTGAAAAAAAAAAAAAGAACCGACTCTTTTGTAGTCAGCTGTTCCAAGTAACGTTGAAAATTGGCTGGTGTGGAAGCACTGCCCAAGGGCAAATACAAATACTTGAACGGTCCTAAACGTGTATTTACAACAAACGCCTTCTGAGATTCTTCATCCAATGGAATTTGCAACTGGGCATCATGCAAATCTCTGTTAGAAAAGCAACGTCCTGCACCAAGTATGTCCGTGAGTTCCTCAGGGCGAGGTAACAGATAAGTATCAACCACTTGTCTGTGGGTCGACTGTAGACTTGAAGTCAACACAATTGCGAATGCGACCAGAAGGGTTAGGCAATAAAAGGAGAGGACTTGTCCATTGACTAGCTTGAATTGGAGATTATTTTGCAGTTCTTTCAATTACCTGGATGCTTTGTATATAAAAACGATTGGAACGGAGCGGGCACGGAAAAGCTTAGGCTGTGCTTTGTCTTACAACGTAACATGCACTACAATGTTATTAGCATTCCCTTTCTTCTGAAAATAGTTCAGGACATTCTTTAAGCAAGCTAACTACATTGTATTTTGGGTAAAAAGACGAGACGAAAGTTTGTAATAGCAAGAATACCGATATTGTCTGCAACAAGACTATTGCTGTTGAGCATGTACTACAACACATGGACTCCATCTGAGGTAAGTAGGTTTCTGTTCATGTAAATAAAGAACCGTATCCACGTGTGCAATTGTGTAGTAGAAAGAGGATATCGGCCACCCATAACACCATTACGGTACAAGACTGTGCATTAAGTTTGTAATATGCTATTAGTTGTCAGAAAAATATGGCTGCGAGCCGCAGAAACACTTGATTAGGGCCGCAAGTGACCAGTGAGCTGCAGACTGAGGACCATGGATAAAAAATATTGGGTTATTCCTGACAATAAATTAAAATCCTGTCGCAGACACGGGTAGCTAAGCTAGTCAGAAACAATCGCTTTTTCCTCAGTAGTATTCTGTGCAGTATTGAATTTGTTTAGTTTCGCCTCGTAAATTATGATGTCCGTTATTCGTCAGCGATTGGGTTATTGTAGGGAAGAGAGAGAGAAAATCGCGACCAGAGCTGAAGAAGCCCACGCAGCGCGAATCGTGCTGGGCGACGACCGCCGTGCGGTGCCACTAGGAGCACGGCCTCGACCACAGGCAATTTCCCGCGCTCAGCTAACCGAGTTTCCAGGCCCGCCTCGCCGCATTAGCTAGCTCCGACGCCCGCCACAACCGGCCGTCCGCCAGGCACCCCGGCGCGAGTTCAAAAACACAGCCCAGGACACCACGCATCGCAGATAACACTGCAAAATACAGCAGTTAGGCGGGGCACGCTGAGGCAGGGGGCGGGGCTGTTTAACAGAAGACAGACCCACATTCAAATATTTCATCTTCCAACCTTTCCACAATTAGCGTTTCATTTATAAAATAAGTGTTTAGAAAAATAGGCGCTAAAGTATTCATAATTTTGGTTGGGAGCTCCTTGTGTTGGGCGTGTTTGCAGTTAAAACAGTTGGTTGTGAAGTCCGCCAGTTATGCAAAACACCATTTCTTCTCAGTACCTAAACATGTTTCGGCATCACTGTGCCATCATCAGTGGGTTTTCGTTTTTATTTATGCAATGTAAGTATTTCGTCAAATGATTATAAAATTATGTGCATCTTTAGTTCAAACAACAGATCGTTTCTTTTTGTAAATACCTTTACATTTGGTGTGCATGAATTTTCTGGATCACTTGTGTGTCAGTTACTACAGGTATCTTGTCATCTGCAACCAAACGCTGTTGATGAGAAAATTTTTTGCTTGGAGTTAACCTATCCTCTAGGATGTAATTTAGTTTGTTGCGATGTCTTCGCACAGATATTCGTTTTTACTTACGTTTTCGTGTGGCAAGCACTTCCACACTCCGCATCATGCTGAGGTGTTTTGATGCACACGTAACTATAACAAGTTTTTCCACAAAGAACGTACTAAAACACTTTCCACTTCACCAAAACACAGAGTGATTGTGGTTTGCTGTGTGTCCCAGCCCAGTCAGTGTTCATTTGTTCACCAGAGAGTTTGGCGGCAAATTTGAATTTTGTTTGCATCTTATCTTTGTGTGTGCGTGTGTGTAGACTTTATCTGTTTGTGCTATTTTTATTTGTAAAGTTCCTTTAATGTGTCAAATAGTGTGCCCTTGCAAACAATGAACATGATGCCGAGAATGGAAGTGCTTTCCACACGAAAACGTAAGTAAAAACGAATACAGCTGCGAAAACATTGCGACAAATTAATTACATTCTAGAAGATAGGTTAATTCCCAGTAAAAAAATTTCTCATCAACATTGTTTGGTTGCAGATTACAAGCTACCCGTACTATCTGACACACAAGTGATCCAGAAAATTCATGCATACCAAATGCAAAGGTATTTACAACAAGACACGACATGTTGTTCGAACTAAAATTCACATTATTTTATAATATTTTAACAAAAATATTCACATTGTAGGATAAATAAAAACGCAAACCCACTTCTGATGACACAGTGATGCTGAAACATGTTTGGGTACTGAGAAGAAACGGTGTTTTGCATAACTGGCGGTCCTCACATCCAACAATTTTAAGCTCCAAAATGCTTACAGAGACAGATCGAGGACTTTGCTAAACATTAGCGGGCAAAATTGTTAATGTTAAGAAATGTTGTTTTACGGCAAGATTCAACTGTATTCACAAAATTTCATCTTCTGTATGAATGAAATGGAAACTTTTGATACGTTTTAACTCGGAAATTGGAAGTAAAACCTTACCTTGGCGACGGTTGCTAGTTGATTGTTATTTATTTAGTCATAGGAAGTTAGGGAAAGTCACGAAAATTAATAACAAAATAAAAGCGTGGACAGTGCGGATTGTACAGCATGTCCAACGCAGGAGTCTCTTATTTCAAAATTAAATATCTCAAAACCCACGACCCCTAGACGAGTGCAAAGAAGATACACTGAAGCGTCAAGGAATCTGGTATAGCCATAAGTATACAATTACAGAGAGATTAAACAGGGAGAATACGGTGCTACGGTCGGTGACGTCTATATAAAACAACAAGTGTTTGATGCAGTTCGATCGGTTACTGCTGCTGCAATGGCAGGTTATCAAGATTTAAGTGAGTTTGAATGTGGTATTATTGAACAGCAACAAAAGCAAAACAAGGATAATGGAATGTAGTCGAATGAAGTCGGGTGATGCTGAGGGAATTAGATTAGGAAATGAGACACTTAAAGTAGTAAAGGAGTTTTGCTATTTGGAGAGAAAAATAACTGATGATGGTCGAAGTAGAGACGATATAAAATTTAGGCTGGCAACGGCAAGGAAATCGTTTCTGAAGAAGAGAAATTTGTTAACATCGAGTATAGATTTAAGTGTGTGGGGCGGCGAAGAAGTTGTCGAATGAGTTGTTTGAATGTTCATTTCACGTAACAGACTATTGCCGATGCAACATATGTGGGACGGCGAAGAAGTCGTTGTTTAATGTTGAATGAAAGTTGAACATTGCCACCTTAAATCACGCGAGCCTGGCAACTAATTTGGTGGCCAGTCAGAAAGCGAAGGGAAACTTACTGACCTTAGTTCCCAGTCTGCACGGCCACATTCCTGTACAGCCCAGCTAAACGAAAAATATCCATAGTTCTTCACGGGATTAGGGCTGCTTCAATAAAATTTAAAGTTCCAAACAAGATTTTATTATCTTAAAGGCTCACACAAATTACTCGAAACTTCTGAAAATGCTAAAGACATTAAATATTGTTAATTCAGCCAATCGTTTAATAGTTCAGAGGCGACTTCTACAGCAAGTTCCTCCCGAATAGTTCATTACTCTAACTAACGGTGCTCTATTAATAGTTCGCAATAATGTTAAAAAAAAAGATTAATGCTCGCCTTAAAAGTGGAGTTAGTCACCACTTGCCACGCGGAATTATACTTCACACGGACGGCACAATAACAGTTTGTTACCGAAGTCTAAACGATCCAGGACGGTGTACAGTCCTCGCGATTTTCAATGTCCGTTTACATTGCTAAGTACGCGCATGTCACAGCCCGCTATGACGTCACCCGAGGCGAGGCGCGATCGGACGTTAAGCTCGCGTGGACTAGGCGTTGGTCTAATGCGGAGTGAGCTTACTACTGCCTCTGCCGCTCTTTTTATATAGCTCCGGCGCGTACCGCCAAGAGAGCATCTGTTCTCTCCGTTCCTATGCAGATGCCTGCAGCCTCCAAATGATCGCTATCTCAGGCACATAATCTTAAATATCACATTTAATAATAGCTTTACAAACTTCTCAATTTTTGTATACATACATCTGAGCAGTACAGAAGCACGTAGAAAATCTCAGCCCGCTAAAATTAAAACTTTACTCTCTAGAATTTTTACAATGGAACTAACGGTAGATTGTTACCTCTGAACCATAGCTTTATCAAGACTTTTATCAGCTGTTAATTATGCTACAAGACTAAAACTTGGTGTAGCTTTGTTAATTGTCCTATCTGATCATTGGTCTTAAAGAATTTGTTTTATCATTAAAATTTAAAGTACTTAATCTATAATGCTTATGTACATTTTACTCACAAAAGTAGTTTTTACTAAATTACTAAAAAACTAGAAGAGGTAACTGATTGTGGTATTTCCATTATTATTATTAGGGTGAACTGAAGCATCCTACCAATTTTCAATATTGTAGCTCTATTATTTCGCGCCTCTGATTTTTCCGAAAAACGCGGATTCTGGAGTCAATTTTAGTTTTATGGTTTTGGAAACCATCACCACTCATTAATGACTTCTTACTGCACCTTCTCACCAAATTTTGGCTTCCTAGCGTCATTATTTAGCGCCTCCTATTTTTCTTTCAAAATGTGAATTTTACGTAAACTACTAATTTTATAACATTAAGATTTGTTACCTGAAACATTATTACATAGAACTATACTTTAACAAAGTTTTACACACAAATCTTAATTTTTACTTTTATGTTAAATGTGGTGCAATACTATATGCAGGCGCGTTACGATGACGTGACGCTACTTACTAGGGTAAGTCCCTTGCACTCGCTCGCCTCTGATTTTATACATGATACAGCGCTTGCTTTGCTTCATCACCCCCTTTTTAATTTTCGTGAAAATCTATTTTTGAACAAAATTAAATTTCTAAAAGAACAAACAAGCGATGGATTACTTTAGTATACCTCTTTCAACTTAAGTTGCTTCTTCTTAGGAAATTCCTTATTACTACATACACAAAATAACCATACTCATATACACATAGAAAACCTAGTACAGAAGACATTCACAAATTATTTACATACATTTACATGGAAATATAAATTTTTCAATAGTTACAAAATAGTTATTATTTTTTTTTTTTTTTTAAATCAGTCTCTTCCTGAAAAAGAAAATATACACGACTTTTATCACTGCAACGCACTCACATTTTTCTTTTACTATAATACTCGGCACTGTGGTGGGTGTCCTATTGTAACACTCATTTAATTTCACTGATTGACAAAATTGTGGGAGGAAATTGTATTCACTGTGGTTTGCGTCTCTACTTCCAATCTCCCTACCGCTTGTTGTCAGTCATTCATGCAGCCTGCATGTCCCTGAGAAACAGACAATACAGTCTAAGTTTCTGTTTTCAACTTATATCTAAGGTAGGACAAAGTACATTTTATAGTTTATATTCTGGCATTATTTTACTAATTGTGAAGTTGTCAGAAAGACATTTAGCACTAAGTCGTATCTGATACAATAGCTCCTACTTTCTTCTTTCATAAATAATCTTTTAGGTTCCTAAATAGTGAAAATTCTTTTAGCAAATTAATATATTAAGATCTTGCTTCAACTTAGAAAATTGAGTAACCTTTTAGTTTTAATGTACTCTGGCTTAATTATCGTATGGATTAGTTCATCAAAGAAGTCATTTGCTGACCAGCACTTTGCTTTATTGTATGAATTACTAAAGAAATTAGTTATTTTCAGTATACCGATTCCAAATTTCTGCATTTTCCAATATTTGTGTGTTTCTGTTGTCTGTTTAACTATTTATTTGCCTCAAGCAAGATTTAGCGTTTTTCACCATTTCACGAGACGTGAGGGAATTATTCTTTAATCCTACATCATTTACTTCAATTTACTTACTTCACTTCTTCACCTTATTCAATTTCTCCCTTTTCTTCCAGATTCAAAAATACTTCATTTCTCCACTTCTTTCTCCCTTTTCCTTTTGTCAGCCTATTGACGTCCTGTTTCTATATATTTGGTGCGATCCTCACACCACTTCCACACATCTCCATTTATTTAATTCTAAAACGCCATTGCTTGCCTCTATGAGCATTACCTTCTTACGCTGTTTTCCTTCAGACAACCTTATTTCTAGCAACATACTACCTTCTGCATAATCTCATGGATTATTCATATTCATACCGTACTTCGTATACTGCAAAGTGTCTCTCTTAGTTGTAGTTTCTAACCCTTTACAATTACATGAAATATTTTAATTTATTTATTTTAGCCATGTTTGCCTCTTATTGGTACTCAGACTTTTGTTTTGCCATTCACTAGGTAGATCCTTACTAAGAATACTTAAAACCTAATAGCATATATACAACATGAAGACATATGTGATTCTTACCTGTTATGATAGACCAGAAGAAGGGAATGAAACTTGAAAAGGAAATAAAGTTTCACCCAGCTGGGACTGCACGGTACGCCAAACCGTGTATCCGCCAAAGAGTGGCAGACTCCCTACAGTAATTAATTACTGTTAATTTTAAATTCCTTTAGGATGTGTCTCTCTTCAACCTTAGCACTTTCCTCATTCTCACTGAAAACCAAATTTTCCTGCAAGTATCCTTTATTCTTTATTACTCTAATAGGCAGTTCCCAAGTTTCATTACTACCGCCTATATGACTTCCTATAAAAGACTCTCTTATCACTTTAGAGTCAGGTAAAGTTAAAATTAAGTTGTTCTGATCAAAATTGATCTTTCCCTGGTACTTTGATAAGAAATCAGTACCAATCAACATATCAACACTTAAGCCTAGCACAATCAAACAAGGATGATCTATTACTACGTCATTTATACCAATGGGTATCAAAGCTTCGTGTTGAACTGGTCTAGAGACTTTTCCAGTAGCACCTATAATCTTTAAGCCACTTACTTTCATAACTGTTAACTTCTCTTTATTGGGTATGGTGTCAAAAAATGTTTGTGATAAAGCACTTGCTTCACTGCCACTGTCAAGCAGACAACGCACAGTGACTCCTGATATGTTTACTTTGATAACAGGGTGAGTTATTTTACATTGAACAGGTTGCTCACACACCTCGTCTAATAAATCTCGTTCTATGTTCTTCCAGCTAAAGTAATTCTGATCAGTTGCAATTACATTTACATTTACATCCTGGGGCTCATCATGCTCTATAATCTTAGCTGCTTTCTCTAATCTGTCCACTAACTTTAGATCGAAGCATCTGACGACTTTTTCTACTTTTGTTTGCTGCACATCAGCCAAACTATTCTCTACCTCTGAGCAACTGCGTCCCTGCGCAATATTGCTGTTCATAAGAATGTCGTCACCTTCAACCATTTGTGGCACGTTTACACAGCTACTAGATTCTTTCACCTCGTTACTATTTCTACCCCCTTCATTCATCATTTCCTCCTCTCTAAAGTTTTGCAGTACTGATTCTACTTCTGCTACTTCTACTTCAACTTTTAGATTGCCATTTTCATCGAAGATGTAAGCTTTTACTTCATCATTATTCCCATCAGACTCAAACCCATTATCTATTTCTTCCCCATTATCTACCTTGAGTTCCTGTTCTTCCTTGACCCATTTTTCTAGTGTATCCAAAATACTATCCACTATTTTGTGAAAGTGGCTTAACACATCACTGGTATTATCTGTATTTATTTCGTCATCCATGTTGTCTGTCTGTGTATGTTGGCTGATTGTCGGGTGTTTCCGTTACTGGCTGTGTTACTGTTACCGCCTGGTGAGCGCCAGTTTCCTCATAGACGGGATTTAGTTTCCCACACGCGGCCTGTTGTGTTCATCTGTGACACCACTAGATATAGTAGCATCATGACTCCCTTCTTGTCTTAATGGCATAGTATTTACTTCTCCACTTTCGTCATAGTAGTTGTTACGAAAGCGTGGTGAGTATCTACCCCCTCTTCCTCTGCCACGGCTTTGGTTTCGATAGTTTGTTTTGGTGTGCCTAAGTTCCATATTTCTAACGTTCACGTTTCCATTATTTTGTACGTGATTGTTAGAAGATTTGTTATTCTGCTGCACCTGCTCCTCAGCAGCAGCTACTCTTTCCACTCTTTCCAGATATTCAATAAATTTGTCTATATTATCTCTAGGGGCGGAAATGATCCTCTTCTGCCAGTACCACGGCAGCTTACCTTCTAAACCCATAATGATCATATCTGGCTTCATCTTTTCTGTCAAATGTGACAGTCTTGAAACCCACTTCCTAGCGAAATCCTTTACTGATTCACGCCCTGGGAAAAACTTCTTACCACTCCAGAATTCCCTTAACACATCATTTTGTTTGTTATGTGACCAGTATTCGTTGAGAAATGCAGACTTAAATTCAGATAAAGTTTTACATTTGATCATTACATCCGCTGACCATCGCAAAGCATCACCTGACAAATGACTTCTTATAAATGAAATTTTTTCTCTTTCTGACCAAGTGTTGGGGAGAACATCCTCAAAGTCATTCCAAAATTCAAGAGGGTGAATGTACTTATCAGGATCAAAGCGCAAAAACTGTCGACACCCTATAAAAGCGGCGTCAACTGAAGTCACATGCTGTACAGTAGAATGACTAGAATTAACAGAGGTTACTCTATTTTCTAGGTTAGCAATGTTAGTATTTAATTCCTCTACTTGTGACTCTACTGCTTCTATCCTGGCAGAACATCTTTGTTCCACTGCACCACGAATTTCGGTACAGGTTTCTTTTACTTTCTCAATGTTTTTCTGACAAGTATCTACTTTAATTTGTACCTCTTTAACTTTGTCAGAGCAAAGTTTGGACTCGTTGCTCAATCTTTCGGACAACCTCACTTCCAAAAGTTCATCTGCCTCTTGATAATTTTTTTGAATTTGATCTATTTCACATTTGACAGTACTATGCATTTTAGTTAACTGTTGCCCTACTTTTACTTGAATGTCATGATGAATAGCATCTATCTTATAATTCAAACTATTCCATTTTGATTGCAGTTCTTCTTTTAGTTTTTTATTACTATTTTCAATTTTAGCCTCAATTTTATTTTGGTTTGATTCGAGTTTGGCAAACAGTATTTGCATCCAATCCGGAGCTTCTACCTTGATACTTTGTATCTCTTGACTTGACTGAGCTGGAGATATATTGAGCTCAGTTTCACTACCTGACAAAGTTAGCAACTCTACTGGCTCCCTTTTGACTTTTATTTCACTTATTGATTGCATCCCTGCACTCTCATTTAAATTAAAGTCATAATTTACTGGTGACAAATTACGTTCTAGTTCAATATTTGAGGGATTAATGGAACCATCCTCATTAAACTCAATTCCTGATCCTGAGGATTCTTGGTCAGAGACCGGTTCCCTTCTGAAATGTACACTACTTTCCATATCTTTTAGTTTGTTAGCAGCAGTTAATAAATATTTTAAAAGTCTTTGACTTAACTTAAATGCTTGATTTCGACGAATGATGTCGTCGCGGTGTACCAGCAATCGTGATGCGACGCGTCGCAACGTATTGAAGGCAGCAGCAGCAGCAGCTGTAGCGTCGAGTACCGCCACAGGAATCGCCTACTGCAATAGCTCCAGGGGGGGGGGGGGGGGGGCAGCAAGGCACCGTTGACCGCTCGGCGCAGCCGGCAGCTGTCTCGCAGATCAGCGCAGCTCCGCGATGACGCACCGTCTTCCTTTAGTCTCAGCGCCGTCGGCAGCCGCGATCCAGCATCGTCGCCTTCCTCACCATCGTCACTAACCAACGTACAGCGGTAGACACTTATTGTTTATACACTACACCCGCCTCTACTGGTAACACTGTTCCCACACTAGTTCAATTCAGTGTCCTGTTATTGCCTACCGAGTTCGTTAATTTATACCAATCGCTTTCACACATCGAGCACTTTTATTTGCTTTTAATTCAGTTTTCCCGGCCGATGCACCATATGTGGGGCGGCGAAGAAGTTGTCGAATGAGTTGTTTGAATGTTCATTTCACGTAACAGACTATTGCCGATGCAACATATGTGGGACGGCGAAGAAGTCGTTGTTTAATGTTGAATGAAAGTTTAACATTGCCACCTTAAATCACGCGAGCCTGGCAACTAATTTGGTGGCCAGTCAGAAAGCGAAGGGAAACTTACTGACCTTAGTTCCCAGTCTGCACGGCCACATTCCTGTACAGCCCAGCTAAACGAAAAATATCCATAGTTCTTCACGGGATTAGGGCTGCTTCAATAAAATTTAAAGTTCCAAACAAGATTTTATTATCTTAAAGGCTCACACAAATTACTCGAAACTTCTGAAAATGCTAAAGACATTAAATATTGTTAATTCAGCCAATCGTTTAATAGTTCAGAGGCGACTTCTACAGCAAGTTCCTCCCGAATAGTTCATTACTCTAACTAACGGTGCTCTATTAATAATTCGCAATAATGTTGAAAAAAAAGATTAATGCTCGCCTTAAAAGTGGAGTTAGTCACCACTTGCCACGCGGAATTATACTTCACACGGACGGCACAATAACAGTTTGTTACCGAAGTCTAAACGATCCAGGACGGTGTACAGTCCTCGCGATTTTCAATGTCCGTTTACATTGCTAAGTACACGCATGTCACAGCCCGCTATGACGTCACCCGAGGCGAGGCGCGATCGGACGTTAAGCTCGCGTGGACTAGGCGTTGGTCTAATGCGGAGTGAGCTTACTACTGCCTCTGCCGCTCTTTTTATATAGCTCCGGCGCGTACCGCCAAGAGAGCATCTGTTCTTTCCGTTCCTATGCAGATGCCTGCAGCCTCCAAATGATCGCTATCTCAGGCACATAATCTTAAATATCACATTTAATAATAGCTTTACAAACTTCTCAATTTTTGTATACATACATCTGAGCAGTACAGAAGCACGTAGAAAATCTCAGCCCGCTAAAATTAAAACTTTACTCTCTAGAATTTTTACAATGGAACTAACGGTAGATTGTTACCTCTGAACCATAGCTTTATCAAGACTTGTATCAGCTGTTAATTATGCTACAAGACTAAAACTTGGTGTAGCTTTGTTAATTGTCCTATCTGATCATTGGTCTTAAAGAATTTGTTGTATCATTAAAATTTAAAGTACTTAATCTATAATGCTTATGTACATTTTACTCACAAAAGTAGTTTTTACTAAATTACTAAAAAAACTAGAAGAGGTAACTGATTGTGGTATTTCCATTATTATTATTAGGGTGAACTGAAGCATCCTACCAATTTTCAATATTGTAGCTCTATTATTTCGCGCCTCTGATTTTTCCGAAAAACGCGGATTCTGGAGTCAATTTTAGTTTTATGGTTTTGGAAACCAGCACCACTCATTAATGACTTCTTACTGCACCTTCTCACCAAATTTTGGCTTCCTAGCGTCATTATTTAGCACCTCCTATTTTTCTTTCAAAATGTGAATTTTACGTAAACTACTAATTTTATAACATTAAGATTTGTTACCTGAAACATTATTACATAGAACTATACTTTAACAAAGTTTTACACACAAATCTTAATTTTTACTTTTATGTTAAATGTGGTGCAATACTATATGCAGGCGCGTTACGATGACGTGACGCTACTAGCAGTGAACTAGGGTAAGTCCCTTGCACTCGCTCGCCTCTGATTTTATACATGATACAGCGCTTGCTTTGCTTCAAGTGTCAGGAAGTCGTTTCTGAAAGTATTTGTATGGATTGTAGCCATGTATGGAAGTGAAACATAGACGATAAATAGTTTGGACAAGAAGAGAATAGAAGCTTTCGAAATGTGGTGCTACAGAATAATGCTGAAGATTAAATGGGTAGATCACATAACTAATGAGGAGGTATTGAATAGGATGGGGGAGAAGAGGAGTTTGTGGGACAACGTGACCAGAAGGAGGGATCGGTTGGTAGGACATGTTCTGAGGCATCAAGGGATCACCAATTTAGTACTGGAGGGTAGCGTGGAGGGTAAAAATCGTAGAGGCAGGCCAAGAGATGTATACACTAAGCAGATTCAGAAGGATGTAGGCTGCACTAGGTACTGGGAGATGAACAAGCTTGCACAGGATAGAGTAGCATGGAGAGCTGCATCAAACCAGTCTCAGGACTGAAGACCACAATAACAACAACAACATTATAGTCGGCGCACGAGCGATGGGACACAGCATCTGCGCGCTAGCGATGAAATGGGGATTTTCCCATACGACAATTTCAGGAATGTATCCTGAATATCAGAATCCGGTAAAACATCAAATCTCCGACATCGTTGATGCCGGAAAAAGATCCTGCAAGAAGAACGAGACCAACGACGACTGAAGAGAACCGTTCAATGTGACAGGAATGTAATCATTCCGCAAACTGCTGCAGATTCTAGTTTTCATAATCGAAATGGGCTTTCGGAGCCAAAGGCCCGCCCGTGTACCCAAGAAGACTGCACGACACAAACCTCTACGCCTCGCCTGGGCCCGTCAACACCGACTTTGGACTGTTGATGAATGGAAACATGTTGCCTGGTCGAACGAGTCTAGTTTCCAATTGTATCGAGCCGATGGACACTTACAGGTATGGAGAAAACCTGATGAACTCATGGACTCTGCATGTCAGCAGTGGACTGTTCAAGCTGGTGGAGACTCTGTAAGGGAGTGGGGCGTGTCTAGTTGGAGTGATATGGGACCCCTGATACGTTTAGATACGACTTTGACAGGTGACACGTACGTAAGCATACTGTCTGATCACCTTCATCCACTAATTTCCATTGTGCATTCAGTCGGACTTGGGCAATTCCAGCAGGACAATGCGACACCCCAGACGTCCAGGATAGCCACGGCTTGGCTCCAGGAACACTATTATAGTTTAAACACATCCACTAGCAACCGAACTCCCCAGACATGCACATTTTTGAGGATAGTTGGGATGTCTTGCAACATGCTGTTCAGAAAAGATTTCCACCTCTTCGTAATCGTACGTATTATGTAGACCCCTGCACAATTCGTGGTGCCAGTTCCATACAGTACTACTTCAGACATTAGTCGAGTCCATACCACGTCGTGTTGCGGCACTTCTGCGTGTTCAAGGGGGCCCTACACGCTATTGAAGGTGTACCAAATCCTTTGTTTCTTCAATAAGTATTTATTAAGAAGGCTGTATGAATGACATTCATATGTATCGAAATGGTTCGAAAAGATGCTAATTGGTGGAGCTGTAGGCTGCGCTGCTCGTACAGTAACAGCGTGCTTAGTTGAACTCGTCCTCTGCAAGCAGTCTTTTTGATCACATCAGAAACTTGTCGAAATGTCCACCACTCAAAGTACGGAGGGAGAGCGATCGAACAATAAATTTTGTGCATTCACATCCTGTAGTGACTCAACGGAAATAGATTCAGATGCTACACACGTCGCTGATTAGAGGTCTTCCAGCGCTGCGGGATGGTTTCTGTAGACACTGTCTTTCAATGTGCCCCACAAAAAGTAGCAATAACGAATCAGATTGGACGAATATGGAAACATATCTATCCGTGCGCCAGTAAATTCGCAATAATTCATCACACTGACTCTTCTCCAGAAGTATTCAGCAAGAAAGTGAAAGACCTGTTGGGTGCGATGTGGACTGGCTACATGTAGCCTGAAGGACTCGATACCTGGTCGGTCACCATCAGTAGTTCCGTGGCGACAAACTGAGCAAAAATTGTGACGTAACCTTCTCTAGTGATTGCTTCCGCGCACGAAAAAGTGGCCAGTAACGCCTCTGCTGCGTACAGCAGGACAATCAATATCTTTGAGAGAATAGAATGGTTTTGCTTCACACAAACGGAGATTTTCGGAGCTTCAAAATTGCCAAATTTGTTTATTTAACGATTCCATTAAGGTGGAAGTGTGCTTCATCTGTGAACCAGACGGAGCCACCATCAATCCATTATCAAGCCACTGTCAGAATTTCGTTCGTAAAGTCAGTTCTCTGTCGCATAGCTGGTACAGACATGGCCTGGTGGCTTTGGATTTCGAACGGGAATACGTGGAGACTCTGCCCAGAGGGCTGGAACGGTTCAAACCAGTCTCTGATGAAATTCAGCGGATGGCTTTGCTTGGATTTTGCTGAATTATTGCAGAGAACTTGGCGACATTTTTCGGGAGTAACAACAGTTCGCCTGGGGCCAACAATCTCCGCTGGATCATCAGTCAAGCTGCCTGGCAGCTGGAATTTGGCGAAGATCTTGCGAAGGGTTTCCGCATCTGGTCCTTCTTGAACATTACCAGGTGTGGAAGTATTAAACCGGAATTTGGCTGCATAATTACAGGTCTATTGGGGTGGATCACTAGCGAATTATTTGTAGTATAGTTTAGAAAGTTTGTGGGATTTTCTAAGGCCACGAAAGAATCACCCGTGCTTGTAATTGTTGATGGACATCCAACTCACACTAAAAACCTGAAGCTGCATGATATTGTTAGAAACAATCATGCAGTCCTCCTTTGTTTACCGCCACATACTTCACATAAACTGCAACCACTGGACGTAACGGTTTTCAAGCCACTGAGTTGTTATTACAGTGACGAGATAAAAAATGTCATTTTTTCCCATCATCATCGCTATTTGGGGCCGCGTTTATACGTGCTGCAACGACGCCGACGGCTATAAATGGCTTTAAAAGAACTGGAATATGGCCGTCTGACCTGAATGTGTTTTCAGACGCAGACTACCTCCCATCGGCGCCAACAGATATTCAGTTCGAAAACTGCGAAAGTCCGACTACAAACTCAACAGATGGACAATATAACACATTGATTACAGGCTCTCCAGTGTCTACTGAACCTGCCACTCATAGGCCTACGACTAAGACTGACGAAGGCTCAATCACTGACCCCCCCAGCCTGAGTATTCATGGATGGTTCAAATGGTTCAAATGGCTCTGAGCACAATGGAACTTAACATCTGAGGTCATCAGTCCCCTAGAACTTAGAACTACGTAAACCTAACCAAGCTAAGGACATGACACACATCCATGCCCGAGGCAGGATTCGAACATGCGACCGTAGCGGTCGCGCGCTTCCAGACTGTAGCGCCTAAAACCGCACGGCCACTCCGGTCGGCTGTTCATGGATGCCAGACTCTCCCAACCAGCTATGTTCACCGAACAACTCATCTTTCCAGATATCGTCTAAGGCTGTCATTCCATTCCCACTAATCTGTCAAAACACTTCGCGGTCTACAAAACTAAAAAGAAAAACCGTCGTATTAACAGATTCTCCTTATAAGAAGGAACTGCAGAATGCTGTCGCACGTAAAGTAGGCCTACAGAAAGGAGGAGGGTGCACAAATATGAACAAGGTCAAGACAGAGACGTCAGGTGCAATGCAACTTACGGCAAAAACATCAAACTGTACACCCAAAAAACCCAAAACAGAGAACATCAAAGACATTAAGAAAAATTAAAGGGAGAAGATGATGGAGAAAAGAGAATCAGAGAGATAGGATGCTGAGTGTCTCTACTGTGGGGACTTCTACTGCGTTTTTAATGAGGACTGGGTCGCATGCCGGATGTGTTTCAACTGGGCACAGAATTCATGTGTTGGCATGGATAATGAGGATGAAGAGGAAGTACTGATTGTGACTATTGTCGAAAAGACTAGTAGTTAGTGGTTTGGTGGTTGTTATGAATTGTATATTTTTCAGAATAACATTAAAATATTTTCTTATTTTGAAGAATGACTTAATTGTTTAAATTACTCATTGCTTAGTCTGAATCGCTTTTTATACAACTTTTTGTCATAGTTTAATACGATATTCGTAATTAAAATTCAACTTTTATGCAATAATTTAACAAAAAATACCCCATCCCACTCTGCCCCGTGGGTGGGGCGGAAAGGGAAATATGCAAGACTTTCTTTGAAAAATTGTAAAAAATGCAAAATGTATTGTTTTAAGTGATTTTAAGGTAAGGTACAGTAGGTTACACTACAAGGTGCTTTTTTTTATATCTTTAAGAAGTGTTTCCTTGAGTTCCCTTATTTTATACAAATTGTTAAACATTAAGTATCCCGTTCCGCCCGAAGTTCCCCTATTATAATGAGTTTATGGGTGTGGGACTCATTGAAAACCTTATTATAAATTAAACTATAACTCAGCCAACTGTATTCATTTAAAGTAATAACCACTTATTACTTTCAGGTTTAAAAATAAAAAGAAATTCCAGCTCTTATACAAGCACTGAAGGTTCCTATAGTGTATCGAATAACAGCGGTTTCTGTTGGACGTGAAGTTGATTTAACAGTTCACACTCCCAAGAAACAAAACTTGAGAAGTAAAATAAAATTTCTGCAGAAAGGAAGCTGTATTTCCAAAACAAAGTAGCTTCACTGTTGCCTCAATCTAAAAGCAATAACAGTTCACAGCCAGTGCTTGTGAAAAGTAGTGAATTTATAAGCTTAAGTGATAAATTTGTACTACAGATTAATCACAAATTGTTTCACTAGCATTTCCTTTCATAAAATATTTCATTCAGTGGGTTGGATTACTTCTGTTTCGCAAGAATGTACATTTCGCGCAGCAGTAGTAAGCAGATACCGTTTCACGCTTTCTCGGTTTAGTATGGTGTGTTTTGACTTCATACAAATCAAAGGAGCTGAACTTTGCTTTTCTTTCTGTACACTGTCTGCTCTGTGTATTAAGTATTAATCCTGCTGTCAGCAACAGATGTCCAAAAATCTGAAAAGGGTAAATAAAATGCTGAGATCTGAGACATGGAAATATAATTTTCATACCGACTGGAGATCTTAGAAGACAAGCGCTGTTTGTACTTCGCCAGAAACAGCGGGTGAGGCACCCAGTGAATAAGGTCCCAGAGAGTGTGCATTGTCTTCCAAACGGCGAATTCCTCTGCGTCACCACTAGCTCGTGTGGTATTCGGCTGAAAATCACTGGCTCTTAAATGGGTCATGACTGGATCAGCCCGCTATATCTTTAGGGCAGGGAATGAAAATTAATTAATTAACTAAAAAAAAACCACATGCCCGCGAGCGCTTTGGACCAGTACAATCCCCAGCAACGCTTTACCGTAACAACCTACGTATTCCTCGGTTGGAGAGCTTGAAGACACGTTCGACCACTATTGCAGCACGTACAGAAACATTTAAGCATTCATTCTTCCTGGGTGCCCATACACGTTCTGAATGGGAATAAACCCAGATATGCCGACTAACTTGCGCCATGCACCTCACAGCGGCTTGCAGAATACTTAAGTACTTGATTAGAACATGAACAAGACTCAAGAAATACTGTTGAGTGCGTATATTGGTGAAAAACTTGACCTTCTTGCGCTTCTCAAACAGTTAAGGTGAGCTTGGTTTGCTCTTGACGTAACTGCTAGTCCTGGAAACAAACGAATCGATCTATTGCCACATATTTATACTCAGTAGTACCTTATGCAAAAATTGTCTGTGGTAACTTATCGCTTAGAAAGAAAACAAAAACGACCAGTAAGAATAATATGCAGTGTTCACCCGCGGTCCTCACGAGACAAGAGGGGAAATAAAAGACCTATGTTACTTATTATTAAAGCTGTCAGTGGCTCAGAAAGGATTACCAGAAGTTAGGTATTTTAACTGCACCACCGCAATACGTGCATTCGGTAACAGGACTGGTATTACATAAGCAACAACAATTTTAGACGAATTGTAATGGCCACATCTAGAACAGTAGAGGAAGAAATGACCGCTATTACCCTATATTAAAGCCGTTTGTGGCCCAGAAAGGACTTCTGTACGCAGCAACAAATATCGTTGATTGTTTACCCAATAACGTTACCTATAGCAAAGGACGTTTTAAATCGAACCTGATGACATTGCTCCTGGACAAATCATTCTACTCCCAGGATGAATTTCTGTTTAAGAACCGATAACCTGTAAAAATGAAAATTTATAGATGCAGTCGCATGAGCAGACCTAAAAAAGAATCTGTTCATTAATGTTAGTACTAATCGTGTACATATCTCCTGTAAACTGATTCTTTCCACATCATTTCCATAAAAGAATCGTTAAAATAATTTGTGAAACGTAAAAGTACCTAACTACTAACTAGATATAGGTGCAATTAAATATCCAATAACCCTCCCTTTAGTCAATGTACTCTCCTGGAAATGGAAAAAGGAACACATTGACACCGGTGTGTCAGACCCACCATACTTGCTCCGGACACTGCGAGAGGGCTGTACAAGCAATGATCACAGGCACGGCACAGCGGACACACCAGGAACCGCGGTGTTGGCTGTCGAATGGCGCTAGCTGCGCAGCATTTGTGCACCGCCGCCGTCAGTGTCAGCCAGTTTGCCGTGGCATACGGAGCTCCATCGCAGTCTTTAACACTGGTAGCACGCCACGTCAGCGTGGACGTGAACCGTATGTGCAGTTGACGGACTTTGAGCGAGGGCGTATAGTGGGCATGCGGGAGGCCGGGTGGACGTACCGCCGAATTGCTCAACACGTGGGGCGTGAGGTCTCCACAGTACATCGATGTTGTCGCCACTGGCCGGCGGAAGGTGCACGTGCCCGTAGTCCTGGGACCGGACCGCAGCGACGCACGGATGCACGCCAAGACCGTAGGATCCTACGCACTGCCGTAGCGGACCGCACCGCCATTTCCCAGCAAATTAGGGACACTGTTGCTCCTGGGGTATCGGCGAGGACCATTCGCAACCGTCTCCATGAAGCTGGGCTACGGTCCCGCACACCGTTAGGCCGTCTTCCGCTCACGCCCCAACATCGTGCAGCCCGCCTTCAATGGTGTCGCGACAGGCGTGAATGGAGGGACGAATAGAGACGTGTCGTCTTCAACGATGAGAGTCGCTTCTGCCTTGGTGCCAATGATGGTCGTATGCGTGATTGGCGCCGTGCAGGTGAGCGCCACAATCAGGACTGCATACGACCGAGGCACACAGGGCCAACACCCGGCATCATGGTGTGGGGAGCGATCTCCTATACTGGCCGTACACATCTGGTGATCGTCGAGGGGACACTGAATAGTGCACAGTACATCCAAACCGTCATCGAACCCATCGTTCTACCATTCCTAGACCGGCAAGGGAACTTGCTGTTCCAACAGGACAATGCACGTCCGCATGTATCCCGTGCCACCCACGTGCTCTAGAAGGTGTAAGTCAACTACCCTGGCCAGCAAGATCTCCGGATCTGTCCCCCATTGAGCATGTTTGGGACTGGATGAAGCGTCGTCTCACGCGGTGTGCACGTCCAGCACGAACACTGGTCCAACTGAGGCGCCAGGTGGAAATGGCATGGCAAGCCGTTCCACAGGACTACATCCAGCATCTCTACGATCGTCTCCATGGAAGAATAGCAGCCTGCATTGCTGCGAAAGGTGGATATACACTGTACTAGTGCCGACATTGTGCATGCTCTGTTGCCTGTGTCTATGTGCCTGTGGTTCTGTCAGTGTGATCATATGATGTATCTGACCCCAGGAATGTGTCAATAAAGTTTCCCCTTCCTGGGACAATGAATTCACGGTGTTCTTATTTCAATTTCCAGGAGTGTATTTAGGGCGGTTTCCTTAATTGTCTGGTATTAGTCTGAAAAGACTATTTATAATAGTTCGCATTCAAAAGAGCAAGTTCAGTAGCTTGGAGCAGAGAGTGAACGTACAGAAAACGACCGACGTCCTCATACAATCACTTTCTTTGAGCATCCGGTGGATGTCGTAAGGTTAAATCCCAGCCTTACCGTTTTCAGTTGGGATCTCATGTGCCCCATTACCTATACCACTCGGATATGCGCGAAAAAAGGTAAATAGCACGACATGAAGAGATATTCTAACGTACTAGGCCTTCTTATTTTTGTCTGAGACGGAAAATAAGTTTATCGAGGACTTATTTCTACATTGTGAGGTATATGCTAGAACTCAAAATCTCCAAAATATTCCCAGTTGGAATTCTCTCAGCGAAATATAAAAAGAGCAGTTTTCTTTCTACAGAAGAAAATATTTTATAAATTTCATGGTGACTGGTTTTCCTGGAATAATACTTTCCAAATAGAATGAACAACATTTGAAAATTTATTCACGGTTACGTAATGAGCTTCACAGGAACATGTTAAAAAACTAACTAAAAGGGATTAAGAAGTAATTACTACTTTACGAATTGTACGGCACTTGTATCCTTTCATGCTGCTACGCTGCTATATTAACCAGAACATTCCATTACAGTTTTCTTAAAAGTGCATCTTCGCTAGTTTGGTTTTAGCAACAGTCAGTAGCATTCGAGCTACCAAAAGATTT
Source organism: Schistocerca gregaria (assembly GCF_023897955.1). Taxonomy (NCBI): domain Eukaryota; kingdom Metazoa; phylum Arthropoda; class Insecta; order Orthoptera; family Acrididae; genus Schistocerca; species Schistocerca gregaria. The sequence continues at coordinate 275,411,232 of NC_064920.1, read as the reverse complement.
GCGTAACGTTTCATTATTACGTCAAAATTCGTTTACCATCGGTTCTGATGTTGTTTCGATAAAAGACGATAATGTTGTGTTGATGTTCGCAGCGGGAGAGAGATTTTGTTTGCGAACGATTGACGAATCGATAATAACAAAGTTAGATTAATAGCCTGTCAAAAGCAGATCAAGTATGCCTCTAAAGAACACGCCGAACGGAACCTGTTGTTACAACTGCGCTGACATCTCTATATATTACACACACACACACACACACACACACACACACACACACACACACACACACACACTTTTCTTCGGTATTACTAGTAAATTTTGGCCTGTACTTTCATCCAAATTCTTAAATACTGTGAGGTGCTGAGCAGTATTGCATGAGCTTTGACCCTGTAACACGCTGACAAAATTTTTGACACACTATAGTGCTCATTTCCCGAAGTGGTTGACCCAATGAACACACATAAATAAGAGAGAGATTGTGCTTCGTATTTCGAAAGAATACGGCCGGGGAGCTGGTAACTAATAACCGCGAGAAGGTGGAAGTTTTCTCAAACTATTTTGAGCAATTGCTTAATTGTGAAGAGCTTACGGAAAGAGTGCCTGTTGAAGATCCTCAAGAGATGCACCTATCATCCAACCCACCAACTATACAGCAAGTTGCTAATGCCATCAACGATCTTAATAACTGCAAGGCATCCAGAGAAGACGACATCATTGCAGAAGCTCTGAAAGCAGGTAGAAATACGATCACAGAGGCCATACACTGGATGTTGGTCGACTGTTGGGAGACTGGAAGGATCCCTGATAACTGTAAATCAGCATAATACACTCTTTACATAAGGAAGGCGATCTCAGTGGTGTCGACAACTACTGGGGGATATCCCTGCTGCCAGTAGGATACAAAGTTCTCTCCAAGATTTTACTGGACAACGTAGAAAGGCAATGTGACCAAACAATTGGTAAATATCAAGGAGGATTTCGACGTGGAAGGTCCTGTACCAAGCAGATCTTCAATCTGAAAACCATTTTCGAACTAAAACAAAAAAGGAGTACGAACATCACCGTGCTTTTAGTCGACTTTACGAATGCTTATGATTCCATTGACCGCCAAACACTCTTCTTAATACTCCAAGGTCAACGTGTGGATTACAACACATACATCCTCATGAGACACACTCTCACGAACACAGCCTCTAAGGTCAATTTCATAGCAGAACTATCTCTGAGTTTCAACATCAAAGAGCGCCGTTACCCATTTCAAACCAATAGGTATATCTTCAGCAATCTGCAGAACCTGTCTTTTGCAAACCGGCAATGGAGCCACTTCCGTAAATGAATACCATTAATAACGATAGCTGGTTACTGTTTTCATGTTTGTAAGAATCAATTTGCAAAGGTATTCTTACTGGCCCTCAGAACATTCTTAATAAAATATTTATTTTCTAATATATACGATTATATTTTGCATTGATATGAAGGGCACAATTCTGTGTTAGCAAAGTAACTTCTCAATTTTTTGGATATATATCACTAAAATCCAATTAAGCTACATTGTTTATACAGTTCCTAGACAAGTGTCACATTTGGCAAATAGAACTTTCTTCATTTCGATTCTGCAAATGTACTAGCAAAATAACTGTAATCTACAAGCTGTATAGGATAAATAATGTATTTAGCATCTGCAGTGAAACTCGTGTTAAGACCAAACGCGTTTCGCTTTATTCTAAAGCATCTTTAGTGATAGCCGTACAAATACCTGACTTTACCAAACTCTGGCATTTATCAGCTTCAGTGGGACAGCTGTCATGGTCTATACTTAGGGCAGACAGGCAGAAGTTTTGAAATAAGATATACTGAACACAAAAGGGCATGGAAATATGGCACCAGCCGTTAAACACCTCCAGCAAGAAAACCACCGTTCTACCGCAACACAGAAGGACACGAAAATAGCCGGATTCAATAACATTAAATATCTCAAACTAGAAGAGAACTTCAAAATTCAAAACGCAGTAATAGACAAGTAACACATAATAAACCAACAGACAGACATTAGCAATCAGACGTTATTGAAACTAATAAAACATCTTGTAGAGAAAGAACAACCCACCACAAAATAATATCACAAACTACATAACATCACCACCCTAGATCAACCACCACTTTATCATTTGAAGGAATAATTTACACACCCAGTAGTTAAGACATGTTAGCTTCTTTTACACACACACACACACACACACACACACACACACACACACACACACACACTGCATGGCGAAAAATAAAAACTTTCTCACACACACAGTAATAGCAGACGCTCCCACCACCACCAAAACAAATCAACATGATGGAGGTTTTTCAAGCCACAAAAACGTGAATATGTGTAGTATTAGAGAATTTTAAAGTGCTGTGTGTTATAATGTAACATATAAACGTGGAAGAATAGGAAGAATGACGTAGGAAACAAAAGAACTGTGACCAACGATAAGCAGTAATACTGTTTGTAGTAGTAACTTAAAGCATACAAACTGTTCATGATCCCAGCGAACAAAATTGTGAAGAGGAAAAAGAACTTGCTGTTACAAAGATGCTTTAGAATAGAGCGAAACGCATATGTTATTAAAAAGACTTCCATGTCAGTTGCAAAAGGCAGTGTTTAACCTATACAGCTTGTATACCTTGAACTGCGGAAAAAAAACAAGGAAGACAACGCGTTACCATAATCTAGCTAAAGACGAAAAGTTAACCTCTAACCTTCTTTCGTTCCATACAACAATTTTAATAAGAAAATATTAGTATTACTTAGGTCAATGAAGATGCGAGTAAAGCCGCGTACGAGAAACAGTGTAGTCTACTAAACTGAATAAAAAATTCCATGGCAGACCATCAAGGTGCAGTTAAAATAATTTCTGATTAAAACATGCAAACATTAAAGTCTAGGACGAAAGCAAACTCATGATTTGAGAACTTCAGTATCGTAGTATGATGACTGTGACAAATAAAAGTGTTAATTTAAGGTTGAGGTTAAGTTATAATAATTTTAGTCAGTGAAAAAACACAGTTTATCAACATTTGATGTGAAAACGTTCTATCAAGAACTGATGGAAGAACGCATAAATATGGTTATCAATGGAACTTTGAGAAGGAAAGAAATGCTGCTGGATAACTGGTCTTGCGAAATTTCTGCTTCGAAGAAGCCGCAGCTGTAAGACGAAATGGAGGGTAGAATATCTTTGACGTGATTTCGAGTGCCCCATCTTTGTTTGAAACTACGACAAAAGGATAGCTGTCAGCTAAAGATAAATTTCATTGGCTCCCGTCACCTACTTCTAAGCTTGGCATTTAATAATGTCACTGGTAGATATGTCACAGGTAAACTGACATTATCCTTCTCTTACCAGACAGCGGTAGTTGTCTTTCGCACTTAATCCTTCAGTCGCATTATGTTACAAGAACGTGAAATTCATTTGTCTCAAGCAGACTAGCTTTCTCAGTCAGCTGCTATAAAATTCAGTGTTCAGCATCAGCGATGTATATTATCAAAATATAAAATATCCAGTAACTAAATCAAGTAAAGGATAGATAAGATTTCCTCTGCGTTTCAGTGTTAGTTTCTAATTGAAATACATTTGAAAAACTATTGTAAAAATAAAAGTCAGAGATGATGTAAAATGAAATGCAGTACAGGAGCTGTTGCTTTATTACTATTATTATATTGTTTAAATCATCATCATCAATAACAATAATACTAACAATAATAATAATTCCCTCGTTCATATTCGTACAGCACTGACATAACAACAACGCTTTCAACAACAATTTTTCACTGAATTCTCCAAGATTGCGACGAAGAATTCTGATTTTACCTCATATGCCAGATCCCTCTGTTTGATCTCCTCATTCCTGATGGTCTGCAAATTATTAGTGTTGAGTAAAGCATATATTTATTATTTACTATTATTATTGTTATTCTTATTCATTTCAGTGTTCTGAGAATTCCGACTCCACATATTTCATAATCTAGCAACATTTAGACTTTCGCTTCTTAATTTTGGAATTGTCCCCACTTCTATGACAGCTCACATCATGGATGCATACGTGGAGTAATTTCGATAATTTTCAAAGAGAAATTGTTGCAGATTAATTTAGTAACTAAGTGCTGCATGTGTTACCGTACACCATGGGTAACTGATGGAGAATTATTTATTTCTCACATGGTAACAAACATGTGTGTCATGCATATCTGTGCGCAGTTAGTCGACAAAGGAAAAAATTAAAACTTTTGAATTATTAGTAATAATAAAAACATTAACTCCATCCACAGTCTCTACTTACTTCACCTGAAAAAACTGGAAAGGAATGTTTAATACCGTGCACGATACAGATGTGTTCGAGCCGGATCTGGTATTTTGAACGCTACTGTTAAGAGAAATTATCACCAAAATTTGCATGTCCGAAGGAACATCGCACCATACCTCTTAACAACAAGTCACTGCAATATCGTATTTATCCGTAGATACCAGTTAGTGACTTTCAATTAAAATGTCTCTCCCCTTTACACAATGTGTACGAGCGTAGGTTGCATGCATGAACAACGACAGATGGAAGTTTGGGTTTGGCCGTGGGTCGTGCACGGATAGCCGAAGTGGTTAAGTCGAGTGCTCGTCTGGAAAGGAAAATCATGGGTTCGAGTCACGTTCCGGCACAAATTTCCATTGTTGTCACTCCACTATACAACCGACGGTTGTCCGTATTCGCAACTGCGAGTTAATTTCATATATTTCACTTATTATAACACACTTGGATTTCCGTCACGAAATCTTAATTTACGTAGCTACTACAGATCGCATGATATTTGTCAACCACGTTTAACACTGCATTGGAAGTTTAAATGAACACAGTACTGTACTTATTATTCAGTTGCGATACTCGCACCTTTCTTGCACCTTCGAAATTATTTGTTACAGTCATTTAATTTTTATCACTTTCGAGCACATATTCCCGGCCCTGAGTGCACGACATTCACCGTTGCCTCTCCATCCTGAAGTCCCTGAGACCGCCACCAACCACAGACTGCCTCGGTGGTATGCTTTCATTACGAGGTTTCCGACTGCCTGTCACGCTCTGATCACGTGAAGTGTCACAGTAGTAAACATGCGGTTGTCAAGTAATAGTCTGCCTATCACAATGCTTTTCTGAACGATTCCCTTTTCATGGTACTTTTTTAACTGAAGAATTAAATCAAAGAGCCACTGACTCCAGGGAGAAATTAATTTACATATTGAAAATTAAAATAATATGTTTCAACAGAAATGTGTGGTGACATCTAAGGTGTCTGAAGATATGGCAACTTTACAAGGCATTTAATTTACAGCGTTCAAAGTACCCAGCATTCAGTTGTATTCCAGACTGGTCCGAAGTGTGTCAAGGTTTGGGGGAATGGGACACTGGTGAGGATAGTTTGAATTCCGGGTCATCTAGGTACAAATCAGAACGAGATGGCTTTGTGCCAGCATCGCAGTTTGTCCCATTCCTTTTGAGGTGGAATCTTTCTCGGTGTCGCAATTTAAAAAAGCAAGCGTATGATGTCTAGACAGACAAATCGTGAAGGCAGTGAACCATACCACCGCCAAAGCATAGCCACCAAACACATGGGAATACTAGTGGCGCAGTTGTAATTTGCCGTACATCACCTCAGGTATCGTTAAACTTTCTTACGAGTAATGTCTATGAATTTTGTAAGTGAATAGCCTGTGACGTACAGGAGTTGGACAAAAATATGAAGAGACAGTGAGAAAACCATTCTTGAATGCTAACGAAGCCTGCAGATTGGGCTATTGTAGGTGACCACGAACGGCAGCTGTGCATTGTTATCGAAACGTATCAGTCGTAGTCAGAGCTGTAGTCTGTAGAATTGTGAATCCATTACGTTGGAGCTAACTGAATTCGAGGTGGGCCGATTGATGGTGCTTGCATGGTTTCTCCAAAGCCACGACAGCCAAAGTCTTTGATGTTCAAAGAGGTATAGCATCAACAATTTATACAGCGTATAGGGAAATCGGAAAAACATCATCCGTCAAATCACAACGCTGACGAAAGTGTATATTAAGTGATGGTGACGGACGATCATTGAAGAGACTGTGACGAAAAATAAGACGAGGATAGCTCCAAAAGCCCCTGCAGAAATGAATGGAATGTCGCACTCGCGAGCTCTGTAAGATATCCCCCATTGCATTAACATTATTTGAAGTAATAAATGGAGAGCATAGTAGTCAGTGTAATCTGCTTAATAACAGCTGCTATAACCTCTCCCTGAGAAATTTTAGTGAGTAAATAAACAATGATAATCATGCCTTTCAATAAACGAAGTAAATTATTACTCATATTACCTTAATTATCAATTAAATGCAAGTTTAATAAATAGTCTTCTTTATTGGTGATCAGCAGCTCTTTGGGGTGCGGTATGTATCATAAAGACATTACTCCGCTTGACTTTCACCTCTAAATTATTTAGGTTGATATACCATATTTGTCTCCGAATGCAAATTCTACTCTGCTGCTCATGGACAACGGATAAGTACCAAAAGAAATTAAAGAATGTATTTCGATAAGGCGAAACGCCACAAGTAAGTTAAATTTTCTTACCTAGTGTAACGCATAATTTGCAGCTGTCACACATCATTTAGGAAATTATTCGGTTCGTGTCAGACATCTCACAACGAATAACAGCAGACAGTAAATCGCTGATTGGGTCACACACAAGACTTTAGCTGCAGTGTTTGTACAAGATGGTCAGAAAATATCTGAGAAGCTTGTAATGGTGTTTCAGGGTATAGTCTGCTGAAAAATAACTGTTAATAATCTAATTCGACACACTGCGCCGTTTCTGAGTTAATTAGCATTGAAGGTAGCCAATCAGGCTGATAACTGTGAAAATATAAGCAGCCTGCCAGAGACGGTACGTCCGACGTATTCTCTGTTTGCGTTCCTAAAACTGAAGAAGAGAGCGATACAAAAACTGGACATGGGAGTAGTAGGGTAATGCGGCTCTGACCCCAATTTTATATATCAAATTAATATGCAAATTAAATAAATCGGTCAATTAATTACCCCTAGTTCCTCCACTCCATCCCTGGGTGGTGGGACATGTTTTACTCAATTGGCACATGGGGTCACCATACTCTTCCCCATCCTCACCCCTTACCCTCCCCCTCCACCACCTATCCTATTGCCATGAATTTCGAAATTCGGCTGCTACTTTTGATTTTCGCTGTGCAAATTCAGTCGTCAATTCAGGTGTCACAATATTAACAGAAATCGTTTATACAACAGTAATAGGTGGCCCAAATATAAAAAAATTCAGAGGATGGGAAACTGATGAATTATGCTCTGCAGAGGACATAATTTGCATTTTGTACGATAGGAATACTCTTAATTAACTTCCGATCGCTTCATATAGTGAGATCCCAGTGTCATTAAGATGCTCGATGGTGCACTGCCAGGCGCAACTGTACTACCAATTACTGGTGTGCCTGTCTCTGCAGCAGCCAGACAGCAGCCCCCTCCCAGCCCCCAAAGCAGCCACCTACACCAAGCCAGCTCGAAGACAAAAAAGAAGGTGAGGTTAGCGTCCTCCTCCCACAGCTCTACTCTAACTAGCAACAGCATGTATTTAGAGAGATGCAGCTGGACTCAGAAGCGTCAAGCTACCTGTTTCCATCAGAATTGACAAACAGTGTTATCTAAAGCTTGCAGCAGCGACCAATTTACCAGCTACTTGCCAGTAAACAAAAGATGTTTGCCTCAGAAACTTTTTCCACCATAGGTGTGTTCTGTCTCTCAAACACCTGCACCAGGCCTGTTTCAAGAAAAGAAGGCAGGTAATGCCTTTCTGGTATTATATTATGAGTTCCTATTGGTCCTCTGCAAAATGGAGGGTGCCGTGTGAAGGTGTATAAAGCCCAACCCCCCATAAAAATCATCATCAGTCTTTGACAGTGCCTGTTTATGTCTCAGTGATTCCCACAATATGAAATGATGAGCCTGCAGTGACGCCAGCGGCAGTGGTGGTGGTGGTGGTGGTGGTGGTGGTGGTGGTGGGAAACGGCCAAACTTGGGGAAATTACCATGTAAGTGTTCACAAAAAATAATTATGGGTTCAAATGGCGACAGCTATAAAATTTCATAGCAAAGCATTCATATTTTTTGAGACTGTGATACGTTTTTGGAACAAGTGGTTATAAAAGTTCATTTTCTCTCCCTATTGCAGAACTCATTCCCGAAATGTTGGCTGAGTTAGAACGTCAGCTGGAAGTTGAAAGCCGCCAGCTTGCCAGAGGCTGTACTACTATAATGTAAGTACATCTCCAAATACTACATGATAGTTTACATGTTCATAAACATTTCTTCATGTATTCAGATCGTAACAACTGTTTATAAAGTTTTTAATCTCGCTGTTGCATCATCAGCAGTGGCTGGAGGCCAAAATTCAGCAAGAACGTAAGACGTTTGTAATATATTGCCGTAAGACTTCTGCGGAGTGGCAGTCCCCACACTATAGTATACCCTCTGTCACCCCTGATTGGTTCAGTCAGAGCAACGATCTGCCACACCACAGACTGGCTATCGTGAAGGCTCCGACAAGCAGCAGTATGAACGAGCCTTGCGCGCATCTCGTGGTCGTGTGGTAGCGTTCTCGACTCCCATGCCCGGGTGCCCGGGTTCGATTCCCGGCGGGGTCAGGGATATTCTCTGCCTCGTGATGCCTGGGTGTTGTGTGATGTCCTTAGGTTAGTTAGGTTTAAATAGTTCTAAATTCTAGGGGACTGATGACCATAGATTTTAAGTCCCATAGTGCTCAGAGCCATTTTTTTGAACGAGCCTCCTCTCCACAGCCTGGGTATCCAACAGGATCTCACCACCACCACCACCACCACCACCACCGCCACCGCCACCGCCACCGCCACCACCACCACCACCACCACCGCCACCACCACCGCCACCGCCACCTCCTCCTCCTCCTCCTCCTCCTCCTCCTCCTCCTCCTCGTCCTCCTACTCCTCCAGCTCCGACTGTTCACTCTCGCCAGCAGAGAAAAGTATGTGTGCCTCGGCACATATCCCTTCCCACTGGAGGCGCCTCCTCCTGAATGCTGCCATCCACTGTGTGGGCAAATTCGTCTCCTAGCTGTACTGTTAATGATGATTAACTTGTGGTTAGTGGTAGTGCTCTATCTCAACCTGATAGTGAAGGACATAAGATTAGTTGCATCATGACCGCTTTAGAGTACTCACCGTTTGCTAGGGATTTTCAGTGGCGTATCTCGTTTACTAGAAAATCTGGCCAGGGGTATCGCAACCCAGTAAGATCTGGATCAATGTCACAGTGCCACCTGAGATTGGAGGAAGAGCTACTGAAAACCCTAGATAATCTGAGATATGATATCATTAAATGTAACGTAGTACTCTGTGCTCACACCCCTCCCCCCTCCCCCCTCCCCTGGCCCAAACAGCAGGTTGCTGCTGAGGAGAAAACCCTGCAGTACATCTGGGGTGATAATGGTGTTATATCTCTGAGTACATATATTGCCAAGTAGTATCGTGAATTCATGTTGGCTCCTATACTGGCCTGGTTTTCTGAGATGGAAGTAAGATCGTTAGCTAAAGCACTTGGCCAAACACCACACCTTGAAATCCACATTCATGTCTACAGTCCGTTAAATGGACGGTCCACTTATATGAAACTCCCTGAGGATATTAAGAACAATCAGGCTCACATTAATGTTCAAAATGAAAAACGTAATGCTTGTTTTGCATGGTCGATCCTGGCTTGCGATAGAAATTACCATTACAGATACTATCTCAAGCTCACAACAACGTACAACGTATGAAAGAATAAATTCGCCGGAGGTCATCATTTTCATGGTAGCGATTTCCCTGTAAAGATTCGGGACATATCAAAATTTGAGTTATGAAATCTCGAAATATTTGTTTACTTTTATGGACTGAAGAAGCAGAAAAGCAAGCCAGCTGAGCAGGAGAAGCACACTGTAGTTAGACAACTCCATTTTTCGAAATATGCAGGTGAATGTTATCTTCATGCAAACAATCTCCTCTTCTGTGAAGGTGATAATCAGCATTATGTTTGAATCAAAGACGTTTTCCACCTCCTTAACTCCTGATTCAATAAACAAAAGTGTAAACAGCACTTTTGCTCCATGTGTTTAAATATAGACCTTACATGAGCTTGATCAATAATGACAGGACGACACAGTAAAAATAATAATTACATTATATCAATGAAAGGAAATAGCAGTTAATCTCATGTACCAAAAACTAACAAAACAATCTCTACCAATATGGACAATGGCATTGAACAAACAAGTTAAAGCGAAACACATTTTGGAGACAAACTCAGAAGGTGGTTAATGATATCATAAAACTCCCATTAAGCAAGAGAAGGGCGAACTTCAGCGCATAAAGGGATAAGGCCAGAACAACACATTATTCCTTTTAATTTAAATAAGGCCAGGACCGAGGGTAAGTGGCTGCACATCATTAACAGGGCTGAGCTACGACCCATCAATAAAAATAAAAATATTTATTCACATCTAACAAGGCAGTGATTGGCTGAAGCCATACTTGGAGATGCAGAGGGACTGGTGGGGATATCCCCATTATATAAAAGCATTTTGAGACCTTAAGGCTCTAGCTCTCTCTCATCTCGCAGCAGACCGCACAAGTGTGTGGAAATAAGTGAGGACATTGAGAGCTTTACTTCCTGAAAAGTGAGGACTATACACTTCACGTATTGTGGCGACAGATAGCAAAGCGGTAGTTAATTATTGCTGCAGAAATTTTTGTGGGCAAAGAAACTGTGCGCATCTCTCCAACCCATAGCGAGTGTGCAACAGCAAGTATTTCTACTAGGAAAAGATTAACGTTCTACAGAATGTAGGAAGATTTTTGATGTCATTCGTCTGAAGAATGAAATATATTTCTCAATACTTTCAGGCAGGACACTGACCTGATTTTATCTCCCAGCCGAAATTAACCAGTTGCTCAACAAGAAAGTGAGCATCATACCCACTTAAATTACAGGAGAACACAGGTATCGTACCTTGGTAACTGATACTTCAAATTGCATGCATTGTGAGCTGTACCACAGAACTACCCTGTAAGATGACAATGATCTATACGGGGAGTTTCACTTTTCTGTCTAACAGCAGCTCACAAATATGGTAGTTAAAGACATCATTTTATAATTTTTTTATCCTCCTCTGGTTTGGTCATGGGGACATTGGTGCTGCAAAGCCTGTCATGAGAGGTTTTCAAGCTCAGTGAGCAGGCAAAACAGCAGGATTATGCCCAACATAAGATCCAAATCGTTAAGACTTTAATCATATGCTGCCACATACTGTACATGATTTTGTGTGAACATCTTAAGTGAGTCTAAGGGCTTCCCTTCACAGTAGGTGATGGGGGCAAAGACACATTCGAAGTGTATTGTTTCTGGTGGTGAGAATTTTTTGATTTAATGAACTTACTTTCTTCTGTAGGCATAACAACATGTACCAGTTCCTTACTTTCACAGTCCATCAGATATCTTGTCATATGTCCTACCTTTGTATCTGCACAGTGAGTGTACTGATGGGTGGAAACTTAGCTTACCACTTAGCGTACAAATGGACAAAACATCTGAACTGTCTTCTCAAGTCCCAGGTGTCAAACAGACATTCTAAATAAATATGACCCTAGCCCTGTAAGGCAACTAATATCAGTTGCAGACAATAACAAAAATCATTAGAAATGCTGCTGTCATGTACCTAGAATGCATGAATTAATAAAAGCGGATATTTTGGGTCTATTCTAGGAAGACAACACATCTATTTCCTTTTTTATTCCACATATAATTTAACAACTGTTGCTTTCAGGGGTCAGGTGATAAACAAAAATCATGTTCAATTACTTTTGACACTCAATAACGAAACATTTAATTCTTGGATATATTGAAATCATGGTTATTAAAATTGTTTATCTATAAATGAAAGTTTTTATCACAGGAAAGAATGATTATTAAAAATCCTCATGAGCTCATTGAAATCTACATTTCATAGCTGGTCATTGCAATGACTTAGTGGAGATCAAATTTACTTTTTGAACCAATAAAAAAACTCATGTACTGAATGTGAGGGTAGGTTAGTATCCTAGCTATTAATATTCAATGGTCAAAATGTTCACAAGTAGAACTGCGCGAGATCTAGACTCAACATTTACTGTGGCCTAATGCACAGTGGTACTTTACGAAGCGGCACCTGCAACGGCGTTGTCTCTCATCTGATCTGATCTGAAATGCTAATTCCCTACTCTGGCCTTTACTGAATTCACTCGGTCGCAGGTTCGAATCCTGCCTCGGGCATGGATGTGTGTGGTGTTCTTGGGTTAGTTAGATTTAAGTACTTCTAAGTTCTAGGGGACTAATGAACTCAGATGTTAAGCCCCATAGTGCTCAGAGCCATTTGAAACATTTGAACTATGCAGTAAACTGTAAAACCGAGCCGCGCGGAGTGGCCACGTGGTTTGAGTTGCCGTGACATGGATTGCGCGGCACCTCTCGCCGAAGGTTTCGTTCCTCCCTCTGGCATGGATGTGTGTGCCGTCCTTAGGGTAGGTTAATGTAAGTTAGAGTAAATAGTGTGTAAGCTTAGGGACCGATCACCTCAGCAGTTTGGTCCCATAAGACCTTACCACAAATTTCCAATTTCCTGCCGATAATTACTTTAGATGTCGCTGGATTGGTCGTGCCGGACCGATCACACGGACGCCCATTCTTCCAAACTTGACTCCCCTTCAGATTTTTCTTTGAGGTTTCATTAATGACCGGGTATATGTCTCACCATTACCAGTGGATATCCAAGAGATAAGAAATCGAATTATTGCCGCAGCCGTGGAAGTGACGCCAAATATGCTGAATCAAGCGTGGCATTAAACGGATTTCAGACGGGACGTTCGCTGTATGACGAATGGAAGTCACTTTCAACCAAAGTGAATGTTGAGGAGAAAGTGAGGGTATGAGTGAACGTACGGCTTGCACCATTTAGTATTTTGATAAACGATTACAGCTCTACTACTTTTATAAGCCTGAACAGTGGAATTCCCTACCTACATAATGTTTTGAAATTCTTTGAGAATGAACCCGTGCTTTTAATGATTGACGCCGAGTTGCATTCAATGAGACACAGTTCTTGTAATGTTATGAAGAAAATATATTCGGTTTTTTGTCTCACTAGACCGTCGATTCCTTTACAAAATGAACGGGTGTGAAAGTGAGATCATTTATTTTCAGTAAGTTCGTGCTGTGGGCAGTTCTTTTAAACTGCTGATTTAAGAGAGGACAATTGTGTACATCTTCTTTTATTATTTCGCATTCCTTGGTTTTATCAGAGGCTCCTAAAGCAGCGGACCATTACTCAAAGCAGTCAGATGCGAAGTCTGAGACATCAGTTGTGATTATTACGCTGATAACTTAAATCTTCCGAGTGATTTTTATTTTAGGCTCGTTAAAACTGTGGTTCAGCCGATCGAAATTAAAACAACTTTTACTGAACTTTGAAGCTCGGGATCTGAGAACATTAATAATTTTTGAATGAATTCAAGCCTCAACCTCAATTCACTTTTAGCAAGGGAGTAGCCTTTTAATGCCAGGCGCTAGTGGATTGGATTTTCCAGCAATATTCGTAGCTAATATTCGAAGGCTATGGCTATATCAGAATGCATAGCCCTCCAGCGTAGCAGCGCTTCAGCAAGGGCGGTCTACGCCAAAAGTCACAGGGGAGGCGACGGGAGGCAACATCATCGTTCCAAAAAGACCAGTCAGCTTGGACCTACTCCCTTCCGCTCGATCACGTCGAAAGTCTCAACGTATACTGGCGCGTAAACAGTATTGAGGCCGGCACGCGGCTACGGCTATGACGGGATTTCTTGTTTTTCGTGCCGACGACTGGCGTGTTTCCGCAATCAGAAGCTCTCCTGGAATCGTCCCGCGACCTGTCGTCTAACGCTATTCTGCTTGCCTGGGCTCTTCACATCCAGAGTAGGAAATCCACTGTCACTAAAGAGGCACAGCTGAGTGACGAGCACATGGTCACAGCACAACTGAAGAACTTGCAGACTAAGTGGATTGAAGTAGGCATAAGCATGTTGTATTCTCATCCTCTCGCAACTTATGTAGATAAACTCAGGGTGGTAGCTGTATATGGATGAGGTATGTTTCTTGTTATAGCTACAGATGCGAATGCAAGCTCCTCTCACTGTGGCACAGTAGACAAACTGACGAACGAGGTGCGATACTAGAGGACGCAGTGCAGGCACTTCACAACATTGTTCTGAATCTCGAAGGGCAGCCGTGTACATTCGAGGGATGAGCCGCTGCAGCCACTAACATAAATGTCACCTTAGCAAACGGCATAGTAGCAGTTACTATTAACAGCTGGCAACATCCACTGACAATAATGCAATTATTATCGAAGGGGAAAGTGACAGTAATAGAGGTACACAAGCGAAGGAAAGCATGTTCGGGTTAGACATCAGGAAAACGGGTTTGGATTGTTTAGTTGCCTACATTGTAGCATTTCCAGTGGAATCGTATCATGTATGTGTGGACCTGGGTGCGCAGATACTAACTGAACTCTGGCAAAGTGTACAAGAAATTTATATCAATAAGAAAATCGTAAAAATTCAGGCATTAAACCCTTGGGACCCCGAATTTTCCGTGCTGAGATGAAGGGTAAAGTTAAGAAGAAGAGCTTATCAACGTGCATTAGGGCAATAACAGAACACTACGAGGCTCCATGAATACAAGGCCATTAAGATTGCTTAATGCAACAAGCTGCAACCATCCAGCACCAAGACAAATAGTACTGATCACCCTGGTACATAGGGCGCGCACAATCTGCGACAAAGACAGCCCACCATCCAAGCTGCAACACCTGAGTGAAGGCTTCCACCAAAATTTCTACAGTGAAACGCAGATCAACAGGGCGCTTAAAAGGAAGGATGAAGCAGTGACAACCCCAGAAGAAGAAGAAGAAGAAGAAGACATGCGACTCACTTTCCTTCTGTACGTGGGTCCGGTCTCGACCAAAATTGAGCGACTTCCGGACAAATACAATATCAAAACCTTTCTCCGCCTACCAACGAAGACGAGGGAGCTCCTAGGTTCTGCCAAAGACCCGCTGTAGCTAAACACACCTGGAATATACAGCATCCCATGCGAATTTGGTAAAAAATACATTGGACAAACACAGCGCTGTATATCTAAACGCTGTGAAGAACGTATCAGATTCGTACGACTATAGTTCAATTCTTTTATCTTGGTGGTTCGCGCATGCCCGCCCAGACGCGAGAGATTGCTGCGTTGCCAGTTGTACGCGCCAAGAGAAGCAGCGCCATAGTACAGTTCGCAAATTTATGTTTAGGGGGGAGCGCGCAGTTTATGAAGTAAAGCCACCACGGCCGCATTAACCCTTTCGCTGCTACTGAGGCGTGCTCCCCGCATTCTGCGATGTGCGCGATTTTGTCCTCATTGCACTGCTCGCCTGTGCAGACACATGGTGTTTCGACTGCTATGACACACTTTATCATTCGACTTCATAAAAACTATTTGGCCCAATAATTTGATTTTATACACATCCTCTTGACTGATACCTTCCCCCCATAAATGACTTAATTTCGTTTCGATGTTCAACACAGTTACTGTGCAGAATTAGATGCAGTAAACCATTGCACGAAATTATGAAGAGTTTGCAGAGGTAAAAGTCCATAGCGTATACTTTCCGTATAGTTGATTTTAGTTGCCACTAGAAATTTCAAAAAATTACAATGAAACGAATAAGATTCATGAAGTAAGACACTAAGATATTGTTTTTAAAGAAAGAAAATATTAAGCACCGAGCAAGGTTTGAAATCAGAACCTTTCGCTTATAATTTTGTTTCCTTTTGTTCGTTGCATCTACTCGGGGCGGACGTCGTAAGACATCCATTTGAGTTCGTTGTTGATCGATTAGCTCAGTTTTTTTTATTACAGAGCGGTGCTGACCCTCTGACCGAACACGCTGAGCTACCGTGATGGCGACACTTTAACCATTACGCCAACGCAGCTCGTCATTCAATTACATTTCCCGGAGGACTTTAAAATATCAGGCAAAATATCGACAAACACTGTTGATACAGGGTGTTTCAAAAATGACCGGTATATTTAAAACGGCAATACAAACTAAACGAGCAGCGATAGAAATACACCGTTTGTTGCAATATGCTTGGGACAACAGTACATTTTCAGGCAGACACACTTTCGAAATTACAGTAGTTACAGTTGTCAACAACAGATGGCACTGCTGTCCGGGAAACTCATACTACGATATTTTCCACATATCCACAATGCGTAGCAATAATATGGCGTAGTCTCTGAATGAAATTACCCGAAACCTTTGACAACGTGTCTGGCGGAATGGCTTCGCATGCAGATGAGATGTACTGCTTCAGCTGTTCAATTGTTTCTGAATTCTGGCGGTACACCTGGTCTTTCAAGTGTCCCCACAGAAAGAAGTCACAGGGGTTCATGTCTGGCGAATAGGGAGGCCAATCCACGCCGCCTCCTGTATGTTTCGGATATCCCAAAGCAATCACACGATCATCGAAATATTCATTCAGGAAATTAAAGACATCGGCCGTGCGATGTGGCCGGGCACCATCTTGCATAAACCACGAGGTGTTCGCAGTGTCGTCTAAGGCAGTTTGTACCGCCACAAATTCACGAAGAATGTCCAGATAGCGTGATGCAGTAATCGTTTCGGATCTGAAAAATGGGCCAATGATTCCTTTGGAAGAAATGGCGGCCCAGACCAGTACTTTTTGAGGATGCAGGGACGATGGGACTGCAACATGGGGCTTTTCAGTTCCCCATATGCGCCAGTTCTGTTTTTTGACGAAGCCGTCCAGGTAAAAATAAGCTTCGTCAGTAAACCAAATGCTTCCCACATGCATATCGCCGTCATCAATCCTGTGCACTATATCGTTAGTGAATGTCTCTTGTGCAGCAATGGTAGCGGCGCTGAGGGGTTGCCGCATTTGAATTTTGTATGGATAGAGGTGTAAACTCTGGCGCATGAGACGATATGTGGACGTTGGCGTCATTTGGACCACAGCTGCAACACGGCGAATGGAAACCCGAGGCCGCTGTTGGATCACCTGCTGCACTAGCTGCGCGTTGCCCTCTGTGGTTGCCGTACGCGGTCACCCTACCTTTCCAGCACGTTCATCCGTCACGTTCCCAGTCCGTTAAAATTTTTCAAACAGATCCTTTATTGTATCGCTTTTCGGTCCTTTGATTACATTAAACCTCTGTTGAAAACTTCGTCTTGTTGCAACAACACTGTGTTCTAGGCGGCGGAATTCCAACACCAGAAAAATCCTCTGTTCTAAGGAATAAACCATGTTGTCCACAGCACACTTGCATGTTGTGAACAGCACACGCTTACAGAAGAAAGACGACGTACAGAATGGCGCACCCACAGACTACGTTGTTTTCTGTATCTTTCACATCACTTGCAGCGCCATCTGTTGTTGAAAATTGTAACTACTGTAATTTCGAAAGTTTGTCCGCCTGAAAATGTACTGTTGTCCTAAGCATATTGCAACAAACGGTGTATTTCTATCGCTGCTCGTTTAGTTTTTATTGCCGTTTCAAATATACCGGTCATTTTTGAAACACCCTGTATGATTATGATTTACTCACGTTCCGCCGAAGTACAATAGGAAATAAACAGTTACTGCTGTTCTTTATTGCGATAAAGCGGTTAGTGAGAATGATACAAACACCTTTCCTTGCTATCGCCTGAATTAGGAGGCTTATTGCTTGTTTGGTTTAATTAATTAATAGAATGTGAAGCAATTGGTATAAAGAATGCTTTTTCCAAACTTTCTATAAAAGAAAGTCTGCTATCAAGACATTGCTTTCGGTCAATTACTTTACTCATGACTGAACGTTTCTAAAACTGAAGACACTCGTTTGTGCTCTGCACTGCAGTCAAGCTCTGGCAACGTCGTTCTCTGTTCATTGGCCGACTGTGTTTTGTGACGTCAGATGTGCAGAACGAACCTAAACTCGGCCGCCGTCATAAATGACGCGCGCTTTAGGTCACACAGAAAAATCTGGCGTAGCAGAACGCAGAATAAATGAAGAACACACCTTCAACTTTGAAAACATGAAGTTGCTGTGCCGAGCATCTGGCTTCTGGGAATGTATTATCAAAGAATCCCTAGAAATAAGGACTCACGACAACCTGGTCAACAGGGATGAGAGAAACCAAGTAAGCGCAGCGTGGAACACGGCGATAGCGGCAATCCGTCGGGAGCGCGCCGTAGACGCAGACGCAGACAGAATGCTTGCACCGAGAACCGAACGCGGCCGCCGGGGTCGACCGCTATCCCCACCACCGCGCTCACACGCTGCTGGTCCACAGCGGCCTTCCGAGGTCTAGTGGAGGGGAGTGACCGCGCATATAAATATCCCGCTCTCTGCGAATTTCGGCACTTCGTCAGAAGATAGGTAGTATGACACTTCCCGAAACATCGCTATATATGAACGCTATCACCCGGCTGGAGACCCGAGAAACCTTCATCAACAGTTTACGCCGGGAAAGCCTACAGTCACAGAACATTTCCATGGTTCGTGAATTTAGCCTCGTTGGTAAATAAAATCAAATTAAAAAATGTGCCATCCATCTGAATCTTAAGTTGAGCGCCGGTCGGTGTGGTCAAGTGGTTCTAGGCGCTTCAGTCTGGAACCGCGCTACCGCTACGCTCACAGGATCAAATCCTGCCTCGGGCATGGATGTGTGATGTCCTTATATTAGTTAGGTTTAAATAGTTCTAAGTTCTAGGGGTCTGATGACCTCAGATGTTTAGTCCCATAGTGCTCAGAGCCATTTGAACCAATCAAGTTGAGCCCATCAGCAGAATTCAATGTGATGCATGCAATCCGTACCAATTAGTTCTTGGTGGAGACTTATATGGCAAGAATGATATTTATTGCGATGCAGAACAAGAACAACAGTACTCTGCCTCATGGCAGATGCCCTTGCGATTTGACGCGAACTAACCCAAGGATCTCGAACTACAGTGGCAAGAGTACCAAATTCCTTTTCCTCGTTAGCAACTTTCCTTTGCCGGACATATTTCCGATGGGTTAAAGATCCAGATGTTCTCAATTTACCATACACATATTTGAATATACGGCGTGTAGGGTGAGTACGGTGAGGATACCTTTCGGTGTGTAAGTCTCTAGCTCTCACTGAATTTCGTTGGCATTCTCCGTAAATGACAAGCACACCGATTTGTTCCTCGTTAGATTCGACGATACTAATCTTATCGTTCCTGTTAGTGCTGTACATCGGA
Organism: Schistocerca gregaria; assembly: GCF_023897955.1. Taxonomy (NCBI): domain Eukaryota; kingdom Metazoa; phylum Arthropoda; class Insecta; order Orthoptera; family Acrididae; genus Schistocerca; species Schistocerca gregaria. Next base: position 275,391,778 of record NC_064920.1, on the reverse strand, counting down.
ACCGTAGAATGCAGTTTACATGTCAATGGCACGATAGATGGATACGCTGTATTCGGCGAATATTTACTGTTTGCACGATATACAAGAAAGGATTGTCAGAGCATGTGCTTCGATAAGCGCCGAAGCGATAAGGAATACCACTCAATCCGTGATAAGAAGATTGCAGCATTGCATTATATCAATGGTCATCACTTCTAACACCTTCTGTAAATAACGATCATGCCACCTTTTTGATCTTCAAAAATCTTACTGTTATACGTCATTGGATTCGTCTCGATAGCCGCTATCAGAAAGTAAGTATCAAACTGTAGCACCCCATTAAAAAAAAAGTTCACTTCGTACCTCTGACGTGATCCCATATTTTCGGAGTAATTCTAGTTAGTGACTCACCCTCTACATTTAATTAAGAGAAAATTTAAAATAAACACAAACACACATTATACATCTAAATATACGGTACATTTTTTTTTCTTAAACAGGAAAGAAAGAAGAAAGAAAACGCATGACCACCCACACAGGTATGTGTACACATGACGCTTGTCGTGGCACACATGCCGGCCGTGGTGGTCTCGCGGTTCTAGGCGCTAAGTCCGGAGCCGCGCGACCGCTACGGTCGCAGGTTCGAATCCTGCCTCGGGCATGGATGCTGTGATGTCCTTAGGTTAGTTAGGTTTAAGTAGTTCTAAGTTCTAGGGAACTGATGACCACAGATATTAGGTCCCGTAGTGCTCAGAGCCATTTGAACCATTTTGAGGCACACATGTGTCAGTGTGGGCAATATAGATTAGTATAGTAACAATATGTTTAGAAATAGTATAGTTGCAGCTAGTCAGCAAACCTCGAGTTATTCAGAAGCTGCCAGTAACGTATCTAACAGGATAAGGTGAAAACTATCACTTGTAACTGCAGTTAATTAATCTTATTTTATTTATTTTTAAATTTATTACTATTTTGTTAATATTACAAATGGTTGCTATTAACATAATTTATTACTATAAACGAATATAAATTATTGTACGTCACCATTATTACTGAACATGTACGACCTGTTTACAGTTTCCCGGTAACATATCGAAAATTCGTGGCAATAAATTAAACTGAAACTGAATTGAAATTCGACGCTACGTTGAGTCGCCAGCGCTCGTCCTTGAGCTACGCCGTCCTGGCCTTTAAGACGCGGACCTCCAGGACACCGGTCTTTCGGGCCTGCATAGTATTTGTGTATTCAGAGACAACCAGTTCCTCGTTAACTATTGCCTTCAATCCAGTACTTACGATACACGTTTCAGTGACTGACAATCCACTGAGTTTATGTAGGTCATCCACTTCATAGACAGGGACTTAATTTTGAGCTCTTTCTTGTCTTCTGTAATTATGCTTGGAAGACGGAGAACCGAAGTTTTACGTTCATAAAACTGATTGTCATTGCCTGCTTGTGCTTCAGTTTGTCTGCGTTGGATCCGGCATGAGCCACTTCATCTACAGCAGGTTTAGAAATAGTATAATTGCAGCTCGCCTTAAGGGTTAGTAAGTTTCCCCATGAAGGCAAGTGTCTTCCATTACTCGATAGAAATAAGCTTCTACAAAATCATGGTTCAAATGGCTCTGAGCACTATGGGACTTAACATCTATGGTCATCAGTCCCCTAGAACTTAGAACTACTTAAACCGAACTATATTAAGGACAACACACACAGCGATGCCCGAGGCAGGAGTCGAACCTGCGACCGTAGCAGTCACGCGGTTCCGGACTGAGCGCCTTAACCGCGAGACCACAGCGACCGGCCAAAATCATGGCACAGAGCAGCACTTTGCAGAGCAACACTATTAGTGTGAGTAATAAACGGCTGAAGAATGTGACTGCCTTCTGCTCTGGAGACGTGTTGCCTAAAAGGTGTAAGTAGGCTGTATAGAGTTTTTTATTGGTGTTGGGCAGTTGGCTGTTAACAGCGCGTAGTGTTGCGCAGTTGGAGGTGAGCCGCCAGCAGTGGTGGATGTGGGGAGAGAGATGGCGGAGTTTTGAGAGCTGCGGATCTAGACGCGTGTCCATCAGAAAGAGTAAATTTGTAATATTGGATATCATGGACTGATATATACAGGGTGATTCAAAAAGAATACCACAACTTTAAAAATGTGTATTTAATGAAAGAAACATAATATAACCTTCTGTTATACATCATTACAAAGAGTATTTAAAAAGGTTTTTTTTTCACTCAAAAACAAGTTCAGAGATGTTCAATATGGCCCCCTCCAGACACTCCAGCGATATCAACCCGATACTCCAACTCGTTCCACACTCTCTGTAGCATATCAGGCGTAACAGTTTAGATAGCTGCTGTTATTTCTCGTTTCAAATCATCAATGGTGGCTGGGAGAGGTGGCCGAAACGCCATATCCTTAACATACCCCCATAAGAAAAAATCGCAGGGGGAACATCAGGGCTTCTTGGAGGCCAGTGATGAAGTGCTCTGTCACGGGCTGCCTGGCGGCCGATCCATCGCCTCAGTTAGTTGACGTTCAGGTTTCATAACTAACCTTTTTCGTAGGACTCTCCATACAGTTGATTGTGGAATTTGCAGCTCTCTGCTAGCTCTGCGAGTCGATTTTCCTGGGCTGCGAACAAATGCTTGCTGGATGCGTGCTACATTTTCATCACTCGTTCTCGGCCGTCCAGAACTTTTCCCTTTGCACAAACGCCCATTCTCTGTAAACTGTTTATACCAACGTTTAATACACCACCTATCACGAGGTTTAACACCATACTTCGTTCGAAATGCACGCTGAACAACTGCCCCATTGAACGAAAGTGTGCTTTATCACTCCACAAAATGTTCCACGGGTACATGTCGTCAACTTCAACCATAGCAAGAAAACTAAGAGCGAACTCTACTTGGGAAAAGTTGGTGAGTATTGTGAAGTTTGTATGGATACCATTTCACAATTGTTCACAACACTTTCCAAACGATGGACCGTGGAATATTCAGCTGTCGAAAGACAACCCGTGCACTGCTCCAAGATCACACATTTCGGCCTGCGTTCTCAGGCATGGCAACAATTACTTCTTCAACAGTTTGTGGCGCAATTGGCCGTTTGCTTCTTCTAGCAGCTAACCGAACCTTTGGCCGATCCATCCAATCTACATAAACACCAATATCACTAGGCTTGAAGCCTCTCATGTGGAAATTAAAGTGGTTTATTCGTAATTTCTCTTCAGCATGTCGTTACATAAGAACCCGCAGAGATTCATTACCTTACTATCATTTGTTTTTCATGGCAACTTTCTCACGTAGCGAAAATTTCGTTACTATCCTGCACGCAAATTTGTCTCGTGCGTCGAACATCGCAAAGGATAAGTAGATTTTCACCAACGCCGTTAGTGACCAAAAGCCAAATTCCGTTAGAGATCCAGGAAGGAATTTCTCACAATCTGCCTATCGCAATGGAGCTGAATAAGCGCTAATTGAAGTGAATTTCGTAATAACTTGAACTGCCTGCATTCCTTTGATTCAAAGATAAATGTTTTTGATTCAGGCTCTATCTTCTCTAAGTCTTGTTGCCAGTGAAATAATTATCCTGAACAAACATTCCATCGCCACACTACATTACCAGTTGAAAATGAATAGCTGCACCTCATTACAAATTGTATTGTCACTGCCACCGATAGTTAAACTTCTAATAACAGCTGTGAATCCGCAACGTTGCACAAATGGTGCGCCATAATTTTGTAAATAATGACAATCGGAAACTGGAAAATTCTCACTGTTACCGATGCATGAACTCTGTGCCATAATTTCGTGAATAATGACAATCGTAAACTGGAATATTGCAACTGTTACAACTCACTGCACTGAGTAATATCCAATAATTACTGTTTCCATTAACTGCAGAAATTTTTTGAGCATTTAGTAGTACAACACACCTGATATGAACGTGCAAGCGTCACTGTAATTGCATTCCAGTTCTTCTCTATATCGCGTTCATTATACGAGGGCGTATTGAGAAGTTATGCCTTCGAATTTTTATGGGAAAACTCTTAAGGCTTTTCGGATAAAAAATACTCTATTGACATTGTACAACTCTGTTCTTCATATCTACATATTTGCAGCCCTCTGCCGATATAGGACTATGAATTGTAGCCTGTAACATGTCGGTATGTAAGGCAATCATGACGGTTACTGCTGCTGTAGTTGCTCGTCCAAACAGCGTCCCATACGAGCAAACCAGATGCATCTTCATTTGTAGTTACGTATGCTTTAGGTATTTGGATTATGCACTGCTATTTTAAAACAATACCTTGGTGTAGTCATTTGGTCGAGCCGCGCACATGTGCTTTCATGTCCTGTGGCAAACTCGCTACAAATAACAACCTATAGGTGTGACTATAGGAGGATATAAGATGAACATCAACAAAAGCAAAACGAGGATAATGGAATGTAGTCAAATTAAATCGGGTGATGGTGAGGGAATTAGATTAGGAAATGAGACACTTAAAGTAGTAAAGGAGTTTTGTTATTTAGGAAGTAAAATAACTGATGATGGTCGAAGTAGAGAGGATATAAAATGTAGACTGGCAATGGCAAGGAAAGCGTTTCTGAAGAAGAGAAATTTGTTAACATCGAATATAGATTTATGTATCAGGAAGTCGTTTCTGAAAGTATTTGTTTGGAGTGTAGCCATGTATGGAAGTGAAACATGGACGATAACTAGTTTGGACAAGAAGTGAATAGAAGCTTTCGAAATGTGGTGCTACAGAAGAATACTGAAGATAAGGTGGATAGATCACGTAACTAATGAGGAGGTATTGAATAGGATTGGGGAGAAGAGAAGTTTGTGGCACAACTTGACTAGAAGAAGGGATCGGTTGGTAGGACATGTTTTGAGGCATCAAGGGATCACAAATTTAGCGTTGGAGGGCAGCGTGGAGTGTAAAAATCGTAGAGGGAGACAGAGAGATGAGTACACTAAGCAGATTCAGAAGGATGTAGGTTGCAGTAGGTACTGGGAGATGAAGAAGCTTGCACAGGATAGAGTATCGTGGAGAGCTGCATCAAACCAGTCTCAGGACTGAAGACGACAACAACAACAACAACAACAACAACAACAGGTGTGACCCTTGAGTCAAAGAGCCTATGCATTAGTTAGAACTGCGAGTTAATAAAATACACAGAAATACAAAATAATAGTTAAATGAATAATTGAATAACAAGGGGTCTACTCTAATGTCTGTACATGATGTAGATGGCAGAGAATTATGTTGAGTAGTGTTTATTCAAGAATGGTCGTCTCCAATAACCGGGAAGTAGTCCTAGGATATTCTGTTAAAATGCAGACAGAAAAAACCGTTATCAAATGCAGTAAGATTATATTGAGAGCTATACGGAAAGAATAACAATATCCCCAAATCAAATAGTCATCAAAGACACTCTAAAACCAAGTCCACTTCGTGATCACAATACCCTAAAGATTCGCCAGCGCAAAATACACTGAAGCGCCAAAAAAACTGGTACAGCAATGCGTATTTAAATACAGAGATATGTAAACAGGCAGAATACTTCGCTGCGGTCGGCAACGCCTTTATAAGACAAAAAGTGTCTGGCGCAGTTGTTAGATCGGTTACTGCTGCTAGAACGGCAGGTTTTCAAGATTTAAGTGAGTTTCAACATGGTGTTATAGTCTGCGCACGAGCGATAAGACACAGCATTTCCGATGGAGCGATGAAGTGGGGTTTTCCCGTACGACCACTTCACGAGTGTACCGTGAATATTAGGAATCCGGTAAAGTATCAAACCTCCGACATCGCTGCGGCCGGAAAAAGATCCTGAAAGAACGGTATCAACAGCGACTGAAGACAATCGTTGAAAGTGACTGAAGTGCACTCAAAATGGTTCAAATGGCTCTGAGCACTATGGGACTCAACTGCTGTGGTCATTAGTCCCCTAGAACTTAGAACTACTCAAACCTAACTAACCTAAGGACATCACACACACCCATGCCCGAGACAGGATTCGAACCTGCGACCGTAGCAGTCGCACGGTTCCGGACTGCGCGCCTAGAACCGCGAGACCACCGCGGCCGGCCGACAGAAGTGCAATCCTTCCGCAAATTGCTCATGATTCCAGTGCTGGGCCATCAACAAGTGTCAGCGTGCGGACAATTCAATGAAACAACATAGGACATGGGCTTTTGGAGCAGAAGTTCCACTTGTGTATCCTTAATGACGGCACCAAACAAAGTTTTACGCTTCTCCTGGGACCGTCAACACCGCACATTGGACTGCTGATGACTGGAAACATGTTGCCTGGTTGGACGAGTCTCACTTCAAATTGTGTGAAGCCGATGGACGTGTACGGGTATGGACACAACCTCATGAATCCATGAAGCGTGCATGTCAGCAGCGGACTCTTCAAGCTCGTGAAGACTATGTAACGGTGTAGAGTATACGCAGTCGGAGTGATACGGGTCCCCTGACACGCCTAGATACGACTCTGACAGATGACACGTACTTAAGCATCCTCTCTGATCACCTGCATCCATTCACGTCCACTGTGCATTCCGGGGGACTTTGGCAGTTCCAGCAGGACACTGCGACACCCCTCACGCCCAGAAGTGCTACTGAATGGCTTTGCAAACACTCTTGTGAGAAATAAACACTTCCGCTGGCAGCAAAACTCTCCAGACATGTACATTATTGAGCATATCTGGGATGCCTTGTAACGTTCGGTTAAGAATTTATGGACAGCTCGGCAGGATTCATGGTGTTAGTTACCTCCAGCACTACATCAGAAAATAGTCGCGTCCATGCCACGTCGTGTTGCGACGCTTCTGCCTTCTCGCGGGGGGCCCTGTACGGTATTAGGCAGGTGTACCAGTTTCTGTAGATCTTAAGTATAGTTCAGAGTTCAACATGATGATTCACAAACTAAAGCACGCGATACGAAGAATAGTAACTCATTCTCTGTCTATTCTCTGTTCCATAAATCAAGCGGCAGAGTCCTGCTCTGGAGCACATTCAGATCTCTTGAAATACAGAGTCCCTTCAAAAGTTACAGAACTGTAGTGATCGTTCATCGCCCACAAGCAATCTCCTATACGATGAATCGCGCACGTTACACTAGGCGGGTCTCCCTTCTTCCAGAACTTGCCACCAAGTGTCCCGAATAGCTCGCTTGCACTCTTCGCTCGATAAGTCCCAGACTCCATTTTACTGCCATAGTGTTCCGCTAGTGTCTTCTTTTCCATTGGCTTATGGTCATTCCCACCAACGACACATCGTCTTTAAGCACCACGGACATGATCTTATTGCCGGCCGCTATGGACGAGCGGTTCTAGGCCTTTCAGTCTGCAACCGCGCGACCGCTACGGTCGCAGGTTTGAATCCTGCCTCGGGCATGGATGTGTGTGATGTCCTCAGGTTAGTTAGGTTTAAGTAGTTCTAAGTTGAAGGGGATTGATGACCTCAGATGTTAAGTCCCATAGTGCTCAGAGCCATTTGAACAATGATCTGATTCAAGTTGACCACTTCTCGGGCTAAGCTAATATATTAAAATAATATTTAAATAAATAAATGTTACAAACATTCGGTCACACTTAGAACATTCACAATAAATATGAAGAGGGGTTTGTCCGTAAATAAAAAAGTCAGAATTCTTGTGCAAGAGCACTCACGTTAAATGACAACGATTTGTCGTTTAATATTATTCAAACAATTATTTATGCGTTCTTGACAGATGCATTTTTCGGTTCGCTTTTCAGTTGTAGTGTCCGCTAACACAGGCGATTGACTACTGTTAAATAAGCACAGTTTTACCAATGGCAGTTGCATCTAACATTTAAATAAAGTTACTGGCAAAACAATAATATGTTCATTAAATAACTACACAAATATGACAATAAGAGGTACTAATGCTGCATTCATTTACTGTGTAATTGTGGCAGATAGAATGTTCTGACAACCGTTGCGCAATGTAACATTTATAAAGGCCGTAGTAAATCAGTAAATAAAATAGATACAGATACTTAGCTTTCAGGAATGATAACTATAATGCAACAATTTCACCTGCGATAGTATTTGTTGCAAACGCATGAAGCGTTTAAAGGAGGCTCATTGTGAAAAATTTTTATCACTGGGAAATACTAATTTCTGTAGGTTTAAAGATGGTTTTCTGGAATCTCAAAGAGCTGTAACTAGGCCATCTTTCAGCGTGTCTGACACGCCGCCACTTCGTTGAGCATATTCTGCACAATGGCAATGCAAGAATTAGCAGACGAAAATCCCAGCACTCTGCACCTGAGCTCGCCTGGGGCGGTAATGGCCAACTAGCCGGGCTCTCGGCAGCGTGCACTGTGCCCTGGGCCCGCTACCGTTCAGCCGCTCTACAAATTCATCTCGGCTGAGTACCGCGCCAGGGTGGACGAATAATTCGTCCACCCACATACCCGTAATATGTGAGAAGCATTTACTATTGGAAGAGTTCGCCCACACATGGAGCAGCCCCTCCTTCAGCATGACAACGGTGGACCACATTTGAAACAATCTGACATGTTGGGTTCACTTTTAAGGATCATCTTCCACAGAGTCCATTCTTGACTCCATACCATCTACATCTTTAAACTGAACACAATCACTATCGACCGCAAGAAACCTTTATGTTTGTGGTTATCGGTTTCGGTCAGTTACTGATCATCTTCATACATCACACCATGATGGTGGCAGACAACGGAGCAGGCGTTACGAACTCCACGACCGTTAACCGATCAACTGCAGTTGACTTTCGCGGAGTGTTTAACGCCTCCTCGATTCTGCGCCACCGCCTACCATCATGGTGTGTTGTCTGAAGGTAACCACCAACATAAAGTCTTCTTGCGGTCGAGACTGTTTATGTTCAGTTTAAAATACTAAGAAAAACCGCTGCTCTCCACGAGAAACGTTCTCAAAAATTAATATTTACATATGTTTCCAAAACTCAAACAACACCTTCGAATATGTCACTTTGACAGCGATGAAGCAGCGCAAGAAGAGCTGAGGTTGTGACTCAGTGAACAAAGTCAAACACTGTAAAGCGTCTGTATCAATTAACTGATCTCTCTTTGGGAGAAATGTGTTCGGAGCCAGGGTGACTCTGCTGAGAAATAAATATGAAGAATAAAGAAGTAGAATGTTAATAATGTTTCATTGTTTAAAAACATTTTAAAACGACGGAGGCTTTAGTTTTCAGTACTTTCTCATAGTTTTTGCTACTGAGAGCCACATGTTAACTGGTGCTGTAATGATCGTTGTTGTGGTGCTGTACTTTGTATAGTGCTGAAACTTGCTTTATATTTAAAATTTTCGGGAATCTTTGAGAGACTTTTGTGGGCTATAAAGTTTAATTCTGGTACCTTTTATTAGACGGGGTACGTTGTCTTCAGCTCAGGAATTACTTGTTGGGAGACACCTAAGTTAATGGGCACAGTCGTCAACAATTTGACGCAAATTGAAAGATGAAACGAAAGTTCTTCACATAAAACGGTTTTGTCTGGTGAAGTTCGACGTTCGAAATTTAAAAGATAAGTAAGATGAAAGTTAATTGCAACTATTCTTCACATCAAGTAGCATGCTCTAACGCTAACGATTCACGAAGTTTAGCAGCAACATCAAAATGAACTACTTACATCAACACTCTTGGAAAAAACTTGTATCCATTTGCATTTTAACAGAAAATCTGAAATAATGTATAAAAACCGCCTTCTCTGCTGTTTTAAACTGTTACCTACTTTTCATGGAAGCTACATCATGTGTCTCATGGTTTACTCATATTGCAACCAAAACCATTTATTCTGGTATTCACATAACTCGCAACCCCTTCTATTTCGTGAACTTTTCAAGTGATCGAAACGAGGTTTTTGGCATATAGTAGTGCTCGCAGGGTCTCGTAACGATGTTTTATGGTTAATACTCATAACTCTTATATCAAGCCTGATATTGAGCAAGTATGTTTTCCTTTCCAGTGGAAATATGTACCTTTTAACGACATCTGAAATCTCCTGAAACGACAAGAATAATAATATAACGATAGCTAGTGTTGGTATCGCAAGTTTTCGCAGACTCATCAGAGAAATGCTGTAAACCACAGACCCAACTGTGACTGTCATGTGGATAAGTGCAGCAAGCAGAGACCTCTACGATACTTGGTTAAAACATATTTCATATTTTCTCTTCTACAGGGCGTTTCCGTAAGAGCGTGAAAAAATGTAATGGGACATACAGAATGCTCCACTGAACAATTTGAGGTAGAGAACCTGGGATCGGAGGAGCCAGCTAAACATTCATGATGGTGTCTGTTTGTTCTATATCGTGTCTCCCTACCAATTTCGCGCAACGACGCTCTGAGCATGTTTTTTAGGGAATTGACTAGTTTGAACCTGGGACCTGTTGCTGGTAAGGAGACGCCAGACCACACATGACATGTAGAATTCAGAAGAGTTCAGTGAGACTAGCGATGATATAACCAAATACTTAATGATTTCAGGGTCAGCTCTACTGTACTCCCTGTAAAAGAATCTTAATACTAACTAAATGTAATGGAAGGGGTTCAGGCTTTGCTATTTTTAGTTAGCTGGTAAAATAACGTCGAAAAAACAGTTAAGTTCACCATTGGAAATTTTATTCTACTCACAACACATCGTTTATAAATTGCACTAATGATAAAATGAAATGTTTTAATACAGGATGGTAAAAACCAACTGCGTTCAACAAAAATGTGAACGAATATTCCCTGAATGGGTTTCCAAGTTCTACAATGGATCGAAGGATGACCTATGCCATATCACATCTATAATCTAGGTTTAAATTAAGTTTCACAAAAGAGAGAACTATCGAAATGGTCTACAGTGACCCTCAATTATCTTTAATAACTTATCTAATTTGTCGTAAATTACAGTCGCTGATGTCGCTTCTCAATAATAGAAAAATCATCGCGTTTCAGATTTTTACTTCAAGTGGCAAATGTGAATACCATGAGCTTTAATTGACGATCGACACTAGTATTACGAAAAAAGGAGGTGTAACAGATGAGACTTCTGCAGTTCTGAGTGAAGCTTTATGCGCTGTTATGCGACAAACGTGTGCGTTCATTACCTTGTCGGTGTTCGTCAGGGGGGCGGCGGCCGGCTCAGCAGCCATCCAGCTCGCCGTCTCGGAACTAACTCTCTCTTCTCCTTACTACAATTTACCGAAGTTGGTTTAAAAAAACTACCTGGCTGTGTTTTCATCTGACCAATCAGGGTCTCAATGTTAACCTTAAGCTCCGCCTGCAAAAATTCTGTCTATCCAATGGGAAACGTTATACTTTTCGTGGTGGGGCAGTGTTTTTAAAGTTTTCAACGTTACAGAGACGCGAAAAAGTCTCACGCAAAAACTTGCAGCTGGTGTGGTCCTTTTAGCGTTATCGTAAGATCTATACCGTTCTTCTGGAGGGCTCTAGCTTTTAACATGGGCTGGGGGGGGGGTGGGCGGGGGGGGGGGGTCCTTGACGTAGCAGAGACGCGAAAAAGTCTCACGCTAAAACGTGCGGGTGGTAGTCTTAGAGGTAGGCTGGCGACGTGGGTGTCCAGTCAGTCCCTTATCGTACGGACTTCTAGCTTAACACGGTTCTGCTCTCGGCTTCTGTTCTCGTTTCTCCCCTCAGAACTGCGACGGTCTCACGGTGGGAAGGTACAACATGCATTTAGGCATTCTTATGTTAGTCTGTGGTATTCCAATTGCTCACTCGTTACTCGTATTACTTTGATTAATTTAATGTCGCGATTTATTCGCGTCTATGTGACAAACTAATAGATTTGATTATTATGTCAGGGTTTTCATGGAAGGTGTTGGATTTGCCTGACACCTTACACACAGACCCAACTGTAACTGTCATGTGGGTAAGTGCAGCAAGCAGAGACCTCTACGATACTTGGTTAGAACATATTTCATATTTTCTCTTCTAAAGGGTGTTTCCGTAAGAGCGTTAAAAATGTAATAGGACATAGAGAATGCTGCACTGAACAATTTGAGGTAGAGAACCTGGGGTCGGAGGAGCCAGCTTAAGGAGATATGGAAGTAAACGTCTCTGCCGCTTTGTCTTGAATTACCGTTTTCAGCTCATTTACAACTAAATATGCGTACAAGTTTAGACGTACTGTACAGTGTATTCAGATATACATTCTTTATTTCCTGCAGGGAAACAAGGAGTACGAGCCTGATTACTATGAAGTCATGATGCAGGTTTTGTTTACTTTACTTGTCCATAAGGTGCCCCTGCTGTATCGCATTTACATTCTCCCCTTGGCTGTTCGTGAGAGGACGTGCATACAACATAACGGTGCACCATCTCACTTCAGTGTGGATACCCGCAACCATTTCAGTGCTGTATTTGCTGGTCGCTGTATTGGAAGGGGAGGTCCTTCTCCATGGCCTGCGAGGTCATGTGATCTGAATCCCTCTGATTATTTCTTATGGGGATATCTAAAGTAACTTGTGTGTGAGACCAGAGCGGATGCGGAGACGGAACTAGTTGCCAGAATTGTAGCTGACTCTGATATGATCTGATACACACCGGGGACGATTGTTAGGGTGCGTCAGAAACTTGTTCGCCGATGTCGTGCTTGCAGTGAGGTTGACGGCCGTGAGTTTCAGGATATTTTGTAAGATACAGCACAAAATGTACTTTCATTGTGTCAGAGATGGTATTTGCAGTTAACTGTAACTAATGTAATAAAAAGTACACAGTGATGTGATTTTATTCCTATTATTTCCTTAAGCTGGCTTCTCCGACTCTAGGTTCCCTACATCAAAATGTTCAGTGGAGCATCCTCTAGGTGCTGTCAAATTTTAGGATGCTCTTACGGAAACAGCCTGTACATACCACACAATCGGCTACGACTTTTGTAAATGGAAATACGCTGATGATCCGAAACGGTATGACCGCTGTTTAATAGCGTGAGAGTCCACGTATGAAACACAGTACAGTAGCGATTCTGCATGGAATGCAATCAACAGGTCCTTGGTATGTTTCCGTAGGTATATAGTACCAGATAGCTAAACACAGGCCCAGCACTTCTCTTATAAATTATGGGCCGGTGGTTTGTAGGCACGTTAAAACCCGAGATGTGTTTCATCAGTTTCAGATAAGGCGAACCAGGCGCCCGATGCTTCAGCGTGATTTTACTATCGGCACCTTACACAACTATACCGTTATTCTGAGTGACACTGAGATTATCCTGCTGGGACATGACATCGCCGTAAGGAAAGATATAAAGCATGAAGGCACGAAGCTAGTCAGAAACATTATTCACGTGGTCCACAGTTCACAGTTGTCATGGTACCTTCTATTGCTGACAAAGGTCCCATGGAGGGGAACCTCTTACAGCGTTAACCCTAAGCCGCAAAGAAAGAATCTTCTCCTGTTCTGCAAAGAACTTAAGGTTAATTTGGGATCATCTCTTATACTGGACTGAAAACATAACTACAGTCTGTAAGAAGGTGTCAGCGTCACTTCATTCATTACACAGACATAAAATGTATTTCCTTTCGAGCTTTTTTTTTTTAAAAAAAGCCGAAGTGTTACTAATAATCCCCATAATGGTGAAGCTATTCTCCAAGGACTGGCGATGAGTGTTTGCGTCGTCTTTTGAAAGGAATCAGTGCGTCGGTTGGTGTTTCAGTTATGCGTGTCGGAGTGGACCTGGCTGGCACAGTGTCGTCAGCAAGGCGGGCCACGCCTGTATTCGGTACGCGGAGCTCACTTAATGCGGCACTGCCGGCATACCGAGCGCTCAGCGACCGCTGCGGTTTGCATGCACAACGCCGCCGCAGGCAGCAGCGCAGATGCCAACTATACGGGACCTTAAAGACAAACTCCGGGGCTCTCGGCAGTCTGTTGCGTGAACAATATTTCCTTCTCTGGCAGTTCTCCACACTACACCAGCATTGTAGTTTTCGTGAAGATAAATTTAAAGTGGGGTAGACTTCGTTTATAGCATTTGTAGAATTAGAGACAGCGTTTGGCAACTTTGATTCGGATACATTCTTACAAATTGTGAAGGTGACAAATATAGAGTACAGGTAGCAAAAGTGTATCTGCAACTAGCGCTAATATGAGTCGAATACAAAAACGAAGCCATAGTTTTCAGCTCATCCTCAACTTTATTCAGTCTGTGTATTGAGCAAGAAATAAAGAAGACGAAGGAAAAACTTTAAATGAAATAAGAGTTCAGGCGGAAGGATTGAAAGGTTTAATGCCTGCCGATGACATCACAAATCTGTAACAGTACGTAGTAGACCTGGATAGCAAACAAAATCGTAAAACAAGTGTAACGGAGGGTAGTCAAATTAGATGACACTGTGGGATTAGATTGAGAAATGAGCCAATGAATGTAGTATACCACTTCTGCTATTTTGGCAACAAAGAAGGCGACGAAGGCCCACACGGATAGCCGGGCGGTCTAACGCACTGCTTACCTGGCGGGAAGGCGTGCGGTCCCCGGCACGAATCCGCCCGGCGGATTAGTGTCGAGGTCCGGAATGCCTGCCAGTCTGTGGGTGGTTTTCAAGGCGGTTTTCCATCTGCCTCTGCGAATGCAGTCTGGTTTCCCTTATTTCGGCTCAGTTACACTATGTCGGCGATTGCCGCACAAATACTTTCTCCACGTACGCGTACACCATAATTTCTCTACCATGCAAACGTTGGGGTTACACTCGTCCGGTGTGAGACGTTACCGGGAGGACGAGGAAGGGGGGGGGGGGGGGGGAATGAGGAGGGGGTCTACTGGGGGCTGAACCGTACAATTACCCTGGGTTCGGTGTGGGGCGGCGGTGCGGTGAGTGGGCAGCTGTAGCCTGTTGTGGGGTTGTGTACCCCTGAGGGCTACGGCGGGGACGAAGTCTCTCCGTAGTTTCTAGGTCCCCAGTTCCCTACGATACAACACAAGCGACGACCGCAGAGGTAGGGAACATAAAATACAGACTGGTAATAGAAAAAAAAACATTCCTGAAACGAGGAAATTTAACTTAATTTATTGTTAGGAAGCCCAAGTTTAAGGCATCTGTGTAAGTATAGTTTTGTACCTGAGTGAAATGTGAGCGATTGACAATTCAGGGGAGAAGAGGATGGAAGCTTTTGAAATATGGCGTTACAGAGAACGGTGAAGATGGGACGGATAGATTGGCTAACTGACGAAGACGTACTGAATCGAACTGAAGAAAAAAAATATGTATAACATAAGGAAATATCTTGTGGAATCAAGATGGTAATGGAGAGAAGCTGGGAGAGAGGCTTAAAGTTACGGACACAGACGACAAAGGGAAACTTGTTACATGAAGCAGTTCAAGCGTGAAATGGAAGCAGAGCCTTGCACAAGATAGTCCAGTGTGGACAGCTGCATCAGACTAATCGTCGCAATGGGAACGGAAACAACAATAACAATTACACTAGGTTGTACGTTTCCAACATTTAAAGCAATAAAAATGTCAACGTTCACCAAGATGAAAGCAAAAACAACCAAGCGAAGAACGAAACGCGATAGGCTGCCAAATCGATTTGCCCTGCATGTGACAGTTTCAGTCTCTGTATGTCAGGCTCACCTTGCACTAAATAAAAGAAAAAAAAACTGAAACAGTGGTGGCTGAATATATTTAATGAAAGGCCTTTTCAATATAGCAATAAGAAATAAGGCAAGAAAATGTAAACAATACTTGGAGAAGGCTAAATGAAAATGAGGTCTTAGTGGAAAACGGTGTCCCTGAAGTTTCAATACTTTGCACGAAGTCGATTCAATGAAGAACTAGGTATTGTTGAAACACCAGCGGAAACCTTATGTGCTGCAGATCACAGGGCAGAACAAGAACTACACGAGATAGTGAATCCAATTTATCAAATGTCAGAAATTCCACAGATTTTGTAAATACTTTGTTATACTACTGAAGAAAGCAAGGACGAGTAGACGAGAAACCTGGCACACAAGCATCTTCCGGGAAATGTTACCTTTAAACGACCTGTCACCTGACGGTTAGAATGTGCAGGGGCCACGTCATGCTGGAAGACCATATGGATACTGATAGCCAAACGAGCCCCTTCCACTAATTATGTAAGCTCGTTTCCAAGGACGTCTATATAATACGGCTCTGTAAGATGCTATTGTGACGCAACTGGCCATCAACAGATTGTCTATCATACCACACCACACATTCACAACGAAGCGTTCTTGGAAATGGGTCTCCATAAAGGCATGTGTGCAAGTGGCTTCAACAGTAAACGCTGTTAATAGCATTACTTGGTGACTTACAATTGGCTAACAACATAATTCTAATTGTCTATATGGGAAGAGACCGTGACACGTTATGTCCGTATATTCTTTTATGCTTAATGTCGACAGCCTTACGCATTTTTCACATGCACCTTCTACCAGCTGAACAATGTGTCCTACTTAAACCACTCTCTGTTTATTTGTACATCACCCTAAACATGCCTACTGGGCTTTACAGCGGTCTCTCACAGTTTAGTGAAAACACGAGTAAACACTTTTGAATCTGTTATTCAGTTTTTAGAAGATCGATTGCCCTATTCTCTACAGGCAGAATCATAGTTTCCATTACACAACTCGTACAAAAACACCGTATTAGCATGCTCAGCATTTCTAGATACGTTAGGCATGCTGAAATGAGGTAATAGAATTAGCCAACAAGTAACAAACACAGTTCAACAATTTAATTTTGTAAACTCAAGCACAAATTCACTAATGAGCAATTAGAATGGCAGCACAGGAAATGAAATCTTATCGCTGTAGCCAAATGTATCTCTGCAACCGAAAAATTGGATCCACGTAATATGAAATGTTTCATTCTAAGTTATCTGCATTACCGTCTGCTAGGATATATAGTTCCTTATTAACATCCAGTATAACGAGGAAAGGGATCGATGTTGACAACATATTAACAGAAGATTAAATAGCTGTATTTTCGATGTATCACTGCCATCTCTCTCTCTCTCTCTCTCTCTCTCTCTCTCTCTCTCTCTCTCTGCGCGTGTATGTGTGTGTGTGTGAGAGAGAGAGAGAGAGAGAGAGAGAGAGAGAGAGAGAGAGAGAGAGAGAGAGAGAGAGAGACTGTGGGACCATTACCGCGTAGCAACACGAAGTAGTGTTTCACTGTCAGAGCAAGTTGCCGGCGACATACACTTCGGCTTATATGGATAGAGGAGGCATGAATTCCTCGCGCGGCCGTCTGGAGGTGAGATCGCTCTCCAGAGCATTCCATAAGGTCGCCCAAGGAGAAACGCAATTTCAGCGCCTGCTCGCAACGCCGTTTCTGGCAGCTGCCCAAGCTGCCCGCTACTGTTGTGCGGCCTTTCTGCTGTCCGGCGCCAATAAACAGCGCCGTCAGCAAGCTTTACGAAATTACCCATTCCGACTTTCTAGCGTGGGCTTAACAAACGCAGCGGCGACGAGTAATTAATGACGCCTCGTTCTCCGTAGCAGGCGTGCTCTTAAGGTGCATATTAACCATTCTGAAATGCGACTGTAGCGATTTTCCAGTTTGCACGTAAGGTTCTGAGTAATGACTACTGTCTAAATAATGAGCAGGCGTGACAGAGGTCAAATGTTCGCCCTCTGACAGTGTGCCATGATCTTAACAGTTTTACTACAGCAGATACACAAATTGGGCTTCAGATAATTTATTGATATTTATAATTAATACTAGAATCGTATTTTTATACAACCTGATACTCCACCACATATGGACCTAGCCTTTTCCCGCATGTTTGCCCCCATAAATTTGATACATATATTGACACACTTAATTCTTCCCCTCTCCGAGTCCACCTCTTTCTCCCTCTGTCTACCTACCTCCTCCTCCCACTTCTCTCTGTCTATCTCCTCCTCGCCATTCTCTCTGTCTCTTTTCACCTTCTCTCCCATTCTCTTCTCATTTGCTCCTCCCTCTCAGTCTGTCCACCGCCTCCTCTGTACATCTCTCTTCATGCTTGTCAGCTTGTGTTGTCTCTGCAGTACAGTACAATAATGCAGGCCCATACTACACCCACAATCCACCTGTCTACGCATCAGGGCCCTGAAGATAATTTATTTGCCCCTTATCTACAGGCCACCATGCTAAGCAGGTTGACAAATATGTCTCAAACACACTGCTGCTGTCATGCATGGAAGTCCATATGTTGAGGCCTGGAAAAATGTTTCTTGTCCCCATCAAGTAGGCTGCCCGGCAGAGCACATTGATTTTATAGGCCTATACTGTTTCCATACAACGGACCCGTCGTGCAGGGCAGCCTATGTGCCAATGGGCTGTAAAATCATGTTTTTGGCATCCCCATTACTACTGGAACTAGATTATAAGCCCAAAACAGCTGATACTCATGGGGCCTGCTGTTTCTGTGCCAAATTTGGCAGGGGTTTCACAGGAGATGCCTCTAACCCTCCACACACACACACACACACACACACACACACACACACACACACACACACACACACACAAAGAGACACACACACACACTGCTTCTCATATAATAACAGACAAGTACGTCTGTACTTATATAGGGTGTTACAAAAAGGTACGGCCAAACTTTCAGGAAACATTCCTTACATACAAATGAAGAAAAGATGTTATGTGGACATGTGTCCGGAAACGCTTCATTTCCGTGTTAGAGCTCATTTTAGTTTCTTCCACCTACGCTAAATGGAGCACGTTATCATGATTTCATACGGGATACTCTAACTGCGCTGCTAGAACATGTGCCTTTACAAGTACGATACAACATGTGGTTCAGCACGATGGAGCTCCTGCACATTTCAGTCGAAGTGTTCGTACGCTTCCTAACAACAGATTCGGTGACCGATGGATTGGTAGAGGCGGACCAATTCCATGGCCTCCACGCTCTCCTGACCTCAACCCTTTTGACTTTCATTTATGGGGGCATTTGAAAGCTCTTGTCTACGCAACCCCGGTACCAAATGTAGAGACTCTTCGTGCTCGTATTTTGTGTACGGCTGTGATACAATACGCCATTCTCCAGGGCTGCATCAGCGCATCAGGGATTCCATGCGACGGATGGTGGATGCATGTATCCTCGCTAACGGAGGACATTTTGAACATTTCCTGTAACAAAGTGCTTGAAGTGACGCTGGTACGTTCTGTTGCTGTTTGCTTCCATTCCATGATTAATGGGATTTGAAGAGAAGTAATAAAATGAGCTCTAACATGGAAAGTAAGCGTTTCCGGATTCATGTCCACATAACATATTTTCTTTCTTTGTGTATGAGGAATTTTTCCTGAAAGTTTGGCAGTACCTTTTTGTGACACTATATATATCACAAAAGTGGTTATAAAATGAACATCAAGAACAGTAAAACAAGGATGGGTATGGGATGTAGCAGAAATAAATCAAGTAATACTACGAAATTAGATTAGGAAATGAAACACTAAAAGTAGTAAAGTTTTGCTATTTGATCAGAGAAACAACTGACGATAGCTGGAGTAGACAGAATATAAAATGCATATTTGCTATAGAAAGCAAACTTTTTTTCTGAAGAAGAAGAATATTTTAACGTCTGGTATAAAGTTAAACATTAAGTGGTGTTTGCTGAAAGTATTTATCCATAGTAGAGACTTATACATTAGTGAAACATCGTCAGTAAAGAATACAGACAAAAAGACAACATGAGTTTTTAGTAGTTGTGCTACAGAAGAATGTTGAAGATTATATGAATCGACTGTACAGCAGATCAAGAGGTAATGAATTAAATTGTAGAAGAACAGGATTTACGGCGCTCCGTGGCCTTCAGCGATGAAACCAAATTTAGCCTGCACTGAAGTGATAATCGTTTGTGTGTGCAACATAGATCTGGTGAGCGCTATCTCATGGAGTAAAATGGTTTAGATGGCTCTGAGCACTATGGGACTTAACATCTATGGTCATCCGTCCCCTAGAACCCAGAACTACTTAAACCTAACTAACCTAAGGACATCACACAACACCCAGCCATCACGAGGCGGAGAAAATCCCTGACCCCTATCTCATGGAGTACATTTGTTCAAGACACATAGGCCCCACCTCAGAACTTACAGTCTAATTAGCTCTCGGTACATGCAAAATGTTGTTAGACCCATTCTTTTGCCTCTCTTGGAACAGGATGGTGATGTGTCGTTACAACAGGACAATCCTCACCCACACACACCCCAAGAAACTCGATGTGCTCTGCAGACGTGCAGCAAGTTCCCTGGCCAACACAATCTTCAGACTTGTCTCCAATCGAGCAATTGTATGCTATGATGGGACGGGAAGCCACTCGTGCGACTCGTCAACCAACTCTTACAGAACTACCTGAGCAGGCCAAGCAGGCGTTGGATGATGTATCATGTGATTGACTGGGTGTCAGAGTTAGCGCCTGCATTTACGCCTGTGGAGGCTGAACACGTATTAAGTGGGTATCTCAGCATGGTTCGGTACCTAATGCTTTTGATTTATAAATATAATCATTTCGTGTACTCCACACGCAATCTTGCCACAATAAATCTTGAAGGAACTGGAAACGTCTGAATCATGTTCTAATTTTTTTTCCGGCAGCGTATGAAGCGGTGTGCCTACATTACCTTCGCATGGCTTGTCGCACGGCACACTAATTTTACCTTGAAACTTAGAATGTCGAAATATATAACATACTGTAACATACACGTTTACCATATCTAAATTGCCGTAAATGTGAAACACGAAACCACAGTCCATCACGTTCACTACCTGACGAACGTGGTTCATTATATTACTGAACAAAGAGATCTCAGGTTTGTTTAAAAAAATGACATGTCAGTCGGAATTATTGACGTTATAATGTTTATCTAAAAACTAGATGACGCCTGGCACTGATGCAATCATTTTGCCAGTTTTCTATTAGAAACGAAAACAAAAAATGAATTTTGTTTCCAGTGTAACACCAATGAAATGCGTTTCCGTCTATGCGTGAAAACACCTTTGAAATTATGCAACAAACGTCTCTATGGCAACGCCTCTTCATAACTCTGTAGACGACTATGGCTTTCGTCTTCGGCCTTTTTATCTCCGCTGTTGAAAGTTGTCAGAAGCACTGACAGGTGGCAGGGATTCCCTCAAGTTGAGTTGGCAGTATGAATGACTTAGCACAGTAAAGAATAAATGTATTAAAACTTCGTGCATGATCCACTATTTTTTCAGGCATCACAGTGTTTAAAACATAATATCTTATGAACTATGGTAGGTAGATGGTTCTTACCACACCGCCCCCCCCCCCCCCCCCCCCCCGGCGATTATTGGTTCAAAAATGGCTCTGAGCACTATGGGACTTAACATCTTAGGTCATCAGTCCCCTAGAACTTAGAACTACTTAAACCTAACTAACCTAAGGACATCACACACATCCATGCCCCAGGCAGGATTCGAACCTGCGACCGTAGGAGTCCCGCGGTTCCGGACTGCAGCGCCTAGAACCGCAAGACCACCACGGCCGGCACAGAGATTGTTGCCTGACAGTAAGAGATAAATGTGCCAAGTCTGATTTGTACCAGTCCACTTGTTTAGGAAGAGAAGTGACACAAACACAGATTCATGGGTACATACATACATACATACATACATACATACATTTCATAATATGTATGGATTTATTACGTCAGGATCGCCTAGTAACTCACGTTACTGGTTCCAGAAGTTTATTGCCATCCTAAGGTGTGATTAATGAACCAACAGCTTCATCAAGATATATGAAAATTCAATCTATGCATGCTGAACATCATGGAGCGGTATCAGATACATCAGATACTTCATTCAATTACACACTGAGGTGAGAAACGTCATGGGATACCTTCTGATATTGTGTCGGACCTGATCGGCCCAACAAGTCGTTGAAAGTCCCCTGCAAAAGTATTGAGCCTTGCTGCCTCTGCAGCCATCTATAGTGGCGAAATTGTTACCGGTGCAGAATCTTGTGCACGAACTGGACTGTTTGTTATGTCTCATAAATTTTGTATGAGATTCATATCGGGCGTCGCAGGAGGTCGAATTATTCACTCGACTTGTTCAGAATGCTTTTCAAATCAGTCAAACAATTGTGGTCTGATGATAACGTGGCGTATTGTCATCTACATCTACATCTTCGTCATTACTCTGCTATTCACAATAAAGTGCCTGGCAGAGGGTTCAATGAACCACCTTCAAGCTGTCTCTCTACCGTTCCACTCTCGAACGCCACGCGGGAAAAACGAGCACTTAAATTTTTCTGTGAGAGCCCTGATTTCTCTTATTTTATCGTGATTATAATTTCTCTGTATGTAGGTGGCTGTCAACAGAATGTTTTCCAAATCGGAGGAGAAAACTGGTGATTGAAATTTCATGAGAATATCCCGTCGCAACGAAAAACGCCTTTGTTTTAATGATTGCCATTCCGATTAATGTATCATGTCTGTGACACTATCTCCTCTATTTCCCAATCATACAAACCGTGCTGCCCCTGTTTGTACTTTTTCGATGTCATCCGTCAGTCCCACCTGATGCGGATCCCACACCGCACAGCAATACTCCAGAACAGGGCGGACAAGCGGGGTGGAAGCCGTCTCATTACTAGCCCTGCTGCACCTTCTAAGTGTTCTGCCAATGAATCGCAGTCTCTGGTTTGCTCTATCCACAATATTATCTATGTAATCATTACATTACATTACATTTTTTTAAATGGTTCAAATGGCTCTGAGCACTATGGGACTTAACATCTGAGGTCATCAGTCCCCTAGAACTTAGAACTACGTAAACCTAACTAACCTAAGGACATCACACACATGCATGCACGAGGCAGGATTCGAACCTGCGACAATAGTGGTCGCGCGGTTCCAGATTGTTGCGCCTAGAACTGCTCGACCACAACAGCGGGCTTTACTCGATGAATTTCGGTCTGTTACTACGTACTGTAACTTTTCTGACAGGAAATGATGAATCTAGTCGCACAGCTGAGGCGATACTCCGTAGGCACGCAGTTTGGTTAAAGACGCTTGTGAGGAACGGTGTCGAAAGCCTTCTGGAAATCTAAAAATATGGAACCAATTTGACATGCCCTGTCGATAGCACTCATTTCTGTATGAGTATAAAGACCTAGTTCTGTTTCACAATAACGACGTTTTCGAAAACCGTGCTGACTATGTGTCAATAAATCGTTTTCTTCGAGGAACTTCATGATGTTTGAGTACAGTATGTGTTCAAAAACCCTACTGAAAATCGACGTTAGTGATACAGCCCTGTAATTCAGCGGATTACACCTACTTTCCTGCTTGGGTGTTGGTGTAACTTGAGCAATTTTCCAGTCTTTAGGTACGGATCTTTCTGTGAGCGAGTGGTTGTACATAATAACTAACTATGGAGCTATTTTATCAGCATACTCTGAGAGGAACCTGACTGGTATAGAATCTGGACCGAAGGCCATGCCTATAAAGGCAAGCTGCTTCCTTATTCCGAGGAAATCTGCTTCTATGTTTCTCATCTTGGCAGTTGTTCTTGACTGGAATTCAGGAATATTTACTTCGTCTTCTTTGGTGAAGGAATTTTGGAAAACCATGTTTAATAACTCTGCTTTAGTGGCACTGTCATCAGTGACTTCACCGTTGTTATCGCGCAGTGAAGGTATTGATTGCGTCTTGCCACTGGGGTGCTTTATGTATGACCAGAATCTGTTTGGGTTTTCTGCCAGATTTTGAGACAGAATGTCGTTGTGGAAATTATTAAAAGCATCTCGCATTGAAGTACGCGCTATATTTGAACTTCTGTAAAACTTTGCCAAACTTGGGGATTTTGCGTTCTTTTAAATTTGGTATGCTTTTTTTGTCGCTCCTGCAACAACCGTCTGATGCGTTTTGTGTACCATGGGAGATCAGTACCATCACTTATTAAGTTATGTGGTATACATCTCTCAATTGCTGCCGATACCATTTCTCTGAAATCATGCCACAACTTTTCTACTCTTACATGATCAGATCGGAATGAGTGGAGACTGTCTCTAAATAAGGCGTTAAGAGCATTTTATCAACTTTTTTTTTTAAAAGATACACTTTGCATTTGTTTTTGATGGTTGTAGGTATTACGGTATTAAGCCTAGCAGCAACTTCCTTGTGGTCCTTAATCCCTGTATTCGTCACAATGGTCACTATCTGCCCAGGATTATTTGTTGTTAAAAGGTCAAGCACGCATTCGCAACCATTAACGCTTCGAGTGGGCTCATGAACTAATTGATCAAAATAATTTTCTGAGAAAGCATTCAGCACAATTTCGGATGACGTTTTATGCCTGCCGCCGGCTTTAAACGTTTAACTTTTTCAGCATATCAAGGGTAGATTGAAGTCACCTCCGACTAATAATTGTATGAGCGGGTTACTACTTTGTACATAAAATAAAATAAATGCATCGTTATTTGGGAAAATGAAGTCCATGAAAAGCTGCAGATGATCTCCAAGTAGCCGAACATAACCATTTCCGGTCCATGATTCTTGTAAACACAACCCACACCATTAGGAAATGCGAACGAGCTGATACAGTGTCTGGATGACAATTTGGGTCCATGGCGCGAACCTATACATATAACGACACGATTCATTGTTATCCTCCGGCAGGGTTGGTCCAGCGGTTCTAGGCGCTACACAGTCTCGAACCGCGCGACCGCTACGGTCGCAGGTTCGAATCCTGCCTCGGGCGTGGATGTTTGTGATGTCCTTAGGTTAGTTAGGTTTAACTAGTTCTAAGTTCTAGGGGACTGATGACCTCAGAAGTTAAGCACCGTAGCGCTCAGAGCGATTTAAACCATTTTTGAACTGATGACCTTAGAAGTTGAGTCCCATAGTTCTCAGAGCCATTTGAGCCATTGTTATCCCTGATCATATCTCTGTCTCAGCTACAAAAGGAATAACTAACTGGAAAATGGTTAAATTGGACGGGGTCCACTTTTTCACTCTTTGGCATACATGACGTGCGAAGAGGAATGGTCAGTATTCAGTGGTGCCACAGGAGCGATCTTTCGAAGCTAACATATTCAGTAAACATGGGATCTAAAATGCAAACCTAAAGAGTTATGAACTGTTTATCATTTTCGATGCTATGAAATAAATCTCTTCTACTGCAAGCTTTCCATGCGTTCGGAGGAGGTAATATGAACCAAAACAAGAAAAAAAGTCCAGTAAACATGAGCTGTAAAGTGCGTACCTCACGAGCTGTTAGCACTTGTTCGTCTTAGGTAGTGTGAAACACATATCGCCCACTGAGCAAGTGCTCATAGGTCTCATTTTATAACCCATGGTTACTAGACTTCGTTTGTTTGGAATGATGGTTCCTGTCATATCCCTGAACGCTGACAATCCCTTCTGAGGCTCCCTGTATATACCTGCAGCTGAAACCATTTACTTATTTGGTGGTAGTAATACAAATTAGGGACTAGATTTTTAGTTCCAGCTGACAAGAGGGCCAGGCCGAAGACGGAAGGCGGAATCCGTGGAGCTCGCTGCGTGCGACAGCGAGAAGGCGAACAGACCACTCCAGCGCCCCTCTCCAGTTACGGAGAACCTTCCATCCGACGCCAAACAGCGCCTTCGCATTAAGCGCTCGGAAAATCGGATGCGAGCTGCGGGAATTAGCGAGTGATACAGTACTAAATCTTTTAGGTTCTCGGCTGTGATATAAGTAACTACCTGAGATTGACGTCATCGACAAATTAGTCAAGAACGCAGTCCCATCTATTAGCTACAAGGATCTCCAAGCGTATCTACAGCTACACGATCACTCTGCAATTCGCAATTAAGAGCCCGGCAGAGGGTTCATACTACTTCTCTACTGTTCCACTCTCGAACAGCACTCGGGATAAAATGGTTCAAATGGCTCTGAGCACTATGGGACTTAACATCTATGGTCATCAGTCCCCTAGAACTTAGAACTACTTAAACCTAACTAACCTAAGGACAGCACACAACACCCAGTCATCACGAGGCAGAGAAAATCCCTGACCCCGCCGGGAATCGAACCTGGGCGTGGGAAGCGAGAACGCTACCGCACGACCACGAGATACGGGCAGCACACGGGATTAACGAACACTTCAGTCTTTCCGTGGAAACTCTGATTTCTCGTATTGTATTATAATCATCATTTCTCCCTATGTAGGTGGGCGCCAACAAAAGTTGGTGATTGAAATTTCAGGAGAAGGTCCTACAACACCAAAAAAAGGCCTTTATTTTAATGACTGCCGTTCCAACTCGGGCATCATATCCGTGACATTCTCTTCCTTGTTTCGCGATAACACAAATCGAGTCGCTCTTCTTTGATCTTTTTCGATGTCTTTCATCAATCCTGATGTGTATATCATACCACACAGCAAGACTGCAGAGGTGGGCGGACAAGCGTAGTGTAGGCAATCTCTTTAGTAGACTCGTTGCATTTCCTAAGTGTTCTGCCAGTAACTCGCAGTCTTTGGTTTCCTTTCCCCACAACGTTATCTATATGATCTTTCCAGTTTATCTTATTCGTAACTGCAATCCCTGATTATTTAGCTGAGTTTACAAACTTCGACTTGTGTCGTTTATCAAGTGGTTCAAATGGCTCTGAGCACTATGGGGCTTAACATCTGAGGTCATCAGTCCCCTAGAACTTAGAACTACTTAAACGTAACTGAACTATGGACATCACACACATTCATGCCCGAGGCAGGATACGAACCTGCGACCGTAGCGGTCCAGTTTATGTTATCCGTAACTGTAATCCCTGCATTACCTGCATCATCTGCCAACAATACAAGAGGGCTACTCAGATTGTCTCCTAAATCGTTTACGTAGATCAGTAACAACGGATGGCCTGTAATACTTCCCTGGGAAAAGTCAGATACTGCTTCACTTAATGACATCCCATCGGTTCCGACAAACTGTGACCATTCTGACAGCGAATCGCGAATCCAGTAGCACAGCTAAAATGATGCTCCGCAGGGAAGCAATTTAATTACAAGTCGCTTGCGAGGAACAGTGCAAAAGCCTTCTGAAAACCTAAAGATGCGGAATCAATTTGGCGTCCCCTGTCGACAGTACTCATTACTTCGTAAGAATAATGAGATAGTTGTGTCTCACAAGAATGACATTTTCTGTTAGCTGTTTGTCAATAAATCGTTTTCTTCGAGGTGACCGGCTGCAGTGACCAAGCGGTTCTAGGTGCTTCAGTATGGAACCGCGCGACCGCGACGGTAACAGGTTCGAATTCTGTCTCGCGACGGATGTGTGTGATGTCCTTAGGTTACTTAGGTTTAAGTAGTTCTAAGTTCTAGGGGACTGATGACCTCAGATGTTAAGTCCCATAGTGCCCAGAGCCATTTGAACCATCTTCGAGGTGATAATATTCAATTATAGTATATATTCTAAACGCCTAATGCAAATCCACGTTAGCGACATTCGTCTGTAATTCAGCATGTAACTCACGTTTCTTTTCTTGGTGTGACTCGTGTGAACCTTCCGAGTCTTCGGGTGCGGACCTTCCTACGAGTGAGCGGCTGTAAATGATTCCTGAGCAGGTTTCTTTCTCCATTCCACGCTTTAAAAAATTCTGCAGGTCGAGAGAGGAAGACGTCGAGGAAACCTCGTTTGAAATTTGTGCTTTGCACCAGACAGGGCCTCCTGAATATGGTCGTATGGCGAAGAGAACGTGCGAGGGGTGACAAACAACGTGGTGGATATGGAATTTCCTTAGAAGTAATTGACTAGATAACTGGTACTACTATGATGTCATTGGTTTGTGGGCAGGCATTATTGCACTGTAGCATATTTGATATAACCCCCACAGTTGTTGTTCTGGTAGGTGTGAGGTCTGTCGGCAACATATTGTTCAATGCTAAGTATGTACCATAGCGAAATGCCTGTGCAAGAGGACTCAAAAATGTGTGTGAAATCTTATGGGGCTTAACTGCTAAGGTCGTCAGTCCCTAAGCTTACACACTACTTAACTTAAATTATACTAAGGACAAACACACACACCGATGCCCGAGGGTGGACTCGAACCTCCGCCGGGACCGGCCTCACATGCAAGGGGACTGGCATATTGTCTGTGTGTTCTGACTTTGACTACCTAGAGAATGAAAAATATATTAATAAGAGATGTCTGTTCGCACCCTACAATACTCAGCCACGAGTGGCACTTGCAACTTTATCACCCTGTCAATTCCTGTTGCCTAAACGACACAGCGTCCGCCTACCGAATGTCGATTAACACTATCGATGCACAACTCTCTCCATTGTTTCGACCAAATGGGATGGCTGATTCGTTAAGGAAAACAACTCGCGTACGTGAGGGCAGGGGTTTCAGATAGTCAGCTGACAGACTAGTTTTACTAACAAGGGGACCGCGAATACCTGTCATCGCCGGTTTCGTCCAGATTTTTTGTATACTCAGGGCTTGGCCCGAAATGAAAGTGGCTGCAGTACGAGCTCCAGTGGGACAAGCGTTTAGAAAAAATAGTGTTCTTGGCGCGGATCGGGAGAGGCTTGAATGTTTTGGGTGTACGTAATTTCTGGGCAGCAAATGGCGCAAAAGCAAGCGTTCAGAACGGTAAGCAGAAGGTCGTGATGTCGAACTTTTGTATGGAAATTTATTTTATTTTTATCTTTAAGCCACTTACACTACAAATAAACCGACTTAAATCTCAATATAATGTGTTCATTAACATTTTCATAAAAGGCATGAAAAGAAATGTCAAAAGAAAATTTGGGATGGAAATAAATAAAAGGATTGTCTTGTCCGAATCACTAGAAGAGGCAGTTAACCGAACCACAGGACTGCAGAGGCAGGCAGCTAAAGAAGGCCCACAGATCTCTATCGGGAAGACACAAACATCACGACAGCTCCTAGATGGATGACAATCAAAGGAGAAAAAATTCAGAAGGTGGAGGGACTCAAATACCGTGGAGAATGGATAGACATTGTACTGACCGAAAACGAAGCAACGGGAGCATGATTTAACAAAATGAACTTATCATATAAACTAATTATCAAAACCTACAATAAGAAGAATATTTCGATAAATGTAAAATTGAAACATTACCAAACAGTGATCCGCTCTATATGCAGCAGAAACCCCTCAACTTAGCAAGATCCAGTATGATCAAGAATGTAGAACTGATAGAACGAAAGATTCTCAGAAGAATATTAGGACCTCGTATAACGGAAGATGGTCAATTTAAAAACGAGCCAACTAGAAACTGTATGCCAAGATAGAAAAAAAAAATCGGACGTCATCAGGAAAAGAAGGAGCATGTTCGCCGAACACATTCTCAGAATGGACCAGCAGACGTTAACACGGCGAATCACACAATTTCTGATGAACAAGAAAACCAAAGTACGATGGATCCAAGAGATACAAACTGATCTGGAAGAAATGAGAACACAGTAACCTAAGATAAACCACAGGTTAATTCTTAAATAAAAAATTCAGACCTTCAAGGCTTTCGAGGACAGAAGCAGACCCATAATAAAATCATCTTGGACAGAGGAATGATGAAAGTTGCAAAGAACAAACAAAGAAACGAAGCTGAAGGGAATGAACGTGGTCCTGAGATGGCCAAAACGAAATAAGAAAAGGATTTTACTTATAGCGTTCACGAGGACTCTGCAAGTAACTTTCCAACACGCGATTGTAAGAAAAGCCTACAGGATTTCCTATCCCGTTTGGCTTTAATTTCATCTTCGAGCAGACTACACCATGATTATCACACTGTACTCCACCGACTATCCACGCCAATATTTGGTGAACTGGACCGTTACGCATGGTTTGTCGCCAAACTGTGAAGTGAAAGGAAATCTTTATGAATTCAGGATAGGAAGAAGGGCAGCGTCGGTCGTAATATCGTACGCTGATGAGCTAAAACATTATGACCACCTACTTAACAACTTGTTTCTCAATCCTTGGAACGACATACACCACTGATTCTGCGCATCAGTTTGTTGGTAGGTTTATGGAGATATGTGGCGTTAGATGTCCATGCACGGATCATGTAATTCGCGTAAATAACGGACCGCCGATTTGCGTACCCGTTGATGGCGCCCGATAGCGACCCAGATGGGATCCATAGTACTTATATCAGGTGAATTTCGTTGCCGATACGTCAACATGAGTTCACTATAATGCTCCTCAAACCACTGTAGCACAGTCATGGCTCCAACACACCAACAATTATATTGCTGAAACATCACATCGCCATCTAGGAAGACATCAAGCATGAAGGGATGCAGGTAGTACGCAGCTGACAGCGTGTCTTAAATTACTACCACAGGTCCCATGCAAGCGCCGGCCGCGGTGGTCTAGCGGTTCTAGGCGCTCATTCTGGAACCGCGCGACTGCTACGGTCGCAGGTTCGAATCGTGCTTCGGGCATGGATGTGTGTAATGTCCTTAGGATAGTTAGGTTTAAGTAGTTCTAAGTTCTAGGGGGCTGATGACCACAGATGTTAAGTCCCACAGTGCTCAGAGCCATTTGAACCATTTGAATACTGCTCCAAACAGCCTAGCGGTTCTAGGCGCTCATTCTGGAACCGCGCGACTGCTACGGTCGCAGGTTCGAATCGTGCTTCGGGCATGGATGTGTGTAATGTCCTTAGGATAGTTAGGTTTAAGTAGTTCTAAGTTCTAGGGGGCTGATGACCACAGATGTTAAGTCCCACAGTGCTCAGAGCCATTTGAACCATTTGAATACTGCTCCAAACAGCCTGCGTCCGTGGCGTGCTGTACGTTTCGAGCCGCCGTTCACCTCGACGACGGTGTATGTGGAGACGACCATCGACACAGTATAGCAAACACATGATCCATCCGGAGCGGCGACACGTTTCCATCGATCGACAGTCGAATCCCTATGGCCCCATAGCCAGTGCAGTAGTAACAGACGATGTTGCTGGGTCAAGATGTAAAGATGTAGAGATGTTCTGCTGCGAAGCTCGGTGTTCAACAATGTACGATAAACAGTGTGCTCCGAAACACTTCTGCGTGCTCCAGAATTGTGCCCTGTCGGCAGAGATGTCGACGATCATCATCTATCCTATCTTACTGAACAGTCAAACCTCCGAACTCAACATTCTGCGAAGAAAAGTGGACGTCTCACTATCTAGCGCCTAATAGTAGATTCAGTGTCCTTCTACCTCTTACCATAAACACTCACGAGAGTAGAACGTGGACATTCTACCAGCTTGGCTTTTTCTAGATATTCGTTCTCAGGCTGTGGGTAATAATAACCGGCCCTTTGTTGAAGTCGCTTATCTCAATGGACTTCACGATTTGTAGTCCGTCTCTTTTCCAGGGTGATCCACCGCCCGTGTCTGCTCCGCTTACATACTTCTGCTATCACGTCACGTGTCCGCAAAACCACCAGGCGGCATCTAGCGCCGCGGTGGACGCTGGACATAATGTTTCGGCTTATCAATATATGTCTCTTTTACTGTCGATCACGAATTCAGGTAACAGTGCAGTTATCGCCACTGTGTTATAGGTAACCATGTAGACTCAACGTATTTATAATACTTAGCTTAAGTATGTAAACACATTGTCCTAATTCCTTTCATGAATGTAAACCATTTTTGCTTTTCTACAAAAACTTTACACCTGTAAAAATGAGGCGTTTAGAACGTGTGCTAGAAGCCGACAATATTAGTGCTTCCCCTGCTTTTACGAGGAATATCACTCGAGAACGTGTAAACCATCAACTGCAAAAATAATAAAAATATTTAATTTTATTTGCGAAGTTCTCGCGTAGACCTTGCAGTTCCTTCCTGGAAATGTGTTTGCAATTCCAAATTTTTCTTTGCTTTTCCTTCTCATGACTTTTATGAAGATATTAATAAATACAATATACTGATAATTATTTCGGTTTAAGTGCAGTGTAAGTATTAAAAAAATTTACACAAAAAGAATTTTGTTTACAAACTCAAACTAACCACTTTCGAATTTTCGTTCTCTACTCTTTCCACTGCACCAACCGATTAAACATGTGCCGTTTAATGCTTTGTATCAAACTGGAACGAAGCTGCAGAGGAATTTGAATGCAAAACTATACTTGGTCATCATTTTCACTTGTAAATGATTCTTTTCACATCAGAGAATGAGGTCATTCAATATCATCTGAATCTCTATTACAAATATCTGCAAATTAGTGGTGTAGCACGACTAACTTCGCAGTGCACCTCTGGCCCCTGAAACTTAACCCAGTTTAAACTGTTAACCTCGACTTTCGTGTTCGGCGCGTCAGCCTTTCGCAACGAGCCTTTCGACACACATCAAAAGCAGCATCATTTCATTTATTGC
The DNA here is from genome assembly GCF_023897955.1 of Schistocerca gregaria. Taxonomy (NCBI): domain Eukaryota; kingdom Metazoa; phylum Arthropoda; class Insecta; order Orthoptera; family Acrididae; genus Schistocerca; species Schistocerca gregaria. The sequence goes on along the minus strand of NC_064920.1, from coordinate 275,359,437 downwards.
GTATTTCAAAACCTGCTGCCTGTTTAAAAAAGCAGTTAATAGATTTCACCATTTTACATGTTGCAGTGCACTGTTCCAAATTTCTAACAAAATTTGTTTTTACCAATAAAAAAAAAAGAGTAACAATAATGAGTTAATTACTGGTATAAAATGAAAATAATCTGACGATAAAAAGAGAAACTATTTGTTTATTTAATTAGAAGAAAATAGATGATAGGAGAGGTTTTTGATAAAGACAAGTGTCCCCCTACTTGGCTATTCCAGGTGGGAGGGCATCGAAACAACTTCGAGCCAGTCCTAGATGGTGCAGCAATTTGCATAGATCTAAGTACAAATTGTATTGACTTATGTTGTTTACAATTTTTCATTATATATAGTAAATTATTATGCGTCTCTCTTATCAATTTTACTGTTACTGTTCAATTTCTGATAATGATCTGTTATGGAAATTTTAGAGCTTAGATAGCATTCGACAGTAGTACGACGTTCTTAAATAGTTACTGGAAGAGTCATGGTTTTACCTGTGGAAGGGGCGCCTCGCCTCCCCAGGAGGTCTTAGCTCAGTGTATTTTTGTTATGTAAGCCGTTATGAAATTAAACTTAGCAATTACTTATCTGTAGTTACAATCCTTATACACTTCATATCGTTGTCTAATGTTCCATTTATTTTTTCATAGTTCTATTATTTAATTTTAAATTGTTCTATGTATCCACGTTGTCTTCTTCTCCTGAGTTTATCTAGGTACGAGAGTCACTCATTGCTACAGGAAATTACTAATACATAAAATTAGTGCTTCCCTGCTTTTACGATATACACTCCTGGAAATTGAAGTAAGAACACCGTGAATTCATTGTCCCAGGAAAGGGAAACTTTATTGACACATTCCTGGGGCCAGATACATCACATGATCACACTGACAGAACCACAGGCACATAGACACAGGCAACAGAGCATGCACAATGTCGGCACTAGTACAGTGTATATCCACCTTTCGCAGCAATGCAGGCTGCTATTCTCCCATGGAGACGATCGTAGAGATGCTGGATGTAGTCCTGTGGAACGGCTTGCCATGCCATTTCCACCTGGCGCCTCAGTTGGACCAGCCTTCGTGCTGGACGTGAGGACCGCGTGAGACGACGCTTCATCCAGTCCCAAACATGCTCAATGGGGGACAGATCCGGAGATCCTGCTGGCCAGGGTAGTTGACTTACACCTTCTAGAGCACGTTGGGTGGCACGGGATACATGCGGACGTGCATTGTCCTGTTGGAACAGCAAGTTCCCTTGCCGGTCTAGGAATGGTAGAACGATGGGTTCGATGACGGTTTGGATGTACCGTGCACTATTCAGTGTCCCCTCGACGATCACCAGAGGTGTACGGCCAGTGTAGGAGATCGCTCCCCACACCATGATGCCGGGTGTTGGCCCTGTGTGCCTCGGTCGTATGCAGTCCTGATTGTGGCGCTCACCTACACGGCGCAAAACACGCATACGACCATCATTGGCACCAAGGCAGAAGCGACTCTCATCGCTGAAGACGACAAGTCTCCAGTCGTCCCTCCATTCACGCCTGTCGCGACACCACTGGAGGAGGGCTGCACGATGTTGGGGCGTGAGCAGAAGACGGCCTAACGGTGTGCGGGACCGTAGCCCAGCTTCATGGAGACGATTGCGAATGGTCCTCGCCGATACCCCAGGAGCAACAGTGTCCCTAATTTGTTGGGAAGTGGCGGTGCGGTCCCCTACGGCACTGCGTAGGATCCTACGGTCTTGGCGTGCATCCGTGCGTCGCTGCGGTCCGGTCGCAGGTCGACGGGCACGTGCACCTTCCGCCGACCACTGGCGACAACATCGATGTACTGTGGAGACCTCACGCACCACGTGTTGAGCAATTCGGCGGTACGTCCACCCGGCCTCCCGCATGCCCTTATACGCCCTCGCTCAAAGTCCGTCAACTGCACATACGGTTCACGTCCACGCTGTCCCGGCATGCTACCAGTGTTACAGACTGCGATGGAGCTCCGTATGCCACGGCAAACTGGCTGACACTGACGGCGGCGGTGCACAAATGCTGCGCAGCTAGCGCCATTCGACGGCCAACACCGCGGTTCCTGGTGTGTCCGCTGTGCCGTGCGTGTGATCATTGCTTGTACAGCCCTCTCGCAGTGTCCGGAGCAAGTATGGTGGGTCTGACACACCGGTGTCAATGTGTTCTGTTTTCCATTTCCAGGAGTGTAATTTCTCGCAGCACCCAAATGAAAGTTAATGTACGTAATTTTTTAACTAAGCAGAGAAAGAGGGAGTAGATCGTCTTTCTTCCTCTTTGTATCTCATGCTGCAAGAAATTGAGAAAGAGAGAGATTCTGTGAAAGAAGAGAGTACTGCCATCAGTGGGAAGTTAAGAGAGTTTGAAAGACATGACAAACGAGAATGAGAGTTACATACAGTTATCAGTCAGACCATCATGACCACGTACCTAACAGCCGGTATGTCCACCTCTGGCACGGATAACAGCGGCGACGCGTCGTGGAATGGAAGTAATGTTGCTGTGGTAGGTCGCTGGAGGAGGCAGGCACAACTTCTGCATGCACAAATCAACTAATTCCTGCAAATTTCGGAGAGGGCGAAATGAGCTTTGACACTATATTGAGTCACATCCCAGATGTGTCCCATGGAGTTCAGATCTGACGAGTTGGGGACCAGCACATCAATTGCAACTCGTCACTGCGTTCCTCGAACTACTTCATCACATTCCTGGCCATGTGATATGGAGCATCATCTTGTTGATATATGCCACTGCCGTCGGGAAACATGATCGTCAGCTGGCCACTGTTGCCGAGCGGCTCTATGCGCTCCAGTCCGGAACCGCGCTGCTGCAACGGTCGCAGGTTCGAATCCTGCCTCGGACATATCCTTAGGTTAGTTAGGTTTAAGTAGTTCTAAATCTAGGGAACTGATGACCTCAAATGTTAAGTCCATAATGCTTAGAGCCATCTGAACCTTTTTTTGAACATGGTCATCATAAAGGGGTGTACGTGGTTTACAACCAGTGTACGATACTCCTTGCCCGTCGTGGTGCCTTGCACGAGCTCCAGTGGACTCATAGATGATCACATGAATGTTCACCGAAGCATAATAGAGCCGAAGTCAGATTCTGTCCGCAGTACGAATGTCAAGGGGCTGTTCCCCTGAAAGACATGAGGAAGATATCGGGAGTCGTCAGACCATACAGCACTCTGTCACTGCGCCAACGTCCAGTGCCCGTTTCCGACGTAGTTGCCAATGTCATAGTGTTAACATTGGCGCATCCATGACTGCGGAGGTCAATCGTTAGTGTTTGATGCACTGTGTGTTCACACACACACACTTGTACTCTGCCCAGCATTAGTTTGATATTCAGTTCGCCGCCTGTCCTGTTTTACCAGTCTGCCCGGCAACGACGTCCAACATCTTTAATGAGGGGTGGACGTCCAAACCCTCGACGTCTGAACGTGGTTTCACCTTCGCTTCGCCACGTGTTGAAGTAACTCGCCACAGCACTCCTCGAACACCTGACAGTTGTTTCCGAAGTGTTCGTATTGAGGCTCCGGTCCATCACATCTACCCTCGGTCAGACTCAAACAGATCTCGCACATTCTCCATTATAGGTATGGACAGCACATTGACTGATACTACAAGCACCATGCGTGTGTGTGCGTCTAACAAACAGTCACTCCTCGTGACGTGACACTGCTATCTCTGGACTTCTATATGTCGATATTAGGTCGATGGTCATAATGTTCTGGCTGATCAGTGTCTGTGAAGAAGTGGAACAACTAAGCAGCGCCAGCGAGTTTTGTCAAATGAGTGGCATATATATGACTGTAATAATGTTAATTATTCTTTGATATTGGGATGTAAAATCAATTATTGTGAGGGCAATTCTTGTCTTTTGATGGGGACAGGAACTATATTCTCTTCTACCTTAATACTGAGTGTCCCAGAAATGTTGCAAGAAACTTCTAAGATGTTGTAGAGGGTGTCTTGGGCAAAATATCGAGGATTGGAAACAGCATCCGGAAACGTCATCCAACGACGCTACAAATCGTCGACGTTATAGGCGCCAACGCCTGCCACTAGGCCATCCCTTTGGCAGCAAGCGTGACTTGTCTGTTCACGGACTATAGATGGAAAGTCTCGCAATGTTATTTGCTATTCAGTAGTCGTGGCTGGTTGCTGAGACCGCCAGTGGGGAAGATGGAGATACCTGCTGAGTGAAAAGGCATTTTCTGCTATGAATGCGATGCTCTACTCCCTCAGTGGATGATAGTAACTGACACGGGATTCCATTCACAGTTTGCTTTTCTCGTGGAAAACTCTAAATCTCCGATCTTATTCAGTACACAACAGAAAAATAAAACGCTGATGCAAATCTATGTCCAAAACTGTCATACCCCAAGGCAACAGTGCATCTCATTCGTAGGAGACAAGGCCTCTCTACGCAGCAACTGGGTCTCCCTTCTCCACTGGCGATCGTGGAAACTAGCCGCCATTACTGAGTAGCAAACGACATTTCCGGACATATTGCCTACGGTCCAACAGCATACAAGTCACGCTTGCTGCCAAACGGGCGGCCTAAGTGGCAGGACCGGCGTCTGTAACATCAACGATCTGTAGTGACGTTGGGTGATGCTTCCGGACGCGGTTCCTATCCTTAATTTGTCCCTCAACTGCTCGACGTTTGTCACAACATTTCTAGGGCACTCCGTATAATGAAAATGATCTTTGAGATTGTGGAAGCAGAAAGCGGTATCGTCGTGAGAATTTGAGGAGGAAAGACCACAACGAAAGTTTTAGAGACATGCTAAATACAAGTCTATTTGAATTAACTGGATGTTAAAATAGAGTGTAAGTATTCAAAAATTCCTTCCTTTCATTAATTAGATTGCTTCTTTTCTTTTAAAATCCGATTACAGCCTTTAGGTGAAGGAAATCAATACGAGAAAGTTTTATTGTTAACCAGGAGTTTCAAGACTGATTCATTTATGAGTAGGGGAGCGCGCGGGGACTGGTTCCGCCGGGTGAAGGAAGGTGGGGAGGGGGGGGGGGGAGCGGTCTCAGGGAACGAACTGACGCTGCGGCAGTCGCCTCCGGAACCCTGGAGAGTGCGCATCGCTTGCAGCGTAAGTGCATGTCATTCACCTCAGTGGAAAATGGAGCAACAATTGAAGCAGCATTATGCGATTAAGTTTTGCGTGCGACTGAAGAAAAGTGCCACGGAGACTCTCGGTATAATTCAAGAGGCCTTATAGAAATAAAAGTCGCAGAATATTTGTTGTTATAACACAAAATTAGGCCTTTAAGGAACAAGTCATCTCTCGCGCAATGGTTTTCATGTGGATTCTCCACCACGACAACGCGCCCGCTCACACGTCGCGCACCTCCGCCGAAGTTTTGGTCAAGTTCAATGCAGCCACCCTACAGCCCCGACTTGGCTCTAAGTGACCTCTGCCTCCTCCACCGAATCAAGAAAGGCCTAAAAGGGAAGCGATTCGCCTCCATCGACGCCATCCTGCAGGCTTCGTCGAGAGCCATTGACAGCATGACGCCCGAGGCCTTTCAGAAGGGATACGAACAGTGGAAGACGCGCTGGTTGCGCTGTGTTGATACTGAAGGATCATATTTTGAAGAATTTTAGTTCGCTGTACTAAAACGTCCAATAAATTTCTATTCTGAGTCAAGTCTTGCAACTTTTGAATCACACCTTGTATTAAATGGCAACGGCCTTGCCGCAGTGGATACACTGGTTCCCGTGAGACACCGAAGTTAAGCACTGTCGGGCATGGCCGGCGCTTGGCTGGGTGACCATCCAGCCACCATGCGCTGTTGCCATTTTTCGGGGTGCACTCAGCCTCCTGATGCCAATTGAGGAGCTGCTCGACCGAATAGTAGCGGCTCCGGTCACAGGAAACCATCATAGCGACTGGGAGAGCGGTGTGCTGACCACACTCCCCTCCTATCCGCATCCTGACATGAGGATTACACGGCGTTCGGATGCTCCCGATGGGCCACTTGTGGCCTGAAGACGGAATGCTTGTATTTAATCTGTTGCGAATGGGTCCACATGGCATACGTATGCCACTGATTACGCCTCGACATGTATTCACCGACTGAATAAAACTAAAACGCCATTTCACTGAAGTAATTCACATTGTGGCAGTTGGCGGCTGCTTCTCTTACAAGACAGCTGCAGTGAGATAGTGTGTACGGATTGTAGCCTGTCACGCTATACAAACTGAAACTGAATACCGTCTGTCCAATCAAACTGTGGATGCAGGTTTTAGTACCCAGGCGATCGAATATGAATATTCAGTACATAATTACTTCGTTCTGAAACCCGATTCGCGCGGCCAGTTTCAAGAGAACAACAGTTTGGTCAATAGAAGATGCCATTCCCATCAGGGAGAACATCAAGCATGAATTGATGCAAATGGTCCACAATGATGTTGGTGTAGACGGCGGCTGTCATGGTGCCTTCCTTTACTACTACAGGTTCCATGGCTCCCCAAGTGTATGTCATCATAATGTAGTACGAAGAACATTTGATAAATGATGCTCAATAATTTGTTTTTGATTACACTTTTTTTTCAATATCTCCTTAAACTCCTTCAGTTTAGTCCCCACGATTCTCTATGAATGAAGCTCAACGACTCAAAAGTTTAATTATGCCTCGACTTCTGTTCATTTGTTGGATGGTCAGGGTAACGGTGGTAGAAACTTCTTGAGAGAAACGTAACGACATCCACACACAGAATTAAGTCTGGTGGACTCATATCTGGACTGTAGGGAGGATGCGGAAACATTTCCCAATTTCGGTATGCGGGCATGCACTGTTGTGGAAAATAAGTGATCTAACCTCGAGTAACTGAGGTCGGGTTTTATGCATATTTGTGTGCAGATTTTGCATGAAGTTAAGGTTATATACTAATCTGATGTTCCACGTAGGACTCTGTCATGATGATTCCTTGATGATCGTAAGCAAAAATCAACTTAAGCTTGAACTTCGATTGAGGTCATCGATATTTTTTTGTACGTGGAGAATCTGACATCCTCCGCTCATTGGACCGTGATTTCAACTCCCATTCTGATCAACGTTTAATCAATAGCGACAATTGGACACATGAATCACTGACCTTAAAGGTCGATTCATTGTTTGAGCAAGATAGCAATGTTCAAGCGTTTCTGGTTCTCTTCAGAAGTCTGAAATTTTGGGACCCATCTCGAAGAAATTTTTGTCTTCTTCAAATCATTTGTCAGAATACAGAATGCTGATGTTGGGGGAATTCCCGTGGCTCAGAGAAACCCTTCCAAGACGCACTACGACCTTCTTCAAGAGCATCCGCCACAAGTTTCACACTTCCTTCATCTGTTGACATTTTGGCTTTCCGGGTCTTCTGTTATTTGTCTATGCTCATACCACCAACATAAAACCGATTACGCCATCGTGAAACTGTGCTACGATACATTGTAAGCTCAGCATGACATTAACTTAACACACTGGACTTCTGCCCGTTTTTTTCCGCTTAAAGTTTCAACCTTGATGTAGGACCTCTGGTCTTCACATTAGCCGAGACCCTTGCAGGGTCCATTTCTACCTCTCGTCAACTTTATGTTAGAGTGCACAGTGAAAAATACAAAAACACGTGACGAGAGAGTTCACGGGTGAACAGCCGGGTATTGAAGAGTCCAACGAGGTTAATATTTCGGCAAGAGACCATGTTATTATCAGGTGTGCTGTCAAACTGGCCGCCAAGGCGCCGGCGCCAGGCTTTTATCTCCTCCCTCCTCCAGGTATTCCAAATGCGAACCGTGCCCTAGCGCGGAGCGTCCAGCATCCGTTCCGTTCGCGTTCCGTGCCCAGGGGCGCTTGCCGGCGACGTTTTCTTAGTATCTCTGCCTGTTCTCCAATTCAGTTCGTGGTGGGATAACTTCTTTCTCCTTTTAACCAGATTCAAAGCAGGTTTCGGGCCTTACTAGGGATGTAACTACTATTTCGAGTGATCCGTGGTTCCCGTACTGGAACCACGATAGATTCTTTAATGACCCAGTTGCAGTACTTGGACGTCTGTGTCAGATCCTTGGCCTGGACATAATTCACTGTGTGTAATTCCGAGAGGCAATTTTGAGCATCCGCCGACTTTTTAGGCTGCTGCAGTCTGGTGCGCCGTTGATAGTCTTGGCAACGATCTTCGATAGTACGCACCGTTTGACCTATCTAAGTCAGGCCACATTTGCAGGGGATCTTATAGACTCCAGATTTCCGTAGTCCTAGATCGTCCCTGACATTATCAAGCAGTGGCTGTGTCTTAGTTGGTGGGCGGAAGACAATCTTCACTTAATATTTTTGAAGACTTCGACCTATCTTTCTCGATAAAGCTCCACAGAACGGAATAAATGCTTTACCGTCATCCTGCTGTGTTTCCTCTTCTGTTTCCTCTTGTTGCACAGTCTGTGTGTGACGTTGAGCTCTCATAATTTGCTCCTCTGTGTAGCCGTTTTTCCGGAAAACCGACCTTAGGTGTTAAAGTTCTTGGTTAAGGCTCTCATTGTCAGACAGGGCACAGGCCCTGTGAACCATGTTTTGAGGGTGCCGCTCCTCTGATCTGGATGGTGGAAGCTCTATGCATGTAAGTAAAGGTCGACGAGAAACTTCTTGATGTACACGCTGTGGCCCAATATGCAGCTGGTCTTCTTTTAACCAGGACATCCGGAAAGGGGAGCATTTCAGGCGCTTCGGCTTCCGCGGTAAACTTATTGTTCTGGTTTATGGAATTTAGATGTATGAGGAAACCATTCAGCTTGTCTCTACCATGTGGCAAAGGTGTCGTGAACATAGCGGAAGAAACAGGTGGGTCTCCACTGCGCTGAATGCAGGGCTTCCTCTCGAAATGCTCCATTAACACGTTGGTGACGCTGGTGAAAGTGGACTCCCCTTAGCTACTCCTTCCGGCTGCTCGTAGTATCCACCATAGAAGAGAAAGAATGTCGACGTCAGGATGTGCCTAAAAGGGTTGTTCGTTTCTGTATCAAATTTCTGACGAATAAATTCCAAGGATTCCTGCAAAGGCACCTCGGCAGTCAGTGCATCTGATGATATCAACGTGGTCGCTCGCTGAAACATTGTGCCCGTTGAACACTAAGGCCCTTATTACACTAGGCCGCCAAGCGGCGCAGCCAGCCACGCCACCGGTGGCGTTGCTCGTCATTGGGAATAGATCTTTATGGAGATTATCAGACTAGGGCAGCCAGTGACGCCACCAGAAGCTGCCTGCCGACTGGCTGCCTTGCCCCGCCACCACGTGGTGGTGGGGAGTCTTGGCGGGGCACTGCGTCAAACGGAGCCTGTTGCACTGGGTCGCCAGACGGCGCAGCCAGTCCTGCCACCACCACTCGGTTTGGCCACCATGTCGTCAGTTCGCTGTGCACTTGTGACCAGATTACATGTCGGACAATAGCTATTCATACATGTTCCTCTCAGCACTTCTAATGGAAAGGAGAAGGCGAAGGGAGAGGAAGGTGCATGTACACCCTATGCTATCGTTAAAGAGAATCTCAAGGGTTGTATTGCACTCTTTTTGATGAACTGTGTTTAGACAACAACAAGTTTTTTAACTAGCTACGAATGTCTAAATCGTCTTTCTTTGAATTATTGTCGTTAATAAAGGCTGATATTACCGAGAAAGAAACGAAAATAAGAAAGTGTATCTCACCAGAAGTAAAACTCGTAATCACTCTGAGGTAAGTAAACCGATAAATTGTATTGAAAGTTATTAAATGTTTTGCTTCAAATACTTACAAAAGTTATTCCTCTCAACCAAGGACCGTTGCTCAAAATCCGGTAGGAGTGAACAAATAATTTCATTCCAAGCATTTAGTTTTAACTGCTTATTACTATAAGTTTCATAACTGGTGTCCCAAACTGCGTGATGTTGTTCGACTGCACAACTGAAATCTTCGGTATTCACTTGTGTGCCCAAAAACTTCTGGCATTCTTTCAGTGGTTCTCCAGCTTCGTGTTTTTCCGTTTTCTCGCGTATACACTTCCACTCCTTTCCACAGTTCACTAGACATACTGAAGCAAATGAAATAGTGCGCAGAAAAGTGTACGAGGAAAACAGACAGCTCGACTAGCGAGAACTGCCGAACTACTGTATCCTGAACAAAAAGTGATTGTTACGCCACCGGTGGCGCAGTTTGTTGCCAAGTGTAATAGGTACAGCGATTCTCGTGGCGTGGCTGGCTGCACCGCCTGGCGGCCTTGTGTAATAAGGCTGTAACACCCAGACGCTCACCCGTGAACTTTTTCGTAATGAAGTATGCCGGGAGAAATTGAAGAATCACAAAAACACGTCTTTTTTCCTCAAGCTCCCAACTACAACAGACGCAATTTTTCATTGTTGTTGCATCAAAAAAATCCACATTAACGCCAACCTTGCATTTTTTATGAAATTTCCCCTGTATTTTCGTCAAAGGCGTACGACCATTGTGCAATGCATGTTTCGAGCAACTATCCGTCTGGATGACGGCGCATCTGGAGATGATCATCGACCTGATATAATAAAAAATATGATTCACTGCACCAGGTGACACGTAACTGTTCATGTACGTGTCCAATGATCCCGTGCCCATTGCAATGGAAATTGTAACTTCGTTGGATCAAGATGAAACATTTACGAGTCGTCTACTGGCAACGTGCGCTAAACGTTGTGCTCCGAAGCACTCTACTTCGTCGTCAGAACTTACACAGACCGCCGCATGGCCTGCTTCACAGAATGGGCAAGCCTCAAACCTCCACATTTTATGATACATCATGAACTTGCAACACTTTGTCGCCTACTCGCTGCATCGCCACACTCCAGCCACATTCCGTAGATGCTTACAACACGAGAACGGCCGACCAGCGTCGCCATTCTAGAAATGCTCGCTCTCATACGGAGCGCCGTAACAGTCTGCCCTTTGTGGAAATCGCTGTTGTCGGAGGATTTCCCTAACTGAGGTCCGTATCGTTGCTAGGATCCAGTCAGCTCTGGTTGTATACACATTCAGTCTCGCGGTGAACAGTGGTCACAGTCCAGAATGAGATTTTCGCTCTGCAGCGGAGTGTGCGCTGATATGAAACTTCCTGGCAGATAAAACTGTGTGCTGGACCGAAACTCGAACTCGGGACCTGTGCCTTTTGCGGGCGAGTGCTCTACTATCTGCCCAAGCACGACTCACGCCCCGTCCTCACTGCCTTACTTCTGCCAGTGCTTGGGTGGCTCAGATGGTAGAGCACTTGCCCGTGAAAGACAAAGGTCCCGAGTTTGGGTCTCGGTCCGGCACACAGTTTTAATCTGCTAGGAAGTTTCAGTGGTCACAATGTATCGTTTCGTCTGGACTCATTTGTCGCTGGCGAACTTTACAGAAACCTACCGCCCGCTCATGAACATCCGTTTCTTCACCTAAAATATTCTGCAGTTCTGTAGCATCAGCTGACCGTTTCATCAATCCATCAGTCCCGATTTTTTTGTAATCACATGTTGTGTAAATGGAACGACTCTGTAGCTGGTCGAAGACTTGAAGGAAACAGATGTCAACAACCGCAATTTCGTTTAATAATCTTATTTAGCTATCATTTTCGTTGTCTCATTGGCACCACCTTCAGCCCACTATACACAAAACTGAGAAAGTCATGTAGTTTTTTGTCCTGTTATAGGGACCGCTATATTTAACTGGTTTCTGTAGACTTCTAAAACCTTCTCAGTCGATGTGGACATGTCACACCTGTAATGACAACGTGTACCACAAGTGATTGAGAAAAACTGTATCAGCATGAGAGTGCTTCAGTGCGATTTCTATCTCCCCCCTCTCCACCCCTTTTTTCTCTTTCCGATGGATATTTCACTCCACTTCTCTCAGGGAGATGCTAAAAAAGTTGCGAGTTTTGGGTGAGAGTTGAAGAGTTTTCTGTTAGAATCATTCCTCAACGCTTTCAGAGTCTCTTCCGTGATGCGTCGCCGATCTCCTAAAGGCAAAAGTAGTAACTAAGCAGGTCTCTTCAATTCAATAAAGGTTTTGTTTCTGGTACATAAAATGTGTGAGCTCCGAGTCCTTCATGATCCAACCAATTGCACAGAATGCACGCTATTTTGCATTCGACTGAATTCAGTGGCGACAAGTGGAAATTTGTGCCGGATAGGAAGTCCAGCCCAGCTTACCCGCTAAACACGAGCGGTCGCCTTAATCGCTTCGGCTACCCGAGCACGTTTCCTGTCCAACCCAGATTCCCCTGTCCACCATACACATAGTTCGCAGCTCCCCGCTGATTCCTGCAAGTGTTCGTGAGAAAGAGCGCATCCAAAAGGAAATGATCCTAGTGGCCATCAAGGAGTATAGTCATGGTATTTAGATAAGCGTAGTGTCTACTTTGGCAACGGCCTTGCTGCAGTGGATACACCGGTTCCCGTGAGAACACCGAAGTTAAGAGCTGTAGGGCGTGGCCATCAAGCCGGCATGCACTGTTTTCGGGGTGCACTCAGCCTCATGATGCCAATTGAGGAGCTACTCGACCGAATAGTAGCGGCTCCGGTCAAAGAAAGCCATCATAACGACTGGGAGAGCGGTGTGCTGACCACATACCCCTCCTATCCGCATCCTCTACTGAGGATGACACGGCGGTCGGATGTTCCTGATGAGCCACTTGTGGACTGAAGACGGAGTGCATGTGCAGTGTCTACTTTATTTAAGGAACACAGGCAGCACACATATATAAATATGAATATTTGATGCCTGCGTTAACCTAGGTTGCAGCTGCTTCTTAACGAAGTGCTGTATTTTCATACTTCCATTACATTTTATTTGCATTCAATTCATGCCATATCACTTTACAGTTCTGCGGCGTAGAATGAAATATTTCAGTCATTTGGGTTCGAGTTTGTACTACGATCAGCGCAAATTCTAAATCTGCTCCTGCTATCTAACACTCCGCTGAAAAACGCAAGGTACAATTATTTCCACAGATTCGAACGGCTATGAGAAATCAGAAGCAGTTACTTTGCACCATTTCTTTTATGGAAGAGCAATTGATACGTTACTCTTTTTAAAGTTGCGGGAGCACTTTTCTATCTCAATACTTCTTGCATTTGTTTTATTATTGTGGCTGTAGTGGCAAACTACAAAGAGCATGCTTTCGTTTAACTGAATACTAGGCGACGCATTTGGTACATGTTTTACTCATAAACGTGGTTGTCTATATATAAACACTGAGAGCGGGGAACATTAATTGTGTCGAATGTTCCGTCAGCGATGTACACGTTTGAGAGGGGAACGGAGTAGGAAGGTGGGTGAAGGGGATTAGAGGAGGAGTAGTCCTACAGCAAAATTCTCTGGTGTCAGCCACTGTTATGGTGTAGGAGCCAGTACTGTTGATCTCATCGTTTACAGATTTGAACGTAAGAGGGTGGGATGTACAAATGTTTTTCCATCAGTTACTGTACGCTGTACAGTACCTTCTCCGAATATGTTTGTCTTGTTATTTTACGACAGCAACAACAGCTACAGTAATCCTATTGTAGGGGCAAATACACCACTTAAGATATTGAATTAAATCATAATACATTGTAATGTGACTATTAGCAGCACAACAAAAATAAGTACTCCATATTCTTCTTCCGATTCAAGGATGTCCCAGTCGCATTTGTGAACATTACTTGTTTTATTGCCACGTTATACTGCACTCCCTCTCTTTCAATTTTTAGGAAGTTTGTTTCTATCGTCGTCACTGTGTACAGGGACTATATGGGCATTTTTATTCTTTTTATATGAAACAGTTACACTCTACTGACAAGGGGGCGCCACGGCGTTCGGCTCTCGGATTTAATTCGAACTTCGTGCATTTTTAGTAGTCCTTTGCTGCAACATAATATGCAAGTAGTAAGGCGTGCTACGTACGCAATTTCGATAAAATCGTAAGAGATGTTTTAGGCATCAGTGACGTACCGATGCGTTGCGATTCGCAGTACGAGATGCGGTTAGCGTTCAACCTCTCTAATCACTGGATCGAGTCCAGCTCTCTCTTTCTATAATTTACAAGTTTTTCAACGCTAGTCCTCTTATTTCTTGCATATTACATTGGATGGAAGGACACATGTAATCGGTAGTTTCCCAATTTTTATTCTCACAATAATTATTACGCTTATAACTGTCGACAAGTAAACGACCAAATGCATTAGCTTTTCCTGAAAATTTATCCTTATCGTGATTTCCTAAATCCGTTATATTTACAGTTGTTAAGGTACAGCGGAGAACTGCTTTGCACCTGGGCGCTTCTATTAGCAAACACATATTTCAAGGATGAGAGATAGACTGGAAAAGCCCAAGTCAAACATTGCTAAAAAAAAATGGTTCAAATGGCTCTGAGCACTGCGGGACTCAACTTCTGAGGTCATCAGTCCCCTAGAACTTAGAACTACTTAAACTTAACTAACCTAAGGACATCACACACATCCATGCCCGAGGCAGGATTCGAAACTGCGACCGTAGCGGTCGCGCGGTTCCAGACTGTAGCGCCTAGAACCGCTCGGCCACTTCGGCCGGCTTGCTAAATAAAGGTGTTAATAACTTCATGCAATAATGCAATGAGTTACAATATATGAAAATATGAGGGCAATGTACGATTAATCGTCGGATATCCTTCCGAATTTCAAAGTCGCTTGGTGATATTTCTCACAGAGATATAGAAAACACAAATAAAAACGGCACTTATTAAATCGAACTAAAGTAACTTTCCTGCATGCTCAAGGAACCTTCAAAGTTTCTAAGGAAAAGTAGAGCTCCTTGTCATTTTGAAAAATTTCTCTTTCTACTGACAATCTAGGTGCAAACCATGTGTAGCACTACATTTTCGTAAATATCAGTGCCGAAAATTGTAGATGCACGACTGAATGTATTTCAAAAGCACCTTCACGTGAAACGAATTTCGCGTTCGTTGTCAATCAAAATGAGAGGTTTGAAAACGCTTGATGAAGTTTTTAACTTGCTTATAGGAATAAAAGTTGCAGAATATTTGTTGTTATAATACAAAATTAGTAAACAACCAAATAACTTTGTAAATAAAATAAACGCTTATTGAAATTTACGTGTTTTTCCATCAGATCATCTTTCAAATATGACATCTACGAAATAAAATGACTGGTGTTGAAAAAACTATAAATTATTAAAAATACGAACGGGACTCGATTAAACGATCCGCCGAGGTGTCATAGCACTCGGGAAGACAAGACCTAAACTCCCTAATCAATAATCCCTTATCAGTTCGTAAAGAAAATACGCATTCACAAAGAAAATGGGGCAACGTTAGGCTGAGGGATAGTGTAAGGAGAAAGTCACCTATTTTGCGTAGTATCGGAACATTTTATAGATCAATTTGACTTGTATTATAGAAGAATCTTGGAGAAGCATATTGTCTTCCACAAGTATCATTAAGCAATTTTATTCATAAAAAATAGTTTGTCGACTATATTTGTAATGTGTCGCGTTTATTGTAATGTAACGATTTACTGAAACAACATTTTCCATAACACGAGTTTATAAGTCATTTCTGAAACAGATAAACTGGAAGCACTTTAACTCGGAGAGAAACAGCTTTAAAAGTTGGGCACGTGAAATGACACATTATCTGCGAGTATTAAGAAAAGCATTGTTGAGTGGAATAGGATACGGGAAGCAGCACACCAGGAGTGGGGAGAGCCTGTCGTAATCGAGTCTGTGGTGAGATGTGACGGTGATCGGTTGGCTTAACTGAGGAACTCTGGTTCAGAGAAAATGGTTTCCTTTTGAAGATGAGAAATTTTGAGAAGTGGAGTATAAGTGAGAATTTAATTTTACTGGAGGAAGGATTTCTGGAATTTAGTTTTGACGCAGAAACCACTCAGCAACCAAAAGGCGAATTTTTCGCACTGCTTTGCATGCATTTAGCTATTATTATAGTTTATTAGTTTATACTGTTTAGTGATTTTGATTGTTACGTAAACGAGACGATTTATCAGTCATATGTCTGAAGATCCATCCGCTTCTGTTAGTTAAAATGTAGATTTTAATTTAATAATGTAAAAGTAAAACTGATAAAGCTGATCGCAGGAGAGCTTCTGTGAAGTCTGAAAGTTCGGAGACCAGGTATTGGCGGAATTGAAGCTGTGTGGACGGGTTCTGAGTCTTGCTTGGGTAGCTCAGCCGGCACTGTAGCTCAGCGTGTTCAGTCAGAGGGCTGCTCGCCCTCTGTAATAAAAAAAAACTGATTGAAGGAAACAATGATCAACTTGAGCGGATGTCATGTGGCGACCGCCCAGACCAAACGCAACGAACTATATCGGAAAAAAAGATGGTAGAGCACTTGCCCGCGAAAGGCAAAGGTCCCGAGTTCGAGTCTCGGTCCAGCACACAATTTTAATGTGTCAGTAAATTTCCTATCAGCGCACACTTCTCTGCAGAGTGAAAATTTTATTCTGAAAACTGATGGCAGTTTTATGCTGTAGCTCAATAGTGCTTCATGTCTGTGATAGGATTAAAAAGAATGAGTAATTTTATTAAAAGGAGTTTAAATGTTAGATTTCAAGTTTTGAGGACATTAAATAAGTTCTGTTTTTATGTTTTATTTCATTTATAATGATCCACTCCCTGTTCTTGAATGACATACATTTTAAATGCTATGAGTACCAAGGGCATTGCAAGTAAATGAATAGAAGGCGTGGACAGAGTTTTATTTCTTGAAAGCGGTAAATTATAGCAAGCAGTCCAGCGCTTTTCTCTATCAGTTTGTAATGTCGCAACAACCATATCATTGACAGCTACACTTATACAGAACAGAACCGAGAGACCACTGCAGGTAAGACATTATCAGCGTCTAATTGCAGAACTCATTTGGAAAGACATTTCCTTGTTGCGTGCAGTGAAATAAATGACACGCGAACAGTGTCTCGACACGTAATCTATGTTAATTGTGAGTGAGAAATTCCACAACAAAGCTAGTTTCATTCAGTACTGTCAATGATAAAAATTCTTTTTACTGGAAATTCCCAGATTAAATAATTTTCGTTTTATTGGACACTTTCCACGATTTCCCATTATTAAATATTTCTCATCAGATGCTTTCAAGATTTTCCGTGGTTTCTTGAGATCTCTCCTGACGAATGTCAGAATGTACCAGGTGATACGAAGTTCGCCGGCCGGTGTGGCCGTGCAGTTCTGAGCGCTTCATTCTGGAACCGCGTGACCGCTACGGTCGATCCTCGGGCATGGATATGTGTGATGTCCTTAGGTTAGTTAGGTTTAAGTAGTTCTAAGTTCTAGGGAACTGCTGACCACAGATGTTGAGTCCCATAGTACTGAGAGCCATTTGTACTATTTTTTTTTATACGAAGTTCCATCTGTAATGATACTATTTTTCACAGGACTCAATTCCACTACCTTTGGAACCATGTGCTTTTTTTAGCTGAAAACGAAATTCTGTCTATATGTCAACAGCGACATGAAACACTTATCTTCAGTGTGCTACAGGGTGACTAACGTCTTTGCATTTATATAGAGAAACCTGAGAAAATCAATTTCATACATGGGTTTCCAAACTATTAGTTTAAAAGCAGAACAGATAGCAGAGCAACATGAACAGAACACATTGAGATGATCAACTAAGATCAGGTACATACTTAGTTAATTTTATATCAACAGCTGCATGTTGTACCAACAGCTTACGCTCAGTGCAACGGCTCAAAGCGTGAAACAATAGTTTAATACACTGATTACTACGGCGTATAAAAATTTCTCCGCTTTCTAGCACTGTTAACGGAGTAAGGCGCCGCAATTGTTTGGATACGGGTCGCACATTCGATCGAAGCGGTGTCCAGATTCCAGTTCGACCATTCATATTTTCGCTTTATACCGTTGCCATACATCCGTAAAAGCCAGGCTGGTTCCTTTGAGGAAGATGTGTCACTTCCTTTCCTTTATCCAGTTCGATAATGGGCCTCATCACAAATGATACCTTTCCAATTCTGTTACGCCAAAGAAAAGAGAAGGTCGATACCCTTACAGTGTTATTTTGCGTCAGGCAACCGGAACTCATGCCATTCACCGTTATTCACTACTGCGGTGAAATACCTCTCGCAGGCCAATTAGAGCGAGTGAGTGGAACAGAGAAGCATTGTCTATCGTCGAAACATGTACAGCGCTGAGGATATTGTGTCGATTGCAACCTTTGAAGTGGGAGTTGCGGAAAGTGCATAGTGGTGTAGAACCATGTCCAGGATACCAGCAGACCGTCGCAAATTCAGTCACAAAAAGACACCTAATTTAATAACATAAAGTGCTTTCAAAATTACAACAGTTTAAAAACTACAAAATAATATTAATGATGGCCGTTCCTCACTTCTATACTTTTCTGTGTTCCTGAAATCATATTCGGCTGCCGAAGTGGCCGAGCGGTTCTAGGCGCTTCAGTCTAGAACCGCGAGACGTCTACAGTCGCAAGTTCGATTCCTGCCTCGGTCGTGGATGTGTGTGATGTCCTTAGGTTAGTTACGTTTAAGTAGGTCTAAGTTCTAGGGGACTGATGACCTCAGATGTTAAGTCCCATAGGGTTCAGTGCCATTTGAACGATTTTAAAATCATATTCAAATTTTGGACGCTGAACTGCAACACACTATTTCAATATGGCATCTCTTAATACTCCGTTTTACGGCTATTTTCGTATTTCGTGGTTATTATCGTAGCTTTTTCCTTTCAAATATCTCCGTATATAAAAACCACAAGTCCAGTGAACGATTTATACCCAAAGGATTTTTTTTTATTATGCGTATTTCATTGAAGGACTCATGAACACGAGACAGCGTTTGACCAGTTATACATCACTTACCTACATATTGCTGGAAAAAGCATTATTGCCTTTCGTGTACCTTTAAGTGAGAGTACAAAGTCCCAAAATTTTCAGATAATGCTCTGTAATGTCAGTGGTTTCAAAGAGCATCTGGTTAATAGTCTCACTGTCTCCAGAGTCAATTTTTATATCGTGAAACTGAATTTCATGCGTGATGTTTGGGTTTGCTGTATAACAGTAATGACTGGCCAGAAAGATGAAACTGAACACCATCGCTCATGAAATGCAAAGGCGGGTCACGGTCACCATACACAATGTTTGTAAGCGACCACTCGCTTAGTTAACCCTCATGTCTTTATCAGCTATAATTAATGCCAGAGCACATGGCTCTGAGCACTATGGGACTTAACATCTTAGGTTATCAGTCCCCTAGAATTTAGAACTACTTAAACCTAACTACCCTAAGGACATCACACAACACCCAGCCATCACGAGGCAGAGAAAATCCCTGACCCCGCCGGGAATCGAACCCGGGAACCCGGGCGTGGGAAGCGAGAACGCTACCGCACGACCACGAGATGCGAGCCCAGAGCACATGAAACGCGGTAGTAATTCAGCTGCAAGGACTTTAGTAGGGAATGACAAGATGGACGTTTAACCCATGTCCGATGTGACAACCGCCTGACAGATTATTTCGGGCCAGCAGTAATTCTCCGAAAAACGTTTGCCACCAGTTCCGGAGTTGCAACTGAAGACTTACGGCTACGCTTAGAATTAGAGACCTTGACATTGGACCATTATTCTGCTACCAACTTACAAACACCACTTGATGCTCTAATAACTCTTCATGAAAAGTTTCACAAGTGCTGAATTTTCTTAAATGAAATCAATATGGATGTTCATCTACACACACTCTTTGATTCACAGAATATGGCATACTGTACTTGAATGAGAGAGGAGGAAATATACTCACAGAACTTCAAAGCAACAAGGAAAACGAAATCTGTTACGATTAACCTCACCTGTTACGTGATCGGAAACGAAACGGATTTCAGTAAAACTGGTTGTATGGCCACTCTTGGAACACAGCTCGAACAGATGGAAGGGGTGTCATGTTAGGTTTTGCATGACCTTTGAGTACATACAAATAGAGCAGTGTTACAGACTGTATGCGAAATGTTACTAAAGCTGAAACGACAGATCTAGAAAGCAAACTTTACTAGAGTAGTGTAATAAGAGATTTCTAGGGAGGAAACAATGAAAATTCTCACTCCTACAACGTATCATCTATGGGGTGAAAGGAGACCTAGGTCTACAGTATAACACCTCAGACAGTAAGTGGTAATCAGTTGTTCGTTCCACGCTGGTCTGGTGAGTGAAGCATTAATACATTCTCTCTGTCAATAATATTTAAACACTTACAGGAAAGTAGTATGGGAAATTAAATTTCGTGGAGTGAGAGAGTATGTCGTTTTATTTTAGTGATTAAGAAATTGTGTTAGCTGTAGAACATAATTGGCAACAAGTAGCAGACATAAGGCTGATCCGTTTTCAGTAACGCGCTGTGCTTTCCTGTGGCTGGATGCATGCAACGATTTGGTATGGAGGCTGCCGTACTGCCACTGTATCGTCTCCTGAGGTAAGCTGGCCCATAAACTGTGTGTAACTTCCTGGATGTCCTGACTATTGGCGCTAGGACGGAGATCTGCAGTTGTCCCACACGATTTGAACAGATTAGGTAGGCGCATCTTGCTGACAAAGGGAGTATTTAAAAGTAACACCGATAGTAGAGACGGACGAGAGCATCGTTATGTTGGAAGATATCACCAGCATACGGCATCACAAGAGATAACAAATGAATATGCAGAATTTTTGTGACGTAGCTATCTGAATAACTAATAGAGACGACGTTGAATCTTACGCGATTTCCTCACACAATGACGCAACGTATATCAGCAACAAACTCTCCACAACACGTGTATTCTTCTCTTGGCACTGCGATACTAGCAGATAATGGCCATCGAGGGTAGTGTAGAACCAAGACACTTCGCTGAGAATGGCCCTCTTTGGCAGTTCGAAGATCCCAATCACAGCACAACTTCACGTTCAGTAGACTGGCTTCTGCTGGTCATTAAGGAAAAGTGCGCGATGGCACGGATTATTTAATGTGTCTGTTACAAGTGATAGCAGACGCGAACTGGTTATGAGGTGATGGTACGGAATACGGTAATCCTTCTCGTGGTGTGGTATCCCTGGCTTGCCATTGACATCATCATTGGGCCGCTGTTACTTTAAATGCCATACATTCTTGTATGTTTCGTGATAAGATCAACCCACCACATGCAGGCCCACAACAATGCATGTATCAAATTCTAAGTGCTGATAACGTTGTCTCGTGCAAGCAAGCGTCAATCTCAGTGCTCACTGTGTTACACACTAGGGCGCTAGGGAGGTAACATCAACAGGACGCGCAGTATCTTAAAGCACGGAACCCTGCAGGAGGTTCATATTCTGGGAACACCTGGGTCCGAGGTAACATTAGTAAGGTGGAGTTAGAGGAGACCATCCGTCTCTTTTGGCTGGCGGCTAGCTAAGTGAATTGTTATTGACTCTGCTAATGAACAGTATGAGCAGGTACCTCTTGCTAATATGAATTCTGGCTTTTATGTAAGTGCAGAAGGCATTATTGTCTGAAAAATGAAATAGGACAGATAGTGGGAATCAGAGCTTATCGGTTTCCTAGTTTTAGCACAGAAAATCCCAATGATTCATTAATTCTGTTACAGTTGAGTTTGGAAGGAAGACTGCTCCCTTATTAGAACGGCTGTGATGAGTCGGCACTCGAAAAATCACTGTCATTGGTGATCACAGTCTAGCATGTCTGCCCCGATAGCTGGCCGGCCGGAATGGGCGAGCGGTTCTAGGCGCTTCAGTCTGGAACCGCTCGACCGCTACGGTCTCAGATTCGAATCCTGCCTCGGGCATGGATGTGTGTGATGTCCTTAGCTTAGTTAGATTTAAGAAGTTCTAGGGGACTGATGATCTCAGAAGTTAAGTCCCATAGTGCTCAGAGCCATTTGGACCATTTTTTCCCTTCAATCGTGCTTTTTTTTTGTAGTGTTGAAATATTCAAACTATATAAAAACTACATTGTATTTCAGCACGCAACAGTCCACCAGCGTAAGAACTGCAGGCCACACCATTTCAAGGTTAAGTTTTCTTGTCCGTGAACGTATGCTGCACAACAAGGGACCCTAACGTCACGCCAAAGTCCATAGTTTGCGGACGGCAAGTGGAGATTACGGCTGGAGTAGAACAAGCTTCCAATTCTACCTCTCTCTCTCCCTCTCTCCTTCCCTTCCTCTCTCTCTCTCTCTCTCTCTCTCTCTCTCTCTCTCTCTCTCTCTCTCCATCCTCCCCCACTCCTCTCCCTCTCCCTGTACAAGCTCCTAGTGCCATCACACACGGCCGTCACTTCGTCCCCGCATGCTGTGCGCCCCTACCAGCAGTGTTTCGCCCACGCTAGGCACAGGCCGGCTGGTGTAGAATCTGCTGATCAAAAGGCTGCCTAGGACAGGCGCGCGCCGCCATCGGACGTTAATTTCCACGGGCTGGCTCCAGCAGCCTGTTA
The DNA here is from genome assembly GCF_023897955.1 of Schistocerca gregaria. Lineage (NCBI taxonomy): Eukaryota > Metazoa > Arthropoda > Insecta > Orthoptera > Acrididae > Schistocerca > Schistocerca gregaria. Next base: position 275,336,920 of record NC_064920.1, on the reverse strand, counting down.
ACACGGACCGCTTTGTTCCGGGGGCAGCACTCGGTAGGCGGCTGCTGCGCTCTGCACTACAGTGTCTGCCTCGGGCATGCACCCTTCTATTGGGTTACTGTTGTCATTGGCATCGTACCGCATTTAGATCAGCCATGCTCCCACCGGAGAGTTCGTAAATTTTTCCTCCTACCTATGTAAATATGTAGTTCTCAATTCGTTCGAGCAATCAATCATTCATAATAGGAAACACAGTCATAACTCAGTCACTCAAAATGATTCAGAAATTTTACTTGTTAGAATGAAATCAGGCTATGATTCTTCTTCTCTGCAGGCTCGTGCTTTGCGGCAGTATGCTAATCTGTACAAATAAAATGCCTCGCATTTTTGGGAGCGTTGTATAATCAGTCAGGAAACCTCACATCAAACGGATATTTGGCTTTGATGAAGTTTAACCGTCAGAAGAAGTAATGGAGCTCTTGGACTATTAAATGCAGGTTCGTATCCAGTCTTTCGGAAGTTCCCTTCTGATTAACAACTACGCAACATATCGATGAATATCATTAATTCTCAAAGCTATTGTATGAAACTAGTTTGCGCATGGATTCTGCGAGTATGAAGATAGAAAATTAGTAAACGTCATTCAAGGGTAAAATTGTATCAGAATAATTCATCGAATATAGAGAGATATTACAATATTGACACAGGGGTCAGGTACCTAATAACTGCAACGCCAAGGAAAAAGGTTGCAAAAATAAACATAATGTCTTCTTTTCTTCAGTCTATATCCCTTATCCTCACAGGATCGGCACGTTAATTACTGCGTTTGTCAATGTTGGTGGTAGACCGTGGAGGGTTCCAACCTGCCTCGCCGCTCGTCCCCCGGACAGAATACAGTGTTTGTATATCCTAACTGTCTGCGTCTAGTTTTATCCCATGTAAAAGTATGAGTGTGTTTACTGAATGTTTGCGAATAGAGCATCTGAGACAGAACGTGGGTACCAGCCAATTTTGAAGCAGTAGGATGTGGGAAACCGACATAAACCACTTGCAGGCTGGCCAGTAGATTTCATTTCATTTATTGCATATTTAAAAGCCTGCTGCCTGATATCTTAAAAAGCAGGTCGTACACATTACACTATTTTACATTCTAAGAACTAGTGCTACACCTGACCTCGTCGTTAATCCACCAGACAGATTCGAAATAGCACCGGCAAGCCTGCCCGAATCCACGAGCCGTCTTGCTAAAACGCGCGATTATCGTTATCGAAAGAAATTTAGTGGTACTTCCATATAACTCTTGAGGTAGTGTTATCCCATAGCTTGCAATTAGTTGTTGGAAATTGTGTTGGCCCATCGAAGAACGCCATACAGAGTGAGATGGAACGTCATGTAGTTGTCTATATCCACACACACTGTAACTGAAAAATACCTTCTGCATGATGATGATGGCCGGCCGCTGTGGCCAAGCGGTTCTAGACGCTTCAGTCTGGAAACGCGCGACCGCTACGGTCGCAGGTCCGAATCCTGCATCGGCCATGGATGTGTGTGGTGTCCTTAAGTTAGTTAGGTTTAAGTAGTTCTAAGTTCTATGGTAGTGATGACGTCAGATGTTAAGTCCCTTAGTGCTCAGAGCCATTTGAACCATTTTGATGATGATCATTAATAACAATCGAAACTGTCAACAATAACAATCATTTTCTTAGCAGCTGGCGGTGATACGGATAATTTTCGACTTTTGTGATTCGATCAGAGGCCGGCGCAACTCCCAGAACAACGTAATTGAGGCGCAAAAGCGCGCAGCTATACATCCTTGTCAAGAAAGAACATTCTGCCTTCGGAAAATGTCTCCCATCATTTTTTGTTGAATCTATTCTATAGTCCACGTAAATTGCTTATTTTTTTGAAAAAAGAGAGTGGTTTTAGTTCCACATGATCTACCTTCAAATCTGAGTGTATCGACCGCGAGACTAGCCCGTCCAACTTGCCAGCAAAATATACATGCTCTGTCAAATGACAATATATCGCCCAGTGTCGTAGCATGTAAATTTTTGCTGATAAAGTTACATGGGTTACTACTGTAACTTGTAGAATGAGGTACGAGGATCGTTCTTCTGGAACCGAAACCGGTCGTTTTAAAATGAAATCCATCTCGTCGGACAATAAAATCTGTTCTCCACGTAAAAATCTACCCTGAAAATAGCTCCCCCACCCCCCCCCCCCCCCCAACGACCCCTTAATAACGGTGCTGTCAACTATCGAGTTTACATAAACTCTGCCTGTATTTTCTAGACATCCATCGTTACGCCTGTAGTATCCTCGTTTCAAAAAAATCCTTCACTCCAAATTTCAGCATATGCCTACGCCAGAGTGCGTATAATTTCGAGAATCTACGGAAATAAAAGAATATTTTTGAGAATTTTCTTAAGTTCCGATTGCTATGCCTAACATTTCATACTAAATTTGAGCTTATAATTTATAGATACTGTAACACATATTATAACTAGCACAGTATGTCATATTTAGTTCTCCCTTTGAAAAGCCATATTAAATAGAAACTATTTCCTAGTTGTTAGAAACTATAACCCAAATAAAAAACTAAAAAAAACTGAAAAATAATAAATTAGATCTCTGGTTTTTCTGTCGCCTTAATAGAAATCACGTTTTTGCTCATTAACTGCTTGAGTACTTAAAAGGAATTAGTAGCACTTTTGTTTTAAGAGAGTCAGAAATTTTCTGTAAGTCATTGCGCCAGTAACAATGCATACTCATGCGGCTTCTGTTCTCCAATACGGGACGAGTTACCTGACGATCTTCAGTAGCTGGAAATCGCCCTGACCACTGTCAAACTATTGGAGGCTGTGGCAGATATTTGTATTAGGAGGAGTCCCGATAGTCGTGTACAGGATGTACCAAAGGTGTCTCAAACACTATCCTTCCCTGTGGTTCCCGGCTTCTCTAAGGAAAGTACGAGATGTATCACTAATTACCCGCTTCCATGTTAGTGACGTGTCAGTGGCACTGTGAACAGAAACGACAGGGACCAGTGAAGCTGCATGCGAGATTGTCTGGGCAATACTCGACATCAAGAGTGGGTATAAATTTACAGCTGGATCTTTCTATTGACCTCAATACACCCTTCCAGATGTGATCGAAAACTAAAGAGAAAATGTAAAAGCGTTCGTCTGCAATTTTCCCACACATACTGTTATCAGTGAAGGATACTCTGATTATTAAAAAAATCAATTGAAAACATTACAGTTTTGTAAGTAGTGAACTTTACAAGACGTCCCATGAAAAACTACTAAATGCGTTCTCTGAGAACTATTTAGAAAGTACTTTCGCTACAGGAATATATTAAATCTAATAGAAATAAATAGAACTGACCTCTCTTGGGATGTCCACACTGAGTCTGGAGCTGATGAACAGGAGGCTGTTATGACAACAATGAATACAAAAGTATTAAGGGCAACTAAGGCATGCAGAGGGATTTATACTCAATAAAGAAGCAGTACTGTCATATCTCAATGAGGAAATCTAAACATTCATCTGTAGAGAGGAGAATGCAGAAGAACTGTGGTTCGTTTTCAAAACAATAGTTCACCACGCACCTGCTAGTTATGTACCTAGTAGAACAGTTCACGTTGGAAAGAATCCTCTGGAATACACATTGATGAGCCAAAACATTATAGCCACCTGCTTAATAGCTTGTCTGTTCCTCTTTGGAATAAAATATACCACTGATTCTTTGTATCAGGGATGTCGACAGTTTCTTGGTAGGTTGTGGCGGTTCTTAGAAGTGTCATTAGATGTCTATGTACAAGTCATGTACTTCACTTTAATAACGAAGCGCTGATTTGCGTACTCGGCGATGGCGCCCAATAGCGACCCAGATGGTTTCCTTAGGACTTACGTCTGGCACATGTGGTCGCCGAGGCATCAAGGTGAGTTCGCTGTAATGCTCCTCAAACCACTATATTATAGCAGGGTTCTGGTTCCGAATCACGGACAGTTATACTGCTGCAAGACGACATCGCAGTCTGGGAAGTCATCAAGTATGAAGGGATGCAGGTGGTTCGCAGCTATCAGCGTGTCTTCGATTACTACCACAGATCCAGTACAAGCGCTGAATAATGTCTCCCACAGTATAGTACTGCGTCCATGGCGAGCTGCACTTTTCGAGCCGCCGTTCACCTCGCTGACAGCGTTTTAAGAGATGACCAGCGATCTAATGTAGCTAAAACGTCGTTCATCCGAAGATCCGACAAGTGCCCATTGATCGGCGGTCGAATCCCGGTGCTCCAGCGCCCACTGCAGTCGTAACTGACGAAGTCGACAGGTCAACATTTGAACATGTAGGGGTGGTCTGCTGCGAAGCTCCACGTTCAACAACGCACGATGAACGGCGTGCTCCGAAGCATTTGTGCGTTACTAGCATTGTGCTGGAGGCACCGGTCACATTAGTCTGCAAGAAAGGTAGCAGAATGCTCCATAACCATAACCATAATATATCCTTGATATGTATTTCTTGTAGAACTCATTCAAGCCCAAACATCTTGAAGAACGTGGGGTGGACAAAAATATGGAATTACCAAACAAACGACATACTACCAAACCTTAACATTCAAAAGATCTTCCAGTTATCTCTGGATGGATAAATACCGCCCATGTGTGGTTTCCAAGGGAATCTTATACCATAACTGCTGCAAAACAGCGACAAGTTGAGGTAGTGATGATAGAGGTGGACAGCGGTCACACACTTTTCTCTCCAAAGTAGACCACAAAGACTCAAAAATATTGAGATTTGGTGACTTGGTGGCCAGGGGAGACTCTACAGCCGGCCGTTGTGGTCGAGGAGCGGTTCTAGGCACTTCAGCCCGGAGCCATGCGACCGCTACGGTCGCAGATTCGAATCCTGCCGCGGGCGTGGTTATGTGTGATGTCCTTAGGTTAGTTAGGTTTAAGTAGTTCTAAGTTCTAGAGGACTGACGACCTCAGATGTTAAGTCCCATAGCGCTCAGAGCCATTTCAACCATTTTTGGAGACACGACAATTCATCCTCGCGCTCACAAAAGCCTCCTGCCATGTTGGATAACAGTATCATCTTTGCGGAACAAACAGTGTACGATGGAATGGACCTGATCAGCCAGAAAGGTCGCATAATCCTTGAAAGTAATGGCATATTGACAGCCCATGGAATATGACAATGTGGCTACACGAATCATGACCGAACTCGAGCCATTTTTCACATCTGTGACATAAAATAGGCGAGAAGTTGGAAAGAAGACCCATGATACCAAATGATTTTCTTCCATTGCTCCACAGTTCAGTTTTAATGGCTGCGATGGCCCTAATGTGCGATTCAGATTTCCAGCTCACCCGGCAGTTCCAAACTTACGATGTATCTTCGTGTTATTTTGGTGCTAACAGGGTTTACGAGTGGTACCTTCAGTGACTTTTGCTGTTGTCTTCTTATTTTTCCTCACATGGTACCTTCAGTGACTTTTGCTGTTGTCTTCTTATTTTTCCTCACAATCCTCTTCAGTGTCTCTCTGCCATGACCACTCAATATGCACTTTCGACAGGCGAATGATGTTCTTGTACATCTACATCCATACAAATACTCCGCAATCCACCATACGGTGCGTGGCGGAGGATACCTCGTACCACAACTAGCATCTGCTCTCCCTGTTCCACTCCCGAACAGAACGAGGGAAAAACGACTGCCTATACGCCTCTGTACGAGCCCTAATCAGTCGTATCTTATCTTTGCGGTCATTCCGCGAAATGTAAGTTGGCGGCAGTAAAACTGTACTGCAGTCAACCTCAAATGCTGGTTCTCTAAATTTCCTCGGTAGCGATTCACGAAAAGAACGCCTCCTTTCCTCTAGAGACTCCCACCCGAGATCCTGAAGCATTTCCGTAACACTCGCGTGATGATCCAACCTACCAGTAACCAATCTAGCAGCCCGTCTCTGAATTGCTTCTATGTCCTCCCGCAATCAGACATGATAGGGATCCCAAACGCTCGAGCAGTACTCAAGAATAGGTCGTATTGGTGTTTTATACGCGGTCTTCTTTACAGATAAACCACATCTTCCCAAAATTCTACCAATGAACCGAAGACGATTATCCGCCTTTCCCACAACTGCCATTACATGCTTGTCCCACTTCATATCGCTCTGGAATGTTACGCCCAAATGTTTAATCGACGTGACTGTGTCAAGCGCTACACTACTAATGGAGTATTCGAACATTGCAGAATTCTTTTTCCTATTCGTCTGCATTAATTTATATTTATCCTATATTTAGAGTTAGCCGCCATTCTTTACACCAATCACAAATCCTATCCAAGTCATCTTGTATCCTCCTACAATCTTCTCCTTTCTCTGCAAGCGGTATTCATCATCGTCCTGGTGCTTCTTGAAACGCAGAGCATTTAGGCTATCTTGGTTAGGAAGCACCCAGTATACGAACACCAACAAATTGCCCACGTTCGAATTCAGTTAAGTCCGACATAATGCAATCACAACTACACGGAACACTGTTGTGACCACGACTGACGCTAGTAACATATTGAGGAGATCGAATAGCTACCGTTCGTGTTTAAAGCGCAACCTGCAGGCTTGGCAAACATCTACATTTATGTTTAAGTACGTATTTGTCACGTTCCTTCCACATTTTTGTCCAACCTATCTATCTCGAACAGAATTACCTCCTCTCTGCCAATCAGCATCAAGGAAAACGTCGCTTGTATGGAACCCAACTTTCACTTTTTCCCTAAGACACCCTGAAAGCAGTCATGCACATGAAGTACACCTCGATTTCCTAAAGTTATTTGATTGAGAACCACACTTGCGCTTATTATCGAAAGTAGTATGGGACGCGTTAACAAGCAAAATTTTTTACTTAATTAAGAACTTCTTTGTTTGGAGGACGCAGTATGGTTGGAGAGTAATCAACAAACATATAAGTGGGTTCATTTGTGCCCCAGGGATGTGTATTGGGAACCTTGCTGTCCTTTTAGGGCATTAATGACTTTGTAGATAATATTAACGGTCTCCTTAGACGTTTCGCTTAGGATACAGTTATCCGTAATAAAGTATGGTCTGAAAACTGCTACAAAAATTTTTCTTTTGGATCTTGATACGATTCCCAAAAGTGGCGGAAAGATTGGCAATTTGCTTTAAATGTTCATAAATGTAAAATTGTGCATTTACAGAACGAAAAAACATAGTATCCTATGACTAAGATATCAAAGAGCCACAACTGGAATCGATCAAATCATACAAACATCTCTTTGTAATAGCTTGTAGGTACATGAATTGGAACGATCGCATAGGTTCAGTGGTACGGAAAGCAGATGGTAGCATCATTCAACTCATTCGTGGAATACTGGGAAAATGCAATCACTCTACAAAAAATATTGCTTATAAAACACTCGTGCTGCGCATCCTTCAGTACTTCAAGTGTGTGGGACACGTACTCATTAGGATTAACGGGGATACTGAACGTATAGTGAGGAGGGCAACACGAATGGTCACAGGTTTGTTTCACCCGCGGTAGTGTGTTATACAGCTGCTGAAGGAACTCAGTTGGCAGACACAACAACATGGACGCAAGCTACCCTGCTAAAGCCTACTTATATAATTTTTACAACCATTGTTAAATTACCACTCTAGGAATATACAACAGCCCCATAGGTATCTCTCGGGTAGGGATCGTGAGGACAAGATTTGACTTATTACAGCACAGGCCATTCTTCCCGTTTTCCATACGTGAATGAAACAGAAAGAAGCCCTGATAACTGGTATATATCAGCTATGGTACCAAGAATGTAAACCAGTTTATCTGGGGATGACAAGCACGAATTTTAAGAATAGATATAGAGAACATATAAGAAGTTGGAAATTTGAAAACAGCCGTTCTACCTTCGCTAAACACCTGATAAAACATGGACATGAACCATCAAACATGGAATGTGACGTGACAGTTACCAATGTCAATAATTACAAGAAAGCTCCTGGCATTGAAAGAAAACTTTCACATACAAAGAGCCATTGCAATGGAAAAGAAGGTGCTCAACGACCAAATCCATATAAACAATAACTCTCTGATCATGCTAGCCACCAAAACAATAACAAACCGAAATGTAACCAGGATAAATAATTAATGAATCTCCCACCCCTCTTCTCCCCCCCCCCCTCCACACACACACACACACACACACACACACACACACACACACACACACACACACACGCACACAGACACAAGAACTCATATTTAAAAAAACACACATTTGCACAAAGCAAAATGCACACACAAAACAATGAAAAACATCAAACACAAAAGAAACAAAAGACAGACAAACACACAACAGTTGGCTACACTACACACCGAACACTTAAACATATGTGGATCACCAAATTAAAGTGAAAGTGAAACATGCGATGTGACAAATGTGGATGAAACAACGCTAGAAATCGTCCAGCTGGAGTCTGAAGACTAACAAATAAATCTCCAGAACCACACTCATGTGTGAACAGCGCTGGAAATCTTAAGCAACATCGAACGATACATTCACAATACAGAACTTGTGCTCTAAAAGCTGCTTCTAACCTAAAAGGCACGACAAAAAGTAATACAGCAGCATATTATATCTATCACAGAATACCTTTATTGTATGTATAAAAAGAAACATGTATTTCAGAGCACTGATGATGCTCCCCAAAACAAAAGCGAAACGCGTGTGGCATGAAACAAACAGCCTTCATTTAGTTAGTTGCATAGGCGGTACATATCTCCACGAATTTAGAGAAACTAAGGGAAAGACGGAAAACATAAAAAATGACTGAGTAGGTGTGTTATAAAACATGGTCACAACTCTCATACACGACTTTGTCGTATTTAAAATACATTGTGGTGAGCTAGGCTCTATATGAGGTAACGAAATTTTATTTCGCCAAGAGATTTATCATGACCACCCAAATGAAGATTTGTTTTGTAAAGTCATTGCCTGTTTAATGAAATAACTGCTATTTACGCTAAACTGCAGTTTAGTTACAAATAATATAGTGCTCGGCAAATGAGGATCAGGTCTGAAAGTGAATGCGTGAAAACTGAAGTTAGATCCGCATATAAAGTTGAGAATTTCGTCGGCCGTACACCTAGCGATTTGCCGTTCCGCCTGCAATCTTTTCTCTGTACAGAGCATTTTGCTGATGATCTCGTTCTAGAGTGTGATTTTGTCTGCTGCGAATTCAGAGCAAACACGGACGGAGAATAGACAGCCTTCTCCCGCTAAATGCCAGTTTGAGTGCGACGACGCAAGTCAACGGAAGAGCGGTCAATCTAACCAGCGTTAATTTTCGGTCTGGGAAAAGACGACAAGAGATTTTGCAACACCATTTAGAAAGCGCACACACACAAAAACAATAGTGCTCTTTGAGGTCATTTCAGAGACAATGGTCATCCATTGCCCACCATCAATGAAGGTTTGGACACATTTGCATATTGAACCTATGGGTAGGTTCCGGAGGTTGTCATCACTGAGCAAGTGACAAATAGAAGGCACTGGTTTTTTAATATTTTTAACGACTTGCTGGTTCATTAGTCTTCCTCACTCTGTATTTATCAGTAAATAACCATTTTTATAAATTTTTATGCATCTTTCCTTTTTATTAGAAACATAATTACATTTTCTACTACTGTTTAAGTTTCAGTTAAAATATCCAACCAATTTTTCCGTCTTGGTTGGTAATTTATAGCATTTGTTGACATTGGTATCCTATTTGAGTGATGTATTTCCATCGCCTGCTTTCTTTTTTTGTATTCTGAATAAGTATAATGCGTCAGTTGTTCAGCTTCGGCATGATTTATTTACAGAAGAATGAAAAAACTGCTAGAAGCCGGTCTTGGGGAAGATCCGGAGAAAGACAGGAATACGAGAGGCAATGCTAATTCTACAACTTATAAGATTGGTTAAAGAAAGACAAACTTACATCTATGGAATTTTAAATTTAGTGAAAGATTTCGAGAAGATACACTGTCTGAAATTCCGATGGTAGCAGGAATTAAATACTTGGAGCACAAGGTTATTTACAATTTGTCTAGAAACCAGACTGCAGCCATAAGCGTCGAAGGACATGAAAGGGTAGTGTAGTTGGAAGTAGAGTGCGACCTGGTTTATAGCCTGTTGTCAGTATTATTCATCCTGGTCATTCAGCAGGCAGTAAAGTACGTCATGGAAAAATTTGGAAGGGGAAATGAAGGTCAGAAGAAAACTGTCGTTTGGCGATAACATTCTAATTCTGTCGGTGACGGCAATGGACATGGAAGAGCAGTTAAACGGATTGGGAATTCTGTCGTAAATATATAAAGGTGAATTTCAGGAAAAGTAAGAGAAGTAACATAATACAGCCGATTTAAATCAGATGACGCTGAGAAACTTGGAATAGGAAATGAGATACACGATGTATTTACTCACTTTTGCTATATGGACAACAAAATAACTGATAGATGCTGAATTAGAGAGGATGTACAAGGTGTAAAAAATTACGCACACAAAATTTTAGTGTTAAGAGGAAACACTTTTCTGTGACAAAAATGTCACTTGTGCACCGTTCTTTTCAACTAGGCGACCATGAAGATTTCGACGCTAGTGTTATCAGAGATGGTGCTCTAAGTAATATTTGATGGATATTCTTTCAGAGACGTTGATGACCTCTTATGGGTTTCTTTATGTGGTGGGGGATGAAGTGTCTGCTGCACGAGACAACGACAGACATTCCATGAAGAGTAGTTTGCCCGTTTAGCTGAAGCTGCAGCCGTTATTCGTGAAATACCTGTTTTTTGAGCGTGTTAGACAGTCATTATTGCGATGATGTGAGTCTTCCATTAACGTAAACAGACGACATTTTCAGCATCTTCTGTGGAGTAACATTCGTCACACAGCAAACTGAACACGTTTTCCTAACATCAGAAACGTCAATACCTTCATGGATTTCTAGCCTGGACGCGGTGTACATTTCTCGATTATGCTTCTGAAATTTTCTGCCGGCCGGAGTGGCCGGGCGGTACTAGGCGCTACAGCCTGGAACCGCGCGACCGCTACGGTCGCAGGTTCGAATCCTGCCTCGGGCATGGATGTGTGTGATGTCCTTAGGTTAGTTAGGTTTATGTAGTTCTAAGTTCTAGGGGACTGATGATGTCAGAAGTTGAGTCCCATAGTGCTCAGAGCCAAATTTTCTGTTGTTGCATTTCTTCTTGCGTTTCTTTTATTCAATTGGTCTTTAATTGGCTTGCATTAACGATTTTAAAATTTTTCTTTGTGAGTTTGTTTTCTTCCTCCCTACGCAGAACTGTAGGCATCTTTTCCTAAGTCTGTCTGTGATGTTGCCCCTGTATTCGTGAATTTACTTTATAGGTCGTCCGACTCAAGTCCCATCTCGGAGAAGAACGCGACAGATTTTTCTAAGAATTGTTCTTTCATGTTTCTCCATGTTATGAACCTTTGTCATAAATCTGAGAACTGCGGTTTCTTCGGCATACACGACTTCTTGTAAAACAACAGTGATGTAGTGTCGTAGTTTTGCGTTAAGAGATATTGCTCTTTTGTTGTAGCGAATCCATGTCAGTTCCTCCCCTGCAAAAGTTTGTCAATTCTTTGTGTTGGAGACTGTGTTCAGTCCTGTGGGTTAATGATTTCTACTACGCACATGAGCAGTGTGACCTGCAAGAATTTTCCATATTGTGTTTTCAGTTTTCTGGTTCATCTGTTTTCTATAAACTGAGGTATTTCAAAGGATATTTAATGTCTTGTTTTACATGAGATTTCATGTAGTTTACCTAGTGCGAGTTTGGTTACATCTTTGTTGTTTGTTAATGTAGCCAAGTCATTAGAAAAGACCAGACATTTCACAGAGTCACTTTTTCCTTTCTCTTTTCCAATTTGGGTGCCTCTGAGATGCTTTTCTCATTCTCTACTTTTTCTAGTACGATGTTGAATAAGAGTGGTAAAAAGCTGTCTCCTTGTAGGACTCCTGTATGAATTTCAAATGAGTTTCAGATTTCTCCCATGAATTTCTGTTTTGTGAAGTGTCCTGGATGATGGCTGGTGTTTCTGTCTACTTCTACGTCTTCTAGTCTATTACACATCATTAGTCTCCCAATTTAATCTTAAGCTTTTATGAAATCTCGAATTCTGACTGTAGTGTTCTGGCACCGTCTGACGTATAGTATGCTTGTCACGTTCTCGATCTGTTCAGTACTGAATCTCCCTACCCTGAAACCCGCCTGATTCTAGCCAATGCGTGGGTCTGGTCGAGCTCAAGTCGGTTAAGCAAAGCTTTAGAGACGATTTTATAAGTAACTGTAAGAAGTGAGATCCTTGTGTAATTATTCGGATCTGTTTTGTCTCCTTTCTTCTGGAGTAGGTATATCAAGGAGCTCTTCCATCCTTTTAAAATTTTACCTTATTTCCAGACTTGTGATGAGATTATGCGAATTCTTGTTGTTGTGTTTTTGTGGTATAGTTTCCATAATTCTGCAATAATTTCATCTCCTCTAGGGGCTTTGTTCTTTTTTAATGATTCAATTGTTGTAAAATGTAAACTTTCACACGACCGGAATTAATAAAATATTGCAGGCTACTATGCCGTAGTCGAAGGGATTTCCCTTTAAAATCCGAAGTTTCGTCCCCATCTGCGGAGAAGATTTTCACGGTGGATCGTAAGTTTGCTGAATGTCCGATTCACGTCCTGACTCAGCAGCGAGCCAGGGTATGAAGCGGACATTCAACAAAGCTACGATCTCCCTTGAAAATGTCCTCCGCAGACAGGGAAGAAACGCCGGGTTTTAAAGTGAAATATCATCGACCATGGCATAATATCGCGGAAAATTTTATTAATTTTGACTCGATTGTTTTCACCACTGCTTCACGAGAACGTAAAAACGAATCAGGATTAGGCGCTTGTTTTCCAAAGAGGAGTTGTTCAGATGTTCCTTCGCAGATGGGGAGTGTACTAAAATATTTGGGTAGAATTTCACAGTTGTTGTCGTTGTTGTGGTCTTCAGTCCTGAGACTGGTTTGATGCAGCTCTTCATGCTACTCTATCCAGTGCAAGCTTCTTCATCTCCCAGTACCTACTGCAACCTACATCCTTCTGAATCTGCTTAGTGTATTCATTTCTTGGTCTCCCTCTACGATTTTTACCCTCCACACTGCCCTCCAATACTAAAATGGTGATTCCTTGATGCCTCAGAACATGTCCTACTAACCGGTCCCTTCTTCTGGTCAAGTTGTACCACGAACTTCTCTTCTCCCCAATCCTATTCAATACTTCCTCATTACTTACGTGATCTACCCATCTAATCTTCAGCATTCCTCTGTAGCACCACATTTCGAAAGCTTCTATTCTGTTCTTGTCCAAACTATTTATTGTCCATGTTTCACTTCCATACATGGCTACACTCCATACAAATACTTTCAGAAATGACTTCGTGACACTTAAATCTATACTCGATGTTAACAAATCTCTCTTCTTCAGAAACGCTTTCCTTCCCATTGCCAGTCTACATTTATATCCTCTCTACTTCGACCATCATCAGTTATTTTGCTCCGAAAATAGCAAAACTCCTTTACTACTTTAAGTGTCTCATTTCCTAATCTACACTCCTGGAAATTGAAATAAGAACAGCGTGAATTCATTGTCCCAGGAAGGGGAAACTTTATTGACACATTCCTGGGGTCAGATACATCACATGATCACACTGACAGAACCACAGGCACATAGACACAGGCAACAGAGCATGCACAATGTCGGCACTAGTACAGTGTATATCCACCTTTCGCAGCAATGCAGGGTGCTATTCTCCCATGGAGACGATCGTAGAGATGCTGGATGTAGTCCTGTGGAACGGCTTGCCATGCCATTTCCACATGGCGCCTCAGTTGGACCAGCGTTCGAGCTGGACGTGCAGACCGCGTGAGACGACGCTTCATCCAGTCCCAAACATGCTCAATGGGGGACAGATCCGAAGATCTTGCTGGCCAGGGTAGTTGACTGACACCTTCTAGAGCACGTTGGGTGGCACGGGATACATGCGGACGTGCATTGTCCTGTTGGAACAGCAAGTTCCCTTGCCGGTCTAGGAATGGTAGAACGATGGGTTCGATGACGGTTTGGATGTACCGTGCACTATTCAGTGTCCCCTCGACGATCACCAGAGGTGTACGGCCAGTGTAGGAGATCGCTCCCCACACCATGATGCCGGGTGTTGGCCCTGTGTGCCTCGGTCGTATGCAGTCCTGATTGTAGCGCTCACCTGCACGGCGCCAAACACGCATACGACCATCATTGGCACCAAGGCAGAAGCGACTCTCATCGCTGAAGACGACACGTCTCCATTCGTCCCTCCATTCACGCCTGTCGCGACACCACTGGAAGCGGGCTGCACGATGTTGGGGCGTGAGCGGAAGACGGCCTAACGGTGTGCGGGACCGTAGCCCAGCTTCATGGAGACGGTTGCGAATGGTCCTCGCCGATACCCCAGGAGCAACAGTGTCCCTAATTTGCTGGGAAGTGGCGGTGCGGTCCCCTACAGCACTGCGTAGGATCCTACGGTCTTGGCGTGCATCCGTGCGTCGCTGCGGTCCGGTCCCAGGTCGACGGGCACGTGCACCTTCCGCCGACCACTGGCGACAACATCGGTGTACTGTGGAGACCTCACGCCCCACGTGTTGAGTAACTCGGCGGTACGTCCACCCGGCCTCCCGCATGCCCACTATATGCCCTCGCTCAAAGTCCGTCAACTGCAAATACGGCTCACGTCCACGCTGTCGCGGCATGCTACCAGTGTTAAAGACTGCGATGGAGCTCCGTATGCCAAGGCAAACTGGCTGACACTGACGGCGGCGGTGCACAAATGCTGCGCAGCTAGCGCCATTCGACGGCCAACACCGCGGTTCCTGGTGTGTCCGCTGTGCTGTGCGTGTGATCATTGCTTGTACAGCCCTCTCGCAGTGTCCGGAGCAAGTATGGTGGGTCTGACACACCGGTGTCAATGTGTTCTTTTTTCCATTTCCAGGAGTGTAATTCCCTCAGCAGCACCCGATCTAATTTGACTAAATTCCATTATCCTTGTTTCGCTTTTATTGATGTTCATCTTATACCCTCCTTTCAAGACACTATCCATTCCATTCAACTGCTCTTCCAAGTCCTTTGCTGTCTCTGACAGAATTACGATGTCATCGGCGAACCTCAAGGTTTTTATTTCTTCTCCATGGATTTAAATACCTATTCCGAATTTTTCTTTTGTTTCCTTTACTGCTTGCTCAATATACAGATTGAATAACATTGGGGAGAGGCTACAACCCTGTCTTACTCCCTTCCCAACAACTGCTTCCCTTTCATGTCCCTCAACTCTTGTAACTGCCATCTGGTTTCTGTACCAATTGTAAATAGCCTTTCGCTCCCTGTGTTTTACCCCTGCCACCTTTAGAATTTGAAAGAGAGTATTCCAGTCAACATTGTCAAAAGCTTTCTCTAAGTCTACGAACGCTAGAAACGTAGGTTTGCCTTTCTTAATCTTTCTTCTAAGATAAGTCATAAGGTCAGTATTGCCTCACGTGTTCCAACATTTCTACGGAATCCAAACTGATCTTCCCCGAGGTTGGCTTCTACTAGTTTTTCCATTCGTCTGTAAAGAATTCGTGTTAGTATTTTGCAGCTGTGGCTTATTAAACTGATTGTTCGGTAGTTTTCACATCTGTCAACACCTCCTTTCTTTGGGATTGGAATTATTATATTCTTCTTGAAGTCTGAGGGTATTTCGCCTGTTTCATACATCTTGTTCACCAGATGGTAAAATTTTGTCAGGACTGGCTCTCCGAAGGCCGTCAGTAGTTCCAATGGAATGTTGTCTACTCCGGGGGCCTTGTTTCGACTCAGGTCTTTCAGTGCTCTGTCAAAAGTCTACACGCAGTATCGTATCTCCCATTTCATCTTCATCCACATCCTCTTCCATTTCCATAATATTGTTCTCAAGTACATCTCCCTTGTATAGACCCTCTATATACTCCTTCCACCTTCCTGCTTTCCCTTCTTTGCTTAGAACTGGGTTTCCATCTGAGCTCTTGATGTTCATACAAGTGGTTCTCTTACCTCCAAAGGTCTCTTTAATTTTCCTGTAGGCAGTATCTAGCTTACCCGTAGTGAGATAAGCCTCTACATCCTTACATTTGTCCTCTAGCTATCCCTGCTTAGCCATTTTGCACTTCCCTGTCGATCTCATTTTTGAGACGTTTGTATTCCTTTTTGCCTGCTTCATTTACTGCATTTTTATATTTTCCCCTTTCATCAATTAAATTCAATATTTCTTCTGTTACCCAAGGATTTCTACTAGCCCTAGTCTTTTTACCTACTTGATTATCTGCTGCCTTCACTACTTCATCCCTCAAAGCTATCCATTCTTCTTCTACTGTATTTGTTTCCCCCATTCCTGTCAATTGTTCCCTTACGCTCTCCCTGAAACTCTGTACATCCTCTGTTTCTTTCAGTTTATCCAGGTCATATCTCCTTAAGTTCCGTCCTTTTTGCAGTTTCTTCAGTTTTAATCTACAGGTCATAACGAATAGATTGTGGTCAGAGTCCACATCTGCCCCTGGAAATGTCTTACAATTTAAAACCTGGTTCCTAAATCTCTGTCTTACCATTATATAATATATCTGATACCTTTTAGTATCTCCAGGGTTCTTCCATGTATACAACCTTCTTTCATGATTCTTGAACCAAGTATTAGCTATAATTAAGTTGTGCTCTGTGCAAAATTCTACCAGGCGGCTTCCTCTTTCATTTCTTAGCTCCAATCCATATTCACCTACTACGTTTCCTTCTCTCCCTTTTCCTACTGCCGAATTCCAGTCACCCATGACTAGTAAATTTTCATCACCCTTTACTATCTGAATAATTTCTTTTATTTCATCATACATTTCTTCAATTTCTTCGTCATCTGCAGAGCTAGCTGGCATATAAACTTGTACTACTGTAGTAGGTGTGGGCTTCGTATCTATCTTGGGCACAATAATGCGTTCACTATGTTGTTTGTAGTAGCTTACCCGCATTCCTATTTTCCTATTCATTATTAATCCTACTCCTGCATTACCCCTATTTGATTTTGTGTTTAAAACCCTGTAGTCACCTGACCAAAAGTCTTGTTCCTCCTGCCACGGAACTTCACTAATTCCCACTGTATCTAACTTTAACCTATCCATTTCCCTTTTTAAATTTTCGAACCTACCTGCCCGATTAAGGGATCTGACATTCCACGCTCCGATCCGTAGAATGCCAGTTTTCTTTCTCCTGATAACGACGTCCTCCTGAGTAGTCCCCGCCCGGAGATCCGAATGGGGGACCATTTTACCTCCGGAACATTTTACCCAAGAGGATACCATCATCATTTAATCATACAGTAAAGCTGCATGCCCTCGGGAAATATTACGGCTGTAGTTTCCCCTTGCTTTCAGCCGTTCGCAGTACCAGCACAGCAAGGCCGTTTTGGTTATTGTTACAAGGCCAGATCAGTCAATCATCCAGACTGTTGCCCTTGCAACTACTGAAAAGGCTGCTGCCCTTCTTCAGGAACCACACGTTTGTCTGGCCTCTCAACAGATACCCCTCCGTTGTGGTTGCACCTACGGTACGGCTATCTGTATCGCTGAGGCACGCAAGCCTCCTCACCAACGGCAAGGTCCATGGTTCATGGGGGGAGGATTTCACAGTTATTCTCGCATTAGTTTCCAGGGATCCTTCAGGTCATTGGGAGCACAGGCTAGGAGACTTAACCAGCTATTTCTCTGAAGGTCTTTTGAAAATAGATGGTGTTATGCTTCGTAAAGTCTTCTTCTGTTTCAGTTAACCTAATATTATCGTATGTTCGTTTATCTTGTCGCATAATTTTACCTCTACGAACACTTGCCACTTCTGTTTTTTTATGACTATTGAAATCATTTCACGCTTTAATCCTTTGTTCGACATCTTGATCGCATGTGATGTTCCACCATCCCGTAACGTATTTTTCTCATATAATTAATGTTTTTTTTATCCCGTTTAAAACAATCCGAAATTTTGTACACATCGCTTTCCTATACATCCCCTATAATGCATTGTGGCTACATAACGAAACCATTCGCGGAAAACAGGAATTTGTTAACACCGAGTATAAGTTTAAGCGTTAGGAATTCTTTTCTGAAACTGTAGTGCAGCCTTGCGGCTTGTGGACGATGAACAGTTTAGCCAGGCAGAGAAGATAAGCTTTTGAAATGCGGTGCTGCAGAAGAATGCTAAAGATTAGGCCGGTAAATCACGTAACTAATGAGGAGTTACAAAACAGAACTGGAGACTAAAGAAATTTTTATGGCACAACTTCGCTAAGCGAGCGGTTGATAGTAAACTTCCTGAAGCGTCGAGGAATCGTCAATTTGATAACTGAGGAAGGTGTGTGGGGTTGAAAATTCTTGAAGTAAACTGAAAGACGAACAAAGTAAGCAAGTTCGAATGTATGCAGTTTGGAGCAGTTATTCCCGGATGAATACCTTTTCACAGCATCGACTAACGTAGAGATGGATCAAAATAGTCCTTGGACCGATGACAACAACAACAACAACAACAACAATAACAACAACAACCACAACAAGGAGGCAAACACTAATCAGACTAATAAAAAATGGGAAGTGTTTCTACCTCGAACTCTAAAATCGCTTAGACAGTGTAAGAAAAAAGAACTTATTCTGGAAAATTCGACTTCTAGGGTGTCAATCGTGTCGATGGATTATGCAGCGCAGTAATGCAATACCGAACTTCTTACAGTTTGGATTGTACACGAGTGAGGCTTCATTACACCGTGGTTGTGATTCCAGCTACCGCAGCTGAATCGTCGGACGAGTTAACTACCCAAAAGCCACGGCTGCGTTTGGTCATCGGGAACTATCCCCTGACAACAAGGTACCTGTACAAGACGAAAAACTATCTTATTTGCTGCCAAGCAGTTAGAATGATGCACCATGTCTGGTGATCATTTGAGATTCGCCGCTATAATTACCGCTAACTGCACTGTTTGTGATCCTGTATAGGTGATGCTTTCAAAATGATAGTGCCTTTCATGGGATTCTTACCCCTCTGGCAGGCACAGCACATGCTGTTTCCAACTAGGACAGTTTAAGCCAGGAACTTGCTCACTTAACGGATAATGTATACTGTGAGAAGCAGATTAATTGGGCTATGGAATCTGGACTCTGCCCGGTGTGGCATGAAGAAAAGCATCGATTGGCCGCTATCCTTTACGCTTACGACACATCCTTTAGGACCGGAGGACTTTGAATTAAGAATGTGTTCCACCAACCTGTCATAATTAGGGCGCTACTCACAACTTTTAAGCATGATTTGGGATTTAGGAGGCACTGTATATACGACATTTCGTGTAAATGTCAGAAGACTTACATAAGGCCGTTCGATTCGCACAGTTCAGGACGGGTAAACGGAACATCGCTTCCATGAAGCAACACCAG